>NC_141048.1:2410000-3010000 GCF_041138505.1 Cibotium barometz | reverse complement strand
TATTATGTTTGTGATATGTTAAGCTTTGGGGCTGCCTTTAATCTCTATTAGACCTCTTAAGGGCTTCTTGGTGGACATCATCTTCTTCCTCGAGTTCTTCAATGGAGTCCTCCAAATGTGCTATCTCCCCTTTGAGGGTAGCTAATGAAGAAGGGGTGTTTGCATCTAGATGAGCTAATGTCGAGCTGAGAGTCTCATCAAATATCACATCCCTTGACATAAATGTTTCCTTTTTTATTGGATCATAGAGTTTGTAAGCCTTATGCTCAATATTCAACAAACACACACTTTCTTGACTTGTCACATCAAGCTTCTTCCTATTTGCATCTGGAATATGAGAAAAAGCTAAATAGCCAAATATTATGAGATGATGTACCTGAGGCTTGAGTCCATGAAAGGATTAATATGGGGTGATGCCTTGGAGTGCTTCAATTGTGGATCTATTCATTAGGTAGCACGCTAGGCTAACAGCTTCAGCCCAGAAGGGGTTAGAGAGGCTATTCTCCTTTAGCATACACCTGGCTGACTCAAATAGGACTATGTTCTTCTTCTCAGCAACTCCATTTTGTTGAGGTGTATAGTTGTAGGTCAATTTCCTTCTGATGCCATGCTCAAGAAGGTATTTGCAATTGGTTGTACACCATTTAAGATAGTGTATGGACTTGAGGCAGTAATGCCTTGGGAGTCCATGATCCCTAGCGTAAGAGTAGTTGTAAGTGAAAAGCTTGATGGTAATGAATTGGCTGACTAGTTGTTTGTTTTAGAACAACTTATGGAGGAAAGACAAATTGCAGTGCAAATCATGCTGACAAAAAAGGACCGAAGAAAGAAATGGTTTGACCAAAATCTCAAGGACAAGGAGATCAAGGTAGGAGATCTTGTACTCATGTATGGGGTCCGTAGTGAAAAGAAAAGCCCAAATATACCGGAAAGGGAGCATTAGGGTTTGTGAAGTAGTTACTCCACAAGGTACTATACATGTTGAGACTCTTGAGGCGGAGTTGAAATTGTCAGTTTCCTTAATAGTAGTAAGTTTAAAAAATACTATGGGCCCCTTATCGAAGAATCCTTACGTGCTTCTCGTGACAAGAAAGCTACCAAGGAAAGGACCGCTCAAAAGAAGACCCAAGCCTAATAGGAGGAAAGGGAAAGATGGGCAAAACTTCAACAACGCCGGGAAGCAAACCTTGGACTTATTGCACAAGCTTATGTTGGAGAGGTAAATGACATGATGGAGGATCACATCCCAGCTCTCAGAACACCCATTGAGTTACCTAGCCAAAGCTTTCTATAATGCTATGCTTCACGTGGGTGCTAGTCACATCTCCTTTGCCACATGAAATTAGTTAGGTGAACCTCAACTTGAAAAGTATAGAGGGTATAATTGCCAAAAAATATCAAAGTACTTGGTTTGCTTAGAACTATCATCTATGGTGGTAACGTGCACTTGGTTGGTAGCTTTTTGGTCATGCCCACATGAACTTTAAAAGAATCTATCATTCTTGGATGGACCTGGATGATAGCGAGAATCGACTGGGCCACAAGGAGTGTCACAATGGCAAAAACTTCTAATGCTACACTTTTACACTCCACGAACCTCCACATCAAATGCATTGGACCAACAACAAGCATTTGAATGCCACAATAATAAAGCCTCAACATTGACATGATCTCATGTTGTTCCCTCCCCAACGACATCCACTTCACCACCACAAGGTTCTTCGTCATCAAGCTCCACATCTACCTCTACCTCCATACCGAACCAACTACCAGTAGGGCATCAGTAAAGAAAACCACAACTTACCCTTAAGTGGATCCATAAGGCCTCTCCACTACCAACCCATGATAAAAAAACCTAGGAGGTCCCATCTTCACAACAAAAATCAATCCAAACCATAGGTTATCTCTCGATAGATTCCAACTCGCCTTCTTAAATCTCAAGGCTACTACGAGGGTAACACATAGATTTGGGTTCCAAAGAGGATGCAAATGTCTATAGCCTCATCATTCACAAACACATCTATCAACCAATCAACAATCTTTGCCAACCCTAATGCTAGAGCAAAAAAGGGAAAACCATATACCTTCATTTGCCAACATCCAAAAGATTTGGATTTCGAAAGCTATTCAAAAGATGACCTACCCCTTAAAAAAAGAAGACTCTGACAAAGCCTCCAGTTCCCATAAGGCCTCTACAAGTTCTTTAATGCCTCCTCAGCCTCCATTTTTAAAAGTACTTCAGGAGAACCCAATACTTGAGGAAAGGCATGTTACTCAACAAGTTCTTGCATCAATGTCAACACCTCTCCAAGAACCTACAAGTCCTATCCGTGCTTATGAAAGCACCTTACCACCTTTAATCCTTCACTACTCATAATAACATCAACAACTAGGTGTGTCCCAAAGCAAGAGTCCCAAGTGAATAAAAGCTAGAGAGGATGGCTATAGAAAGCTTACATAAGCCTCTATGAGGTCCAAGGATGACCTACAAGAGGGAGCTGGTTGGAAAAAGCTAACTCTCATGACAATATAGCTTGCACCAACATGTACAACAATATAGCACCTATACACATACTAAAAATCAGACTAACCATAAAAATTTAAAAAAGATGATGAGAAAGAGCACATGTAAAAATAAGAGAATGAAATATGACTATGTTGTGACTATAGGCCGTGAGCATGGACTTTTCATGGATTGATACAAGTGACCTATCTTGGACCCAGATTGCCTAGAATGGTACTATCAAGGGCAGCTAAGTATTCCTCCTCTCACGCTATTTTTATGCACCACTAGGGGAGCAATGTTGTGGAGCCACCTTTATGGACCTATTCTACTTACAGTTTCATCCCCTTACACCATGTTTTACATGTGAGCGTCGCATGTTGTACGTACCATCCTACTTATGTTGGCAATGTAGAACCTATTTTAGGCGCTATAGTATAGGACTCTTGTAGACCATGGTACGAGAGACACCATAACGTCATGATTACATGAGTGTACTTTACCCAGTGGGATGACCCTATCAAGTAAGAAATGCATAGGAAGAGCTTGTAGAGCAGGGGAGGAGGGTAAAAACTTGTGCACTTACACTGTCTTTCTATGAAATAATGTTACTAACTCCTTGTCCCTTCTAGGGCATGGTGGGTCATTTCCTAGATAGCTTAGCTACTTAGCTCACTTACCTATAGTACCCGTGTCATATCACAATGAGGATGTACTTAGATTGTTACCTTGTACACCAGAGGAGAGATATATTTAAGAAGCAAACCCAACTGTTAAAACCCTAAAGATCTCTCTAGCTAATCACTATGCATAAACACACATAATCAAGGCATGTACTCATCCACCCGACCACCCCCCCAAGGGTGCACACATCGAAGTAATGAAGAACCACATACCTAACCTTGGTGTCCCATACAACCAAGAGGTATGTCTTCAATCTAGCAGCACGTAGCTCTAGTATGAAATGGCAAGAGAGTAGATACTATGCTCTACACAAGAGAACATCCCTTGAGAGTGCCCCATGCTCCTATTATATAGGAGAGCTCTCAAGTGACTCTTGACTCTCCATTTCCATGTGTGACCCTTGGTTTCCTGACCCTAACCCCAACCCAAGGTTAGGTCTAACCCTAGTTCCACTAGAGCATGGGTTAGCCTCCTAGTATATGCACATAATATGATGTGCACATAACATACTTCCCCTCTCTCAAAACATTGCACTCTTGCAATGAAAAGAAGGAAACATGCGCTAAATGTTCTCAACCAACTCCCAAGTCAAATCCTCGATTTCCCTATCTTTCCACTTAATTTTAACCTACTTCCCCTCTCTCAAAACATTGCACTCTTGCAATGAAAAAAAGGAAACATGCGCTAAATGTTCTCAACCAACTCCCAAGTCAAATCCTCGATTTCCCTATCTTTCCACTTAATTTTAACCTTAGGGATTACGAAGTTTCCTTTCTCTGAATTCAAGTACCTTTACAGGTTCATGTGAAACATAGGATAAATCCTCAACCTCAACGAGTTCATGAGGAGTAACTGTGTTATCCTCACCTCCCAGCTTCTCTTTCAGTCTATTGACATGAAAGACTGGATGAACTCTGACATGTGGAGGTAGTTTAGCTCATATGTAACCGTGCCAATCCGACGTATAACTCGGAATGGACTACAATATCTAGGAGATAATTTTGAGCACTTTCATGTTGATAAAGTTTGAGAATCTTTAGGAACTTTCAAATCAACCAATGCTCCTGGCTCAAAAGACCGAGGTGAGCATCCCCTACTATCAGCATAAAACCGTGCTCTATCTTGAGCACTCTTGATAGAATCTTAAGCTTGGGTCAGCATTTCCTACATATCATGAGAAAAATCCCTCAATGCATCAAGCTCAATGTCCTTAAGACTGACATCAATAGGTGCCCTAGCTTGATACCCATACATAAGCATGAATGGACTATAACCAACCTTATGCTTAGAACTTTTATAGGCAAATTCCATCATTGGAAGATACTTTTCCCAACTCAATGGTTTTCTAGAGATATTAGCACACAGCATATCCTCTAAAATTTTATTCACACACTCAGTTTGCCCATCAAACTACGGGTGATCAGAGGAACTCATACTCAAAGTAGTTTCCAATTTCTTGAAAGCTTCCTACCAAAAATGAGCCGTGAACTTAGAGTCCCGATCGCTCACAATATCAAAAGGTAGACCATACAGTCTAAACAATTGCTCGACAAATTAATAAGCCAATTCCAATGCTTTGACTGTTGTCTTTGTGGTTAAAAACCTAGCCATATTTGTCAATCTATCCACGACTACCCAAATGGCATCATGACCCCTGTTGGTACGTGGAAGTCCCATAATGAAATCCATGGAAATACTTTCCGACTTTCGAGATGGAATATCCAAAGGATGTAAGAACCCAGCAAATTTAAGGCATTCAGCCTTGTTTATCTGACATTGATGACATCGGGCCACATCACTCTAAATAAAATCTTCAATTTTTGCCAGTAAAATATCCTTCTAACCAAATCCAATGTACGTTGTCCCTGCCAGGAGTCCTGCCCCGATGGTGCATCATGGCACTCAAAGAGGATCATGAGTCTAATTTTCGGCACATCAAGCATGCAAACCTTAACATTTTGGAATAAGATACCATTCTGAATAGAAAATTGGTTGGCTTTTCCTTGACTCACCAAGTTTTGATCTACCTCAGAGTTGGTCCCTAATTCTACCAAATTCCAATACTTTCCAAAGAAAACATATGTACTACATTTTTCCCTAAGTGAATCGTACAAGTTAGCAGTAATTTCCATGAAGCTAAGTTCATTAAATTCACCAATTCGACTCAATGCATCAACAATGCAATTCAAGCTACCTTTCCTATATTTAATCATGAAATCAAAGTCCTGCATCAACTCAGCCCATCTGGCATTTCTACCCTTCAAGTTTGGCTCATCACAAAAGAGTGGTGATCTATCAAGACCATAAACTAGGACCCGTAGAGATATTGTCTCTCCATGTCTTTAAAGCATAAATGATCGCATACAACTCTTTCTCCTGAACTGGGTACCGACTATGTATCATTGAGTTTCTTACTCAAAAAGGCCACAAGCTTCCCATCCTGGAATAAAGTTGCGCATATCACAAAATCACTAGCATTAGTCTCTCAACGATGTAAGGCCTGCTAGGATCCAAAAAGGCTAACACAGGAGCATCTCGAACTTTATTTTTCAAATTATCAAAAGTTCCCTCCTATAGCTTCTCATTCCACTCAGAATGACTTCTTATTTTTACCCTTAAGAAGATTGGTAAAAAGCACTGTCAACTTCGAATAATCCTTGACAGATTTTCGAAGAAACACCACAAAAACCTAAGAAACATCTTAACTGCTTGACCGTACGCAGATCTAGCCATTCCAAGACCATTTGGATTCGATCCAAATCTATACGTAAGCCATCTCGACGAGAGATCTTATGATTCACGTATAACAATTCCTTCTTGAAGAAATCATACTTACATAATTTACAATACAGTTTCTCCTTCCTTAGCTTTCTTAGAACCTCTTTAAGATGATTCTCATGCCCAGCCAAAGTTTTACTGTATATTAAATTATCATCTAAGAAAACCACCACGCATTTTCCTAATAGATCCTGAAATAAATCATTCATTATCTGTTGGAAAGTTGCTGGTACATTAGTGAGACCAAAGGGTAAACCTAAAAATTCATAATGGTCATAACGTGTCCTCAAAGTAGTTTTAGAAACATCTTCTTCTGTAATACAGATTTGATGATAACTGGTTCACAAACCAAGCTTTGTGAAATACTTAGCTCCATGCAACCTATCAATAAGATCGTCTGATCTAGGCAATGGGTAATTATTTTTAATTGTTGTAACCTTGTTAAGACGTTTGTAAAATCAATACACATCTGCCAGGTATCTTGATCTTTTTTCTTAACCACGAAAACTAGTGCACCCCAAGGAGACTTACTTGGTTTAATCTGACCCATTCTCAAGTATTCAGCTAGGTGTTTGGCTATCTCGTCTTCCTCAGTCTAGCTAAGCCGATACGGAGGAATACTAACAGGTACTGCACCCCGTACTAGCTCAATTTTATGGTCCACCTCTTATTTAGGAGGTAATCCGTGTGGTAACTCATCAGGAAATACATCGTGAAATTCTCTCTTAATGTAATTTAACACTTTACTTTCCCAAACATCTAGAGAAATAGTGTTGAATACATGATGACACCAATTGAAAAAGTTCATAGTAAAAATGATTTTCCATTAACTTAAGCTCATTAATGAAAGTTTCCTTGGGTACAGCAACGTTTCCCTTAAGAGTAGCAAGGTTTTCATTGTGATGGAAAGACATCAAATGTTTGACCTAGTCAACAAAAAAATCTTTATTTTTTATTGAAACCATTTCATCCCTAAAATGATGTCTACATGACCCAAGCTCATGACATGAAAATCAAGTCTTTCGGAGTACAACAGGATGTCTAGCGCACAGCTTTGACACCTTCTTGTCCTAGAATTGGACTTGTCCTCCAGCCATCCTAACCTTGTGCACGTGATCTCCAGCTTCATCCTCTATACCACAATGTTGTCAATAAAAGTGTGAGTACTACCAGGATCAAACAATATATGAACCCGATGTCCATTTATTGTTCCATAAATACAAAATAATTCGTTTGGACCAAAAATGTCTTTACTGAAAGTACAATCTGGACCTTGGCTTCGTTCAAGTTGCATAATATCGACTTCAGAAAATTCACCTTGAAGTTATGTAATGTGCACATATTTCTTTGGTATAAACTTCTTCGATTCCGCCTTTTGCCTAGGCACCGAAGGTGTTGCAGCTCCATTCAAAGGATAGAATTTCTTCGTGTGTCCCTTTCTTTGCATTTGAAACATGTGAGATTATCCCTACTCACAAATTTTGACTTGGCATTGTCGGAATTTTTTGGTTTTGGTGTAAAAACCATTTTTTTTAATCCACTCTTCATAAAAGTGAACGTGGATTTCTTTTTATTAGACGATGGTTTTAAAGTGTTAGCATCAACCATTGTCTTATGAAAAACCTGAGCCGCATGAACAGCATCCTCAGCCATTTTAACTTTGTATTTTTTTACCTCGTACTGATAGTCACAAGCTAGACCCTTGATGAAAATCCCACATAAGATATGATCATCTTGGCCGCCAATTGTCTAAAATTTTGCACATAATTGTCAAATGACCGATTCCCCATGCTATTTTTAATAAGCTTGGTAATTATCTCAAATTCATCCTCAGGTTGGATGAACTCTTTTTTGAAAGCTTCTTCGAAATTTTGCCAAGTGGTAGGAATAAAATCTTCTTTGAGATCCTTCCACCAAGTCAATGCCCTCCTTTTCAATAACCCCTATGCCATTTACAGCTTTTGCACATCGGTAAATGGATGAAAGGTAAAGTGTGTAGTCCACCCACCTGTAGCCAAGCATCTACACATTCTTGAGTCTTCTCCTTTTTCTCAACGCCGTACATCTTTGGTGCAAATGACGAAGCAACTGCTTTGGTAGGAGCAAGAGGCGCCGCCACCAAAAGAGCCTTTTGCAGATCTGCACCTTCAATGACTCCATTTCGTCATGGCATTTGCCAATAGTTGCTTCTAGACGCTCTGTCACTTCCATAAATTCACTCTTTCCAACAGCCTCCTCTTCTTCAACAACTTGGAATTTAAGATCTTCCCTTCTTGAGTCAGGATGATCACACATCTCGTCGACATTATCATTGATCGAGAAATCAATCTAAGCCATGGTAATAAAGTTCTCTAAAAATTACGAATCACTCGAGCCAAATTCACTTGACCACCCTTGACCAAAATGATCTAGTGAATTAATTCACTAGAATTGGCTACACATAAGAAAAAATGCTTTAATTAGCATTTGGTGGTGGCTGAACAATGGTAAAAAATCATGAAAACACCGTCTAGAATTAATCTGAATGGAAATGAATAGTAATACGAGGCACACTCATATTAATTATATGTGAATAACCTGCATCTACCTAATGTCAGCACATGAAAACGTACTTCAACACTAAATTATCCCCGAAAATATTAAATTCTCAAGAAAAAAGAATTATCATGATTTTTTCCTAATTTTTCCTATGTTTCTAAGGCCTCAAAATTTACTAATTTTGAACTCCACCAAATCCAATCTTATGGCCCTCCAAATCTAAAATTTCCAAAAAAAATAGCAAAAAAATCACCAAAATACAATTGGTATACAAAAAATACCAATTTTTAGGATTTCTAAAATCATTTTTAGAAATTTTTCTAAGTCTGGTAGCTATGAAAAATTACCCCAAGAATCCCATCGATCATGAAATTTTTTAATTCTACCCGACAATCCTTAAATCCAATTAAAATCTATCATTTTAATGGAATTTCTAATTTTTTGAGAAAAAATAGATTTTTACAAGAAATCGAACGGTCACAGGTGCCCAAACAAATCACCACATGTCGGAAGACAAACTCGGATATTCAAAAAATTGGAAAAATCCTTTGTCTAATTTTCCATGAATTTTCAAGAATTTTTTAAAATTTTAATTGTACCCCAAACGCATAAGAATACGAACGGACACAAATTTTGGGAGATCGAACAGTCATCCTGGAATGCGGACAGCCAACGGTCGTGGAAATTTTTTTGGACCCGAAACGCCAAAGGATTCAAGAAATGAAAATGAAGATTTTTTTTAAAGCTTAAAAAAAATAAATTAACGTGGGGGGGACACAGGCTGCCGCCAGCCAGCCATGGAAGCCCCCCCCCTTGGTTGTGCGCGCGATTGCATGAGGGAGAGGGGGGGAAGATGCAACTCTTCTTTCCTCTCCCCTTCTACACCTCATCACCCTCCTCCACTACTTCCTTCTTCTCTTCCTCTGTTAATAAAGGTGTTTTATTCACTAATTATGTTATTAGTAAATAAACAATTCCACCCACATAAGGGTTGTTACCACGCGCAAGAGAAAATTTGAAAGAAAACTCTGATGAAAGGGATGAAAAATATGTCGTGCACACAGGAGAGAACCGGATGCATTAACATGCTACCTCCCACTTAATTTTAGCAGAAAATCAATAGAAATTCGCTAACACGCCTGCGGGAAACCCGCAAACCTTATGCTCACAAGCAAACGCCCGTGGCTTTAGGTTGGAACAGCCGTGCAAGTGGGAATTTGAGTTTGAACTTGAAATTTAAAATTTGGAATTTGAATTTGAATTTCAAATTGGAGGGAAGTGAGTGGGAGACAACTAAGACCCCCTCATTGATACTAGTAGGTGGGAAGTTAGAGGCTACCTCTAAATTAGTGGATTTTGACTAATTTAGAGGCTCTCTAGCTTAGCTTAAGATTAATTCTCTTAATCCCGCTGTTAATCAATCCTTAACCCTCTTCTTTGCCCTCAAATTACTCCTAATTGGTAAGGAGTTTAAGCGTGGGGATTCGATAGGTGGATTAGCAATGTTTATGCTAATCCAAATATTTGATTATCCCAAAATAATTTTACTAATTAGGTCACTAATTAATCCAGTCAAAAGAGGGAAAATTAGACAAAAAGAGACCAAATTAGTGCTAATTCTTGCTAATTAAGACCTAATTGAAGTGAACTAAGCATAGATTTGAGTCAAAGCAAGTGTTTAGAACACTAATAACACTCCAATTAGTCTAACTCAAAGTTTTTTCTCTCTTTAAGTTCACTAATCACACTAACCAATAGGTTAGTGATAATTAGTGAAAATTAAGAGATAGTTAATGATTTTTTTGGTTTTTTTGTTTGACTAGTGTTCTATCTAGTAATGCCAACCTACCTATGCAAAGTAATTAAGCAAAAAAAAAAGATTAAGCTAAAAATTAACAAAAATAGTACAGGTTTAAGTAAAACCCTCTTGATTAGGCTCTCTAATCACCCAAATCACAAGTTTTTTACTTAAACAAGTGATAATCCTATCTAAACACAAAGCTATACATGAATCTTAACTAGAACATCAAAAACAACCAAGCAAAACATCAAAATACAACAAAAAATCAAAATACCGCATGCCAAAGAGCCTACCTAGCACCGGTCTATGGGGCTCCGTCGGATTCGAATCAAAGATAGCGTAGACAAGTAGCGGATAGTGCTCCCCGGTAGAGCGGCACTAAAAATGTTAAGGATACCCTACCCTAACCATGTTGTGGGAAGCTTCCTATCCGCCAAGCTCGAGCATGGCTCAAGAGCTCCACCGTAGCCGCTCGCACCGCCGTCCTCCCGCATTCGTGTGTCACACTAAGGCGGTTGCTCTAATCCAACGGGTGATGCATGCTCTCTCCGAAGATCGTGTGGGATCTCCACGGAAGAGGATCACATTGGTTAGCCTAATCAGGGGAGAGAGAGAGAGAGAGAGAGAGAGAGAGAGAGAGAGAGAGAGAGAGAGAGAGAGAGAGAGAGAGAGAGAGAGAGAGAGAGAGAAAGTGATTAGCACTAATCACTCCCAAACCCTAACCCTAAGCACACCACACATGCTAGATTAGAGTTGCAAGAGAGAGGGAGAGAGAGAACACTCCACTTCTATTGCACAAATGTGAGAGTGAGTTACAAACAAGAGAAATTGGCTTTTATAGTTCCAAGCCTTTTCCCACTAGGCCGTCCGAGAGTAAGTGACCCAGGGCGGCCAAAACATAGTTGCAATTCTTTTCTCTATGGTTTAACCAACTGACCAAGATCCTCTTGTCTGTCCTTTGAAGCTCAATACCTGGGAGCATCTTTAGGGCGTTTCCTCATCAAATGACGGGATTTATAATATAGCACGGGCGCCCATTACATAAGTGTGAACATAGTTGTCATAAGAATGTGTTAACCAATATGTGGTTAACACTTGGATAAGCATTCAGGATATGGTCCTAGTTTAATCCTTTTTTGAGATCGACCTTAATGTATGCCAAAGGAGTATGCCAAGTACTCCACCTTCCTTAGTGTACCCTCTTAAGTTAGAATAGAGCCTTCTACATGAATTATAAAAGTGAAAGAGTTCTATAAAAAAACCAAGAAGATAATTATCGCCATGTGCGATCTAGGTAGGACTTTTGGCTCTTATTAGTGATAAAGCCTTGGGACCGTAGCCTTGGTTTCCATGGGATGGGACCTTATGGTTAAAAACTTATCAATAAAGGGATTAAAAAAAACCATCACTTTAGAGATACTTAACGGTTCTTAGATACTCTTATATAGGGTCTTTGGGCCATTCCTTGGGTCTCTGTAGGGTAGTGCCCTACTCTTGTATTTTTATCTTAGAATTAAAAATTATATATTTTTTATTTTAAAAATAGGAAGAAAAAAATTACAAAGCAAATGCTTGTAATAAATCACTTAGCAATTTTATTTATGAGGCTAGATAATAGCTAGAGATGGTTTCACAAAAGTGATAATGTGTAGAGACTAGGGTTATAACCCAAGGCATGTTCTTTGCTCCGTCTTGGTTTAGATCAAATTTGGACCAACCTTAATATTACCCTTGTCTTAATTAAAAAAATTTAATATTACCCTTTTCTTAGTTTAGATCAAATTTGGACCAACCTTAATATTACCCTTGTCTTAACTATAAAAATTTACCTAGTCACAACAAATTTTCCTCACTACTTGATTAGGAGTTTGTATTGTGTTGAAATTTCAAATTTTTTCCAGAGACATCTTACTGGTTATACCATGTTACCTTGTAGACCTTACAAGACCTCTAACATTTCCAACACCAACATGCATCCAGCATACAACCTCGACGCATCTTTCATTGATATTGAAAGATCCCTACCCCTTCGTGCAACGAATTCAGGGGTGCTAGCAGCGGAAGTAGCACTGCTTGCGCAAGGCAGAGCCTCTCACTCGGGGCCTCGCCCATGGATGTCCGGATAGGAGACTAATCCCTCGATTCTTCCAAAACCGAACCCGAAAAAACTTCCCTAGCCCAAAAAGCACAGGCGATTCCTCCAAGATATTTTTATTCTAACGTAGTCAAGAGCCTTAACTAACCAAACAACTGATTCGTCGACCGAACCCGTAAGTCACATGGTCAGATCTAGGAAAAGACTTGCACTTGGATCATAGAGACCAACGCTTTTTTCCTCATCGAGAGGCACAACCGTTCATTCTTTTCCATAGAACAAAGACTATCCGAGATTTAATTCATCTATCATACCATAACAGAATTGAGTCTCATTTTAGGGATCCATCAGTCCAGCCTCAGACCCATGGGTTCCAACCATTGTAATGATAGGATCCATTTAGGAATTCGGTTGTGTTTTGTCCTGGGTACCAAGGAAAAGAGTTTCTAGGCCCCCTAGCCGGCACTTCAAGCAAACTTCAAGATAGTCACACCACTTACACACCCAATATGAAATTGCATGTTTCAAAGATTCAGTTGTCTTTAAAACAATCTTTTAATGAAACCATAGTATCATTGATCATAATCCTCCAAAATATCCAGATTGAATTCTAATTTCCAATCATTCCTTCATCGGTGTACCTATGGCATCATTGGCAACCAGAACGCTCACCACCTGTTCACTCAGGGGCCTTTTCAATAGTTCCTAGCTCATAGTACCCGAAAATATATTCACTTATAAAAATCCAGATGGACTCTTTGTTGAAGATCAGCAAGATCAACCAACAGATCCATATAAAAGAGCCATGGACTCATCCGTTGAGGACCAGCCAAGGACAATCAACCAGATCCATGCCAGAGTTCAGAAAACAACTCTAACTCCTTGTTCCATTTTCTTCCTCGACACATGTGTGGGTATCTTCGGGGCGCCGAGCACCGTATGGTCAGCACCCTCGAGGCTCCTTCGTCACCTAGCGCTTCACTCATAGGCCGCTTCCTTGGTCCCTCATCCACCGTACCGGAAGCTCACCATTTAAATCGTGAATCGAGGCTGGGCAAGACCTCGGACCTTGCTATGCGAGACATCCTCCGTTGACTCTCTGTCCACAGCTGTTGCAACTTTATCACTTAGGTCTCCACGACCTCATTCTCACAAGATGGTCAAAATGCTTCCCCAACATTCTTGACATAAAACAATCATTTAAAAACAGGTCATAAATACAATTTCTAACGAACTCTCATCGTTCCACATTGTTCCTTATCATTTCTCGTTATTCCACATCTTCTACATCAATTCACATTGCTTAATCCGCATCCAATCATATGTATTTCCATCGTCCTTCATCCATTCTCATCTAGTCACATCATATTACATCTTATCACATCTATCCTCATCACATCTCATCCATTCACATCTACCCATATCCATATCTAGTCATCTAGTCACATCATATTACATCTTATCACATCTATCCTCATCACATCTCATCCATTCACATCTACCCATATCCATATCACATCACATCTCATCCATTCACATCTACCCATATCCATATCACATCACATCACATCCATAGACTTAAATCCAATTTATGGAATTAATCATAAGTTTACCATAATTTTATTAGCATAAAAGCATAAAAAGCCATTTTCTTAACCTCTAGCTTAACAAGCTTAGAGATTGATTTTGAATTAAGAATTTATCAATGAGAAGCATTCATTTGCTAAAGAATTAGTCATAGGAATGACTATTATGTTCTTAAATGGTGACTTGTAGGAAAAAGTTTATGTGAGTCAACCAGCTAGATTTGTAGATTTAGGTCTATTTGGTTAGACAGGGATTTCAAAATAGTTCTACAGAAAGCACTTTCCATGTGAAAATGGAGAAACAAGATTTGCTTGTTGTCACTTTCTATGTAGATGACATGTATCAATGAGGATTTCATTACAGCTCTCAAGGCTGACCTTGCCTCTTTGAAATGTCAAATCTTGGTCTTTTGCACTACATTCAGAGAGCAGCACTCACTATGACAGTTGAATGTGTATGGTTGAGGAGATTGATGGAGGATGTTTGTGTCCCTTTAGACACCCCTATTCCTATTCAGACACCCTACTCCTATTCTCACTAATAGTCAGCAGAGCACCAAGCACATGAAGTGCATTATCACTATGTCAGAGAGAGACTCCATGCAAGAGAGATCAATCTGATTTATTGTAGTACACACACACACGACAATGTGGTAGATGTTTCACTAAAGGCTTATCACATTGATAGTCAAAGCGCAATGGTAGTTGTTTGCAAAGAATCCAGTTTTTCATGCCATGATCGAGCACATTGAAGTGCATTATCACTATGTCATAGAGAGACTCCAGAAGAGATCAATATGATCAATTGCAGTATACATGACAATGCGGTAGATCTTTTCTCTAAAGCCTTATCACGCGAAAAGTTTGAGGCCTGCTGTAAAGCTTTGGGCCTCTTCCCTTTCAGAGCCTAATCTGCAATCTTTGTAAACCTCACATTTGTACTACAGGGGGGTTTGTTAGATATTTGGTAGCACTACCTGTGAGGTCATGCACTTATGCCATTGGCACTTTTTGTCCCACTCGATTTTTTCCCATGGCCATCCATGTGTGAACGAATACCTAAGGGTTAGCTAGTATATAAGTGGCCTTATCCTCAGTTTAGGGTTGGTGTTCATTTTGTACTTCATTGTCCTTTGAGCTCTTACTCGTAGTAGTGAGCTAGCCTTCTACGCTCTCTCTCTCTGCCTTCTTGTGTTCTCTTTGATATGTGAACATTGAGTGAGTGACTGTTTGTAGCTTTGCTTTCATCAAAGCTAACAACATGCGTGAGACAGAGCAACACGCTTTGGCCACCATCCGTACACGTTTTTTTCCACCTAATTGGGAGAACACATCATTCACACAAAGGGGAAATAACATTGCTCTTTTTGCCTTCATTATCGAGGTACTCCGGCACCGAGAGACTTAACCTTCTCTCATTTGTCCACTAGTTTGGAACATACTCTTTGTCTTTGTATTTGCATGGCATGCCTTTGTTTAGGTCTCACAGTGGCCTTCGTGGACATATAAGAATCTATTTATTCTCTCGTTAATTGTTTGACTAAATATGTGAAAAGGCTTAATCTTTAAGGACCCTATGTGAAATATTATAGCTCTGGTTCAAGGGTTTAAGGCCAGTCTCCTATGTGAATAGACTTCAAATATCTGGGGTTAGGGTTTAAGATATTTCCGGTTTCTGTATTCCTTCGTCATACTGTCTCTGTTCATAGACATCTGCTTGAGCAAAGATGAGGTCTGTAGCTCTGCTCCGCCCCGCCTGCCAGCTAGCCCACCGGATAGCGGCGACGGAGTCCCTGATCGCTGCCGCAAATGAGGGAGCCAAGCACATTCTGGCGGCAGGTGCAGCCCGCTCCTACAGGACAGTAGCTGCGGCTCTTGGGCAAGAGAGGGCAACGATGAGGCTGGCGGGCGTGCGCGCCTTTAGGCGAGAGCCCATCTCGCAAGCGCAGGTCCAGGCGGAGATGGAGGAGGAGGCTAAGAACATTGACCTGGCCCCGCACAAGCTCCTGGAGAAAGGTGCGCCCGGCACGCAGCAGGCCATCATCAAGGATGTCATTCCTGTTGGATACTTCGTAACAATGCCCAGTGGCAAGGAGGCATACCTTCCTGCGCAGGACTTAGGGTTTACGGGCGGCCTGGCCATCCTGGAGCGCCTCTTCAAGGTTGGGCAGGAGATCACCGTTCGCGTCGCGTCCATCGGAGGCGGTGGCCGCGAGATCCTGTCCATCAAGAAGCCAGAGCACGCCCCTCCCGAGAGGAAGTTCACTGTCAGCACCAGCACTAACCGAGGCCATGGATCCAGGTACTGATTCGGCCATGGTACAAGCCTAGGGTGTTCCGTAGTTAGGGTCTTTCTGTAATTGTGAGCAGTCAGGGTTTCTCTGCAGACTTAGGGCTACTATGTCTTGCTCTCCTACTCCTAGCATGAGCTATAAGGAAGTCATTGGCTCCATCTGGCTATTACCTAGACAATGGTTTATGTTTAAGTGCTACTGTTTTCCATACTTAATAGTTCTCACTGTATTGATGGTGTGTTTTAAAGGTTCACTGTTGCACACTTTTATCAGACCCAACAGCAGCTCCGAATGCCACCAGAAGTGCTTATGCAGCACATAATTAATTTTTGCACGCAAGTATAATTGTTGTGCTGAACCTAGGTCAATGCGTGTGTCTAGGCATGTGAAATAAAGTCTTGTGGTGTTTGCTGCGCAAGTTGTTTTTCTCTGTAATGGCTCAGAGCGCTGTATTACCCTCTATTCCTCTTTCAATGTCCTACTCTGCACGGGTGTGAAATTTACTTGAGTTATGTTTCTTGGTATGATTACTGGTCTATCAGTGAGGCCCTTCAATGATAGATACAGAAGGTTGCAATTAGAGCCAGTCAGAAGGGTTATGCGTAAAGGGATTGTGCCTTGTCACAGTTCTATATGTGCTAGAGTCTTTCTATAACGGCTGGAAGTTTTTGAATTGGAGTCAACAAGCTATTGTCTCTTATCTTACACCTAAGGGTTCTGTCATGCTGTCAAGGTTTTTCTGTTGATTGCATTTTCTCTTTTCTCATATCAATACTGCTCTACCCAGCCTTCTTATGTAAATGGATGGTCTTTCGTTACGCTTGTTCATGCTGCTAATTCTTCACTGTCCATTGAAAATGATGCGCAACTTTTTCTTTACTAGTGCATTGCCAGTCTACATGCTCCTCCCTCTTCTAGGAAGGAGCCTATTTCCATGCATCCCCCAAATACAGTATACCGCTCCCTTTCTGTCTACAGGACACCTCACTGTTTTACAGCAGCTGGTGGAGTTGACCTGCCAGATAGCTGTCGTGGCAATGAATGGCTGGCTGGTTTGTGTGCTTATACGAGTTGGGATTACCAATGTACGGCTGTCATTGGCTTGGTCTAATTTCATTTGGTCTTGATGATTGTTACTTTTGTAAATTATTGTGTATTGCGAGTCTACATACTCCTTCTTCTAGGAAGGAGCCTATTTCCGTGCATCCCCCAAATACAGTATACCCCTCCCCTTGTGTCTACAGGACTTCTCACCGTTTTACAGCAGCTGGTGGAGTTGACCTGCCAGATAGCTGCCGTGGCAATGAATGGCTGGCTGGTTTGTGTGCTTATACGAGTTGGGGTTACCAATGTATGGCCTTAGGGCTGTCATTGACTTGGGCTAATTTCATTTGTTCTTGATGATTGTTACTTACGTAAAGTGTGGCTTGAAGTTCTTGTCTGAATTTATTGTGTGTAATCCTTGGTTCTTGAGATCAAAAGTCTTAATGGTTTTGATAGTATGTGTGAATGCCATGTGCTGTGAAGTATGAAAAGCTAATTTGAAGTAAACATTGTTGGAATTGCACATTTTTTGATATGAGATGGAATAATAGGTTTACATCTAGTCAAGTGTATGGTGAACTTGACCATGTCTAGACCAGGGCAAATGCACTTGTGTTCCTCCATTTCACAAACACAAGCATTATTCTAGATACATAGTGGAATGTAAAACCAAAAGCTGTAATTTGTTAACTTCTTGATGCCTCACAATTAAATCAAATTTGAACTTGTAACACCCATATTATAGAAAGGTTTATGTAATTTTCTGAATATGTAAAGTCTTTTGTAATTTGGAGAAGAGAATCAGCAGCACTCTTTGGAAAAGCTGCTTCTGGATCCCTTCATCATTAAATTTTCACTCGTGCTCTTGTTAGGTCTTAATCTTGCCTCTGAAGAGAGGGTCTTATCAAGTTTGTTGGTTGTGGCATTGG
Organism: Cibotium barometz; assembly: GCF_041138505.1. Classification (NCBI taxonomy): domain Eukaryota; kingdom Viridiplantae; phylum Streptophyta; class Polypodiopsida; order Cyatheales; family Cibotiaceae; genus Cibotium; species Cibotium barometz. The sequence continues at coordinate 2,991,748 of NC_141048.1, read as the reverse complement.
CATTTGACGCAAAGAAAATCGAGGTAATTAGCACTCTTAGTGCACTTGGAAACTTAAAGGAGCTAGAAAGATTTTTTGGAAAGATTAAACGGCTCAACAAGTTCTTGAGGTACCTTGCTTGTGTTATACATTATATGTGTTGACAAATTTTGCATGGATAGGGCAATGTGAGAAAGCTTTTCAATGAGTCCCAATCTTAGTGATCTGATTGGACCAGACCTGTTGCCATTGGCAATGTATCAAAGCAAAAATAAAAAGAACGCTGGTACAGGTGAGTGTATTGTGTAAGCAAGTCGCTCTCAAGAGGCTGAAAGAAATCATAACACTATTGAAAGGGAGGCACTGTGTCTGCTGAATTCTACTTAAAAGTAAATGCATTATCTGTTAGGAAGGAAGTTGGTATTTCAGGTGGACCATCGAGCATTGCGTGCACTGTCAGCAAGCCAGGTGGATGTTGATGCTACAAGAATTTGACTTCACACTTACGCTTACCTCAAGCAATGAGCATGTAGTCGTAGACTCTCTCGAGGGGAAAATGGAGAAGTTGACATGGTCTAGGATCATCCGACCGATGCTGATCCATTTGCCATCACCACTGATCAGGGAGAATGAAATTGATACTATGATATGTACTGACTTTTTGACCAGGGTATTTTCCTTGAAGGTATGACCAAGAATGAAAATGAAAGGTTACTTCTGAAGAGCAGGGACTACACTGCGTGAGGTGGTTAGGTATATGTAAGATGGGCATTGAAGAGAGGTGTCCCAGGTCATGAAAAGGAAGCAAAAGCACATCAAGGCATTAGTAGAGGTTACATTGGAGAATTGAGAGAACAATCTTACAAGTAGGTTTGTGGTGGCCCACGATCTAGAATGTTGCATGGAAATTTGTAGCCTGCTTGTCTCAAAGTTGGACTCTCCAAGGAGAGAGAAACAACAAATCTCCTTGCAATGATTGACTCGGAGGCAAGTCATGACTTAGTCGCGCATGAAACATGGGTAAAGCTAAGCAAGCCAAAGTTAGAGTTGACATCAGCCAAAGTTAAGTGTGCATGTAGGAGTAGTAGGGGCCTTGGGAAGTTTAAAAGTTAATATTTCCACCAAAAATAACCCTTGGCTAAGGTTTTTGTAATGCCCCCACAGGGGCCTTGGAAGAGAAAATGTTGCTTGGATAAAGTTGGATTTAAGTTATGGATTGTGAAGTGGATTGGGAGCAAAGGATGGCACACTTGTCATCTGAAGGATCTAGAATAGTGCTCAAAAAAAACTAGTCTCTCAAAAATAGGAAAACCTTCATAACATATAAAATCAAGAAATTATCACTGAAGAGATTTTTAACTTTTGAAGGTATTTGTACTATATGCCCTCAAATTTTGCACCTTTAGGCGATAAATTTGTAGGTATTTTTAAAAATTTAATGGTGATATTACACTAAACTTGGGTTTTTTTTGAGCATTGATATAGATATATATTGCCATTATGGAGTTCTCTTTACTCAAACAGCAATTCAAAGTTTGAATAGCCAAAGTCAGCATGGATGTTATTATGTCTTCTCTAGGTCATTTTCTCCGATCGGGGTAAGAGTAGCCATGTTTACTCTTAATGTTAGCCCGTTTTGTTTTGCTTTGGCATTGGCAAGCCTTGCCTTACCCTCCTCTTGTGCCTCTTTCTTGAGTCTCTCTTATTTCAGTTTCTCTTGTTTGTTTTTGCGCGATTGTTTCGACATTTCTTGGGTTAAGATTCCATAGTACTATTTTAGCCCTTGATATTTTAGTTTTTTCCTCTTAGAAGCACCAACTTCGTACTTAGGTATCAAGTCTTCTTCTTGCAACTCTTTTGATTTTAGGTTTTGATCAAACCATCGTTTGTGCATGAGTCTCTCTACAATCATCCCAAGGAGAGCAACCACTCTAGTTTCATCGAGTTTTTCCAACTCAATCAACCTATCAGCTAGATCGTTACCTCGAAGACATTCTTTCACTGCTATCCTCAAGCTAGGTACTAAATATTCCATAGGCATCACTATCTCAATTCTGTAGGCGAGCCGAAAAGGACTTTGTCTTGTAGCTACCTTATAGGAAGTCTTGTAGGCCCACATTGTTGCTGTTAACTTATGCTCCCAGTTGTTAGCTTCTATAGCCTTAGTGAGGATACCACAAAGAACTTAATAAGTGCTTTTGCTTGCCCATTGACTTGAGGATAGTATGGTGATAACTTTTGGTGCAGCACCAAAAATTCAGTCAATAGATGTTCAATGATCCCATTAATAAATTAAGAACCTTTATCGCTAACCAGCTCTAGGAGACACCCAAACCTTGATATGACATGATCGTATAAGAAGTCGGTAGTTGTATGATCATCCGGTTTTCGTACGGCTTTCTCTCTTATTTAGCAAAATAGTATGTGGCAAACCGATTATATATTGGGCGTGTGTTTGATGCACAACTGGGCTAATAGGTCTAACAGTATATTCTCCATTTTTCAAAAGGTTATTTCAGAATGATTGGGACCAAAGGCATTCCATGAGGAATGTTGAAGCGTTGGCATTCAGCACAATGATTGGAACCAAATGTCTTGTCCATGAGGAATGTTAAAGCACGTTGGCATTCATCGCAGTGTTCCATGTCATCACCAACCACAGTCGGCCACACCATAACCCCGCTTGCAAGATCTTTCGAGCAGTTACTTCACTCGTAAAATGTCCCACCAGCGATCCCATTATGAGCTTCTTCCAAAACAGTTAGGAGATCATCCTCACTGACACATCGTCTTAGCACGTGATCTTTGCCTAGCTTATACAGTTGGTAAGAACTAGCTATCAATTGGTAAGGTGCTGCCAATTTGATAAGTCGTTGCATCTTAGCCTTGTTCAATGGCTTGTCCTATGGAAACCCATAGGCCAGATATTCAAAGATATGTTCACTCCATTCCGGTACCAAATATAACTTGAACAGTGTAGCATTTGATAGTTCATCATCAACACTAGTGGGGCAGGTTCTTCATTAGGTATTCTCAATATGTGATCTACCAATACATGTTGTGAACATTTTCTTGCTGTGACAATAAAGTCAAACTCCATCAATAGCAATAACTAGTGATAGGTAATTTGTCTAATCATGCAAGGTTTGTTGACAAGGTATAGCAAAGCTTGATGATCCACAAAGAAAAACTCATTAGCCAATAGATAATGTCTATAGTTTTTAATTGCATACACCATGGCTAATCCTTCCCTCTCTATCGTAGTATAAATCATCTCAGCTTCATTGAGCTATTGACGTGCAAAGAAGATTGGGTAGTCTAATTTATGCCCTTGTGGTGGTTGTGCCAAAACACACCCAATTGTAAAGTTTGAGGCATCAATATGCACATGGAAGAACATGAGGTCCCAATTCAGTGGTCTCAAGATGGGTACACTAGCTAATGTCCTCTTCAATTTATCGTAAGCTTGTTGACATTCCTCAGTCCATTTGAAGATAGTCAAAAGCTTATACAATGGCCTAGCAATATCAACATAGAACACAATGAACCTCAGGTAATAGCTTACATGACCCATAAACCGTAGTATTGCTTTGCAATTAGTAGGTGGTGGCAATTCTACTATGAGTTTCATCTTGCTATGATCAGTGAAAATCCCTTTTTGGACACTATCTGTACCAATATCACTCCATGCTGCACCTCCATGTCAAAAGAACCAACCGATACAACGAGCTAAAAAGTGGCAATCCAAATCTACCTTGTTCAAAGGGTTTAAAGATATATGACATAATTGACACCTTTTAAACACTTTTCTTAGGTAAGCTAAATGCTCCATCTATTGTGAATGCACATAGAGGGTGATTAACTTTTCAAACACTTTTCCTAGGCAAGCTAAATTCTCCATCCATTGCGAATGCACACAAAGGGTCATCAATGAACACTTTTCTTAGGTACGCTAAACACTTTTTTCAAGGAATCCTTGAAAGCTATGCTCATTAATCTTTGGAACATTGTAGGACCATTGGTTAGTCAAAACAACATAACCTTGTATGTAAAGATTCCCCATGTGGTGGTGAAAGCTATTTTGTGTTGGTCCCGATACCTGGTTGTATCTTGAGAATCCATCTTGAAAACTCTAAGCTTCTGACGTCCCAACAACCACTTGTTCCAAAAACATGCTCGATGTACGGTAATGGGTAGTGATCCTTGTGGGTCGCCATAATCACTTTCTTGAAATCAACACACACGCCAAGATTTCCATTTTTCTTGGGTACAATCATAATTGGTGATACCCAATTAGTGTGCTCAATCTCGTAAATGAAATCCACAACAATGAATTTCCTCCTTTACAATTGCTAAGTATTTCAGATTCATTTGGTGAGGACGTTGCTTGACTAGCCTTGAATCTTCCATGATAGAAATGGTGTGTTGAACCACTTCTAATGGCACTCCCTTCATGTCCTTATAGTTCCAAGAGAATTAGTCCTTAAACTCTTTTAAAAGAGTAATTAGTGCCTTTTTCTCCTGCGGGGTGGTAATGAAGACTGGTTTAGGATCTTCAATAGGCTCTGCGGTATCTACCTCCTTCACCTTCGTAGGTCCATCATATGAGACTCCTATTTGTTCACCATTTGAGTGTTGCATCCTTAGGTGAACCACCTTCCTTTCATTGACATCAAAGGTTTTGAAACGATTAGGAACCTTTCACTCAGCTCCTCCTCATTCTCCCCCTTTGCCAATGCCTTTTTTGCATTCCATTCAACTTCAGCCAATGCTTTGTTTTGTTTCTTTCTCTCTGATATGTAAGAATATAGCATAGCAGAAAAAGATACAGCAATAGAAAGTACACTAGACAATGCAATAGAGAGAATGGAGATAAATTTAAAACTTTGATTATACTAAACAAGAGATAGGTACAATATGATGGCACTGTCCACCCGTGCGCTTCTAGTGTAGAGCTTAGACGGTGATCTAGACAGACTCTGGATAGAGGGTGTATTGAGATTATAGGAAATATATGCTCACAAGCATTGGATGCCTTAGCTTGTGCCAACTATGTCCATTTATAGTGATGCAGGTAGTGTGATGGACACGTCCAAGACGTGGGCAGCTACGTTGCATTGATGTGGCTCACCACTCGCATATTCATAATACGTCCCAACCGACCACCGCTCACTAATGATGAAATTAGTATCGGAGGGAATATTCCAGACCCTAGCTACTAACGCTTGTACCCCTCATCGTCCCCTAACCATCAACGGTCATAACTACGACCCCTTCCAACATTTAAGCTAGGGTTCCCACTAAAGATATGTGCACCAATGGCTTCTCCTTATAATGAGGGCCGTACAAATGCGCACCATACATCAATGTGAGATACATGTTGAGAGGCGGGCATTGAACATATACTAACACCCCCTTACCCGAAGATGAACTAAGAGTTTCTTGGCCCAATGCCAAGTCCATGAAGATGTCGAGTGAGCCGGTCCTTCCCAAGAGCTTTGGTGAAGATGTCGGCACAGTTCTGCTCCGTAGAACTGTTCTCTAGCTCCACAATCTCATCCTTGATCAATTCCCGTACATAATAATACTGAATCTCAATGTGCTTTGTGCGAGCATGAAACACAGGGTTCTTTGCAATTCCCATGCAACTCTGATTGTCGCATCATAAGGTCATGGTTGACCTCACTGTAACTCCCATATCTGCTAGAATTGTCCTCAACCATACTGCCTTACATGCAACAAAACAAGTGGTTTTATACTGTGCTTCAGTTGAAGAAAGTTCCATTGTGGGTTGCTTCTTACTAATCCAAGAGAACACACCGGATCCAAGTGAGAAGCAATATCAAGAAACTGACATTCTGGTGTCACAATCTCCAACCCAATGGAGTCACAATATTCCACTAAGGAGTTACTAGACATGTATGTAATTCCATACTCAATGGTATCTTTGATGTACTTGAGGACACGCATTGGTGCATTCCCTCCAGAGACTTTCCCTTGGTTTGTTGGAGAACTTGCTCGACACACCAACTCCATAGTAAATGTCTCGTGTAGTATTGCACAAGAAAATTAAACTCCCAATGAGCTTCCTCTACATCTTGATGTCAACCAAAGGTGAAGTTTCCTTCGAAGAAAGCCTAGAGTTTACCTCCATTGGTGTGCTTATTGGCTTGCAATCTGTCATACCAAATGCCTTCAAGATCTCTGTTGCATACTTCTGTGCATACTTCTGTGTGCATACTTCTGTGCTGAGAAATGAAGATCTTGTCCAAACTCTTGCCAAACTTCAATTCCCAAACAATAATGCAAGAGTCCCAAGTCTATCATCAAAAACTCAGAGCCAATCCTTTCTTGTGTTTGTTGAATCAAGTATTCATGGTTGCTTATAATAATCAGGTCGTCCACATAAAGAATAACTATCACATATTTGCCATCCTTTCTGAGGACATACAAGGTAGCATCAGATGTACTTCTAGAAAGACCAATATTTTTGAAAAAGTATCTATTCATTGGTACCATGCCCTTGGGGCTTGTTTCAACTGTATAAAGCCTTCTTCAACCTGCAAACCTTATTTTTTGATCCGAGTAGCTCAAACCCTAGTGGGGCTGAGTGACATACACCTCCTTGAGATGTCCATTTAGAAAAGTTGATTTTACATCCATTTGAAAAATTGGGCACTTCTTATTAGCAGCCAAGGCAAGTACTGTAAATAGTGGTTATTCAAGCTGTTGGGGCAAAGGTTTCATTGACATCAAAACCTTCATTCTGTGAAAAACCCCTTCTTGCAATCACCATGCAAGGGCATTCTTTACATCCATCTAATGTAAAGACCAACCCTTTGCTGCAACCATAGCAATGACAGCTCTCACAGTTGCAATTCTTGTAAATGGACTGAATGTCTCTTCATAGTCGATGCCATAAGTCTGTGCATAGCCTTTTGCCACCAATCTTGCCTTATACCTTCTCATTGAACCATCAACGTTATGCTTGACTTTATACACCCACTTACATCCAATTGCCTTCTTTATACACCCACTTACATCCAATTGCCTTCTTTTCCTTAGGCAAAGGCACTAACTCCTATGTTGCATTTGTATCCAATGTTGTCATCTCCTCATTCATGGCATCTTCCCATTTCTTATTTCCAATTGGCTGCTCAAAACAAGTGGGCTCCAATTCCTGTATTTCTTTAACCATGTAAGCATAATGATGGACTGTATATCCATCATATCTCAACCTATCAATAGGGCACCTAACCCTTGTTGACCTGCGTACACTGGATCACTGCGAGGTGTCCTCAAAACAACCCTCGTTCTCCTTACACGAGGAGTAACCACAGATGGAATGCCAAGCTCCTCATCAAGGCTCTGCTCAAAGCCGTTAGAGTCATCCTCCACATACGAGTGACCTACTGACAGATCAGGCACAAAGGGTTGATCTGCCTTTTCCTTCCCTTTGTATGATACATGTGTACCTACATCTATCCTCAACCTGTCTGACCACCATGGGCCAACGTTGGATCCAATGCTAGAGGACTCTCCAAGTCCACTAAGCACCTGTGATTGTTGCTGCTCTACATGTGGTGCAGCATCAACACTTCTTCCATCTGCATCTTCTGTTACCTTCACTGCTGGTGCATACCAGCTACTCATCTCATCAAAAACAACATCTTTGCTTACTCACATCTCACAAGTGGGAGGGTTATAACATCTATAACCTTTTTGCTCCAATAAAGATGCATTTCTTTGCCTTTGGATCCAACTTTGTTCTTGCTTTATCAGGAACATGCACATATGCAATACACCCAAACACTTTCAAGTGAGACACATCTGGTTTTATGTCTGTAAACTTCTATTTAGGCATTATACCATGAACATCTCCAATGGGTGTCCTGTTCATAATGTACACAACAATTGTTGCTGCTTCTACCCAAAAATAATGTGGCATATTCTTTTCAGCCACCATCAAGGCATGTGCCACTTCTACAATGTGCCTATTTTTTCTTTCTGCAACACCATTCTGTTTCGGAGTGTACCTACATGTAAACTGTCTCTTGATTTCCTACTTCCTCAAGAAATCGTTAAACTCATTTTGGAGAGATATTCTCCTTCACCATCTTATCTCAAGCATTTTATTTGCATGCCTTTTTCCTTCTCGACGGAGGCTTTAAATCTCTGAAAGTGAGCAAACACCTCACTTTTCTTCTACATGAAGTAAACCCACACTTTCCTAGTGTGGTCATCAATGAATGTAACGTAGTAATACCTACAACGTACAATTGTTGCAGTCTTGGTCAGTCCCCATACATCTGAATGTATGACATCTAACGGCCTTGCATTGACATGCTTTTCATGTGGAAAGCATGTTTGGTCTGATTACCAAGCTGGCATATGCTTCACACACTTTATGCATACCATCAACCTTAAACTTTGGCAAACTTGCAACAATATTTTGGGCCTGCATAGACTACAGTCGTTGTACATTCACATGACCAATGCGCTTGTACCATATGTCAATATCTGCAATAACATTTGTTCCATGCACAAACATGGTTGCCTTTACTTCAGGCATGTTCACATCTAAAGTAAACATCTTGCCATTTTTGTTACCCTTCGCAACCAAGTGACACTGATTTTTGAAGTCTTCCACAAAACATCCTTAAGGATTAAACCTCACTTGTAGACCCTGCTCAACCATCTATCCAAGAGAAACCAAGTTCTTTGTAATATTTAGAACATTTGCCACAAGTACTTCATTTTGCCATCCTATATAGACAATGACACTTTACCAGCATGTGCAATGAGATGCGTAGTATCATTACTTATTTCCACATAACCTGGTTTTTTCATTTTTTGAATGTCTCTAAACCACTTAGCATGACCGGTCATGTGGTTAGAGGCACCAGAATCAACATACCATGTATCTTGAGATCTTAATTGTTAAGGAAACTCTACCCTAACGTGTCGTGGGAAGTTGCTGATCCGCCGAGCTCGAGCAAGGCTCAAGAGCTCCACTATAGCGCTTGTCACCTCCGTCCTCTAGCACTCATTGTCACACCGAGGTGGTTGCTCTAATCCAATGGGTGATGCATGCTCTCTCCGAAGATCGTGTGGGATCTCCATGAAAGAGGATCGCGTTGGTAGCTCTAATCATTCAAGAAAGAGAAAGAGAGAGAGGAAGCAAGAGGGACCAAGTGATTAGCACTAATCGCTCCCAAACCCTAATCCTAAGCACACCACACATGCTAGATTAGAGTTGCAAGAGAGAGGCAGAGAGATAACACTCCACTTCTATTGCACAAATGGGAGAATGAGTTGCAAACAAGAGAAATTGGCTTTTATAGTTCCAAGCCTTTTCCCACTAGGTCGCGCCCAGGAGTAAGTGACCCGGGACGCCTAAAACATAGTTACAAGCTTTTCTCTATGGTTTGGCCAACTGGTCAAGATCCTCTTGTCTTTCCTTTGAAGCTCAATACTTGGGAACGCCTTTAGGGTGTTTCCCTCGTCAAATGATGGGATTTACAATATATAGTGCTGGCGCCCATTACATAAGTGTGCAGACATAGTTGTCATAGGAATGTGTTAACCAATATGTGGTTAATATACTCCCCTTCCTAAAGTCGATCGTGTCCTCGTGGTCGGTGAGAGGTTAGCGAGGCTTGCAGAGAAGTGTTGCACTTGGTTGGTTCTCCCGTCTCTCCAGAATTGAGAGGGGGTGGGGGAGTTAGTGAGATGGAAAGAAGTTAGTGGAGTACCGAGACGATTAAGTATCCAGCTAGTCTAATGGGCTCTTACGAGTTTGCTTTTTTGTATGTGTACTCTTTATTTTGTTTTTGGTGTTTTTCTTTTTTGTCCTCTTGTGTTGGGACATCCTCATTAGAGGAGTCAGAGTACTTGAATTAGGAGACTACCATGGAATACTTAATGACTAGTATCCCAATGGTAGGTGGTATGATTAAAGAGGAGTTAGTAAAACAATGGGGTTAGTAAGCAAATGGCGAGGGGAGAATTCTAGAGGGACAAGGAGGCAACACACATGGAGACTGCTTGCGCTCCAAGACGATGTATGTTGATGGCGATATCGAGTTCATGAAGCTCTGGCATCTTTGTCAAGACACTATGATGGGTATCTTGGCTCTCATGGATGTTGAGTCATCAGGTTGCGGTGTTCTCTCTTTTTCTTTTTATGCTTTTTCTTCTTCTGTCATTGGAGCTCTGGGATTCTTTGGTGATAGGAGTGGTAGTCGATGGTTGGCGAGGATCTAAACATGTGGAGCCGAAGAAGTTACGGGTAGGATTGATTAGACATGAAGCACAATTATTCAGGTGAAGTAGGGGTGATTAGGAAGATCCAGATGATGGGTCATACCATAGACCAGGCTTGCACTGTCCCTCCATCTAGGGATGTACTTGGATGGCTATCGATGATGAAGCTTTGTGTGGTGTGTGTGCATATAGGATAGAGCCCAGTGAGATTTGCAGGTGTTGTGCATGGGTGAGGGCAAAAAGTGTGCCTGTGGTCCTAATCACTCCTAATGACCTAGAGACTCTTTTTTTTTTGTGTTTATTGGTCAACACCCCTAAAGAGGGTTTTGTACTGAGTAGCCCATTTGGCTAGATTTGTGAGCTTACCTTTGAGTGTATCTTTGAGTGGTTGGATAAGCTTGGCCATTTGTAGCACTGCCCCTTGGTTTGGTGCCGAAGTCAAGGGGCAGGGTGGAGCGTCGGGGATGAGGCTCAGTGGAGGAAAAGGGCTTGGTGAATTGAGCTTTGGAGTGCCCATGGGTTGGGTGTGGGAAAGTCCGTAGAATTTTGTCGAGGAGGACGGGGGGACTTGCCTGCTCGTTGGTCGCTAAACCATCTTTGTCGATTGGACAGGTACTAGCATGGTGGGTGTGGTTTGGGCAAACTGCTAAGGGGTATGCCTTGGGAGCCAAATGATAGAATTGCCATCATGGAAGCCTTGGGCTTCTAAGAGACATTTGGGCACACAATGTTGCCAAGTGATGAAGGTCCATGTTGGCGAGGCTTCTGGCTTGTTTGTCGACGAGGCTTTGAGCTAAGATGTGGTTGTCAACGCGGAGGAAGGCTTTTGATTGGGGCTTTGGGAGCCACAGGTGTGTCTTGCCTTCATGGAAGCCTTGAGCTTTGAGCACGTTGGTAGGCACCCAACGTTGTTGGCTTCGTTGTGCTTCGGGTTGCCGAACCAGTGGCTGTGGGGCCTTTTGTCACGGCTTCCTGGGGAGTTGATGTGGGGAATGAGAGCACAGGCGGCATGCTTGGGTAGCCAGAGGCAAGTGTTTCCTTCATAGTAGCCTTGTGCTCATAACAGGCCGGTCAGGGGGACGAGGCAACATTGAAGCTTGGGCTTAGGGCTGGTTTTTTTTGGCTTAGTTGGCCTTTTGCGCTTGGGTTTTAGAGATGGCCATTTGGGGATCCATAGTTCTGTGTAGCCATCATAGAATCCCTGAGCGGTTGGGCACCTACCATTGATTGTCATGATAAAGATATGAGGTTGGGGTGCTTGTAGTGTGGGTGGTCTCGAGAATGTAGAGTTAAGGGAAAATGTCAACGATGAGGCTTGTTTGTCAATGGTGGATGGTGTTGATAGTGGCCTTTTGACCGGATTTGGTGAGGCATGGGGTGGGGGAATAGGGGAGACTGTCGATGATGAGGATGGGGCATGAGGGGAAAGGGTAGTTGAGGGTGAGGGTGTGTGGATGATCTCCTCTTAGGGACACAAGAGGACAGTGGCCTTTGTGACGTTGATTTCCATGGTGGCCGTTTCTTCATGCAGTGATTGGCATCAATCCACTCTTTTCCAATTATTATCCGGCCTTGGAGTGCTTCTACATCTATAACATGAAATTTGCACTCCAATAGGTTATTTCCTATAAAAAATTTAGAAATGAAATACCCAACACTCATTGATGCATTTCATGTGATATTTGAATGTAAGTGTTTTCTTTTGTTAGTGTGGGTTTTCCAAGAGTTTTCCATGCCTCCAAGAATATGAGAATGGTGTGGACCATGGGATATATGTGGGCTTGCCCCGTTGTAGACCATTATTGGGGTCGGGAGACCAATCCATATTCTTAGTGGGTTGAGTTCTGGTGGTAGTTCAGGGGCAGTGGAACACTAACCAGTTATTGTGGGGGGTGTGAGAATACCCTTTGTGGAAGCAGTTGGTGGGGGCAGGGGATTGGAGTCGATGCACTCTATGTCTCAGCAAAGAATCATTGTTACCTTGCCCTGGGGAAGCTTGAGGCTACGTAGCTGTGTTGTCAGCGGTGTTGATTGTACTTGTAGCGTTTTGAACCCAGCTTCCTAAGCATGAATGCTTCTTTTATATTACCTATGGGAACCACATAGAACTTACAAGCCAATGGGTTAGATACAGTATGTACAATTTGTGTAGTAAAAGACCCAAGGCTTTGTATGGCATTTGAACTTTGGCATGGGCAGTTTTAAGAGATGGTTTGCCCAGAGAAGCCCATGTTTCCCATGGCAAAAGATTATGGCTAACTGTGGGAGACAACAAGGCATGTTTTCTTTGCGTGTTTCTACCAAAGGGGAAATCTATCCACACCCAAAGGGTGGTTGTTTCAGGTTGTGGACTCGCTACAATTACACTCAGGGTGTTAAGCAAGGCAATGGCTTTGTAGGGTTCCTGAAGTGTCTGGCCATTTGCGAGCACGAATTGTGTGTTGAGATTGCAACCTAGGAGAGTGCAAGTGTAGCAAGGATTTTAAGCCAATCGTGTGTTGATGTCATCACACTATTGATAGAAGTGACTGTGCATGGCACCCGCACATCATCAAGGGCTTGATGACAAGCATCATAAACCAAGAGATCATTACTCCCGGTGGTGGTCATAGAGTCTTCTCAGCAAAGGGAGCTTTGACCATGGGATGTGAGTGCTAGGTATATAAATTGACCTTAAGCATTTGAGACACTTTGCAGAGGTAGACATGATGCATGTCCTAGTCTTTGTCCACAAGAGCGCCATGTTGACATGTATCAGGCCTTTATGCATTTTAGCTTTGGCTTGCCTAGCCTTAGCTTCTTCTTGCGCTTGCTGGATTTTTTCTTTTGCAAGCTGTTTCTGTTGTTTTAAGAGGTGTTCTTGTACGAGCATCTCTTGGGTCAATGGTCCAAAATATTTTTTTAGTTTACTCCAATTGACATAGCCCTCCATTGGATGCCGTCAATTGTTCCTATTCGGATAGATCCCTGTGGTGTTATTTTCGATACTCGGAATGGTCCCAGGCGCGGCCTCGGTATTTAAGTTTCTTTTTCCTGGCGGTTCCCACACCATACACGAGGAGGACAAGGTCCCCCGTTTTTAGTTCTTTTTGCTTAAGGTTTTTATCAAACCAATGTTTCCTACGTAAATTTTTGACCATGAGCCCATGTGATGCTATCAACCTGGTCTCATCCAGTTTTTCCAAGTCAATCAGCCTTTCAGCTAATGCATTCTCAGTTAGACGCTCCTGTACGGCATCCCTTAAGCTTGGGACTAGGTATTCCATGGGCATAACCGCTTCAACACCATAAGCTATCCTATTGCTACCTTATATGATGTGCAGTAGGCCCAGAGAGCCGTTGTTGTCAGCTTATGCTCCCAATTTGTTCGATTTGCTTCCAACATTTTGTCAAGATAGTACACAAAATCTTATTTGGTACTTTCTGCTTGACCATTAGCTTGTGGATAGTAAGGTGACGATTTTTAATGGATCACTAAGAATCCTGCAAGTAAATGATTAATCACCTCATTGATAAAAAGTGAGCCGCGATCACTCACTAATTCTAATGGGCAGCCAAACCTTGATATGATTTGCTCATATATAAATTTTACAGTTGTTCACATATTAGATTTCTTTGAAGCTCTAGCTTCCGCCCACTTCATGAAATAGTCCATGGCCACGATTATGTACCGGTGGATGTGCCGCTGAACTAATCTGTCCCACATAATCTATCCCCCATTTCTCAAATGGTTGCCTTGCAACAATGAGAGTGGTTAGTGGCATCTTATCCTTCTGTTGTGGAATAGCGAAACGTTGACATTCCTCGTATCTTTTGACAAACTCCATGGCGTCCCCGAATAATGTAGGCCACCAGAGTCTTGCTTGAAGCACTTTTCGAGTTGTAACTTCCCCAAAAAAATGCCCGCCTGCTATCCCTGAATGAGACTCTTCCAATATGGTTACGAATTCATCCTCTCTTACGCACCGTCTAAGCACATTGTCTTTTCCTAACCTATATAGTTCTCCTGCAAAATCAATTGATATGGTGCCGCAAGCTTGATAAGCCACCGCATCTTATCTTTGTTCAAAGGTATGTCTTGCGAAAACCCATAAGCTAGATACTCTGAGATCTCTTTGCTCCACTCAAGTACCAAGTCCAACTTGAATAAACACGCATCAAGAGGAAGGTCATTATCGACACCAGTTGTTGTTGGTTCCCCATTTGGAATTTTGGACAAGTGGTCAGCCAACACATGCTGTGTTCCCTTCCTTACTGTGACAGTAAAGTCGAATTCCAACAACAATAGTAACCATTGGGTGATTCTTCTCGTGGTGCAAGGTTTATTCACTAGATATAGTAAGGCTTGATGGTCTACCAAAAATATGAATTGTTGGCCAAGAGATAATGTTGATATTTCTTGATGGCATAGACCATGGCTAATCCTTCTCTCTCTGTGGTGGTGTAGTTCACCTCTGCATCATTTAACTACGACTAGCGAAGCAAACTAGATAGTCCAATTTAAAGTCACCAGGCTGGGCTAGCACGCAACAAATAGCAAAATTTGACCCATCGATGTGTACGTGAAATATGAGATCCCAATTGGGGGGTCGCAAAATAGGCGCGCTTGCCAATGCTTGCTTTAGACGATCATAAGCTTCTTAACACTCCTTAGTCCACTCAAAGACAATGAGAATTTTGTACAAAGGTCTAGCTATATCAACATAAAAAATGATGAAGCGTCAATAATACCCCACATGGCCCATAGACCTTTGCACTCCTTTGTAGTTGTTGGTAGGCGGTGGTAGCTTGAAGATCAGTTTGACCTTGCTATCATTAGTGGATATACCATTCTTTGAGACAATGTGTCCCAATATCACACTATGCTTGACCCAGAACTGGCACTTCAAGGGGTTTAGTGATATACGATATAATCGGCAACGTTCAAACACTTTCCTCAAGCAAGCTAGATGATCTTCCGATCGAGAATGCGCACATAGATCATCAATGAATACCTCCAACCACTTTTGCAAAGTGGTCCTTGAAAGCTGTGCACATCAGCTGTTAAAAGGTTGCAGGGGCATTTGTAAGACCGAATGGCATAACCTTGTAAGCAAATGTCCCCCACATTGTGTTGAAGGCTATTTTATGTTGGTCTTCTGGTGCTATGGACACTTGATTGTACCCGAAAAACCCATCCAAGAAGCTGTACGCTTCCCTTCCAGCAGCAGCAGCCACTCTTTCCAAAACATGTTTGGTGTATAAGGTAATGGGTAATGGTCCTTCCGAGTGGCCGCATTTACTTTTTTAAGATCGACACATACTCTCAGTTTCCCATTATTTTTATAAGGTAATGGTCCTTCCGAGTGGCCGCATTTACTTTTTTAAGATCGACACATACTCTCAGTTTCCCATTATTTTTATAAGGTAATGGGTAATGGTCCTTCCGAGTGGCCGCATTTACTTTTTTAAGATCGACACATACTCTCAGTTTCCCATTATTTTTAGGCACTATCACAAATGGTGAAAACCAATTCGTATGTTCGATCTCATAGATAAAGTCCGCAGCAATGAGCTTATCAATTTCCTCCTTTACAATTGCTGCTGCGTACTTAGGATTCATCTGGTATGGTTTCTGCCTAGTTGGTCTCGAACCTTCCATGATTGGAATCGTATGTGGTACCACCTCAAGAGGTACCCCCTTCATTTCCTTGTAATTCTAGGCAAAACAATCCTTATATTCCTTGAGAAGAACAATGAGCTCCTCTTCTTCTACAGAAGTCAAATCTTTAGCAATGTATACAGGCCGTGCTTCTTCCCCTGGTCCCGTAATATCAACCTCCTTGACTTCTGCCGGGCCATCATATGATGCCGATAGCCCCTCCTCTTTAACCCTAGTAGCCGTTGTTAAAATATTGCATCCTTCTATTTATGCTGTCGTGGAGCTGTCGGCCTGTTTTCCTACAAAACTGACTACTTCATGCACAAGTATATAAGAGGTGCTCCCTTTATTCATTCTATCAGATCATTCCTTGCCCTATTTGCTGGCTCTTGTACTCTGTAACCTCAAGTTAATAAAGCTCAGTTCTTGCTTGCAATCTTTCTCTCTCTTTCATGTTCATTGCTTCCATTTGTGCACATTCTTTCATGGTATCATTCGCCTAGGCTCTGGTTGCTGCACAATCTGTTCCTCTACGTTTTCTACTTCCCTAGATTCTCCAGGCTGTAGATCCTTCAAAATAGTGCTACGTTTCTCTTTCTTAACTGCGTTTTTGCTCTACAAGCTCTCCAACTACTGTCGGCCAGTCCCCAGGCTACGTTTTCTTCTACAGAGGCAAGTGGAGGAGTTCTAGTTGTAGATTCAGTAAGTGCATTAGACAAGTGGCACATCAGCTCCTCTCCCTCCAAGATCCCCTCCCTTTTCTGATAGGAGGTTCCCGGTGGTGTGTTTTTTGCATTTCTTTTGCTGCTGTCTAGCCTGCATCTTTAGAGGGGGCTATTAGTCCCTAGTTGGATCCTATGGAAAGGTGCTTGAGAGAGCACGTGGATTGCTAGGCTACAGAGGTTGTTTGAGACATAGCTTCTTTGAGACATAGCTTCTTTGAGGCAGACATGGGTCCCCCCTGCACGAACAAGGAGGACAAGCTCAGTGGTACAAACTATGATCACTGGACGCTACAGATGAAGGTCTAGTTCACACACAAGGGTCTTTGGGAGATTGTTCAGGGCCATGAACGAAAGCGCGAACACCCTACCAGCTCTAGGAAGTGGACTCATGACCAAGAGGATGCCTTTCTCGCCAAACTTTCAGCTTGGGAGAATCAAAACTCAAAAGCTCACTCTGCGCTTATACGAGCCATCTCACCAGAGGTCTCCCCGCCATGCAAACATTGGATTGTGCGGCTTCTATTTGGAGAAAGCTGACATACCTATATGCACGGGACTCTACAATGCAGTCTGTCAACCAATTAGATCAGCTCTTTTCTCTGGAGTTTACAGCAGGGACTTCCATGCAGTCGTTTGTGAGTGATGAAGGTTAAGGTAATTCATGACCAATTTTGTGAGTGATGAAGGTTAAGGTAATTCATGACCAATTAGTGGCAATGGGTACTGCCCTGACCTCTTCTCAGCTAGCTGCTCTCCTCCTCATCAGGCTTCCTCCAGATTATGACATAGTTTCCTGAGCTTTGCAGGTTCAGATCACAACACGTTCTTATATTAAATTTGGAGCATGGGACCCATGTGTCGGAGTTCCAAGTATAAAGACATGCAAGTTCACTTGATGGTCCGAACGAGTTCCATGATCAACCAAGTTTCCTTCATGGTTTGATGAGTTCCAGAACTATTGGTTAGCAGAGACTATGGACAGGATGTGTTCCATGTTCATTTGTTCGAGGCTATTGGATGTGATGTGTTCACAGTTCTACTTTGAGTTTGGAGCCAAGCAGATTTTCTTTTGCTCTCTATAGTTGCATTATGTTCTCTAAAGACAACAAGTTGACATGTGCATTTTCCGAGGTGTACTCAGTACTGGCCATGCTGAGGTGTCCATGGTCGCACCTTCGTCTCATCAGTTTTCTTTTGACTTTTTTGCACACTTCAAGATGTAGAGGGGGTGTTAAAATATTGCATCCTTCTATTTATGCTGTCGGCCTATTTTCCTACAGCCGATTGCTTCAAGTATATAAGAGCTGCTCCCTTTATTCATTCTATCATATCATTCCTTGCCCTATTTGCTAGCTCTTGTACTCTGTAACCTCAAGCTAATAAAGCTCAGTTCTTGCTTGCAATCTCTCTCTCTCTCTCTCTCTCTCTCTCTCTCTCTCATGTTCATTGCTTCCGTTTGTGCACATTCTTTCAGCCGTCAGCCAGACTACTCTCCGTTCATCAACCGTATAGTTCTTGAAATGGTCGGGAACTGAAAGCAAGTAGTCTGGCTTGTCCTCATTGTCACTTTTGGCTTTTGCCATGATCTTTTTGGCCTCACACTCTGCCTCTAGTAGGGCTTTGTTGCGTTTTCGGCACCCAGCTTTTGTAAGCTTGGGTGCATCGGGTTTTTGAAGGACGATTTTCTCTTTTTGCCTTCCTTCTAACGATATTTTACTCAACTCCTCACCCCAATCCTTTGAGAATTCATCATGTACCTTAGTAGCCTCAAGGTATCTCAGCCACCACCACTGGCCATCCGTAGGTCTGCTTCGTATAGCAGAGCGTTTTATTGGGCTATATACCGTTTTTGTCTCCGCCATCGTCTGAGGCCATCGTCTGAGGCGTTGAGCACTGGTACGGCTTTGTGTGCCACAGTATCTTCTATACTTGATGTCTCCCCTCCTGATTCCTCATCCACGGTCTGCCAATTAACCATGTAGATAGAAGTCGTGGGGATGGTTCGAGATTCCAAATATTGGGTTCCCCTAGGCTGTATTACATCAATGGTAGCCAACACATGCATCCAGTTTTCACTGAAGTCCGGAGGTAGTGATGTATACATTCTCATTTCCTTCTCATCCTTGGATTCCCCCTCTACAGGTTGGCATATCTGTATAGATGTGATTCGTTCCATTTGTGACCAAATCATTACCAAACAACTGCCCTTCCATGGGGTGTGCTTTCCATGCTCTCAGATCAATCTTCAAGATTTGTGAATCCCTATGTATGTACACGTGATCCAAGGCCCAATCATGCACCAATTTGGATTCCCTCATGAAAGGTCTTCCCAATATTATGTCATATGTATCAAGTTGGCGTAGAAAGTCCATGACCTTAATTGTATGATGATAGCGAAACGTAAAAAGTTTGAATTTAACATTTTCCAAGAGCCCGATGGGTCTTAAAGATGTTCCATTAGCCATTTTAAAACGATTAAATTTGCTTTTTTAAGATCAAGTTTCTCCCAGTTTTTCCAACAACGTTTGGTAATGATGCTAACCCCTACCCCACCATCTAGGATAGCCAATGCCGCCTGGTATTCATTTGATGAATCGGGATGGTAGCGTTCGTGTCGTCGCTTTCATAGTAGCGTCCCAATTGGTTAATTGGTATCTTAACGACGGAGTCCTCTTATGTTCCTTCCGGAATCAGGGCTGGCATGTTCAATACCCTATTCTGGGTTGGTTTGTCTCATGGATAGATGGTATCCTTTACTCGGCTGGTCTTTAGCTTAGTTTCACGAAGTCGTTGTTTGGTACTCTTCGACTAAGGCCTTGGCATCTTCGAGTTTTTTTATTTCTTCGTCTCGGCATTGGGATATTCACCAACCCCCTTAGGAGTTGCTAGTTGTTCTCCTTGCTCTCCCTAGTCTAATCCTCCAAGATTGATCCCTTGACCCCCTTCTTCCTTTGATCGGGTGGATCTGGTATCAATTGTCTCTTCTTCGGATCCATCTTGGATTGTACTCCGTATGTCCCCCTTTCCTAATTTCTTCACTCTTCTCCTGCGGCCAGAGATTTGGAAATAGTCGCATCCGCCCGGTTTCTTCCCTTTTCTCCTAATTGAGCTTGAGCTCTTGTTAGAACATTGAGCGATGTGATCTTCCCAGATTGTACACTAATGGTCCGGATGGTGGCCTGATTAGCAGTAAAAGCAGAGCCACTTGCTCGGTAGGGACAATCCTTGATCAAGTGATCAATTCCACATTTAATGAAGGTGAGCACTGGCATGTCATTGGGCGTGGCCGCCACTTGTTGTGGTTGGTGTGTATGATTCATATTCTTGTTTGGGCACTCGGCTACTCGATGTGGCCCTTCGCAACCAAAGCATTTTAAAGGTCCTCTTCTCAAATTTGAGTTTATTTCCTTGCCCTTCCATTGTACCGTGGTTTGAAACACAGGTATTGGCATGTTATTCTAGAGGACGTAGTATTCTGGCGTAACCTTAGCCGTGTCCTCGTAGTATTCCCTGCTAAGTTCTAATTCCCACATCATGTCAACATCTTCTGATGGTTCTTCAATCACTACTTGATTAATCTTTGCCTGTGGTGGTTGTGATGGTAGAACTGGTGGTGGCAAGGGTGAAGCATATTGTACCCGGAACATCCCCCTAGGTAAGTAGGAAGAATTAGGTTGTCTAGCAATGGCGATGATCTGCATAGGTGGTGCCGGCAAAACCAATGGGGCTCTAATTGCGGGTAGCTGTATCACATTTTGAAACCTTGGATATCTACACATTGAAGTGTCATGATTTCCCAATTTTACATAGTGAGCACAATAAAGTAATGGCCTTGCTCTTAACTGTGGACATTCGGTGGTGGTATGATTTAATCTGCACATAGAGCACCACACCAATTCCCTGTGGTGGCGGGGGTAAAGGTGGTTTTATGCCCATACCCAAATGTCTCTCTTCCTCTTCGAGTTGTGGCAATTCTAACATATTATCTTCATATTCGATTGCCAACTTACAGCATGCATCAAGAGTAGCTGGTCAGGCTAGTACCAAGTAATCATGCATTTTATGGTCCCTAACCCCCCTCCGCGGAAACAAGGGAACAATTGATCATCTGTCAACCTTTCCCTGAAGTTTGCACCTTGAATTTAAGTGCTTCAGATGAGAGACAGAGTCTCTCATCGACTCATCCTCCTTTTGTTTGATGTTATGTAACTGTGCCACAGGGGTCCATCTATCACCACTACGGGCAAAACTGGGCACAAAAAGATTCTTTAACCTTGTGAAGTTAACCTTATCCTCAGGCTTAAGGGTTCGGAACCACTGATGAGCTTTTCCCTCTAAGGTCAGGGAGAAGGCATGTATCATTGTCATATCACTGACCGTCGGTTTGTAGGTTTCACATGTGGATTCAAAAATTTCTACATGTTGGATAGGATCCTTGTCCCCATATAAATTTTGGACAAGTTTTGAAATGATATGGGGTTTCATCTGGGAGGGTTGGGGCTCTAAGGTAGTGCCTAGTTCCTTGACCATCCCCCGGCCCATCTTTGCTGCCATATTTAACGGTCTACCCTTGTGGCCACATTAAGGTCCACGGTTGGATTGTTTCTACGGCTTTGGGGAATTACTCCCCCCCTTCCTAGACCTCGTCCCGTGCCTGGATTGGCTCTTCTAGGTATCTCAGGTTCATGGAATTGTCCAGTTGCGGTACCCTGGTGGGATTCCCCATTGATCGCCTCTGTGCATCTTTGTGTAATTAAGAGCTCCATGTCTTGTAGGAATGTAGGGTTATTGATCATTAGTTCAATATCCTTTTTGGTATAGAGTCGATCCTCTACTTCTATTGCCATGTTAGCTAGGTTACCCTCTTCTTCTCTAGTTGTAAACCCTTCCTCCTCCTCGTTGATGGGTTCCAAGTTCGAAATTTCTCCCTCACTTCTACCTGTAACAATTTCAGGTTCTTTTCCTCATGATTGGAGTGGGTTAACACTTCATGTCTCCTTTCTCTCAGCTCTTGTTATATGAGTATCAAGCTCTTGTTTCCTTAAGCTCAATTCTCGGAGTTGTCATTTTACCTCACTTTGTTGGAGGTCTAATTCCACTTCCACGGTGGTGGGAAAGAATATTTGACCTGTCCTAGCCGCACTTTTCACATCTCGTCTAATTCGAGGGGTGCCAATATTGGTGGACAGCCTGGAATTCAACGTTTGGAATGGGCACTTCTTGTCTTGGACCGAGTCCAATGCTAGTTGACGGACCCATGCCCGTAGATTGCGCTTCTTCATCATGACTGGTTTGGAGACCAAAAAATCCCCGGGCGATATCAATAATCCCACTAGACTTGGTTGGGGAGTTTGGTTTATCCTCTTCCCCAAACCCAGTGTACCTCAACCCTTCTTCCATGGATTATTCGCTACTAGTTTTAGCGGCGGTCAAGTTTCTCAAAACACTCAAGTGTGCTTGCGGAATGTCCTGATCCCACACTTCTTTGGTAGGAAGTTCTTGGGTGATTTGATGCACTATCATTAGGCGTAAGATCGTCTTCGATGAGTTTTCCAGTTCTTAACTGCATGTATGTACGATTTGATAAGCTATTAATCAACCCAATTGATTTCACTTCTGATTCTATCGCGGAACGGAGATATGCTCTATCTTGCAGGCGATGAAACTTAGGTTTGTAGGCTTAGTTTTTACACTAGCTGAGAATGGTGTCGATAGTGACTATGGATGCAAAGTCCATTTGCTTAAGCAAATCATGCTTCTGGGGGGGGGGGGGGGTCTTACTCAAGTGCTCATTTGTAGCTTAGTGTCATTATTTGTTAACAAATTTTTTATGCTTTGCTTATCTTCTCACCACATTCCTAGCCAAATGCTTTATGTTTCCACTTGTGAAACTCAAAGATGCCATTGCAACTCACAATACTAATCATTGTAGCATTGGACCACCTTTTGGCCTTGGAGAAGAGATCAAGCTATCCTAGGGTCTGGCCTCCCCAGTGTGAGTGCAGGAAGTCCAACAAAAGGAGGAGGCGCAACACTGCAAAAAAGGAGAGAGAGAGAGAGAGAGAGAGAGAGAGAGAGAGAGAGAGAGAGAGAGAGATTGTATGTATGTATGTGTGTATATGTACATACATATATGTATGTATGTATCTATAAGGGCATATGTATGTAGGTATGTGTGTACATACATATATTGTGGTGTGTGCGCATACGCGCATGCAAGGTAAGCAAAAACATATGTTTATGAGACATACACAGGTATATATGTATGTATGTATATATTCATACATACCAATATACATACATACATACATACATACATACATACATACATATATACATACATACATACATACATACATACATACATACATACATATATATATATATATATATATATATATATATATATATATATATATAGAGAGAGAGAGAGAGAGAGAGAGAGAGAGAGAGAGAGAGAGAGAGAGAGAGAGAGAGAGAGAGAGGACTAGGATGTATTTATGTGCGTGTGCGTAACAAAGAGAGGGTGAGAGTGACAGAGAGATAAAAAAGTGGTACAACATTGATTCATATACACACATATATGAATGTATATATGTATGTGAACATATATATTTCCAAAAATATAAATATTTGAATATGTATGTAGGCACATATGTGTGTGTGTATGTAAATATATATATGGATAGACATTGTAGATGTATGTGTATATGTATATATGCTATATATGTTTTTTCTTAAAGTATGCATGTATGTGTATGTATATGCATCTCTATATTATTTTGTCTCTGCATTTGTATACACAGAATTGCATGTAAATATATTTATATATGTGTGTGTATGTTTTGGCCAATCAATAACTTTCGCATAAGCAAAGAGATTTTGTGTGCACGTATAAACATGATATATATATATATGTGTGTGTGTGTGTGTAAAGGAGAGAGAGAGAGAGAGAGAGAGAGAGAGAGAGAGAGAGACAGAGAGAGAGACTCCCCACATACAAAGAGAGATTGTGTTGGTCTGTTTTTGATCAACAGAACATCAACACATTATGTCGACTAAACAATTAGTTCGACAAGCTCGAAGATGGCATCAAACTGCAGACAGCCGTGATCACAACAGGTCTCTGATCCTTTTGATCTTGGGCTATCAGAAGAGTGTAATTTATGCTAGCTTAACACAACGCTAATTGGGTGTTGTACCCAACAGTGCTTTTGATGATCATTAAGTAATTATTGTTCTAATTTGGTAATCATGCCGAGTATATTAAGATAATTAAAGAATCAAAAAAGATTATATTATATTATTTGGGTTATTTTAGTTGAGTAATTTAAGCTCATTTATGCTATTAAAATTGTCCTTGGGGAGTTCAAACACAATACTTTTTTTTAAATATTAAAGCCAGGTTTATTTTTTTAAAATCAATATTAAAGTCGAGTTTTTTTAAAGCTGCATTTGGTTGGCGAAAATATATTTAAAAATTTTTGAGGCTTTTGTTTTTGGACCGTTGGTGTGGACGCGATGACACATATTTTTTGTGGACGATATCCCCATCAGGATTTTTTTTGACTAAAGCTGATTATATAATGTGTGTGTGTGTGTGTGTGTGTGTGGATGCGGTGACAGATTTTTTATGGACGATACGCCCATCAGGATTCTTTTTTGACCAAAGCTGATATAATGTGTGTGTGTGTGTGTGTGTGTGTGTGTGTGTGTGTGTGTGTTTTCTTCCTATGTATACACATGTGCACGTTTTTTCCCGTGGTAGACAATTAGGCCCAAACCTGCATATTTGTACTCATTTTAATAGTTGTTATTAGTAGATAACATGTGTACTTTTTCCCTTTTATAAACGAGTCTACCCACTTGATATGGTGCTAGTGTGCACTATTTGCACAATGTGCCCAATAGGAGGAGGTCAAGGAAAAGTGAACTTTTTTAATGGTTATACAATTTGAGGGCCTTCGTCTAGACATGGTCAACTTCACTTGCATCTTAGGCATGTGGGCGGTAGAGGAGCACGTGACAAGGACAAACAAATTCCTAATGTAATTGTCTATCAAGGGTCCTTGGGCAATGCCTTGGTGGACATGCATATCAAATGAACGATGCTCATACAGCAGCACAAGTGCTCGATGGGCTACAAATTAAGGCCTGCCTCCATGGTATGCATTCCTCCATGTCTGGAGGACTGGTAGGGGACTAGTGTGCTCAAAAGACAATTTGAGCACATGCCAAAAGACAATTTGTGGTGGAGTCTGATATGCCACCACCCGCGGTGTGTTGCCCATGTTTAAGAACCTTTCATTTAATCTTCCAAAAGGAAAAAACTCGTGGATTATTCCATTTTTATACCTCGTGAATTTAATGGAATAGACTATTAAACTTCACACATATTTATCAAAGGAAAATTTAACCTAATTGCATTAGCTTGCCCGGAAAAGCCCTAATTCGTTTGCTCAAAAACCCAACTAGCTGAACGCGGAATTTCTTTCTGCCCCTCCTTCTACCGCGAGAGCTGCCTGTTGCCATGGGGCGCGTGATCAGAGGGCAGAGGAAGGGGGCGGGCTCCATCTTCACGGCGCACACGCACAGGCGGAAAGGGCCCGCGCGCTTCCGCTCGTTGGACTACTCGGAGCGGAACGGCTACATCAAGGGGGTGGTGTCGGACATTGTGCACGACTCCGGACGCGGCGCCCCCCTCTGCAAGGTCACTTTCCGGCACCCCTTCCGCTTCAAGCATCAGAAGGAGCGCTTTGTGGCCGCCGAGGGCATGTACTCCGGCCAGTTCGTCTACTGCGGCAAGAAGGCCTCCCTCTCCATCGGCAATGTCCTCCCCCTCAAGTCCGTTCCGGAAGGTGCCGTTGTCTGTAATGTTGAGCAGCGCGTTGGAGACCGCGGCGCCTTTGCTAGAGCCTCCGGCGACTATGTCATCGTTGTCAGCCACAACCCCGACAACAACACCACGCGGTAAGAGATAACATTCCTCCTGCAGATCGCATCCTTCTTTTGTACATACCGTTTTCTGCCACGGCAGGCATCATGACCAATCTAAATTAATCACGACATGAGTGACCTTACCAGTTGCTCTGGGTTGTGAGGTGTATTTCCATGTCCTTTTATATGTCGTGCCGTTTTGTTGTACCGTTGCAGTTTGTTTGAGGTGTGACTTGCTGCTAAGCTATGTGGAGATGGTTATTTTATCCACGTGTCTGACTGTAGTCTGGCAGATCGTCTTTTTTAACAGATGTTCCTTGTTCAGTTGATTGAGCAGAACGTTACGGAAATGGTGTGCAAGCTACAAAAAGCGATAACCTCGTGCACCTACACACGCATGTTCATGGCAGATTGATAACATGTGCCATAATAGTATTAGTGCCATAGTTGTTATGAGTAACCGTTCGAGGTGTATGAGTCTTCTGAGGCGTCTGGACATAGGTGAATTATTTTTTTTGGACCGTTTCTGGATTTGCCAGTTTTTGCCGATTTTTGTCTGTTTGAGTCTCTAGATCGAGGCTATAAGAGCCCCTCTAAGCTCTCAAGACTTGAACACAATCTCTCTCGAGTCTCTCCCTCTCTCATACACACTCTCTCTCTCTCCCTTAAGGCTTAAACCTTGCTCGAGGCAGCTCCTCTCACACACTCTCTCACTCTCTTTGCCTCTCTCATACACACCCAGGTGACACCCTCTGCATACAGGCACATTTCCAAGAGCCCAGGACAAAGGGCTAGCTTTTTGACACCCTCGTCACACTAGCCTTGCCTTGATGTATGGAGCAGCCTTATGGGGGCCAGATTTATCCGACGAGGATTGGCAGCGAGTTGAGAGGCCCCAAGTCATGATGTTCTTCCGTATGATCCCATTCGACATGGATCACACCTTCGGAGCTCCCCACGAAGATGCACTTCTATAGAGATCACTTCCTCGCACTCACCAAGGATGGATTCATCCAGCAGCCGAGCTACTTGAGTGTTCACATGTCGCATGCCATAGCCAGGAAGCTCATATGGAGACCCAGAGGAGAGGATTTGCCAATTATGCCACACAGAGGTTGAGACGGAGAAGCATTACATATGCTGATGCCCAGCATACTATGGGATTCGCGGGAGGTTTCACCCTCTATTTCGTGAGGGATTTGGTCCACTCTCTCGGATCATTGACTTCCAGAAACTAGTAACCGCAGACACAGGCACACCTTCTTGAGAGAGCTTTGGTCCCAGCCACCCCGCCCCCTCCCTCGTCAGCCAACCATCACCAGTTTCTTCCGGACCGAGGAGGTGGAGGACACCAATATATAGTGGATTTTGTGGACGCTCCACAAGCTACTCCGGACCTACCGTGCCCGAGAGGAGTTACCTCGGACCGAGCATCCATGCCCGATGCCCTCGTCCCCCCCCCCCCCCCCCCCCGCGCGACCACGATCACCTCATCAGCTCCAGATCCAGGAAATGCTCCACGGGCCTGCTGGCTGGTCTGCTGAACTGTCTTATGGCCTTATGCCTAAGCTTGGCAGGTGGTCTTATCTGGGAGTGTGGGGTGCTGGAGAAAGAATGGCAGTGGGTGAACTGCTGGGTTCGAATTACGGAGTATTTTTACTTGACTGCCTGTATATGCATGGTATTATCGACTTGAAGTATTCACTCAGTGATATTCATGTTTGTGAAAGTTGCTGGCAGATAAGCCGCCTTCTTACCTGGCACAGATCACATATCCTGCATATTGAGAGCATCAGTATGCTCCTGCATTTTCTGAATGGTGGTGTAGGTTTTTTCAAGTTAACAGGTATGGCTGCTGTTAAAGTTTTGGGTGGATGTCTGTTTTGGTGTGCAGCAGCTGCAGAAGTAGAAATTAGTTTACATGCTTGAAATTTCTTTGAAGGCGTGCCATAGTTTTGTGCTCGTTGCTATTGGTCTATGGTGCTTATCAACACTATCTTCGTATATGTTTGCCATGCCCTTGCACTTATACATGGGAGCATGTACAGGTGCTGCTGCCTATGTGTCTCCTCCCTGGAGTTTCTGTATCACTTGGAGTATCTTTGTCCACAAACAAGTTGATTAATTGTTATTTCATGTTAGGTAGGGTTCCATTGAGAATTGCAGCACGTGGGTCAATATTGTGTGAATGACATGGCTGGAGTAGTGACACTTATCAGAAATTTGTTTGTTTCTTGTAGCAATCTCCCTGTATGGTTGATGTAGAAGGAACAGGTTTTCACATATTCTGTTGTTTCAGCAGTTACATCTTCTAGATGGCTGATAGCAGTTACAACCATCTGCCCCCTTTTGCAAAGTTCTATTAGTGGGCTCTGTCAGGAGATTGATGCAACTCTTTGTTTGTGGGTGATTTCTTTGCAGGTGAATCAAACTGTTAGTTCTCTCTTGGGGTAGAGACTGGTTTTAACCATTTGTTAGGGAATATGCTGGTCTGAAATGTTTTCAGTCACTCTAAAGGTTTGTGGTGTCAAGTTCAAAGACATGTATATTTACTCTAGTTGCTTGCTGCATGCAGTATCAAGCTACCATCTGGTGCCAAGAAAGTTGTGCCAAGTGGGTGCCGTGCCATGGTTGGGCAGGTTGCTGGTGGAGGAAGAACAGAAAAACCAATGTTGAAGGCTGGTAATGCCTATCACAAGTACAAGGTGAAGAGAAATTGCTGGCCCAAGGTCCGTGGTGTTGCTATGAATCCTGTTGAACATCCTCATGGTGGTGGTAACCATCAGCACATTGGTCATGCCAGTACGGTTCGGCGTGATGCTCCGCCTGGGCAGAAGGTTGGTTTGATTGCTGCCAGGAGAACTGGAAGACTGCGGGGGCAGGCTGCAACTGCTGCTTCTAAGACCGATAAAAGTGTTTAATTTGTTAAAGAATATGTTGAAGATCTGGAGACTTGGAAAGCTCCATGTTTTGGACAGAAATTGCCCTGTTGCAGTTTTTTTTATTAATTTACCTGTACTTGCCAGGGTATCTCTTACATGTTGGCATTATTGCAGTTTTTTAATTAAGTTACCTGTACTTGCCAGGGTATCTCTTACATGTTGGCATTAATTTGCTTGAGTGTTGTAGGAAAACAAGAAATTCCAACAGGATCATAGTTTTGTTTTTGGGGGAGTGTGCACGTAATTGCATGATGGGTATATCAGGTGATAGCATGTATCTCAAATGCTTACCAGGGGGTTATATCTAGGCTGCTTACTGTTTGCAAGATGTGTTTGAGGAATGCATAGCAGAGGTTATATCTACTTTTCCTTACTGTTTGCAAGATATTTGAGGACTGATTTTTTTTGGAACGATGTAACGTTCACACTATTTGGAACGATGTAACGTTTACACTATTTAAGGCAATTTGGATTAGTGGCTGTTATCTGTCTGTAAAGAGAACTGGAGAAGTGGCCATCATTGTAGCAAGATGAGGGAAGCCCGGAGGCTCGAATGATGGACTACCACATTGCGCAGTGGGGATTACAGATCTGCAGCAAATGATATGGGGTGAATGGTCAACCTTGAGATGATTGATGGAATACTGCATTTAGGCGAGGGTAGCCCAGTAGCTTGAATGATATGCCCCTTGCTTGAAAAGTGGTTTAAAGGATGATAAAAGACTGCAGCAAATGATCTGGGATATATGAGACTACCAATGGAATTATGTGCTTTGCATGTGAGTGTAAGTCTCTTTTCCTCCTACTGATGTAGTTCTTCACATAAAAGCTTGTAGCCTCCAGACACTTCATTCAAACTCTGGTAGCAAGAGATTTCGAGTGCACAGGAACATTCTCCTAGCTCCAAGGCTTGAATGTTCAATGACCGTCCCCAGAAAGTCCTATAGCCCCTTTACACTTGAGTCTCTGGTATCATTTTCCGGCTAATTATAGTACTGGACCAAGTGGCTGGCTGCGTCTTAATACAAGTGGCTGGCTGCGTCTTAATAGGCTTCTTTTCAATCCTGCTCCTATCCATGGAAAGCGCGTCTCCCATGATGTAGCAGCATCAGTAATCTTTTCCCTATGGAGATATGGGCTCGAATCTACCCTTGTGGCACACAAAACAGAAAATAAACATTGTATGTGTTTTTCTTGGGAACTCTTAGTGAGGTGGTTCCTTCCCGTTGTCATGTTAAGTGTTTAAAAGTACAAGATTTCTTTATGAGCTTGCCATGCTTTCCTTTTTTCTCATACATAGTCTATTGAGAAGATATTAATTCACTCATCTTGTATTCACTTCCATCCTTTTTCCACTCTCCCTACACCCTACACATCTCTCTCTCTCTCTCTGGATGGAAAGAGCATATTATATAGAAATTTGGCGCTGGAAGAGCCTTGGTAGTAGTAGATGATAGCAACATAAGGGTAGAACTCCCCCTCTCTATTTTTCCAACTACAATTGTATGTTGGGACATTCTCGGCTCTTTGTGGTGATCTCTCTTCTCTCTCTCTCCACATTTTTAACTCAAAAAGCACTCGGCACAATTTCAATAACAAAGAAGGGGAGGACAGAGAGAAACACATTGGAATGTACAGAGTTGAAATCACTACATGATGCCCATTCAACATTGAAATATAGAAAGCCGGCTGTCAAAGTCCAACAACAATAATCTGTCTTGGGAAATTAAACATGTCTGCTAAAAAACGTGATGACCTATCTTGAAAAGCATTCACGATAATTAAAAACCAATCTATGACAAATCGTTTTAATAATAAGGGATAGAATTAGCAGTGCAGATTTTAATTAAGTCCACAAAATGAAATACATTGAAAATTTTCAAACAATAAGCTTGTCAAAAGTTCATCAGTAAGTAATTAACAAATCAACATACAATAAATCATGAAAACTATAAATTTCAGAAAAGTAATGAAACTATGAGAATTTGTGATTTAAAGACCAACACACTAGTGTTCTTCGACCACTGGTTGAATGTCTGATAAGTTACTATCTAAATGTTTCCTAAGCATCCAAATTATTAGTTAGAAAGATAAGAGATGTGAATAGAGATTTGCGAAGATTAGTTTCACGAATTGCGTTGGAAGAGCAAGCTCGGCTCCGGCTCCCCCTCGTAAACCTTCTCCTGCAGAGAACAATAAGATGCTGTCAAAGGGTATTGGGAATTGAACAACCCTCTTGAGAACAGAACTCGGCACCTGAGCTATAGAGCTCGAAGACTCTATGCTGGGCTACTCCCTCTTCGACAGCTCCCTCGTCGACATTAAGTTCGTAGAGTCTTAATATCATAGTATTAAGACTCCCAAAATTGTAGAATAAGGTGCTGGTTTAATAACATAAATTGCACCTTTTTTTCCCTTTTCTTTTCCAAAAAGGTCAATCATTTCTCACCACGGTTGCTTTTTTTCTTTTCTTTTCCAAAAAGGTCAATCATTTCTCACCATGGTTGCTTTTTGATGGTCGTCATGCTCATTTTTTTAATGCATTTCGGTAGTAAACATTTTTATGCATTTCGATCGTAAAATACAGCCACTTACTTTGAGTGATCGTCACAAAATAAGGTAAATTGTAAAAAAAATAAAGTAAATTGTGAAAAATTGATATTATTTTTACTAAACCTGTCATTTTTAAGGATAACCCAGCCTGTCAAAAATGATCCCTGCATGAAGTTAAAAATCATATCCTTGCATGGAAGTTTTGTGTGTGTGCATCTTCCATATTCCTAGCTAAGAATCCACCTTTCTGCCCTTAAAAAGATGGGTAGCCAACTTTGGCTACCCAAGAATGGGTACCCCACCCAGCCAAGAATGGGCGCCCACCCTAATGACATCTAGATACACTTTTCATTCTCGGATAAAAAGAGAGTTGGTCCTATTGAGCTAATTCTTGGATAAAAACAGAGTTGGTCCTATTGAGCTAATTCTTGGAGCACCTACACGCTGTGTGCAAAGTTTCTTGACAACACCCGCCTAAGCAATGGGAAGGCAAGGACAAGCACCCATCCCTTTTATATAACGAGCAACAATAAAATGGACGAAGTGGGTGTAAGCACATGGCATTCCTTCATGACTCTGTGAAAAATGGAGAATAATAAACTTGAAAAATTCTACTGTGATATAAATAGTATGTTTTCTTCAAACAAAGTCCTCTTCCCTGCTGGAGAATAATAGTGAGCTTAACAATTATCGTCTATAGTTCTAATTGTATGATGAGATATTTTACAATAGATGATGTTCTCCACTGTGTTTTTTTCACATGAATACTCTGATTATAAACATGAGAATTAGAGGTTTGGGCAATGCTCTCAAGCAAGACCCTATCCACGGCAGATGCAAACAATAGCGTTAGGGGCTTTTGGATGGATTCTTCATTCGATCTCCTCTCCAATGGTATCAGCTAGTAGCCACTGAGAATGTAAGATTTACTCCCATCCACATGGAGGTGCGCTAGTATCTCATCTGCAGGGTGGCGATCTTCTTCATCTTCATCAGTCTTCAATAATTCGCCCCATGTGGCTGACGAGCCTAACCTCCATGCTTCATCCTTTACATCCCACGCTTCTGCAGCATCTATAGCCACCATGACACAAGAGTAGAGGAGAAATTAAACCCCTTGGCCTTTACTTAAGAGAGATTAGGGCTGAGATTATTAGAGTTTTGTGAGAATTTTACCAAGAACTCCACTCAATTCTTCATCGAATTGAGCCCGAAAGGGTAACTTGCCTCCCCCTCGTACACCCTCTCCTGCAGAGAAGAACATCGCCGTTGAGCAACTCTAATTGACAAAATTAGGGGCCGAAGCGCTCGTGAAAAACAAAGGTATACCTGATGGGAGGAGAAGCAAGAAGAAGAAGGCGGCGGCGAGGAGAGGCTTCAAGAAGAAGAGGGCCGGGGCCGTGCAACCAACCATGGCTGGGAAAGGACACACCACCAAACCAAAGAAACCCAGGCACAATATATTGAGAGAACAAGTAATTACAAATAGTAGTAGAAGAAGCAGCCATTGGGTATTGGTATGTGCCTTAAGATTGCCATTCCACGTCCTATAAGTCACCTTATTTGGATGCTCCTACGCCAAGGGTTGTTTCGTATTAATGTAAGCTTTGATATAAAAAATTAATGCATGAGGCTTGGAAGTTCCCCAATTGTGACGTTTTATATTGTTTGTTGAACAATCAATCCCACCCCCCCCCCCCCCCCCCACATAATCAAGTGATATTTGATTGTCCCCACCCTCTTTGACCCTTCTCATCTCACGAGTGCACATCCCACTCCGTATATGCCCCACCCCCCCATGACACAAATCCATTGCCACGTCCACCCTTTCTTTGTTTTTGCTCCCATCTCCTCCTCCTTTTACCTAGACTCATAATAAGCATGGCCTTGACATTGTGATCCCCATAACGTTACATCCACTTACTCTCATTTTTTAAAAAAGAAACTTCTATACTTTCTGAACCCTTATAATTGCATTTTAACATGTCTTGTTGGTAGTAATTCAAATGCGTCCTCTTTATGCCCTGTCCTTTGGACATTAGCTTCCAACAAGTCTATGTCAAAGAAAGTTCTACTTTATGTCTTGTTATTGTTTTGCGTTCCTTAAGTGCCTCACTTTTAATACCTTCAATGTATCGCTTCTTATGGAATGACTTAGAATAGTCTCTCTGATTCAAATTTTGACAATCCCCCTGTTTGAACACATATTATTAAGTAATAAAGGAAGGTGTTGTATTATAAGATGCCACAATATGATTGTTAAGCCGCTTTAAATCTTACAAATATAAGAACCATAAATTTCTATTTATAATCTTCTTTCCAGACGATTTGGTGAATTTCCAAGCGCCTATGTGCCAAACAATTGATACACAAACCAAAGAAAGCATAAATCTATGTAAAAATTATGGGGATGTTAAAGGATTCTTGCCTATAATCTCCATTGAAGAGATCAAAAGAAAATAACTATGTAGATGCTTATAAGAAAGATTACACCCCTTTATACATTTACAGTTAAACTAACAGCTCACCCACTTTTGTGGTTTTACACACACAGAGGAGAAACCTATTGGCACCTCTAATGTGAAGAAGCACATTTGGAAAGTGCAAATAAGCAAAACATGGAAGACCACTATCTTATTAAACTCGTAACAACCATTCGTGTTAAGATCATCATGCCTCAAATTGTAATATAAGATTACAACTAATCGATGTATATCACCTAGTAAAAAAATTCTTCTTGTTACTTTTTAGACACTATTTAATGCTTCTCATTGGATGTTGTGCATAAGTTGCATACCACAAGAACCTTTTCCCATGATCGGGAGAGAGACGTAAGAACCTGCTTCCAGTGTTTAAGATAAGGACATGAAAATACTAGATCTACCCACTATTTCTAAAATTGTACACAAATCAATCAACATCTCTTACCTGAGTCTAACCACAAGAATCTACATCCAAAAATATTGCAAAACCACAAGAACTCAAGGTCCATGATTGAGGGCTACACTTCAACCTCTCCTATAACCTCCATACCAAGCCCACTACCCATAGATTAACAAGAATTGAAAAGTACATCAAAGATGGCATCACCATAAGTTGCGCATAGAAGAACTCCTCCACTTTATAAGAAAGTCAATGGAGGATGTCAAAGGTTGTAGCACATGCTTCAACTTGTCTACATACCTCTAGCAGCCTTCAAAACTAAAGCTCGGAGGCTTGGATGCCATCATAGGCCCTTACAACATGATCAACTAGTGGAGGAGACCCTCTCACAGTCATAGCTTCATGACATGCTCAACCAGTGGAGGAAACCCTCTCATAGTCATAGCAACTTCATAACGTGCTCAACTAGTGGAGGAAACCCTCTCATAGTCATAGCAACTTCATAACGTGCTCAACTAGTGGAGGAGACTTTCCCACACCATCATAGCAACTTAATAGGGCAATTGAGCTACAACCATAAAAACTCATATTGTAATGCCCAAGCACTTGCCCAAGCACTAACTAGCTTATGTTTGGTGTTATTTGTTTGTTGGTATAAGTGCTACTTCACTGTACATGTGGAAGTTATTTTTTCCCAACGGATTCCCACTTTATGTGAACTTAAGTTGTCAAAGGGAAAAAAAGTATTGGGGGTACAAATATAGAAGTTAGTTGTATGCCCCCCTTCTTGCTTCTCGTCATCCATGGACTTCTTGAAGTTTGACATATGCCTTTTGAAGCTAATATTTTCATTTTTGTTGATGATGAGGTAGGTGCGATGAAGAACACTTTGGCACTATAGGAACGTTGACATCGACATCGACATCATCCAAGAATGTTATCCTTACCTCCTCTATAAAGAGTTCGGGAATAAGATGGTAAGGTTCACTCTCTTTTAGCAACTTCCTTGCTAGATATTTTTGCAACTTCTTTCCTCTTCTGGAAAACCATTAGCTAGAAGGTTAATGATTTTCTTGCTCCACTGTGGAGGAATAGCCTCTACCTTGAATAGTGTAGCATTTGGTAAATCATCATTGACTCCTATTGGAGCTTCACCATTAGGTATGCAAGATAAATGATCAGCCATGATATGTTTCTTGCCTGGCCTTACAACCACTATAAAGTCAAATTCAAGAAGAATCAACAACCACCTACTAGTGATTCTTCCTATGGAGGAACATGGTTTGTTCACATGATACAACAAGGCGATGCTCAACATAAAATATAAATTTGTTAGCAAGAAGGTAATGCCAAAATTTCTTTACAACATAAACCATTGCTAACCCTTCATGCTCATCAGTAGTAGTATAATTCATTTTAGCCTCGTCCAGTTTGATGAGGAAATAGTTCATTTTAGCCTTGTCCAGTTTGACAAAGCAAGAAGGTAATGCCGAAATGTCTTTACAGCATAAACCATTTCTATCCCTTCACATTCAGTTATAATTCATTTTAGCCTCTTCCATTGCTAACCCTTTATGTTTAGTAGTAGTAGAATTCATTTTAGCCTCGTCTAGTTTGATGACTTGCAAAACTAATAGGGTAGTCCAACTTGTGTTCACCTGGCTGTGCTAGGACACATCGTTTTAAGGCATCAATGTGCAGACGCGCAGATGGTAGGTCATTGTGTAGAGGGGCTTTTGTGGAAGAGGCTAGAAATACATTAAAGTTGGATCCTCTTCCTCGCAGTATGGTATTGTCAAATTTTTGTCGTTGACCATCAAGATGACTCTATCGATCCAGCAAAGCACAGTGGTGCTATCGATCTAGCAAAGCACAGTGGTGCTTGGGCAGCAATAGTCCATTTATGTCCCAAGATTAAATCTGCTTCCAACACATACTCAACCACAAAAAACTTGCATGTTCAAATTACCCCAAACATGGCATGTCCAAGTCTTGTGTAAAGGTAATCCTTTTAGGATGTGCTGTGAGTGTTGGTTGACCTAACAAATCCCATAGCTCGAGGGTCATGAGATTGTTTTCGTGTGTTGGATAAAGCTGTGCTGGAGCTGTGGTGATTTTATTTAAAATTTCCAATCCAACCAAAATCCTAGGGATCTTTTCATTAAGATATGTTGGAAGTTCCAGCTCCTACAAGGTTTCTTCCTCCCGTAATAATAGCAATTGTACATTGCCTGCAGGAGTGTTCAAGGTGACTGTTTGCATGGATTAATCTAGTGAATACAACAATTCACTTATCCAAGGTCCACCAAAGACGACATCATAATCAAGGGATTCTAGAGTAACATGGAATGTAAATTTCATATCGCCACATCGATTGTTTGAGTAGTGTATCTAAAGTAACTTGGAACTTCAATGTTTTGTTCATTGGTTCCTTTTGCAAGACTATTGCTTGTAGGGATGAGTTTAGGTTATCCCAATGACACCCAGGTGTCTATTGTCATGATGTTATAACTTTCTTGAGGGCTAATCAATGCGCGTTTGTGCTAAACATCATTGCCTATAGAGAAATCCAACCATACCATGATAGAATCTTTCAAAAGAACCATGGATGTTTCGGTTATTTACTCGGTTTCAGATCTAGTTTCTGTTTCATATTCCCATTCACTTTCATCCTCTATTTGGGTCTCAGCTTTTTCAAGAGTATCCAATGCGTATAATGGTACACTTGGCCCTCTGACAATTCTTAATGAGGGCTGTTTGGAAACCTGCAAATCCTCATAGTCCTGTTTTATGGAGTTCGTTATGTCTTGGTATAAATCAGGTTGAGCCCTTAAAGGTGCAAGTGTTGATGTGATGCTGGGTTTATCTTGAGAGAAGAGCCTTTCTCCAAATGAGGTTTTGAGAGACTGTTTTAATCTTGTAAGGGAATTATCGAATTCCTCATGTGCTTTCTCAACCCTATAGTTCGTACCATCTGTTTCAAATGACTCTTCTGTAGAGAGAGTATGTATTCCCCTTGAAAGGGAAAGCGGTACTCTTCTAGGCTTTGATTCTTGGTTGCTCTTTTAGGATTGGCATTATGAGGTTCAATCACAACCGGTGACCCTGTAAGACATTCAACCAAGCTAAGCATGCTCTCTTGAGCTTGTTTTTTGCGTTCCGCATGTCATGTGATTATTATTATCCATTTGGGATGGTTGGGTGGGTTCTACTTTCTTGATTGGTCTCTGCAGTGCATTGAACGAATAGTAAGAACTTGTTTCATCCTCACTTATTGATGTACTAGAACTTATTTCATTCTCTGACTTTCTTTGGTTTGTCAGTTTATCATTATGTTTACCCATGCGACAAGATCGAATTTTCTTTTGGGTTTTTGTATCTTGTGTCGTACATATGGGTGTTGAGATTTGCGTGGTGGTCTTTGAGGTGGATGCTTCTACATCATGTATAGCTTTTGGCTCTTTCGTGTGTATGTCCCTTTTTGGGTTTATGTCCTTTATAGACTCCTTTTCCCTGTCTTTTAATTCGACCTTGATTTCAACAGATTGTTGTCCTTTGTTTTTCTTCGTTTCAGAAGGTTTTGTTTTCTCTTTTGGGTTCTGTTTTAAAGCATGTTCTTCTACCCATGTTAAGGTATTGTCTTTTACGTTCTTTTTGACTGTTTGTCATGTCTTGGCTTGTAGACGTGCAAGCACATTCAATGGCACTGTGGACAATTGCTCGTTTTGTACACTTAAGATATTAAGAGTTGTATTTTGTGAGACAAGTTGCATTGATGCAACTCGTCTTGGGCAATCTTGGAACATGTGATCAATGCCACATCGTTTACACATGGGTCACAAGGTGTCAGTGACTATGAGCATGGAAGTATTCCAAAATGTGCACTCTGCTACCTTGTGAGATCCACGACAATAGAAACACTGAAGTATCCAACTAACTGCTTCCTGAGTATTTTCTACCCTTTGGACTATTTCTGTTTGGTGCACGGGAGGTTTTGAATCCATTGTAGAGGAAGCGAGACTTTTTAGTATCATGGTCAAAGGTTTTACAATATATGTAGTATAGAAGAACAGGTGCCTTATATGCACAATGAGGATTGGGATGGTGCATTCAACACAAGGCATTTCGCTCCTCATGTTTAGAAGCATTAAGGATGTCTGGTTTTGAAGGTTTTCATCCTCTCTTAGGGATGTTTGCTGTAATGTTTTAAGCAAGGTTGCATAAAATTCGAGGAATGTTAATTTTGAGATCGATCTTTCTTTTCCCATTGCTTCACTTGGTTTAGATGAGGAACACCTCGTAGCATACTCATCTTCTAGCATGTTGTCATCTAAACGTATTGCTTCTTTGCAACATTGATCGAATGTTTTCGGATTGGATACAGTGATCAAGTTGTGTAATACAATGATCAAGTTGTGTAAGTCGTTATTCTTTAAGCCCATCATGAAACATCTCCTTAATTGAACATCGTTTAATTTTCCCATGACTCACGTGAGTCCAAGAGTTTTATCCGAAGGATAAAATCTCTAATGGATTCATTGGGTTGACGCTCAATTGAATAGAGTTATATTACTG
Source organism: Cibotium barometz (assembly GCF_041138505.1). NCBI lineage: Eukaryota > Viridiplantae > Streptophyta > Polypodiopsida > Cyatheales > Cibotiaceae > Cibotium > Cibotium barometz. The sequence goes on along the minus strand of NC_141048.1, from coordinate 2,953,247 downwards.
CACTCCATCGATCACCTTGTTTGGAAAACCCATGTCATTAGGAACTCAATGGAGTCTTTTTGGGCCCTTTAATTTGCCATTGCCTAATGGAGGTGATTAAGAAATAGACAAATAGGGAGATTACATGTGGACTGAAACCAATGGTTTGTAAGAGCCTAGAAGGTAGTGGTCAAACTTAGAATAATAGGCTAAATAGGCTCTTTTTAAATTTTCAAAATCAACTAAAACTCAAAAATTTAAAACGTATATGCATTTTTCCCCTATTTTTTATAGAAAAGGATAGCTGCAGCCTGCAGCCATCATTAACTAAGGTCTCTAAAGTGATAGAGGCCCAAAAACGAGTTCCCATGCATTCAATGCACATTCCCCTTCACTTTCCACTATCCCTCTCTCCCACGTTCCCTCCAAAACGCTCTCTCTTCCCCCTTTCTCATAGCAGGGCGTTTTTCACTCTCTAGACTACTTCTTTTAGCTATCTACCTCTTGATCTACCTCTCTCTTCACTCAGAAACCTAGATCTATAGCTATGGAAGCTTGATCTGCAACCTCCTCTTAGAAGCGATGGAAGTTTGATCCTCACTTACATTTCCTTCCTTCATCCTTCTTCCTTGTCCAACCTCCTTTTACAGAGTGTAACAGCAGAGCTTAGCTATGGAAGCTTGATCTGCAACCTCCTCTCAGAAGCTATAGAAGTTTGATCCTCACTTACATTGAAGTTTGATCCTCACTTACATCCTTCTACCTTGTCCAACCTCCTTTTACAGAGTGTAACAGTGGAACCAAGCTATGGAAGCTTGAGTTGCAAATGCTTTGGCTCTCATAATCTTACTCATTGTGTCCTCTCACCCCCTCCAATATCCTCTTTCAAAGTGCAGTAATAGCACAGCCAAGCCCTTGGAACTTGCTCTACAACTCCTTCTCTTTTTTACATCTCCCTAGTCTAAGTTTTTTTCTCACCATTCTATTTTTCTTTGCCATCAAGGTTTATAATCTCTCTAATATATACATCTGATGTCTTTTTCTAGAGCTCGAAGGCCTCCGATCAGTATTCAATCTCTCTCTTGTAGCAGTGGTCAAGATGAGGATGGGCACTGGAACATCAAACAGTACGAGAAGTGGAATTGGATTACGATGTAGCCTAGTACAAGAGGAAGCCACAAGGTGTCAAAGCGATACGTTGATATACAAAGTCACCATTGGAAAGGGCGGATACTGGAGCTCAAACAAGATCGTGATGGAAAAAAGCTAGCCAAGGTCCAACATGTTTACAAGGCAACAGAGCTTAAACTAGCAGACCATGACCAACGTCAACGATTTCCTGCAAATTGTAAGTTATTTCACCACTTTATATTCTTGTTTTTAAATCAATTGTGTGCTAATAATGGTATACTGAGCACTGCTTCGATTGTTCTTGGGTTCCTGTGCTGCGTAGATATTTTTCCCTCAAACTATAGTGAATGGGAGCCTATGGAGGCAATTTCAGGAACCTTTGAAGCATACCATGTGGAGCTTGGTAGTTTAATCTTTGGAGGGTGTCCAGCTGCACAACTTCTTGCACGAAACATCTTCTTCTATGAGGATACATATGTGGTTCCCACGACAACAAATGGTACTGGAAAATTAGTTCCAAAACCTACGCCAACTCTCACATCTATTGAATGGCCAATTCCCGACAATGCTTCAGTGGGGCCATGGCTTGTTTGCAGATCGAAAGCAAGGTGCAAAATGCTATGAAGTGCACATATGGATCTCACAAAGCAACCATAACCTGCTTCATACCTCTACACCTCTTTGTGTACCTGTTCCGTAGTACAAGTGACACACATCGTATCCCAACTTTATGGATTGCAAAGGGGGAGAGAGCTCTGACTTGTTTCTTATCACCTGCATGGGATAAAAAAGTTGTTCAACACAATGGAGACACCATCAGATGCGGAGTAATTGTTGAGAAGGTTGTGATGCGCTATCATATTGCCAAGCAACAATTGTCCATTGCATTTCCTTACAGGCGATGGAAGCTTACAAATGGAGAATGGGAGGCGTTAGACTCCGACACAACCTCTACAGAACAGGGTGTGCTACATATATCCATGCAAGGTGGGAGAAGATGTTACTGTGAATGATGACTGGTCCCTTGCCAACTTACGTGACTACTTAGTTCTTCGATTCTCACTGAGTGGTGATTTTGCTTTGATAATCAATGGTAGAGTAGTGCGCAAAAGGCAGGAACGATCTTTTCTTTGTAGAGAAATTACTTTCCCTGGCTGTGTAGCTATCAGATAACCACTGGATATGTAATCTTGAATTGAAGTAAATACAATTTCAATTTTTTTGCCTCACTGTCTTATTAAGGTTTTTCAATTGTCTTGTGCAGTTTTATTTTTTTGTGATAGTGTAAGGTTGGTCACACAAGCATCTGTGGCGTGAGCCACTAGTAAATTGGAAATGACCTTGCGATGGAAGGATACGTTCTTGCTTTCGCATACCATTTTTTTAAAATTTTTTGGTACTTACAAATTTTAAAAGTTTTTAAAAATTTTATAACAAGGTCGCCCATTTATAAACGATACTTTACTCATTTACATCAATTGACAATTATCGTTCTCTCCTAACACTTGCTCTCAATTTCGCACACCTTTCTGTATCACACACTCTCTATTTCCTCCAATCACTCATAGACATGGCACCTCTACTTGACGCACTTATTGCACAGCTAGGAAAGCTTGAGTTACTTCATAGGGTTGATGAGATCGTCCCTATGTTTGAGGGAGCAATTGATGTACGTGCAACACTGCATCTACACGCAGATGCTTTTACAGATGTCATTCAGTATATCGATGAACACATCAGCACGTACTCCATCATGTTTGAGGGTGATGAGGGCTTATGGGTTCCAGTTGACCTCATCAAGTACATATTCAGGGAAGACAAGAATTTTAGATTTCGCCTATCCAGGTTTTTAAAATCCCTCACAGAAAAGGACTACAGAAATGAGGAGGAAGACTTACTCCTGGATCTACAAATGGGCAACATCGGCACTTCTTTCCTAAGCTGGGACATGGTTTTGGTCCTTCTGTTACAAGAGGGTGTGGCGAAAGAAAGTGGCAAGGAAAAAGAAAAGGGCAAAGTAAAGCTAATGGAGCAGGTCCAAGAGGCCCATGCTGAGGAAGAGAATGTTACAGAACAATGGGAGGCCTCAATGGCATTGGTGGCTCTACAAGATAATGTCCCCGAGGAGGTTCCGGACCTAGTTCTACAGGGCGATGAAGTACTCGAGGAGGTCCCAGACCTTGTTATCATGTCTTTGCATCCAATCATTATTGATGGGAAAGAGTTTTTGTTTTTGGATGACATTGCCAAGACACTCGGGTTTCGTGAGGATGAGGCACTTTCTATTATTGCCGTGAATGCTGGGGGTCAAGACAAAGGAAAAGTGAAAATCTCTTTTGAAGATGACAACCTCACAAAAGCGCTTGCATATGATATTGGTAGCAGTACCTTGGAAGTTGTAGTGGCCAAAGCGCTCGTTGAAATAAAGCAAGAAGTGCAATTCTATGAGAGCGTAGCTGCCTTTGAACCACACATGCCCTTGGTTGCTGGCGATGCTCAAGACCAAGGAAGCATAAACTTGACGAATGAGCAACTAGTTGCAAGTGACGATGCAACTGAGGTATGTCCTTACTTCTTAGTTGTAAAGCAAATTATTTTTAGTTGTATCATTTCACGCTTCCTAACTTCTATATTGACATGTTGACAGACTGCTTTTGAAGTGGACAAGTTTGCTATGCGCGTAGGAGGAACACGGCCAAAGTCAGAGGGTCGAGATGCATCCCTTTGGCACTACATACCTGCCCTCACAGAGCCGACATAGTGCGGGTTTTTCATTTAGACTATGCAGAGATCGCCTATGCCGAGCTCCTAAAATGTAAAGCACTTAGTGCAGTCTTGTCGGAGAACCCCTTAGCCTCGAACATAAATAAATGTATTTTGGTAGCTAGGGAAGCTGCCTTGTATTGCTTCACGGGCAACCATCCCGGCTCAGTTTTAGGCCATTGTGTCCTTTCTCAGGCTCAAGGAATCAATGAGCCGAGTGATGTATTCCAAAGCTTAGGCCAGAAACCAGCCTCTAGAACTCTCTCTCCTGAGCTCTTCCAAGAGCTTATTAAAAAGATGTAATGCAAACTTCTCTTCTAAGTTTAATAAAATTTTTTTGTTGTGCATTGTAAGTTGTGATTTTTCCTGGCGTACTTGTGATATACCATTTTAAGCCTCGCAATTTTAAGATTTTGTTCATGTGTTCATAGAAAATATTGTTTAGGATTTATTTTAATTGAGATCGTGATTAAAAAAAGTAATCGAGATTGGGTTAGAGCGGTATGAAAAAATATTGTATTTATAGATGTAAACACACTCACATATATGTATATATATATGTACATATATGTATATATATACATATATATATGTGTGTGTGTGTGTGTGTGTACCTATATATATATATAAGATTCTGGGGCTATTGAATGATATATATATACATATATATACATATATATATATATAAAAGATGTATAGGATATATATATATATAAGACATAAGATATTATAAGATTTTAAGGCTATTATAAGATATATATAAATATATATAATATCTTATATAAATATATAAGATTTTGGGGCTGTTAGGGCACCTAAAGGGTCTTATGAGCCTCACCAGACCAAAGACATAAAAAAAAAATACCATGTGCACTATGGCGCATAAATCGACATTTTGACCTGGTCAAAGTACCGATTAACGCGCCGTAGCGCACATGGTATTTTTTTATTTTTTTTATTTTTTTGGCCTTGAGGCTCATAAGGCACTCTATAAGGGTCTCTAGGTGCATTTATAGGATCTACCTTTTTTGTATATATAAATAAACATATATATATATATGTGTATATGTATATATATTTGCATATGTGTATATATGTTTGTGTGTGTATATATATATATGTGTGTGTGTGTGTGCACTTATATATATATATATATATATATAAGATTCTGGGGCTATTGAAAGATATATATATATATATATATATATAATATATATATAATATATATATATATATATATAAAAGATATATAGGATATATATACATAAGACATAAGATATTATAAGATTTTAAGGCTATTATAAAATATATATAAATATAAATAATATCTTATATAAATATATAAGATTTGGGGCTGTTAGGGCACCTAAAGGGTCTTATGAGCCTCACCAGACCAAAGATATCAAAAAAATAAAAAAATACCATGTGCGCTACGGCGCGTAAATCGCCATTTTGACCTGGTCAAACTAGCGATTAACGCGCCGTAGCGCACATGGCATTTTTTTTATTTTTATTTTTATTTTTTGCCTTGAGGCTCATAAGGCACTCTATAAGGGTCTCTAGGTGACTTTATAGGATCTACATTTTTTGTATATATAAATATTCATATATATATATGTGTGTGTGTGTGTGTGTGTGTGTGTGTACATATATATATATATATGTGCATATGTATATATATTTGTATATGTATATATATGTGTGTGTATATATGTTTGTGTGTGTATATAGATATATGTGTGTGTGTGTGTGTGTTTGTGTGTGTTTTTTCCTGTGTGTATAGTGCTTTTATATTTTTTAAATGAAATGTTCATTGGCACTGAGCATACAAAAAAAATGGACTCAACAAAGAATGTAACACAACTCACAAAGCTTTCATTAATGTGTGAAAAAGCTACAAAGGAATTTGGGAACATTACAAAATTTTGTAGGGAGAATTACAAAGTGGGTTAGCCTATTGAGGTAGAAGGCTACGCTCTAAACGTAGACGTAGGGCTAGGGACATATCTACAGGCTTCAAAGTAACTCTCTTGGCATGTACCATAGCCAGCACTGAGTCTTCAAAAACAGAAACTACAATATCTTCAGCAGCTTCTTGAAGAGCTTCAAGAGCTGTGCTCTGTATATGCGGTCAACCCTGTCAGAATATTTTTCCATTGTTTCTCTCACCAGTCGAGAGAATGGTGCCTTGGGGATGAGAAGATCTGTGCTTTTTTGATATTTCCTAATCTCTCGTAGCGCGACTGTCCCTGGCCTCCATTTTCTCTTCTTCTTTGTAACTGGTGGAGGCGGTGGTGGTCTTTGATTCTCCCACGGTGGTCGTTCAGACCTGAACTTCTTTTTCTTTTGTGCACGCTCTTCCTCTTCTTATTGGTCCCGAAACTTGCCCTCCATTCTTTTACCACACTTCTTGACTGGCCGTCTGGATGTTGTGGCTGCCGTGGCTGTGCTTGGCTTGCCCTCCTTGCGTCCTCTTTGGGCTGCTGTCTCTTTTGCATTTCTGTCTCCCAAGCTGCCCTCACAAGAGCAAACTCTTTGTCAATGGTATCTTTCGTGATGCCGTAGGACAAGAGCTCGACCTCCCTGTTCTGTAAGATAACCTCTAGCTGTTCTAGGGTGTCGGCCTCAATAACAATCTCCGGTGGTTGCCCTTGACCTTCCTCGGCTTCTTTTCGACGCCGCTCTTCTTCTGCTTCTCTACTAGGCTCTGCTTCTTCAGCTTCCTTCCTGCGTTGCGCTTCTTCGGCCTCCTTCCTGCGCTCTTCTTCTCTCATCTCCTTTGCCTCTTGCTCTGTTACGATAGGTAGACTTGTCCTTTTTGCTGTAGCAGGTAGTGGGCCGAGTTGATCGAAAAACCGCAAGTCTTGCTCCTGTTCTTCTGGCATGGCCTAGGTATGTACGAGTGCAAGAGATAGGTAGACTTGTCCTTTTTGCTGTAGCAAGTAGTGGGCCGAGTTGATCAAAAAACCGCAAGTCTTGCTCCTGTTCTTCTGGCATGGCCTAGGTACGTACGAGTGCAAGAGATAGTGGGAGGGCAAGAGAGAGTAGAGCACAAAGAAGAAATTGAAATGTGGTGGCTATAAATGAAAAATGACTTAAATATGTCTATACATATAATTTTTTAAAACTTTTAGAAAATTTAAAAACACAAAAAGATTATAATCAGAGAGTTTAAGCCCATGAGGAACCACACTGACGCTTGCTTGCTACCCACTGCCGTAGTCTCTCCCTAGCATTTGATTTGTTGTATCCTTCAGTTCTTCTTGCATTAACAGTTTTCATTATTTGACGCCTAAGAGACAAATTACCGCGACTTTTTTGCCTTTTTTTGCCAACCAGAACGCGATAGAACCAGTTGAACATTTCATGGAGTGCATTACTCTTGACTTTGCCACCACCATGGCGAGTGCCCTTAAAATACACGGCCTTTGCTTGGTAATGTGATTTCTCCATGCCTTGATTGCTCCAAAGTGCTAAAGAGCCATATCTATCGAGAAAGTATGGCCCATGTGCATACAATATATGCTGCATAGAAAATTACAAAAAGTCAACAAACAGTATGAAGAACATACTACAAGGACACAAGAAATACAACATTACCATGTAGTGAGTAATGTGTGTTTCTCCCCATGCCTCGACCATTTCTTCTGTGAATCTACAAGTGGCTTGTTTAAGTGCCTCAATACCATGGTCATCCAGGTGAGGTCGCTCTAGAAGATCGACCATTTTATTACACACCTCCCATACATGTGCATGTTTTAGGCCAAGCCTGGCATCATTTCCTCGATATGTTGTGACATCACATATCTTCTTCCAAATTTCAAAGTCAGTGTGGCTATGAGAACCCAAGTGGTTTGATAGCAAGTGTCTTGCCTTTGATCCACCCATGCAAATTTTATTAGGGTTGTCTTGTGTAGGGTTTGATTTTCTGTCCTTTGTCAAGACCACTGCTCCAGCATGTAATCCCATAGAGGAAAGTACACCCTCTAGTGCACGTATTGACTCTTCTCGTCGATCTTCGGGCTCCATGTTCCAGACATAGTTTATGTGGAGCATCAATAGCTTATCCAAAATCCTGAGTCTTGCATGTAATGTGCACACATGCACTTGACATAGTGGAATTTCCAAGATTGGGTTCCAAGCATTGTCCTCCTGGTCACGACTAGATGGCTTGCTCTGGTCACAACTTAATATGCCATTATGCCATACCTTTGATCCTTTCCTCTATTCAGCATAAAAAACGATTGCTTTTTTTGCACCCACCTGTTTTTGACTTTTGCCTTTGCTAGGTTGTTTCCCTTTTACTCTTGAGTCTACTGCTGTCTTGGAATGACAACAGTAAACACATGAGAATATAGTATTCGCACCTGTTTTACAACCCAACATACACTTTAAGGTTTTTAGATCGCCACCCAAGTGCCATTCAATGTTAAAGCAGCCTATTCCGGGAACATCAAGCTTCTGACCATTGACCTGACAAGAGACGACATGTTGAATGCCAGACCGTTCAAAATACCACCTCAAGGTATCATGGTTCTCTTTTGGGAGGACCCATGCTGCTTGCCACCAGATGTTCTTCTCTGATTGAATGCCGTAGTAGTCTTGCTTATGCCCTTGACCCCTATTGTTGCTGTCTTCAGTTGCATCCAACTCTTGGGTCTCTAAAGGCTTTCCTCTAAGTGCTCGGCTCATCAAGGTTAAACTAACACGCTCTAGTCTTTGACCTTTAACCACTTGAAATTCATCCAGCTTCAAGACAAACACGACATTTCCACCTGTCTCTTCAAGTGTGAGGCCATAGTACTGAATCATTGCTTTTTGTAGCACTTCCATGTCAATGTAGACATTGTTATATGCATTGTATTCAAAGGGTTTGATTGTTGGCATTGGCATAATATCCTCCACCCACTTGTACCCACCCTCGAACATGGATGCAATATCACCATTAGCACACTTCTTTGCCATCTGTAAGCTATAAAGTGTTGGAAGCAAGGATTGCATAACTCCCTTTGCTCGCAACCCTAAAGTGATTGACCTGTACATTGCTCTGTGACCTTTCTGGCTAATACCTGCTGAGTCACATATATCAAGCATCTCTTTGGGTGTGACAATTTCTTTGATTTCCTTCAAGAAATGTTGACGAAGGGTCTCCCGTAGCTTATCATTACCAGAACCTGTTATCATTTCCATAATATCCTTCTCCTAAAGGACATGCTGAAGAAGGGAGGCATTAACATTGTCCTCAGCGTTGTTACATCCTAGTATAGCTATTGCACAAGCCCTACAATCGCAAGAGTCACCCATGAGAGATGCTTTATTCATTAATTGCTTCTCAAAGCTGCTATAATTCCTACAAAAATTTTTACCTGGTTGTTTGTTTACGCCTCTTGCATGCGCCTGCTGTCTTAGAAAGCAACCCAACAGCTTTACGTTTTCTTTGCCTTTTGCATGATATCCCATGGGAAGGTGAGTGAAATGGTGAACACGACGCCGAAGATTACGAGTGGAGTGTTGAAGACGAACATAATTATCGGTAAATTGATTTATTGTGCGCACACGATCCGCTAGATTATTCTTCTGCACCAAAAGCTCCTCTGAGAGCTCTTTAATCCTCTGCATCAAACTATTGATCTGCTTAGTCGATGCCGCTTGAAGCTGGTCGAAGGCAAATTGTGTTTGCCTCTTTTCAGCTGCCTCATCTAGCCACAACATGTGTAATCTCCTACAATAGCCAAGAAGCCCATTGAAACCATCACCAACAAACTTAAGAAAACTTGTAATGCTTTTGAATGGTGGAGGGGCACCAGATATTGGATCTGGTGGATAAAGATTTCCATCAATCCAAAGATCAATGGCCTTTGCTCCTTGCATTCGAAGCTGATCGTATGAAATATTGGGTGCAACATGCCTACTGCGTAGGGTTGCGTATTCTGTCTCCAAATCAACCTGAAGGCGGATCTTAGAAGGCTTATTGGTGATGTCTTGTAGTGCCATCTACAAGAAAGTAGGCTTGTAAGCTTGGGTTGAATAGGAGTGGAAGGAGCAGGATATGGTATCAAAAAATAATGGGAAGAATGGAGATGAGGGTTGCTTCTCTAGAGTTGCATTGTGGATAGAGAAAGAAGCCAGAAAGGGAGCCAAAGAAACATAGAGAGGGTTGGCAATGGTGAGACGAAAATGCAAAGGAGACAATGCATCATGGGAAGCTTCTTTAGTGCAAGCTATGGCTGCTAAGCAATATAGAGAGAGAGAATACTTCATGAAAAGGTTCTTCTGTGCAAGTCATGGCTACTACTGTGGGTTTGGAGAGAGAACCAAGTATTGTAGAAAGAATGCTCCTGGTAAGCTTCTTCCTTGCAAGCCATGGCTACTACTGTGGGTTTGGAGAGAGAAGGCTCATTTAGGAGTACAGACCTGCTAGCTATGGAGAGAGGACCAAGTACTGTAGAGAGAATGCTCATGGTAAGCTTCTTCCCTGCAAGCCATGGCTACTACTGTGGGTTTGGAGAGAGAAGGCTCATTTAGGAGTACAGATCTGTTAGCTATGGCTTTTGGAGTAGAGAAAGACACTTTTTTCCATGGAAAAGGAGTGCAGGGCGTTTTAGAGAGAAGATTTAGAGAGAGAAAGAGATCTGGTGTACACACAAAAAAGGGGGGAAGAAAGTGACGAATTTTTGGAATGTTTGGAGTTCGAAAAGGTTGCTGCAGGCTATGATAACTGACTGACAGCCCATTACAAAGCTTTAAAGTCACCTAGGTGGCCAGATCTAGGAATATCTCCTTTTTTTTTTTTTTTTTTTTGTTTTTGTGAAAAATCAAATATATGCTTTTAGGACTAGGCCTCTAGGCTTGGTCAAAGATGGATTAGCATTTTAAGCATTTCACTAAACGTCCAAATTAAAGGGCCCAAGAAGACTCCATTGAGTTCCTAATGATAAAGACTGATTTCAAGGTTTTGAAGTTGGTCTTGATTGCCGGCATCAATGCAATGAACCATTGAGACTAGCTTTTCCCTCCAAGTATAAGTTCAACGCATGTACCTTAGTGGGGCAGTTGGGATTTCCAAAGGCTTCACATCTCTGTTCAAACATTTGAATGAATTGTATAGGGTCTATTGTTCCATCATATTTACCCATAGTTTTGGAAATTTGTACGGTCGCATTTCTGTATGAATCACTGAGGCCGTATGTGAGTGCTCTTGTTGGAAGAGAGTCAGTGAGTCCTTGGGCCACCCCCCTTCCTAGACTAGTCAGTATGTCCAAGGTGTGGGCATCCAGGAAAGGGTTAGTACTTATCGGATTTGTGGGAATGTTAGGCAAGGGGCCAAAACCCGATGGAATCAAAGTGATAGGGGGTGTAAAACCCGATGACACGCTTGTAGGCATGGCCGACAGTGGGAGGTGAATTTGCGGCATAGATCTCAATGGCTCGAAGATGTCAACCATTGGGTTGCGTCCTTGTGTGATCCGTGGCAATCCCTCTATCGTGGCCATGTCAGAGTGCCTAAATGCTCCTTAATGAGCATATGTTTTTTTTTGCTATATCTTTTTCTGCTGTGCTATATTCTTACATATCAGAGAGAAAGAAACAAAACAAAGCATTGGCTGAAGTTGAATGGAATGCAAAAAAGGCATTGGCAAAGGGGGAGAATGAGGAGGAGCCGAGTGAAAGGTTCCCAATCGTTTCAAAGCCTTTGATGTCAATGAAGAAGGTGGTTCACCTAAGGATGCAACACTCAAATGGTGAACAAATAGGAGTTTTATATGATGGACCTACGAAGGTGAAGGAGGTAGATACTGCAGAGCCTATTGAAGATCCTAAACCAGTCTTCATTACCACCCCGCAGGAGAAAAAGGCACTAATTACTCTTTTAAAAGAGTTTAAGGACTAATTCTCTTGGAACTATAAGGACATGAAGGGAATGCCATTAGAAGTGGTTCAACACACCATTTCTATCATGGAAGATTCAAGGCTAGTCAAGCAACGTCCTCACCAAATGAATCTGAAATACTTAGCAATTTTTTGCTTTTTATACTTTTCCACAGCCCGTTTTACAGCCTCAAGAGGCTTGGCATACTCTTCGTTGGATCAAACGGTTGTCCGTTTGCCCTAATTAGTTTAGGCGTTAATACGCACGTAAACCAGATATTTTTTTTTTCGAAAAAAGCGTATGCTAGGAACTTCCTAGATGGAAGAGGAGGTCCTCAAACCTATTTTCCATCACTATCTCAAGACGAAAAATTTTCCCGAGAATTTTTCCTTGTTTCGCAGCACGTTTTTGAGGGTGTTTCAAAAGGAATTTTGAAAAACTCTGTATGAGGGAGTTGTAGTAATTTTGGAGTATTATAACTTTGTTTCCCTGAGTCGTCCGTGATTTTATCGTTTAGGTCCTAAAAAAGTAGCCCGAATATGTTTCGTCAATTTCGCACTATTTTTGCGATTTTTCATGGTTTTTGGGCTATTTTTTGTCTCGATTTCTGGGTCGAATTTTGAGGCTGTTGGTCGGAGGCCAAAATGGTCGATTTTGACTACTTCCAAAGTCGAAGAGCTCGATGTCAGCTTTTCGATGAGCCCTAGAGTGCCTTCATTGGATATACGGTTTAGGAGATACGGGCCTCCAAACAGGGGTGTTTTCCAGAGTTTTTTTATTTTTATAAACGGAATATTAAATTTGTTTTTTTTTTGTTTTTGTTTTTTGGACCTTTTCACATGCCAAGCTATTCACGTGCCAAGCCGTTCATGTCCTAGCCGTTCACGTGCCAAGCCGTTCACGTGCTAGCCGTTCACGTCCTACAGTTTCATGCTGGACCTTTTCACGACATGGCTTTTCACGCTTTTTGTTTTTTTGGAGTCGTGGGAAATACGAATTTTCCTTTTTGGGGGAAAATATTTTTGAATTTAAAATGAAAAGGGTATGGGAATCAAAAAAGTCAACCTTTTAATGACATACCTTACACCCTTCATAAATGACTTCCAAAATGGATAAATTGACAACTCATGAGCATCTACTCATTGAATGCTCATTACCCTTAATGAGTTATGTAAAAAAGTGATTAAGGATTAATCTAAAATTAATCTTTTTATTAATCTTTTCCTCTTTTATACTAATCAAGAACTCTAATTAACCATTAATCCCTAACTAATTCACACAACTGAGCACATCATTGGATAGAGCAAGGAAAAACTAATCTTTGTGCATCAATAATTGTGTAAATTAATCTAAATTAGGAGATTAATTAGACTCTTAATTATAGTCTCCTCTTTAAGCCAAAATTAAGCAAAGAGAGTCAAATTTCTCCAATTGATCAAACAATTGATGTGATTAGGTGTTTTGATGTATCTAGATGCTCTCAAAACACTCAAAAATCCTAATTTCGACTACTCATATGATCAATTTAGACCCCAATTAACACATTTTCTAAATTTTTAGCCTCTTGAAACAAGATTAATCACCCTTAATGATAAAAACCAGTCCATCAAGAGAATTTAGTCAAATTCAAAGGTTTTTTGATTGTTTTAAGAAACTTTTTGAAAGATTAAGCTACTCCTAATGCTTGCTAACGCTCTAATCCAAAAAATTTCAACAAAAAACACACAAGTAAACTAGAATTAATGATCTTAGATCTATATTTATACTAAAGAGAGCTAACATTCACTAAAAATTGCATTCTATTGCATTGTTTGACGTAATGGATGCAAACTAAGCCTAATACAAACTATGTGCAAGCCCTAAGAACATGAAAAATCACAAAAACAACAACAAAAACAATAACAAAAACAACTAAGTAATCTAAAAATTAAGCAAAAAGCATTCTTTTTAAAAACAAAAAAGAGAGCTATTCTACACCAAATCTCACACAAATCACCATCAATTTCACATCTTTTTCATGGGAATTCCACCAAATCTATCTTATGGCATTCCAAACCTATATTTTTTAAGAAATTTTTTAGCAAAAAATTTTGCTAAAATACCATTGATATTTTAAAAAATACAAGTTTTTAGGATTTTTAAAAATAATTTCTAGAAATATTTTATTTTTTCGTGAGAATCCCATCGTTCACAAAATTTCCAATTCCACTCAACAATTCTCAAATCCAATGAAAATTTATAATTTAAATGGGTTTTTTAAATTTTTAGATCAAAAAATATATTTTAAAGGAATTTGAATGGTCATGGGCACCTGAATGGACACACACATGCCAATCACCAACTCCACATTTTCCAAAAATTTAAAATAACCTTTGTCTAATTTTCCACTAATTTTTAAGAATTTTTTGAAATTTTAAATTTACCCCGAAATACATTTAGAATACGAATGGTCAAAAAATTTCGGAATCCCAACGGTCTTCTCGGAATACGGAAAGCCAATAGTTTCGGGAAAATGAAAAGACAAAAAAAAAATCAGAATGTGAAAGGCCAAAAGTTTTTTATGGAATCCGAAAGGTCACAAGATTTTTCCGAATTCGGAAAGCCAATAGGTTTCTCGGGAATGTGGAAAGCCAAAAGGTTCAAGCCAAAAGGTTCAAGGGAAAAAAATTTCCAGAGGCAAAATTTTTTTTTCAGAGGTAAAAGAAAATTTCTAAATATCTTCTCTCTTTTTCCAAGTCTTTTTTTTGAAAAAAAGAACCCTTTTTTTATTTTTTTAAAGCTAAAAAATAAAGCTATTAATTAAGGTTTTTAAAAACCTTAAAAAAATATTTTTTTTGGGGGGGGGTGGCGATTTTCGAAACCCCCCTTGCCCACGTGCGCCAAAAAAAAAAAGAGAGAGCTTGTAGTTCTCTCCTCTCTCCTCTCCTTCTCCATTCAATTCTCTCTCTACCCCCTCCTTCTCTATTAGTAGAGAGGAGGATTAAAGATTAATTGATCTTTTGATTAAAGAATTTAATTAAACAAAGCTTAATCATAATTAAAAATTAATTATGATTAGTGTTTAATAAAATTGTGCCTATTAAGAGGCGTTCACACATGGGCGGGAGGAAAATAGAAGAGAAATTCAGATTTGAGAGACAAAGAGGATCCCATGCACACGGGAGAGCATTCCATGCTTCAATTGGCTGCTCCACTCTGCATTTTAGCAGAAATCGGCAGAAATTTGATAGCATACCCACGGAAAAACCCGTAAAAATGTATAAAAAATATATTTTTAACCATAAAAATGCTCTAAAAATTAGAAAAAATTCTTAAAAATTATAAAAATTTAGGGAATTGATTCTACCAAAAACATCCGCAATAAAATATGCGGTATTTTGATAAAAATTTCCATTAATGCTTATTTTAAACCACAAAAATAGAGAAAAATAGCATTAAACTCACGGAATTCCCCCGCAACGTCGATTCATCCATTGAATAGAAGAAAAACGCATTCCAACTGCCATATATATGATCCACGTGCAAAATCATCAACACAAATCAATAAAATAATATTTTTATTTAGTAGATATTAAAATTTACTTTAAAAAATACCAAAAATTACAATAAGAAAGAAAAAATAACAATTAACTAGAGATTGTTCTGATACCATTGTTAAAATCCTAAGATCTCTCTAGATAATTGTTATGTATAAACATGCATAAATCAGGCATAAACTCATCCACCCGACCACCCCCGAGCCCAAGGGATGCACACATAAATTATAATGAAGTACTTTATACCTTTACCTTAATGTCCCATACCATCAAGAGGTATAACTCCAATCCAGTAGCATGTAGCTATAGTGTGAAATGGTAGGTGAGTAGATATAATCCTCTATACAAGAGAGAATATCATATCATAACCTAGCTGCAAGATAACATCAAGAGACCATAGCCTATTGAGTGTGCCCTATGTCCCTATATAGGAGGGGCCTTAAGTGACTCTTGACTCTCCACCTCCCATGTGTGGCCCTTGGATGCCTGACCCTAACCTTAACCCTTAAGGTTAGTCCTAACCCATGCTTCACTAGAGCTTGTTCCCTAATGTGGGTTAGCCTCCTAGTATATGCACACATAATGTGCATATAACAAAAACCATTAATCAAGATAATGGGTAATGGGTAATGGGTTATGCGTAGATGAGGCAAAACAATGGAAAAAGCCAAGGGATGGCTCCTCGGCATCGGCGCAAAAAATGTTATGGCTCACCCTAACCCTCTTTGAAACACGTCCAAAAAAAGATTACCTGGTGAACCGCAACTATCGTGAGGAGCTTTCCAATGGCCGAGCTTGTAATCCTTGAGGTCTCCAAGCTCTACAACTCCTTGAGAAGCAATTCCACCGCATCTCCCGCCACGAGCATTGTCACACCGCTGCGTTGCACTACGGGTCCTCGTCTCTCTTCTCACCTCACTTCACTCACACACACTCACTAGCATGCATTAGGGAGAGAGATGAGCACGAGGATTAGAAAGAGCAAGACTCAATTGCACAATGGGAGAGTGTGTTGTATTATGAGAGAAATTCACTTATATACATGGCCATAAGTGTTCACACTCACTTAAACTATGGCCGGCCGGGCACTTTAGGCTCATAAGAGGCCTAATGCTATTACAATGAATACTCTCATAATATATCCATGAAGTACATCACTTTGGACTTCATCCTATCTTGCTACCACACGCTCTTGAAGTGGGAATCGCCATAAATACTCCGTCACACCATTACGGGCGCCCGTAAATACTCCGTCCAAGTTGTAGCTTTTGACACTATTGCTTTATATCTTGAATGTATGACCCTTTGGTGTATCTACCGTGACTCCTTGATGTAAGATAATGGCGGTAGCTCTCGTTAATCCTAGAATTGGATTAACAAGTTTACCCATTTTGTTTTCTCAGCAGGTTTACTCTCCTTTAAAGGTTTTTTTCTTCTATGGCTCTTCTTCTTTTTGGATTGTGCTATACCAAGGTAGCTTAGGTTTTTGTGTTCTTTTTTACAATCGGTGTGTTTTGAGCCATGAGTCATGTTATTGCATTTGCAGATGGGTTAGGCTCGTTTAAAGATTTCTTTCTTCTATGACTCTTCTTCTTTTTGGATCCTATTGTATTGAGGTAGATTGGGTTACTATATTCTTTTCTACAATTTTCAGCCATGAGTCTTGTTATTGCATTTACAAATGGGTTAGGGTTCTTTAAGATTATTTTTTGAGTTTGATTTCTCACCCTAATCATGTTGAGGGACATGATGATGGGACCTTTTTTTTTAATTTGGAACGACTAATCTCATTGGGCAATCCTTGATCCAATGAATGATTGCAGGCATCACACCAGAAGATGCAACTTGACTGATTGTTGTGTGCTTGTTGGGATTATTAGTCCCTAATAGTGATAGAATTAAAGAAGCATTCTCTTAGTGGTAGTGTTGATGTCTCGGCATCTTCCTATATCACAGCTAGTTGGTACATTGGCTTGACTCCTCCTCTAACATATGAACTACATAGTAGTTAGGATAAAGATCTGTGGAGTCTTTAGTGACATGAGATGCGGTCTCGAACTCAACCTCGTACTACTATAGATAATTAATAGATCCCTCAAAACTTGTGATTAAGTAGTGTAATCCTTTAGAGGTGGGGATTGAGGTCCTAAAATTGGTGGGGGTGATTGGTGAATTGTAAATTCCCTTGGATGGTCAAGTGTGGGTTGAGATGTGGTAGAGCATGCACCATGGCTTATGGTTGTGGGGTTGCTGGTAAAGCATTAGTGAGAGCTTGTAGTAGGCATGTCTCGGCTTCATGACCATAGTGTCCACAAAAAGTGCAATTTCCATTGTAGGGTGCCCATAGAACTAGACACTCACTTGTTATATTCCCTTGTTGTCAGCAGACTGAACACCATTATATGTATGTCCTCAGGAGCTTTGCTGGCTTTAATTCCCTCTTGGAGTGCTTTCATGAAATCTATGAAGTTCATCTCCACGAAAGTGTTACCGTTAGCTTTGGGTTTGATAGTTGTGGTGCCATGCCCATTAGCTTCGGAAGCAACAGATTTGGAATCAAAGGCTTTGCTCCCTTTGATCATGAGGTTATCTTCCAATTGGATGGCATTAGCGTTAACTTCATCCCATGTGGTGATTCCTCCAATGACCAAGCCATTAAAGATCTCCTCATGTTTTAGCCCATGGATAAACCTCTCAACAAGCAACTGATTATTCAAAAAGCATTCATGTAGTGAACAACGAGAGTTCAAATGCTTAAGTTGGCTAATGAAATCTCTAACCAGCTCTTCTTTCTCTCTTTGCTTTGTGTAGTTGTGAAGCTACACTCCATAATGCCTCTTCATGTGACGAATTGCTATAGGGACAATCTTCTAAGAACTATGGAGTTCATGTGTTCCTCATCCTAGAGAGTTCTATACCAAACCCCAGCTTTACCATCTAAAGGCATTGGTTTTGGCGATCTCATTTTGTTCTCCTAGGGCCTTATAGACTTTGATCAAATACTTTAAGATATCTCCTAGGGTCTCCATCCTCGATGAATTTGTGATTCAGTTTGGCTATTTGTGTATCTCTTCCAGAATGGGTTTGATCGCCGCTATCTCCCATAATAGGTGCCATGCTTTCAACTACTACCTCCTTAAGGCTTGTGCAAAGGAAATTGGGTGTGTTGGTAGAGAAATTGCTGGTATGATGGGTGCAACAAAGGGTGTCGGTATAGAGTTCTTCCATGCAAGACCCAAACGCGGGGTTAGACAAGATCATTTTCCCATCCTTGACAAAAACGCCACTGTGGTCCGCTTTGCTAGGATGCTTGATTGAGCTATGTCTTTCCATATCCAGTTTGCGACTTGTTGTTGTAGTGTGGTGCATACAAATGCTGTGGGGTTCCGATGATCTTTTTGAGTCTTGGGGTTGCTTGACCATGCCATGGAAGTGTATGAATGATTCTTTATGGGGTTTGGCATCATAGGCTTCGATGGGAAAATAGGGACAGGTACAACCATAGCATATGGGCAAGGTGTTATCTCTTATTGCTCGGAGTCCACAAGATCTTTTAACTTTTCTGATCGTCGTGTCACGAGACAAGAGTCGAGGTGGTGCTTAAGCATTGAAGTTGGCATCAGAGGCATGTCTTTGAGTTTGCACACCCACTTGGATTTGAAGTTTGAAGGTGAGTTTGAAGGTGCAGTGTGGTGGGGGTTTGGGACATGGATTTCTTTGATCTCGGCACCTAGATGTGGGGGTTCTTCATAGAATCCCTATGCTTTTAGCCATTTTGTGGGGATCCAACAAACATCATAGACTTCTGGGGTGGTACTAAGACCGTCGCCTAGAGATTTTTGACTTTTGAGGTTCTACAGATGGCAAGTTTTTTGGGACCCACATGGATGAGTTTCCATTGTAGAAGCCATGAACTTTTAGTAGCCAATGAGGCTTGAGGTTTGGGTAAAACACTGTTGCATGGGACTTCTGCTTTTTGGCAGATCTCCACTCAAGGTTAGGCTCTAGGCCAAATGGTGGCCAAGTCCTTACATGGGCACTGTACTTTCCCTACCCTTTCCCATTCTTTCTCGGTGACCTCCCCTGGGGAATATTGAGGTTAACGTTTGGAAGGTGGTCTTTGTTTTTCCCAACGAGGTTTATGATATCCATAATGGTTAGAGGGGGTGGCCGTTAAGGCAGCGGTGTTGGGCATGTTAGAGGCTACCTAAGGGAGTGGCTTGTAGGTGGAGGATGAGACTTGGGATGTTAATAAGTTTGTGGTGTCCTCATCCACCACCGTACCATTGCAAAAGGGAGCTCAAGCATTGCGGTCCTCTTTCACACTAAGCTGACGATGTAATTTGTGGTAGGATGATGTTCTCTTTTCATGTACCTACAAGGGTTACATAAAACTTGCATGACGCAAGAAACTTCGCTTTAAAAAAAATGAGGGTCATAGATTGGGAATTTTTTACTACAATAATGGTTGTTGTGGATGGTGCAAGGGATGGGTGGCCTAATGGCACAACACTCCTAAGATAACATGTTGTGACTAGCCCCAATACCATCTCTCTCTCTCTCTCTGCAACAGTGAGGCAAGAGTGTTGTGTCTGTTAGAGGCAACCTAACAGAGTGGCTTGTGGACGATGAGGCTTGGGATGTTAATAAGTTTGTGATGTCCTAATCCACCACAATACCATTACAAAGGGGAGCTCAAGCATTGTGGTCCTCTTTCACACTAGCTGACGATGTTATTTGTGGTAGGTTGATGCTCTCTTTTAATGTACCTATGAGGGTTACATAAAACATGCATGACGCAAGTTTAGATCTAAGAAACTCCGCTTTAAAACAACTAAGGGTCATAGATTGGGAATTATTTGCTACGATAATGGTTGTTGTGGATGGTGCAAGGGATGGGTGGCCTAATGGCCCACGTCTCTTAAGATAACACATTGTGACTAGCCCCAGTACTCTCTCTCTCTCTCTCTCTCTCTCTCTCTCTCTCTATGGTGCACTAGGGCCACCTAGTGTGTCACTGTATTTACCTTAGTATCATGGGTGCTTCTATTTACATACTTAGTGCTAAATACATGCTAGCATGGATTTAGGAGGTTGTGTTTGTGCTTGTGACATACATGTGATTGTCGTGCGAGTCCAAACAACTCTATATTCACATGACAGCATGTGCTGACAGTAATTGGTTAAGAGTATGTCCAAGTAATAGTTAGGTCCATTGTACATATATATTGGGCAAAGGATTTATTATTTTTGATACCTTAGACTTTGGACAAAGGTTACTTGAGGTAGTGCTTAAGCATTGGAGTTGGCATCAGCTGTTCTCAAAGCAATGTGAAGCACGTGCAAGCCATAAGTCTTGTCAAGCCTTTCATTTATATTAGGCTAGGAAAGAGGCCTCTCTCTCTCTCTCTCTCTCTCTCCATGAGATTAGAAACCATTTACATTGCATTGACATAAATTAACTTGCCAAACCGCCTCTACTCATTATTACTTCACAACTTACATCAATTCACCGATTCACCCAACTACAATTCTGATAATACAGTCCAACATGATTACTTCCAACGAAGCACGTTACTGCAAACTTGTTCCTCAACCACAACTAGGTGTATAGGCATGAAAATCCTTATGTAACTTGCCCAACTTTGCTTAGATTAGTATGCGTTATCTTCCCCTTTTAGGGGATCTGGTCATACACAGCTAACTTGCTCTTCAATCTTGAGCTTGCAGCCACAGGAAAGGAACTCCCATTGTGGGTTCTGCGAAGGGCTTTGAATGGAAGGCCAAGCACTCTCAAAGGTTTTAAACATGCAAGAGTACTTTCTATACAAAAAGGCCCAATAACATCCTTCTCCGATATGCACACAAATACCAGGCTCTTTGAAAAGTTGCAACTGCCTGTAACAATACAATAGGCATGATGAAAAGTGTCATACTAGAATAGACTAATATACATTTGAATCCACAACTCAATCTTTTTGAAAGGGCCCATGTGCACAAGCGATAAATTAAGACTAGCATGTTCTCTGACATCCAAGAAAAAAAAACCAAACTAAGCACATAAGGGTAGTTCATTGACAAAGGCATGCAGACGATGCTAAGACAGATTCACATTAGAAGTAGATTGTACCGCCTTTGGGCAGGCAACCAAGCCAACTTTGGGTGGGCACTCTACTACAGAAGGATCTACTCAAGGGAGTAAAGAGAGAAAAGTTTAAAACTTAACCTCCTTTATAACACCCACTGCAGCACCTCTGAGCTATAGTGGCCCATAATGAATACCGAAGAAGGTCAGTGAAGTAAGACTTAAGTTCAGTGCAGATAGGTCCGTGGGAATAAGGCTTAAGTTCAGCGCAGTAGCTCAAGACACAAATGCTTAACCACATCAAATTCCAAGAGAGAAAAAGGAAGCAAAGATCACAGCACACGTTCACTACAAATAAAGAAGCTTCATTACATAACATAGCATTGAAACCCTGTTCGTCTACAACTACCCAATACTAGACAGGTTCTACTAAGCTGGAGACAAATAACACTAACTACGGACATCTTCTGCTTCATCCATAGCAGCACCAAGCCATGAACCCTAAACCTCACAATGAACATACACTGCAAATTCATTGAACCTTCACTCCAAAAGTTTCATAGCATGTATAAATATGAGGACAACGACCTCCTTACATTGCTAAAATCCAAAATGGCCATTGTCATCCCTTCTCTCACCGTCTGCGAGGACGACCTTGGTTCTTCTTCTCATTCTCAAAGTGGAGACGCATGCTCTCAATCGTTTTCTGCTCGCTGGGTGGAGCGAACTCAGGCTTCTTCACCGACACGATCTCACGGCCAGCTCCACCTCTGCAGACAATACGGACAGTAATCTCCTGGCCTTCCTTAAATAGCCTCTGCAGGATGGCAAGCCCACCAGTAAACCCTAGGTCTTGAGCAGGGAGGTAACCGATTCTGCCACTGGGCAAGGTGACGAAGTACCCCACAGGCATGACTTCCTTGACGATAGCTTGGTGGGAGTTGGGGTCCCCCTTCTGCATCATCTTGGCAGGGTCCATGTCTATGCGGCTAACTTCTTCTTCAAGATCGAGCTCGGAGACAGAAGGGCGGGGCTCCCGTCTGTAGTTTCTGCGAGAAGGCCTGGAATCGTAGGCGGAGCTCATAGCAAAAGTTTTAAAGGACCTCAGTGTAGAAGAAGGTACCTTGTCGTGCGAATCAAAGGCGAGCCCCGCGGCGAGGTCACGTTCAGCCATAGCCAGGCGGCCAGAGCAGCCTCCTAGAAAAGAAGACGAAGACAACCTGCGCAGGGCGACGTTCCGGAGAGAGCCACTCCCGTTGGCTATGGAGGTGAAGGTCCTGAACGACGTCATCGTGGCTGTGCAGACCTCCGGAGCAGTAACAGATGCAGAGCTCATCGTGAGGGAATGGGAAATGTGGAAGTCTTAAGCCTCTTCACACTCGTCAAACGTAAACCCTAACCCCCTCGTCGACATAAAAATATACCCCGAAAATATCTCCCCTCCTTGAAAATATCATAGCTGCCACTCGGATCTAGGGCTATGGCAAGACTTTAAAAAAAAAAACTCTTCTTCGTCTTATGGGTCTCAAGATGGCTGGTCATGACTCAATCTATACTCTCGGAACAAAGCTTGTGAGAGAACTAGCGAAGTGATGATGTGTGACCTCTTACATTTGGGTACCGTTCGTACATCGGGGGATGCATGTTAAATCGTCATGTATTAGGGTGGGAACTTGCAGAAGGGGGGCAGGAGGGAATAACGGCAGGGTGTGAGGAGACATTGGTCATGATTGTGCTCGAGGTGAGGGGATGACATCCTCAAAAAGATGCAAATTCTTTTTTGAAGCTAATGGGATCACAATCAGGAGGCGAAGCAACAAGCATCCTTGGTGAAACTTCGTATTACTGAAGCGACTAGAGCGAGAAGTGAGCAGGCAAGGCATGAGACCTTATCAAGCTAAGGAGACAACTCTTTTAAGATATCCACATTTTTGCAGCATGAGTTTTGTTGAGATATCAAGCTCAACTGACATTGTAATGTATGGGGGTGGGATCTTGTAGAAGGGGGGCAGGAGGAAATAAAGGTAGGGTGTGGAGACATGTAGTGAGGAGACATTGATGACAAGTGTGCTTAGGGTGAGGGGATGACATCCTCGAAAACATGCAAGTTCTTTTCTAAAGCCAATGGGATCATAATCAAGAGGTAGAGCAACACGCATCCTTGTGGTGAAATTTCGTATTACTAAAGCTACCACAACGAGAAGTGATGAGATCTTATCAAGCCGAGGAGACAACTCTTTTAAGATATCCACATTTTTGCAACATGAGTTTTGTTGAGATATCAAGCTCAACTAGTGCTACGGCGGACATTGATGACTTGCCTGGGTGCTGCTATTGGTTTTACAGACTGTGTGACAACCAGTTTGGTATACTAGAGTTATGGCATAGTTGTAGTGCCAACTCATGTAATCGGGTCAAATTATGGATCGTCCTTTGTATGTTATAGTAGTAGGAGAGTGTTAACCCTTGCCGAAGACCTCTATGGGGTCGATGTCGACCATCACATCATTTTTACCACCTTTGGGCCACATGCGCCGAAATGTGCAGAATTCACTTGAAAACCATGTTTTGTATATTTTGCGTGTGTGCTCGCTGCGTGTATATTAAAGGCACACCATTGGATTTTAGGTGGAGAGTGCTAGCTTTAGAATAGGTGTTTACACTAGCTAGAGTGGCCAAATAGGCTAGAGGACCAGATTTTTAGGTGGAGAGTGCTAGTTTTAGAATAGGTGTTTACACTAGCTAGAGTGGCCAAATAATCTGGAGGACCAGACTTTTAACTTTGGTCACCTAAGAGTGTGAACCCTAGAGGTCACCTACAAAACCTAAAATGTAACTCTCATGACTCATTCTTTTATGCAAATTCAATAGAGTGCTCTTCTTCTCTATCTTTATGCTATTGCTTGCTTGTGTGAGCTCTTATGTGTCTTGCCTGCTTGCATATGCGTGAGTGTGAGAAAGTAAGCTGTGAGGACCTTTGGAGTGTGGCGGCAATGGTGGTGGCACAGTGAAGCTTTAGAGTGCAGCTGCGCAGCAACATCGTCTCCTACGAAGATCCCAAGCACAAGTATTCATGAGGTGAGTGCCACACCCTGCCCCTATATTTGTGAGCTAGGTCATGGAATATTGGCTTCTCGATTAAGCTGTTTTATGCTCCTGAGTGTGGTTGGACAAAGCCCCATGACATTGGTTTGTTCCAACACTCTTTCTATGGTGCAAGGGCCTTCCATAAGTGGCACCGCTTCCGAGGAATAGCCCTACCACATAGCCACATTGCATCTTGAATGCTTTTGTGTGGTTCATTTTTGTGAAAATTATGTTTTTTTGTTATAAGGAACATAATAAAAATGTCAAAAATTTATCTATTTTGCTGCATTATTTACGTTTCTTGTTGCATTTTGTTGTTATAATTGCAAATCTGTGTTTAGTTTTGGTCAATTTCTACAAAAGCTGTGTGTTTTTCAATTCTACATTTCATGTTTTAGCTGATTTCGGTATTTTTTTTAAATACATTTTTCTTCAATTTCAAAAATAAAAAACAGTAAATTGGGCATGTTAACCAAAACATACTACCTTGCACAAGAGAGAAAGAGAAGATGAGAATGATGTCATGCAAGGGTCGATTCGGAGACTTGCATTTAGCCAACCCTAATGAGGGTTTACTTCCCGATGGGCTCACTCCACCTCCACTTGTGTCACTCAAATGGAGATCCACAAGCTAGGTAGTGAGCAAGGAAGAAGGGAGCTATGGAAAGCTCTACCTCCACTCAATGCTAATGTGCATTTAGCCAACCCTAATGAGGGTTTACTTCCCGATGGGCTCACTCCACCTCCACTTGTGTCACTCAAATGGAGATCCACAAGCTAGGTAGTGAGCAAGGAAGAAGGGAGCTATGGAAAGCTCTACCTCCACTCAATGCTAATGTGCATGCAAGAGGGATCATTGAGAGGGACACAAGAGAAGGGAGAAGATTAGACTAGCGCCATCCACTCCATGCATACACCACAATCAAGCAAGTAAGCATTCACAAACACAAGCTTACAACCATAAACACAAGACAATGAGAGAGAGAGAGAGAGAAGGCAAGACTCAATTGTGACAAATGGGATTGTCCCTTTTCATATTTCATAAATCACTTATATACATGAGCTCACTTTTACAATGGCCGGCCGCCCATTGACAATTGGGGGCCCAAAATTGGCTTCCTAGCTCTATGTACATCTAGGGCTCATTCCTACGACCGGCATTACAAAATTGTAAGCTCGGTCATCCCATATATCTTTTCTCATTAAGCACTTACATAATGATGGATTACAAGAAGCGTAACCACGCTTGAAAAATGATGTTAACTAGTGAATTTGGATCCATCCTCGGAGTTGGCAAGGGAGCTAGAGGTAGTAGATCAAGTAGGTGCGGATGAAGTCTCCGCGAGACGTGGGATGTGAGGGGGCGTGATGGAAGGTTTTGTAACTTGTCCAAAAGGTGGTCTCCATCATGTCTTCAAATGTTTGTACGTGCCAGGAAGGCATCCACTCAATGCGCTCGTAGTAGCCGAAAAGCTAATTTAGAGTGGGGCATTTGTTAAGGTCGAAGGCCAGGCCTTGAATGCCCTCGTGGTAGTGGCGCTAGTTCGGGAATGGTTCCAAGAGAGTGATGATGAGGTGAAAAAATCAGATGGTGGCCACCACTGTAGGATATGGCACCTGCTTGTATCTGTCGATGCAGGCATGTATGCATTTGAGCATGGTGTCCTCAGTGCAAGGGTTCTGGGTCATCGTTGGAGCGAGCCAAGGGAAGTTGTAGTGAAGCTTAGGGTTCTTTGCTTGCTCCTGATAAAAAAGTTCCCATGCCTAGTATAGCGGATGGGTAGATAGGCTGGATCGATATGTAGTTGCGCGGTGCTTTGCAGTACTGTTACTAGATGAAGGGTTTGAGGAGGAAGGGCCCCGATGCCAAGCTGACTTCTCGCCCATGAGTTTGAACATGATGGGGCGAGCAGCGGCGGGCGGGGGGCCTGTGGTAGCCTCCGCATTGACAAGGGGGTGCTCGCGCTTCCACTTGCGATGTTTGGCATCGAGGTATGGGTGCAGGACATGGCTGTCCCTGAGGTCGGTCACCCTGGCTATGGGGGACTCCTGGAGTTGTTGACCGAGCAATTTGTTTATCCTGCTCTTGCGGTGGGGGCGGGGGGGATTTCTTCTTCCTCCAAAGGTGTGGGAGAAGGGATGTCAAGGGGCGGTTGTGATGAAGGTTTAGGGGTGGCCGATGATGAGGCAAGCATGGCGAGGGTTGCAGTAAATAGAAGGGGAGGCCTTGTCAATGTCAAGGGTATGTCTTTGAGGGGTATGGGAAGGCCTAAGTGGAGATTCAAAGTGGGGGGTGAGGGAGGAGTTGGTGATGGAGGCAGAGTGGGGAGGTGAGGGGGTGTAGAGGATTGTGAGGGGAATAGTGAAAGTGTGGTGGTTTTGGTGGGTGGGGGTGGTGGGGGTGCTTGTGTTGGGGTGAGATGGGCTAGGAGGAGGGGGTTGATGCGGGGGAGATGAGGGTGGGGGTTGCTGATGGGGGTGGTTGCCTGGGGCTCCTCCACCGCTATCATCATTGTCATTGTTGTCATCTTTGGAGGAGGTGTTGTTGGGGCTTTTGGAGTGGAAGAAGGTGTAGGTGTCGGCAGCTTCTTGGGGGGTGAACTCCACGGGGAAGGCCACGTGGGAGTCATCGAACTGCATGATCCCTATGGCATGTATGATCTCCAGCTAAAGATGGCACCATTGGTAAAGAATGAGGAGACTCTCGGGCCATATATGGTGGAAGCTCGTAGCGGGAGGAGGTATTCACAGGCAACGTATACAATATTCCAGTCGGTGGCGATGGAGGTAGCGGAGGGCGTCAGCGGTGTAGGGGGAGGAGTATGGATAAGGGCATAACCCATTTGGGACTACAGGGTCAATGGGGTCGGTTTGCGCTATTGGTTTCCCAAAGTGAAGGAGATGGGTCTAGTTCATGAGATTGGCTTGGAGGGGATGGGCAGGGATTTCAAAAAAGATGGTGGGGTGTGTAAAAGAAAGCTGGCCCTGAAGGAAAAAGGTTGCCATGAGGAAGATGGAGTGGAGGGGTAGCTTGGTGTGAGGACATATGAGAATGTGGCTTGTGAGAGGGGTTTGTCGACGATGAAGATATCGTGTTGGAGTAAATTTAGGCGAATGGTGCAGAAGTGGAGCTCGAGGAGTTGGGCTAGGTTCTCAGGAGGGATGGCGAGGATTGGGAGTTTGGTGGCGGTGTCCATCAACGCATAAACCTTTTTTTCGAGCGTGTTGGGGACAGGGCCAGATGGGGTGGGTGGGGGTTGGACAGCTTGAGCTTCTATAGCTTCAAGTTGAGAGGCTTTGTGGTGGAGGGCTTCCTCGGTGACCTCGCGGTACTGCTAGAAGCGAGGGTGGTGGTTGTGAGGTTCTCTTCAGCTATCGTCGCTCTCTGTCGGAGGTCCTGTGCTGCGGCTTGGGCAAGAGAGCGGACGTGTAGTGCCTACTATTTTGCTTCTTGGGCCGTGTTTCTCATTAATTTTCTCTCAACGGAACGGCAAGACAGCAGCCTGGGGTATCAGACCAGTTAGGCAATGACTGGTCTGGGGTATCAGACCAGTTAGGCAATGACTGGTCTGGGGTATTAGACTAGTCAGGCAATGCCATGGGAGATATGTAGCCACCCACTAGAGCTTTTGGATTTGAACACCAACTCTAGAGTGGTCATGGGGACACTCAAAACTCAACTCAGCGTTGTAACTTCTCACACTCACACTCTGCTAAGTCACTCTCTCACTCTCACTCTCACTCTCTCTCTCTCTCTGTGGTGGCACACAGCATGTTTCTTAAAACAGAGACACAACATTCCGAGTCACGGTGAGTACACAGAGATAAAGTGAGTCGCAACATTGCTCTATGATAAATGTATTACTTCCAGAATCGGTACAAATTCATCAGTACAAGCTCCTACAGAGAAACTACTCGACACATGACTAAGATCTCCTAAGACCTACGACCATAGCACGGTCCACATCACTGGCTGTTCACTAGTTGTGACTATCAGCAGCATGCACTTCTACAACCTTCGGCTAGCTCTCTCGCTACTCGCCTTGCACCATCCTTTTAAGCTCTGTCTTCTTGATCTTGGCAATGGCTACTCTGGTGGTTACAGCCCGCCATCTTCACACGTGTAGTATCGAGGTGGTGCTCATGACTGGAAGGTGGTCATACTGAGTGCTCTGCCCGCCACCACTGAGCTGAGCTGCTGGGTGTGGCACACCCGGTGCTGGAGCTTCTGCTCCGGAAACCATTCCCTTGGCAAAATTTTCTTTGAATTTCATAAACATCTCTAGAGGAGTGTAGTTTGGAATGTACACATTATCAAAGTAAGTTGCGTGCTTCTACATTTTCTTTAGTTTTGTTGCTTGCTCTCTTGAACACCCAAGACCCCTGTGTGGTCAGTCTGCGGTGTCTGCAAGTCGAACACTCTCACCACTGGTCCACCACTGGTCTGGCATGGGGTTTTCCCTAGGATCTTCTTTTCTGCCATTAGTATTGGCTTCCACTTGACCTATATAGGTTCTTCATACTCTTCCCGGATGTTCTGGAAGTGGGCTTTGTGTTTTTTTTTTTGCATTTGGGTCTCTGATGTTTCACTTCCAGACATCGGTGATGCTTGGTGATTGCATCCTTGGTGGGAGCAATTTCCTTCCCTTCGGAGTCTAAGAGAACAAGAATTGAGAGTATGGATGTTCCGGAGGGAGGGGTTTCCTGATTAGTATGGATTTTATTGTATCTACATTTTTAAAGTATTGTGGTAGCTCCTTGTTGGCCTTCAATAGCTCTGAGAACATCACATGAGAGGCTTCAAAAAATGGGTTGTCCATGCTGGCCCATGGAGTAGTTGAGCTATTGACTAATCTGTCTCTTTAAGGTGCTCATTTTCTTTGTTTAGGGCTTGGTTGGTGTCCTGCAACTTCTAGAACTTAACCAGTGGCTTTCCACGCTCTTTTCTTGGTGCACCGACCGATGGCATCTTTGTGTTTTTTGTGGCTAGTTCCGCATCGGCCTTCACGTTGGCGATTTCTGCTTGTAGCCTGGTGACTTCTTCTTTCGCTTCTCATAGCTCCAGTTTCCATTGCAATCTTGTTTTCTGGGTATGTTGCACCTTTTCCACCATTGGTCGTGCCTCTTCTATCTGCCTTTGGAGAGCTATTTTGTATTCTTCCTAGTCTCCAAGCCTTTCTCTTCTGAGTTGGTCCTCGTTTCCTAGACAGTGTTGCATTTCCAATTCAAGGGCATTCAACTCACTGATTATATCCATTTCAAATTTTGTGCTTTTCTCTAACTTTTCCTTGTATTCTTCTACCTGTGTTTTTGCTTTGTCTCTTACTTCATAGGCTTCTCTCAGAATTTTTAAATATTCTGGGAGGGTGTGGCATCCTGCTTCCTGCTGTAATTCCTTATTTCTCTGTGCTAGTTTCTTAGCCTCCTTCTCCCAGTGAGTTGCTTTCCAAGCTGTGGCCTTTAGGGCTTGCACCAAGCTCTGCTCCTCGCTTTTTGTTTGTTTCTCCTTTTTGGAAGTGCTTGGTTTGGAGGACCCTTGGCTTGTAGGCTGTTGCTATTGTTGTTGTTGTTGTTGTTGTTGTTGTTGTTACTGTTGCTGTTGTGGTTGTTGCTGCTGCTCCTTGTTTGCATCATCATCTTCCTCTAGGTCATGAATGACCTCTTGAGCTTTACAAGCCATTTGATCCTGTATTTCAATCAGTGCTTCCAAGGCTTGGTCCCACACCTTGCTGAGTCTGGCCTTTGTTGTTTTTATAATCGTTATTTTAGCATCGAGTGGAAGGCATAATATCTCTTCTTCCTCCTGGTTCTTGAAGGCTTGGACCTCTGTCTATGCGACTGCCAACGCTGTAGTGCTCTCCAGCACTTCTTTTTTCAGCCCTTGGATGGTGTCATCCCAAACCTTGGCTGGCTTTTGGGCTTCTGCTTGTTTTGCCATGAGTCTTTCCACCTAGCCTGGAGCATGTTTTTCTCGCTGGTGAGGGTTCTTATCTTCCCTTCACTCAGGTCTTTTTGCTGCTTTTGTGAGCAGCCCGTGTTGTGGATGATCCAAGGCGCACATCTGGTGAATAGTATTCTGGGCTTTTGACTCATATTCCTCCACTGTAGTGATGGCGTGAGAAAGAATGTTCTGGGCCACAATCATCATCAGCCCTTTGTTCATGCTTAGTTGATGAGTGGGGAGTTGCACCTCTAGTTCTCCGGGTAGCTTTGGGCTGGCTCGAACCTTCCTACATTTTTTGTGCCAGAGTTGCCACCCAAGGCCGAAGTTCTGCTGGTGGTACAAAAAATTCTACCCTTGTAGACATCTTACTCTTCTGCGCTTCCTCTTCTCTCTTTTTCTCCTGTTCTCCTTCTCTTTTCTTTTTCTCTTCCTCATCTTTTCTTCTCTTTTCTTCTTCCTCCTTTTTCCTTTTCTCTTCTTCCAACTTTCTTTTCTTTTCTTTTATGCTTCTACAGTAGCAGCTTCTTGCTTTTGTCTCTCCTCCAGTTGCCTTTTCCTTTCTTCCTCCGCTTTTTGTTTCTTTACTTCTTCTCCCAGGTCTAGCAACATGTCTTCATACACTCTGTGCTTTCTCTTTTTGCTGGCCTTCTGGGCTATCTTCTACCATTCTTCTTCATCATCCACATCATCTTTGAACGAACTGCAAAAAGTCACTTTGGTGGACTTCGAGGATCCTCTGGCTTCGTGGTGTGAGCGTTCCGCATTGGATTCTCCAGACATGAGATCCATGGACCTGGCAGCCTATGCGATTGGCCTTAAGTGTGCATACACCACCGTCAGTTGTTTTTCTTTGGCCCATGTGGTTGCTCATTTTGCCAAATTTCCCTTGTAGATAGCAGTCCAATTTATCTTCTTTCCTGCTTCTGCTACTCTAAAGCAACCTGTAGTTTTTGTTCGATGTGTCCTCTGGCTTTCCCATGAACATCACATTCTGTAAGAAGAAGATGAATTACTCTCCAGGTCTCATCTGCCATATGGCGCATGTTGTCTGTCTTCGGGATCTCTTCCTCGACCCTGGGCTTCACATTAGTGTCTAGTGCACCACCGGCAACCCTAGTGCATGATGTACTGCGAGCTCGGAGATTTTTATGAGCTCTTTTCTCTCCACATGCATAGTGTTTGTCTCAAGAAATTGAGCTTGCCCCCATCCTCAAGGTCTTGCAAGTCCTCACTGGCGATTCAACAGTTTTTTGAAGCCACACTTCCTTGCCCACTCCTGATGTTCCTTCTTTCTCATGTCAGGGACCATCATCGGCATGCAGAGGCTTTTCGATGGCCTTTAAGATGTGCACAATGCCCATAGGGTAGCATCTAGCTTCTGGTCCCAATCATTTTTGTTGGCATTTATGATTTTCAAACCTTGTTGGTGGATTTCGCCTAGCATTGCAATATGGGTAATAGGTTGAGGACTTATTGTGATTGATGAGGTACCTTTCCATCAACCATTTCATTACCTTGTTCATGAAATGTGTGCCCTAGTCACTGACTTTTTCCACCGGCAATCCATGCCTAGCAATAATATCCTTGAAGAGGAACTTCACCACCTCTTATGCGGAATTGTTTTTCACAGCTTTAGCTTTCACCCATTTAGTGAAATACTCTGTTATTACCACAATGATGTATTCACACCTGCTGCCTTTCGTGGGCGGCTTTGATTGGTCCAACAAAATCCAATCCCCACTTCATGAATGGAAACAGTGGCAGTATGGGCGAGATGGAAAATCTATCAGAATCACTAGGTTGACCCATCCGCTGACTTACATCACATTACTTTGCTTTGTTGTTGGCATCCTTCATGACCGTTGGCCACCATAGGCTTGCTTGCAAAATTTTTCGGGTTGTGATTTCTCTGCCCATGTGTCCTCCGGTTATGCCACAGTGTGCTTCTCTCAATACCGCTTGCTGCTCATGTTTCGGGACACACCTTTGTAGAATCTGGTCTATGCCTCTTTTGTAGAGCTACCCCATAATCATTGTGAACTTTTTGCTCCCCAAGGTGATCCTTTTCTTTTTGTTAGTAGTGTAAACTTCCGGGAATGTTCCATCCTCTACAAACTGCATCATATCAT
The DNA here is from genome assembly GCF_041138505.1 of Cibotium barometz. Lineage (NCBI taxonomy): Eukaryota > Viridiplantae > Streptophyta > Polypodiopsida > Cyatheales > Cibotiaceae > Cibotium > Cibotium barometz. Next base: position 2,920,723 of record NC_141048.1, on the reverse strand, counting down.
AATACCAATTCTCTCCTGCTTCTGCAAACTGCTACTATGAATAGGTTGGTATTTGGGAGTTGGTCATCCGCTCCATCTAGAGCCGGTTCTTCAGAATCCAATCTAGACAAAAAGTTCGCCATTGTATTTTCTTTTTCGAGCATGTGTTGAATGGTGAATTCAAATTCTTAAAGCAAGAGCATTCACCTTGCCATCTTCCCCACCACGAGAAAAGCTTTTTTCACCAGATAAATCAAGGCTTGATGGTAATGGAAAACAAATTTGTTTCCCAAGAGGTAGTGTCGGAACTTGTTCATAGCATATATCATTGAGAGAGCTTCCCACTCTGTTGTGTTGTAGTTCCTTTTTGCCCTTGTGAGGGCTTTGCTTGCATAGTGAATAGGTTGTATGTACCCCACTTGATTCTCCTACATCAGTGCACTGCCCACTGCTTTGTCTGAAGCATCTACATATACATGGAATATTTCATTCCAGTCTAGGGTGGTCACCACTGTTGACACCATTCTCTTTAGCCATCGGAATGCTTTTGACACTCCAGATTCCATTCTCTTTAGCCATCGGAATGCTTTTTGACACTCTGGATTCCATTCATACTTTGCATCTTTCTTGGTAAGTGCATACAATGGGTTGGCCACATGTGTAAATATTTTAAAAATCTGGCATGCCACTTAACCTTACCAAGGAACCTGTCAAGTTGCTTGATGTTCTCTGGAGTGGAAATTCTAGATATGGCCTCCCCTTTAGCAAGATCTATGGCCAATCCTTGGGCTGACACTATGTGTCCTAAACAGAGTTCCTGATTTTACTACAAATGCACACTTGGCTGGATTTAGCTTGAGGCTTATATCTTTGCATCTCTGCAGACACAACCTCAAATGATAGATGTGCTTTGCCCTATCCCCCCAGATACACTGAAATCATCCATAAAGGCTTTCATTAAGTTAGGCAATCATAGAAAATCTCTTGAAAAGTAGCTGGTGCATTTTTCAGGCTGAACATCATGACAATGGCATGAAGAGGTTGTAGCCACTGAATCCATCCAAAAATTAGTACATTTCCTTGCCTGCCATCTCATCCAGCAAGGAGTCCGTGAACGGAAGTGGAAAGGGATCCAAGGTAGTTGTTGCAGCATTCAGCTTGCGGTAGTCCACATAGATTCTAATCTTCATATTCTTTTTGGGGACCACCACAATTGGGGATATCCAAGTAGCTTTCTCTACTGGCACAATGAAACCTACTCTCAGCAGCTTTCTCTACTGGCACAATGAAACCTACTCTCAGCAGGCTGTCAATTTCTTCTTTGACTTGTTTGGCGTAGTTAGGGTTCATTCTGTACCTCTATTGTCTGACTGGTATGGTTCTTTCTTTTAAATTGATGCTATGCCGGAAGAATTTAGGGTCAATGCCCTCCATGTCCTCATACGACCAGGCAAAGACATCTTGGTATTATTTCAATAAAGACACCAACTCTTGCTTGCATTCTTCTTCTAGTTCCAAACTAATCTTCACACTAAATTTTCTTCTTTTTCATTTCCCAGATTCACCTTTTATAGTTTGTTCGGGCTTACTTTTGTGACATTTCCCTTCTGGTTCTCTTTTTGCTTCTGCACCCAATCATGGATCTCTTGCATTTCTTCCTCTTGCTCTAGATTTAACCTTTTTCGAGGCTTTCTCCTGCATGGTTTTTCTTAGTTTTGCTCTCCTTGAGCCCTTTGGTTTTGTGAAATTTAATTCTTTTTTCTTCATTTCTTTGGTTGCTTCTTCCACTTTTCCATCTTTTGCTTTCGCATAGTGCCAGGGCACCAAGTCGGGATGTTTGCGGAGTATTCTGTCCTCTCATCATAATCAAATCCTTTTGACATATTGAATGTTTCCACATGAACTAGCCTTTGAGTAGGTTTTACTGATCCCCTTACACCGAAAAGGTCAACATGGACTTTCGGCTTCCCCTTTCTGATGGCGATTATGTTTCTGCCCTAGTCCTACTTCACTTTGTCGTGTCTAACCAGGGCCTTCCCAATAACACTTGGTAAGACCTGGTGTGGTTTTCAGTGGTTATGACCACTAGGTTGACCTTGAATTCTACTTGTTTGATTTTCATTTGGACATTTTTGACAATTCCCTTAGGAACCACCATTCTATTATCCACCATTCTATTATCTGCCATTCTTATGTTGAATGGAATGGATTCCCATTTGAGACCCAAACCTACTGCAGTTTCCTCCGTAATGATGTCTAATCTGGATTCACCATCCAATACTACATAATTGATGAGCACATTGTTGAGTTGGATAGTTACTTTGGCCACTTCATTATCTCTGGAAGCTGGGGGCTCCTCAGCTTGCATTCTGCTACATTCTGAAGTTTCTTCTTCTTCAGAGTTTTTCAATTCTTTGCTTAGTCCTTCAATGCTTGCCATCAAGATTTTAGCTTTGAATCTTGGGCATAAATCCAGCACTTGTCTCAATAGGACCTGTCTATCCAATAGCATTGATACTACATTGGTTTGCAACCAATCAACATCCTTCTTGCTTTCTTCCAAGCATCTTTCATTGTTGAGCTCTATGCGCACCTTAATGTGTAGATTTTTGCTTTCTTTCGAAAGATCTGTGATGACTTCACATGAGCTATCCTCCTTCAGCTTGCCTTGCCTTCTTTCTATTTCCTTTGTGGCTTGAACTCTCACCTTCTCTTGGTGATCCCAGTCCACAGCTGCCTTCTTGCAAGCTTTGGGTGAGTTCGGATTATTTGCCGGAGTTATTACTATGCCAGATTCATTGGCTTTAGCCCTTGTGATTGCCAAGATGTCTTGAACCTCTGTTTGTATGTCATCCAGCTATATCATGTTGGCACTTGGCAGATTTTCTTTGAGTTGCATCAATTCTGCCTGTCTTTCTTCATCATGCTTTTTCTTCATGGCACATTCCACCTTGGTGTGCCCCGGCTATTGGTGCAATAGTAGCATGTGAAGGTGGTTGATCCACTGGCATGTCCTTGGCTTCTTCTTCCTAAGTAATTACCGTAACCTCTACTCCCATACCTTCCCATTCCTGGGGGTCTTCTTTTCGCTCCTTCCATGCTGTTCACCATGGGAGCTCTATTTTTTATGTTGTACCTGTAGTTCCATGTACTATGATTGTACATGTTACAAACGGTACACGTTAGTGTAATAGTGCATTCCTCCTTAAGGTGGCCTTCCAATTTGCATCATTAAGAGAAGAACACATTTTTGCGGAATTCTGAGTTTTTTCTCTTTTTCATCTCTTGCATCAGCTGCTTCACTTGCAACACAAGTTCTTAAGGACTCATTTTTGCCTTCGCGGTTTTCTTCTTTTTGTATTCCTTTTCTTCACTACCATTGGAGTGTCTTGTGAGGTGTCGTTTGATTCATCCTCCTCAGTTGTGACACTTTTGGAGCTTCCTCTTTTGTTTTCTTTCTTGGCTTCTTTTTCCTACCATTTTGGCTAGCTGGACACAAGTTCCTCAAACTCCTTTTTAGTTTTGGCCCGCTTTGTGCTGTGGCCACTGCTCCGTTGTGGATGTCCGGCTTAAGCCCTTGAACAAACCAATTTGTAACTAATTGCATTGAGGGTTGGGGTGTTCCGCCACTCTTTGTCTCAAGCTTAGTAGTTTTGTTGCATAGGCTTCTATATCCATGTCTTCTTGTCGGAGTTCTCTCATTTTTTATCATAGAGTTAAGTTGTAGACTTTATCTTGCGGAATCTCCCCAGAAAAGCAGTTATGACCTCTTCATAAGTCTGAAAATGGTTGTCGTGGTATCTTGATACCCACTCCATGGCTCTGTATTTAAAGGTGTTCATGAAAGCATCTCTGCGGAGCTCACTCAGCTCTGGCTGTTCCACATCTTGAGGTCTAGCTACTTTCCAGTATTGCAAATTTGCATCTTCCCCTTTTTCTCCTGAGAACATCGGAATTTTTTTGGCTAATAATGCCATGGCTCTCTTGAGCCTTTTCCGGGGGTTTTGTTGTTGTGGTTGTTTTTCTAGATTTTGTTGCTCCACCCTTCTTGGGCTTCCTGGACCTAGACTGTGCATAGCTTCTAGCTCTTGGCACTCCTTTTCTTTGTCCAAATTATTCTTGAACCGTGACACTCCTTGTTGCTCATGTGGTGCTGTAGAAGTTTCAGCACTATCTTCCTGGTTGGAACAGTGCAAGACACTCCCGGTGGCTACGAGCTTCCTAGAAGGTTTCTTGGAAGGCATTGCTTTTCTCCATTCTTAGGTTTACAATCATGTAGATGACATGCTTGAATCCATTTTTGCTGGTTGAATTGTGTGGTGAAAGGTTCTTCGCACTAACTTTCCCAAAAAATTCCCTCCATGTTATGGCTTCCCGCATACTTGTTTTGGGGGTTTATTTCTAGCAAGATTAGTTTATGCGGAACCTAAACTTTCTTTTTTCAAGATTTCCTTAGCTTGAAGGTACATAATGCTACTCAGCGCCGCAGAGATTTTTTGCTTCGCCCCCCCCCATGATTTTCCAAAAGGAAAGATTCCCCGCCTAGTTGTGGGGGGCAGAGGTTTCCTTCAGTGGTGGGTTTTCCAGCAGAGTTGCAGTAGTGATCCTCAGCCAGCAGCAGGATTGCCCGCTAATTTTCCTCTCAGCGGAATGGCAAGACAGCAGCCTAGGGTAACAGACCAGTCAGGCAATGCCGTGGGAGACATGTGGCCACCCATCAGAGCTACTGGATTCGTACACCAACTCTAGAGTGGTCATAGGGACACTCAGAACTCAACTCAGCTTTGGAACTTCTCACACTCACACTCTGCTCTCACTCTGCTAAGTCACTCACTCTCTCTCTCTCTCTCTCTCTCTCTCTCTCTCTCTCTCTCTCTCGCACACAACATGTTTCTTAAAATAGAGGCACAACATTCCGAGTCAACACATTGCTGTGAGTACACAGAGATAAAGTGAGTCACAACATTGCTCTTTAATAAATGTATTACTTCCAGAATTGGTACAAATTCATCAGTACAAGTTCACTACACAGAGCAACTACTCCGACACATGACTAAGACCTCCTAAGAACTATGACCATAGCATGGTTCACATCACTGGATGTTCACTAGTTGTGACTATCAACAACATGCACTTCTGCAACCTTCAGCTAGCTCTCTCGCTGCTTGCCTTCCTTGCACCATCCTTTTCAGCTATGTCTTCTTCATCTTGGCAACAGCTACTTTGGTGGTTATAGCCTGCCATCTTGACACGTGTAGTATTGAGGTGGTGCTCATGATTGGAAGGTGGTTAGACTGAGCGCTCTACCCGCCACTGAGCTGGGCGCAATAGGCCACCTAGAGTTGTTTTGCTGAAGGTTCGTGAGTGAGGAGAGGGTGTTGGCTATAGTAAGCTCTCGATTCTCCAATGCCCATTGGAGATTAATGTTGGCGACGGCTGCATCATAAAGGGTTTTTTGGGTCTGTTGCTCTTGGGCCTTTGCTAGCAACATCTATTGCCGCGCCGCGGTCACTTGTTCTTGCTACCTGTACACATGTAGTTCATCATCTAGCGAATGAGTTCTTAGGCTAAGTTTGAGAAGATGGGGGTGAAATCAGGCACTACGCCATGAGTGGCATAGATGTCCTATGAGTAAGCCTCCTGGGATCTAAAACTACCTGTGCACTACTAGCGGAGAGTTTCCAAGGTGTTGCGCTAGGAGGAGGTGGGGGAAGAGTGGCCAGTTTGTGAGAAGTGTGGAGCAAATGGAGAGGAGTCCGAGGGGTGGTGGTGTCTTGTATATGTTTTGATCAAAGAATTTTAATGGCCAAATCAGCAACAAGACTCTGTATAGTAAAGGAGCTTGTGCTCCACCTTATGATTGTTTTTCATAGGCTGTGGATGGTGTGTCCACTAACCTGGAGCATCAAGGTCTCCCCTAGGTGTGGCAGTTGTGTTGGGTGCTTCCCATATTCTTCGAAGCGCCCCCCCCATCGGCGGACACTTCTTCTTCTAGGGGGTATGGGTGAGGACCTCGAGGGGGTATGGGTGAGGACCTCGAGGGTGGAGTCTGAATGCTCAGCCATTGTGTTGAGGATAGGATGTTGGAAGGTGAGTGCTCAAGAAAAAAATTGGCAAGGGTTTGGCTAGGGAGAGAGCAAAGAGTGAGGAAAATGAAGTGGTGGGCCTTGTATTTATAGTTTCCAGGAAGGACATGGGCGTGGCATAGGAAGGACATGGGCGTGGCAAACTGAAAGGTACGGGCATGTCTTCACTAGGGTACGGGCATGGCTTGAGGTTGGTATGGCCGTGGCTTCATTGGTTGTCAAGGAAATGGCCATGGCAAATAGGATGGAACGGGTGTGGCTTCAAGTGGTGAGAAGGGTACAACCGTGTCTCCATCATGGTACGGCCGTGACATGGTTGGAACGGCCATGCCATTAGGTTGGTACGGTCGTGGATTCAGGTGGTGAGAAGGGTACGGGCATGTCCCAACAGATTACGACCATGGCTTATGGTTGGAACGGCCATGCCGTTAGGTTGGTAGTACGGCCGTGGCTTGAGCTGTTGAGAATGGTACGGCCCTGTCATCACAATGGTACGATCATGGCTTCATTATTTTTTTTTGAGGGGAGCACCCTGTAAACAGGTTTTGTACCCCTAGGCTATGTAGCCAGCACCCCATTGCGGGTTTTGTATTGACTCCTTGCCCAGTTTTCCAGAGTGAAAAGGCGGCTCTCCAATTTGGTTGTGGCGAGGTTGGTATAGCCATTGGAAGTTCAGACACTTCCAAGGAGGGTGCAGTAGCTGAGGGTGGAGAGGAAAGGGGTTGATTGGGAGTACAGTGAAGGAGTTGGATAATGAGTTGTGGGGGAGTAGTCGAAGTCAAGGGTATATCACAGCTAGGGACCATGGGATGCTGTTGGAGGGGCAAGGTTGCTTCATATAGTTTTTGTTTCCCTTTGTCTTGTGCAGTAGTAGTGGTGGAGGCCACTTTGAGCTTCCATTGGAATGTTGGTAATTGCAAGAGGATAGGGGTAGGAAGGGTGTACCTTGGTTGTTTAGGGACCCGAATTTGGCAATTTTCTTGATAGTAGTTCTAAGCTTGAAGCACAGGCTTAGGGACCCACACTAGTAAGTTTGTTGGGGGCAAGGCCGCCGAGGGTGTGGGCAAGGATGGTTTGTTGGCCTTGGGGAGCGTTTGGGCCGTGATTGTCCTGTACCCTGTGGGCTTGGGGTTGCCAAATGGGTTGTTGTCGAGAGGGACGAGGAGCTGGTTTTGCCAGTGTGTGAGTGTGGGAAGTGGATTAGAGGGGGGTCCACAGAGTAGTGGTACCTTCATAATGTCCTTGGGCTGTGAGAAGCTTCTTAGGTATCCAGTGGTGAGAGTGCTTGCCTTGTGTGTGTTGGTTAGATTTGTTAGTAGGTTTAGTGTTGTGAGTGGGGTTAGCGAGGGGGGTTAGCACGCGGTGGTGGCACTGAGGATGTAGGGTTGGGCTGCTCTGCAGAGTTGGGTAGTGGTGGTGAGAATACGCAAGGCAACTGGGTGTTCAGAGTGGAAAGAGGCCTCTTTTAAAGTGGCATGGATCGGTGTTGGTCGGAGGGCGGAAGAATAGTGGTGAGGGGAGGAGGGGGGTTATCATCTTGGAATGAGTGATTGGAGGGCCCGGGTTCTTCTTATGTCATTAGGAATATAACCTGCTGGAGGCCAGTTGTAGTATGGCAGTCCTTGCATCCTAGTCGATGTTGCAGGAGGTTGTGTCCCATTCGATGTTGCAAATGGTTGTAGTATGGCAGTCCTTGCATCCTAGTCGATGTTGTAGTAGCAGGTTGTGTCCCATTCGATGTTGCAAATGATTGTGCTCTCTGCTTGGCCATTGGTTAAAATGGCACAAAGGACTTTATTTGTGCTCTCTACTTAGCCATTGGCTTGGGCGTAGTAAGGGGAAGATTTCTTGTGAGTGACTAGGTATTCTTGTAAGAGGAATTGTATCACCTCATTAATGAAGTGTGCGCCATTGGACGCTCACATGACCTCAAGAGGGCATCTGAAGAGCGAGTGATAACTAACTCATACAGGAATTTGGTAGTGGATTGAGCATCAGTCTTGCGGGGTAGCCCTGGCTTCAACCCATTTCATGCAATAGTCCGTGGGCTGCGATGATGTATCGAGCCACTAGACTAATGGGTCATATGAAATGGTTGCAAGGACACGATGAGGTTCAGGGGAATGCTGTCCTTAAAGCATGAAATTGCTCGTTGGCATTTGTCGCACCGTTGGATATATTTGGTTGCGTTGGCCATCAAGGTGGGCTACCATAGCCCTACTATGAGGACTTTGGGAGCAGTGATATTTGCTGAGTGCCCGCGGAGTGAGCTTCTTTCTAAAAGAAAGACATACTCGTCTTCTTGAACACAGTATCTTATAATTCTGTCCTTCTCCTACTGCCTGTAGAGTTGGCCTGCAAACAATTGGTAGGCGGCCGCCTTTTTAATGAGGCACCTTGCTCGGTCTTTATTGAGGAGTGGTTTGACGAGTAGGCCATTGGCCAGGAAGTGCGCAACCTCCTCTCCCCATTCACGAATTAAGCACAGTTGGAACAAGGCAGCATTTGGTAAATCGTCATCCCACCGGTCGCTCATCGTTGAACTCAAGATCAGTAACCATCGAGTGATCATTCTGGTTGTGCAAGGCTTGTTTACCAGTGGAAGATTCCTCCCCAGCCTCTCAAGAAGTCCAGTATCTTCCCCTGTAATCAAATCCCTCTTGAGAAATATAAAAGATCTTGTTTCTACCTATTTTGGCCTAGAGAGAGAAAATCTTCTAGAGAGAGATGATTTAGTTTTTAAAAATTTTTGGATGGAAAAATATCTCATCTTATTAAAATAAATTCCCCCAAAACAGAAGTTCAAAAAGAATTTCAGAAGGTGCATTAGAAATAAATTATAATATGTTCAAAAGGCCTTATCCTAAGGGTCCAGATTTTCTGAAAATTTCAAATTAAGGTTCCTATGGACCAATAAGATTAATCCAAATGTAGGGAGGAGATAAATTGAAGAACTAAACTGACCAAAAAATGGTCAAAAATTGACCAAACTGATCTGAAAAATTCTAGAATCAGTTTGCTTGGTTAGAAGCTCACTTTTTCCTATAAATAGAAGCCTCCCTCTTTGTAGAAGCTTAATAGTGTTTTATGCACTGTTACTCTACTCCTCCCCAGAGCCAAAAACAGTGAATTTATTGATAATTCATTAGTTTTTGACCATTTCCTCTTCAAAAGAATTGGTGGCCAGTCTTGTTGCAAACAAGAGTAGATCCCTCAAACCATCAAGCCAAAGGAAAGCTCATAAAAATTCATGTAAGCTAGAAATCCTATTTTTTCTTTATTCCATTTAATGGTTTTCTAATTTTTATTTTCTTTAAAATAAAAAATGATGTTATGCCTTGTTGGAAAGACTTTGCCCCTCTCTTCATTCTTGAATTTAGCCTTTCTTTATCCTAGATATGTAATCAAATTCTTAGAATTAAACTTTTCATATTGTTTCTCTTTAAAAAGTGGAATTTGATTAGTTTAGAATGCTTTAAACCATTTGGGATAATTTCTAAGTAACTTGAGAATGAAAAAAAAATTAAAAAATGCTTAGCCATACAAAGGAGGTTATGGTAAAATTTTCTTAAATTTTGTGAAATAAGTTTTATCTTTTATTATTAAAAAAGAGTAATCTCCACTGTTTGTGTATTCTAAAAGTGCTATTTTCATTCAAGGCATATAAAAATGTATAAAAGAATTTTTTTAATTATAAAAGTGTTACTTTCATCAAAATTGATTTTTATGCCTAAATAGATGCATAAAAGAATTTTTTTATATTATAAAAGTGTTACTTTCATCAAAATTAATTTTTATGCATAAATAAATGCATAAAATAATTTTTTTATTATAAAGTGTTACTTCATCAAAATTGATTTTTATGCATAAAAAGATACATAAAAGAATTTTTTTAATTATAAAAGTGTTACTTTCATCAAAATTGATTTTTGTGCATAAATAGATGCATAAAAAGATTTTCTTTTATATAAAAGTGTTATTTCCATAGAAGTTGGATTTTATGCATAAATAGATGCATGCAAAATTTTTATATCAAAATAAGAGTTCTCTTTAATCCTATGTTTAAATCCCATGAATATTGGTAAATGAATAAGTAAATACTCTGTGAGAGAAAATTCTACCATTTCATATTCTCTAGGATGGTAATGAGAAAACTATGAAAAACTATCGAAGTCAGAATTTTAGATGAATAATTAACTTATTCCTCATAGGAATTCGTGATTAGTTTTGAATTCAAATACTCAATGAATGAAATTTAGTAAAGTAGTAATTGAAATATTACCCTTCGAGAAAGATAGTTCAAAGAGAACCTTTCCAGACTCAAACCCTGGAATCAGACTATGACCAAGACATAACTCCTTCGTCAGTTTTACGAAAAGACGATGTGACCACTTCAAGAAAATTCACTCAAATCACCCACCGAATCTGAAATCAAGTTAAGACCCTTTGATTCGGATCTGAGGATCAAGGTTACAGAATTCATGAAATTCTGTTGGAATTCAGACCTGCGATCTAGAAGTATTGGGATACGGATTTAAGATATACTCATTATATTCAAAAGAAAATAAAAAATAAAAACTTGCATTATAGAAACCCTATTTTCTTAAAGGACTGTCTTATGCCAGAATGCTGGAGAGAGCATTTGGTATATGTGTTTTTCTAAGGGAAGTTCAGTTGCAATAGCTGGCAGGGAGTGTTCAAAGGATGGCTCACGCGCGGCAGAAACCTGCCCAGGTCTTGATCAGCCTTGGTATGGTGAAAAATGGTGTGCTTCCGGTACGATGGGCGAGGGCCGACGAAGTGGTCCCTGAGTGAAGTGCCAGGACACCTAAGGAGGATCCTCGAGGGTTTTGACTAGCCGATGCACGGGCTCGCGATGCTTAGGACACCCATGCGTATGTCGTGGAAGATATATATTATATGATGGACCAATGTTTATTGTAATCTGTTTACTGGATCTCGGTTTGCTGACTAGCTGGTCTCAACGGAGAGTCTAGAGTGATACTGTTTTTTGTGAGAAACAAGGATTGAATGGAAATTTTGAGTTATGACATCTGTAACCAATAATTGTTTGTCAATGGATTGTTTTATAAGTTAAAGTTTAAAGAGAAGTGTGTGCGTATCTATATTCTAAAGCAAAAGTTAAGAAAGGCATTCAACTATGGATGGGTGAGTACTTGTCTGGTTTTACCAATTCCAGTGGTTGGGCGATGGCTAACCCATGGGCCGGATGGGGCTAGGCTAGAATCAATAGAGTTTTAATAATAAAATTGACTAATAGGAATACGTTTAGAACTCGAGTAGTTAAATAAAAGCGCGAAGACTTCTCTAATGAATAGATCAACGGCTGTGCCTGATTTAATTAGGAAAAAAGCATTGATCCCTTCAAGTTAAGTCTGTAAAGTTTCCCTTATATCTGGTTTATTCAGATGAAGGTTAGTTCAGTATTTTGACTTCGTTAGAAAAATTTGTTAAGAAAATAAAAATGGTGGAATCGTCCCCGTTTTTTGGGCATGGAAAATTTTCTCAGTTTCAGTTTTTGGAATGACCACCAGCTTAGTCTCGTGCCCGGACATTCGAGGGCAAGGCCCCGAGTGGGAAACCCTACCCCGCGCATGAGGGAGCTGCTTCCGCTCTACCAGCTATCTACCGGGAAGCCGGTGTGCGGAGGGGTCAGTGGGATCTCACAGTTGGTATTAGAGCGTTGTTGTAAATTCACGTAACAGCAACAAAAATTGCTTAAAATTTAAAAGTAAATCTGGGAAATAATGTTTTCGCTTGTTAATATTATGTTGAATGAACTTCAAAAATTAAAAACTCATAAATTGAATCGAAAATTTATAGATGGATACCCCGAATCTATGTGGCATTCCTGAACTCTCCCAGAGTCAGGATATGATAGCCTTTGCATTTGAGCACCTCATCAACTCTACTACGACCCGAGTAAGCAGAATGAGAACACGCACGTCATTTTGAGAGTCTTTACTTTCCTGATCCTATAGAGCGACATCGGTATATGTGGTTCTTTCGAGGACGATGTATTAATATCAGTACCAATCAGCGTCAGAGGCTCAGGCAAAATATTTCCTTAGCCATGATTGTGATAAGGCTAGGGTTTGTTCAGCATGTACAACTCTTTAATCATTTAGAAGTAGAATTACAGCACCTCTTTCTGTAATGAATCGTGTGTACCATGGCATGTCTCCTTTGTAGTTTCGCTTCTTTATGCGTACGCGATTGAGACAGTCTCTGGAGCCGTGATGCTCTATGTATATATATCGTAAACTTTTGATAATAAATGAGGTTTTGCAAAAAAAAATAAATCCAAATTACCTTCATGATTATGAATATGGTTAATCTTGTTCAAGACGTATGATAAAATAATTATTTGTTTAAAGATAAATCTCAAAAATTAAATAATCATAAATCTATTGTCAAAGTTAAGCTGACAAAAATCTCGTTTTGTCAGAGTCATGAGGCGCGCAGCCCGTGTAAGGCAACCGGATCCTCTAACCCCGATGACGAAGAGTTAGATCCGGATGTTTGAAAAGCACTGCACAGATCCCAACCTAGTCCCTTCAAGGGTGAAGGAGAGCAGTTAGGTGAAGTAGTGGAAAAGTGGATTGAGGTTATGGAAGAATACTTTGATATAACTGGCTATAATGAGAGAAGCAAGATGGCTCTCGCTAGGTTAAAGATTGTGGAAATGGACAGGGTCGCTTGGAGGAATCACTGTGAGACTAACTGTCTCGACCGAAATACACAGACCTAGACTAATCTTAAAGCTTACCTGAGAAAGAGGTTTTGTCCTTCCCCTAGAACACTTTCTCAGGAGCCCCACCTCTTCCAAGGATTTAGAGGGATGAGCTCAGAAGTGAGAACCAGTGTTTTGGATGCCAGGGTTTTGGTCAGGAGCTGAAAGACTGCCCGACTCCTGCCATGTCAAGGGGACAGGGAAGTCAAGGACCCAGAGTGCACAGACCAATCCCTTCATATCAATCAAATCAGGGTCCGTCTTGCCCAAATCAGGGAAATCCCAAGAGAACTCCAGCTCAGCCATCTGCCTCTGTCCAGAGTAGCCTCATAACTCCTTCCCAGAACTGGGGCAACCAAAGAGAAAGAGTTTTGCCCCTCACAGAGCAGTCACAATAGCTGAGGTAGTGGAAGAGGAAAGAGGACAGATTTATGCTGCAATTGAAAACCAAGGGCCAAATCGCCAATTCTCAGCTATCCATACTCCAGCTGAGTATCAGGGTAAGACTTTTAAGCTTTTGATTGATTCAAGCAGTACTCATTCTTTCATCTCCCCATGATGCTTGTGTAAGCTAGTATTAGAACAAAAATTAGGAAAACCTATGCAAGTTGAATTGGCCAGTAGGAAGATTCTTTTCACTCACCTTGAGACAGATGGTATTCAGTTCAATCTAGATGGGAATTTAACTGACTGTTAGTTCAGAGTTATACCTTTGGGAGTTTTTGATGGGATCCTTGGAATGGATTGGCTCCACAAAAATCAAGCTGACATTCACTGTCATAATGGAACCATTTCCTTCCGTGACCTTCACAGAAATAAAGTTCAAGGAACATGAATTTCAGGATCCCCAAGTCTGCAATTAGTAAAAGCTTCTAAGTTACTAAAAGGACTTAGAAAGTAGCAGCTCATTTATGTTGTCAAAAAAAATCCAGTAGACTCAAAGTTAAAAGCTAAAGAACCTGAATGGTTAAGTGATTATGATGATTTATTCCTAGTAGAATTAACAGAGATGCTTCCAATTCGGGAAGTAGATCATGTGATAGAATTGACCCCCGGAGCTCAGCCAGTAGCCCTGCGCAGGTACAAAATGCCAATTGCTAAAGCCAATGAACTCAAGGAACATCTTAGATAACTGTTAGAACAAGGGTTTGTAAGACCTAGTGTTTCACCTTGGGGTGCGCTAGTTCTCTTTTAGAAAAAGAAAGATGGAACGCTAAGACTCTGTGTGGACTACGGAGGTCTCAATCACTGACAGTTAAGAATAAGTATTCTATCCCCAAAATTGATGAGCTTATGGACAGGCTAAGTGGAGCCCAGATCTTCACAAAGATAGATTTCAAAATAGGGTATTATCAGATCAGGATTAATAAGTAAGATATCTCGAAGACAACCATCAATACTACTCGGTATGGGCATTATGAATTCACTGTCATGCCGTTTGGATTGACAAATGCCCCAGCTTTATCCATTATGCATACTTCTATGCATGATGCAGGACATTCTCAGAGAATACTTGGATGATTTTGTTCTTGTTTTCTTTGATAATATTCTGATTTACTCAAAGAATGCAGCTGACCATAAAGCTCATGTCAGAAAAGTTCTTGAGATTCTAAGGAAGTAGCAACTCTTTGCAAAAAAGAGCAAATGCACTTTCTCTGCCGACCATGTTGAATACTTGGGCTTTTTGGTATCCAAAGATGGAATTTCTCTAGATTCCGCAAAAGTCCAAGCAGTCATAGATTGGCCTCAACCAAAAACAGTGAAAGAAGTCAGGGGATTCTTGGGATTGACAGGCTAGTATAGAATTTTGATACCAAAGTATGCTCTCATAGCTTCCCCCCTGACTAATCTTCTCAAGAAGAATACCCCGTTTCAATGGTCTGCCAGGTGCCAGAGTGCTTTTGATAAGCTGAAGATCGCCTTGGTAACCAATGTCGTTCTGAAGTTGCAAGATTTCTCTCTACCCTTTGAGGTAGTAAACTGATGCTAGTGGTTTTGCCCTGGGAGGTGCACTCATGCAGGAAGGTCATGTAATGGCCTATGAATCCCGAAGAAAACTCAGAACGCATGAGAGGAATTATGCTGTCCACCACGACTTGGAACTACTTTCAGTAGCATATGCCCTGAAGTTGTGGAGACATTACCTACTGGGTCAAATATTCACTTTGATGATAGATCATCACAGCTTAAAGTGGATCTTCACCCAGAAGGATCTCAATATGCGCCAAGTGAAAATTTTTTATTATAAAAGTGTTACTTTCATCAAAATTGATTTTTATGCATAAATAGATGCATAAAAGGATTTTCTTTTATATAAAAGTGTTATTTCCATAGAAGTTGGATTTTATGCATAAATAGATGCATACAAAATTTTTATATCGAAATGAGAGTTCTCTTTAATCCTATGTTTAAATCCCATGAATATTGGTAAATGAATAAGTAAATACTCTGTGAGAGAAAATTCTACCGTTTCATATTCTCTAGGATGGTAATGAGAAAACTCAAAAAAACTATCAAAGTCGGATTTTTAGATAAATGATTAATTTATTTCTCATAGGAATTCGTGATTAGTTTTGAATTCAGTTAAGCAAATACTCAATGATTAGTTTTGAATTCGTGATTAGTTTTTGAATTCAGTTAAGCAAATACTCAATGAATGAAATTCAGTAAAGTAGTAATTAAAATATTACCCTTCGAGAAAGATAGTTAAGAGAGAACCTTTCCAGACTCAAACCCTGAATCAGACTATGACCAAGACATAACTCCTTCATCAGACTATGACCAAGACATAACTCCTTCATCAGTTTCAAGAAAAGACGATGTGACCAATTCAAGAAAATTCACTCAAATCACCCACCGTATCTGAAATCAAGTTAAGACCCTTTGATTCGGATCTGAGGATCAAGGTTACAGAATTCATGAAATTCTATTGGAATTCAGACTTGCGATCTAGAAGTATTGGGATACGGATTTAAGATATACTCATTATATTCAAAAGAAAATAAAAAATAAAAACTTGCGCAGAAACCCTGTTTTCTTAAAGGACTACCTTATGCCAGAATGCTGGAGAGAGCATTTGGTATATGTGTTTTTCTAAGGGAAGTTCGGTTGCAATAGCTGGCGGGGAGTGTTCAAAGGATGGCTCACGTGGCAAAAACCTGCCCAGGTCTTGACCAGCCTTGGTATGGTGAAAAATGGTGTGCTTCCGATACGATGGGCGAGGGCCGACGAAGCGGTCCCTGAGTGAAGTGCCAGGACGCCTAAGGAGGATCCTGGAGGGTTCTGACCAGGCGATGCACGGGCTCGCGATGCTTAGGATACCCATGCGTATGTTATGGAAGATATATATTATATGATGGGCCAATGTTTATTGTAATCTGTTTACTGGATCTCGTTGGCTGACCAGCTGGTCTCAACGGAGAGTCCAGAGTGATACTATTTTTTTGTGAGAAACAAGGATTGAATGGAAATTTTGAGTTATGACAGCTGTAACCAATAATTGTTTGTCAATGGATTGTTTTATAAGTTAAAGTCTAAAGAGGAGTGTGTGCGTATCTATATTCTAAAGCAAAAGTTAAGAAAGGCATTCAATTATGGGTGGGTGAGTACTTGTCTAGTTCTACCAATTCCAGTGGTTGGGCAGTGGCTAACCCATGGGCCGGATGGGGTTAGGCTGGAATCAATAGAGTTTTAATAATAAAATTGATTAATAGAAATACGTTTAGAACTCGAGTAGTTAATAAAAGCCTGAAGACTTCTCGAGTAGTTAATAAAAGCCTGAAGACTTCTCTAATGAATAGATCAACGGCTGTGCCTGATTCATTAGGAAAAAAACGTTGATCCCTTCAAGTTAAGTCTGTAATAGTTTCCCTTCTATCTGGTTTATTCAGATGAAGGTTAGTTTAGTATTTTGACTTCGTTAGAAAAATTCATTAAGAAAATAAAAATGGTGGAATTGTCCCCGTTTTTTAGGCATGGGAAATTTTCCCGGTTTTGGTTTCCAGAATGACCTCTAGCTTTTAGTCTCGTGCCCAGACATTCGAGGGCGATGCCCCGAGTGGGGAACCCTGCCCCGCGCATGAGGGAGCTGCTTTCGCTGCCAGCTACTACCGGGAATTCGGTGTGCGGAGGGGGCAGTGGAATCTTACAACTAGATAGAGAAGAGCTTGATGGTCTACAAAGAAGATAAATTTGGTGCTAGAAGATAATGGCAAAACTTCTAAGTTATCTTCTTGACCAAATTTATCTTCTTTGTAGACCATCAAGAAGATAATGTGGCAAAACTTCTTGACCGTGTAAACCATTGCTAACCCTTCCCTCTGAGTGGTGGTATAATTTTGTTTTGCCTGGTTGAGTTGGCGAATGGCAAAGCTAATAGGGAAATCCATCTTGTGTTCACCTGGTTGAGCTAGCACACACCCAATTGCAAAGGTAGAGGTGTCAATGTGGACATGAAATATGATGTCCCAATTGGGGACCTCGAAATGGGAGCACATGCCAAGGCTTTCTTTAGGGTGTTATATGCCTATTGGCATACTCTGTCCACTCAAAGAGGATTAGAAGTCCGTAAAGGGGGCGAGCTATATCAGTACACATGAAAATGAAACGCTGATAGTACCCAACATGTCCCATGAAGCACTAGACTCCTTTAAAGTTGGTTGGTGGTGGTGTCTTAAGGATGAGCCACACCTTGCTCTATCATTAGTGGAGATTCCTTGTTTGGAGACAATATGTCCCAGGATGACTCCATGCCGGACCTAGAATTGGCATTTGAGAGGGTTCAGGAAAATACGGTAGAGCCTACATCTTTCTAGCACCTTCCGTAAACATTCGAGGTGTGCTTTCCACGTGGAATTGACACAGAGGTCATCCATGAAGACTTCAAGGAATTTTCGAAGATACTCCTTGTTGTAAGTTGTGCACATTAGACGCTGGAAGGTGTTGGGGGCATTGTTAGCCCAAAGGGCATGACACGGTATGCATAAGTTTCCCATTTGGTTGTAAAGGCTGTTTTGTGTTGATCTTTTAGATCAATCAACACCTGATTATATCTAGATAATCCATCCAAGAAGCTGTAGGCTTCCTTCCCGCCGCCGCCGAGTCTCTCGAGCACGTGCTCTGTGAAGGGCAAAGGATAGTGATCCCGTATAGTGGCAACATTAACCTTTTTGAGGTCCACACACACTCACACCTTTCCATTCTTCTTGGGTTCTTCTTGGGCACTATCACTATGGGTGAGATCCATTCTGTGTGTTCAATTTCATAGATGAATGTGACATCTATGAGTCGATCAATTTCTTCCTAGACCATTGTGGAGTATTTTGGATACATGGGGTAAGCTCTTTGCTTGACCGATCTCGCTCCATCTACCATAGGAATGGCATGTTTGACCACTTCAAGAGGTACACCCCTCATATCTGTGTACTTTCATGCAAAGCAATCCTGGAACACAGTGAGGAGAGCAATGAGTTCTGTTTCTTCCTTAGCTGAGAGGTCATGTAGATAGGCCTCGAGTCTTTGCATGGGCCTACTAGGTTAACTTCTTTCACCTTGGCTAGACCATCATACGAGGTCCGTGGCTCTCCGTTGTGAGTTCTTTGGGCTGAGTCATATTGTACAAAATGATCAGCCATCTTAAAGGTTTTGAAGTGTTTGGGGACTTGTTTAGTCTCCTTTGCTTTAGCGCTTTCTTCTTCTATCAAATTTTTGGCTTCTTCTCTGTAAGCACTAATTCTGGTTTATCCTTTGCACGCAGTGTTGGCAGGGAAATTGATCGCTTATTCCCCCGAGAAACCTATTGATATTGACTAGTTATGTGCGCAACATACACCAGGTGAAAACAAATACAACACGACAACAGACACTGCCTTCAGGCTACGGTGATCACCTACTACTGTAAGGAGTACAAAGACACGCGATGACTTAACATGCCAACTTACTCAACAATATATGAATGGAGACGAATATACAGAGACACAAACAGGAAATAAACACATATATAGGATAGAAAAAAATAGAAGAATAGTCTAGTTTTATTCTAAAGATGAAATATATTATAATTGGTAGCTAACCTTGTAAAGCTCCGGATCCATTCTTTTAGACTGCCTGCTTAAAGTATTCGTTGGTACTATGATTCCCTTGGTATTAATATGCATTGACTAGTGTTAAGGAAGCATCATTGGCAGTGCTGACATGGAGGGTGGCTGCTTGATGGTTGTTGCAGCTTTGGCACATGGCACAGGCTAGCCAACGGCCAACACTTGGCATGCCCGGTGGGTTGGATTTCCAATCCGACGACTTGAACCCAAAAATTTTGGTAGTCTTCTAGAATTTTAGATGCCCCTTTGCATTCTAGGTGAGTTTTGATCATAACTAGCAAGGGTTTTATCGATGGCCTCTAACAGAGGCTTTACTATAATGACCTCTGGTAGGACATCTAACCCTTGAGGCAGAAGAATGGATTCAGAAGATGAAACATGCCTTCCGTGAGGTGAATTCCAGGGATGGATTTCCATAAGCATACTTCTGGAAGAAGAATTCCAGGGGTAGTATTGAATTCTTCCTAGTGAGTTTGCCTTGAGTTCCTTCATGTGAGCGAGGATCTCATTGCTGTATGGCTTGTCGCCTTGCTGTTGCTCATTGTAGGTCATCATCATGTTAATTAACCAGTCATGCAGTTGGTCATAGTTATTCTAGAGAGTCATGGCATACTCTTTCAGCAGAGCTAGTTGTTGCAGGATTTCCATGTTGACCTTTGTCTTCTGGTGTGGTTTGGTTGGGTTCCCAGATATGTTGCTGGTGTTGAGCCAAAATAGACCTTGATGGAGAAGGCATGATCGTTTCTCCTACTTCTGTTGCTTTCCTAACTTCACCACTTACTGCAGAGGTGAAAGTGATGCTTCCTTTGGGCTGAGGTGAGGATGGCTTTGCCTCTTTTAGTGATATACCCACTATCTTTGGTAATAGCACCAAAAAAGGAGGCAAGGGAGTTCCCCATGAACCTTGATTATGAGCCCAAATGTCTGGTTGCTTCTCGGTGCCACTATCACTGCTAGCAGCTTCATAACTTTGCTTTCTTGTTGCATCTGGTCTACTACTGCCATGGTTGCTGGTCCTCCATCTGTCCTCCATCCAAATATTGGCTTCTTTGGCCTCTCCCTTTAGAGGAACTTCTACTGCCACTAGAACTGTGACTTCTTTGTAGCAAGTTTCCATAGCCATAAGCGCCCCTTTGGAACCTATCCTTTGATCTCCAGTCCTGTGAGAAGAGGGTAGTTCTCTTCGTGGCCCATCTTGTGTTCTCCAATTGTAGAAAAAGTCTCTACCGTCACCCAATGAGATGATTGTCACCTATTGAAACCCTTCTGAGGAGCTCAAAAGCCACCGTAGGTGCCACCTTCTTCTTCAGGGTAATGGTAACCCTCGATGTACCCATAACTAGAAGGAGGAATTCAACTCTGTGGGATGTTCGGTACATCGGCTTTGATAGTTAGTAGCTGGTCCTTCTTCTCATGTGTGTTGCTCTTCTGGAGACAGAGGTTGGTTGTGGTGTCCCGCCACTATGCCATTGTGGTGCGTCGGTAGCGTCTCGAAAGGTGCTAATGTTACCATGCCTAGGAATAGAACAGGGGGTTTGTAAGAGAGAATGTCAAAGGTAGTTGTAGTTGAAAGGTTGATGCTTTGAGCGAGAAGAGGTTCTGCATGCAAACAGAGAGAGACACAATAAATAACTAGAGTGTGTGAGGGTTTAAATAAAGTTACCTGGTTTGATTGGTGCTGAGCGGTTGACAAGTCTTGATGGGGCTGCATCACATCGCTCGACACTTGAGACAAATCTTCCATGATGGTTCTCAGAGAGGGGCCATCTCATCAAGGTGATGAATACCCAGGTAGTGGGTTAGTGGTGCTGCCACATCGATGAAGGGATTCGCTAGCATTGGCACGTGGTAGGGTTATAGCAGGCGATAGCCTTTGATGTGCTTCTAGAACCGTTTGTCATTGAGAATGCCGAGTAGGAAAGTGCCGCCGTAGAATTTCTCCACTATTTAGAACGGTCCCGTCCATCAGAGCTTCAGTTTTCTGGGATGTGGACCCATGCGAGACTAAAAGAACAAAACCGGATCATCTTCCTTGAACATATGCGAAACTTAGAGTGGCAATCAGCCCACTTCTTTCTTCTTTTCTGGACGACTGTGGTGACAAAGAAACTTTTGAGGCTTTCTTCATCCAGTAGCACAAGGAGCCGGTCTAGGCGACCCTGCTGTAAGATTCCTCCTCAGCAGCCTGAATAACAATTAAGCCTCTACTTCAATCCCTTGTAATCGTTCTATGTTTCTGAATACAAGAAAATATTATTTTTCCTTGTTTGGCCTAGTGAGATAAAAATTCCTAGAAAGTGGTAAATCAATATTGGGATATTTTTGGATAAATAAATTTTATAAATATAAAAAAATGTTTCCTTGAAACAGAAAATCAAAATAGATTTTCCAAGGTGCAATTGGAATTAATTAAAAATGATTTAGAAGACCTTAGCCGCCTAAGGGTCAAGATTTTTTGAAAATTTTGGATTAAGGTTCCTATGGAACAATAAGATTAATCCAAGTGTTGGGATACGATAAATCCAAAGAATAAAAGAAAATACCCAAAAATGAGTAAATGCCCACATAAGATGAAGAGTTGACTAAGTACTAGATTTATTAGTTAAAAATTATGAAGTATTAATAAAAAATGAGATATTTTGGAGTGATCATTTATTTTTGACACATTGGTAAGGAGATGGGGGCCCTTCAAGGAGGTGCCTATTTCACATGTGTGGATGAGTTTTAAACTAAAAAATAATAGGATATTTTTATCTCTCCTCTCTCCTGGATCAAACCAAATCAAAAAGGGAGCCAAACTGGTCCAAATCTTGTCCAAATTCAGCCAAACTGAAGCTCGAAAATTCTAGAACTCAGTTGGACTCAGTTTAGTGGCCTCCCTCACCTATAAATAGACCCTCATTCTTTTGTATTCTCATCTGTGAACTAAACTATGGCGGTATTACTCTAAGATAAGCTTATTTTCTATTATAATCTAAAAATCCTCTACAAATTGAAGAGATTAAAGCTTCTCTCTCTCTTCAATCTTCCTTGAAGTCTTCATCAACATACCAAACCAATTGATTGGTTGGGGGCCTCTACTTTGATTAAAGAATCAAGCAATCTAGGAGGTAAAGTGTGGTTTATGGTCTTTTTTTTTAGAAATCTCCAAATGTTTCTCTCTTCTCAACCCCTCTCAAGCTTGAGAAGCATTCAATTGAATGGCTTTTTAATACAATTGAAATTCTTTAATGAATTGTAGTGATAAAACACATAAATTTCCATTTATGCGTAAATTATAATGTTTTTTATAATGTTTTCCCCCAAAACAGAAGTTCAAAAAGAATTTCAGAAGGTGCATTAGAAATAAATTATAATATGTTCAAAAGGCCCCAGATTTTTTGAAAATTTCAAATTAAGGTTCCTATGGACCAATAAGATTAATCCAAATGTAGGGAGGAGATAAATTGAAGAAATAAAGAAAATCCCCCCAAAAATGTGTAAATACTCACATAAGATGAAGAGTGGGGACTAAGGACTAAGGACCAAAGGAAATACTAAAAAAATGAATTTTTGACACCTCAGAGTGGGGATTCTCCCTCATGAAGTAGGCGTCTTTTTCCCATCATTGCTTTTGAATTTTAAATCAATAAAATTAGATATTTCATCTCTCCTCTCTCCTAATTCAAAACTGGATCCAAAAAGTGAACTAAACTGACCAAAAAATGGTCAAAAATTGACCAAACTGATCTGGAAAATTCTAGAATCAGTTTGCTTGGTTAGAAGCTCACTTTTTCCTATAAATAGAAGCCTCCCCCTTTGTAGAAGCTTAATAGTGTTTTATGCACTGTTACTCTACTCCTCCCCAGAGCCAAAAACAGTGAATTTATTGATAATTCATTAGTTTTTGACCATTTCCTCTTCAAAAGAATTGGTGGCCAGTCTTGTTGCAAACAAGAGTAGATCCCTCAAACCATCAAGCCAAAGGAAAGCTCATAAAAATTCATGTAAGCTAAAAATCCTACCCTTTCTTTATTCCATTTAATGGTTTTCTAATTTTTATTTTCTTTAAAATAAAAAATGATGTTATGCCTTGTTGAAAAGGCTTTGCCCCTCTCTTCATTCTTGAATTCAGCCTTTCTTTATCCTAGATATGTAATCAAATTCTTAGAATTAAACTTTTCATATTGTTTCTCTTTAAAAAGTGGAATTTGATTAGTTTAGAATGCTTTAAACCATTTGGGATAATTTCTAAGTAACTTGAGAATGAAAAAAAATTAAAAAATGGTCAGCCATACAAAGGAGGTTATGGTAAAATTTTCTTAAATTTTGTGAAATAAGTTTTATCTTTTATTATTAAAAAAGAGTAATCTCCACTGTTTGTGTATTCTAAAAGTGCTATTTTCATTCTATGTATAGAAAAATGCATAAAAGAATTTTTTTAATTATAAAAGTGTTACTTTCATCAAAATTGATTTTTATGCATAAATAGATGCATAAAAGAATTTTTTTATATTATAAAAGTGTTACTTTCATCAAAATTGATTTTTATGCATAAATAATGCATAAAATAATTTTTTTATTATAAAGTGTTACTTCATTAAAATTGATTTTTATGCATAAAAAGATACATAAAAGAATTTTTTTAATTATAAAAGTGTTAATTTCATCAAAATTGATTTTTGTGCATAAATAGATGCGTAAAAGGATTTTCTTTTATATAGAAGTGTTATTTCCATAGAAGTTGGATTTTATGCATAAATAGATGCATGCAAAATTTTTATATCAAAATAAGAGTTCTCTTTAATCCTATGTTTAAATCCCATGAATATTGGTAAATAAATAAGTAAATACTCTGTGAGAGAAAATTCTACCATTTCATATTCTCTAGGATGGTAATGAGAAAACTCTGAAAAACTATTGAAGTCAGAATTTTAGATAAATAATTAATTTATTCCTCATAGGAATTCGTGATTAGTTTTCAATTCAAATACTCAATGAATGAAATTCAGTAAAGTAGTAATTGAAATATTATCCTTCGAGAAAGATAGTTCAAAGAGAACCTTTTCCAGACTCAAACCCTGGAATCAGACTATGACCAAGACATAACTCCTTCGTCAGTTTTAAGAAAAGACGATGTGACCACTTCAAGAAAATTCACTCAAATCACCCACCGAATCTGAAATCAAGTTAAGACCTTTGATTCGGATCTGAGGATCAAGGTTACAGAATTCATGAAATTCTGTTGGAATTCAGACCTGCGATCTAGAAGTATTGGGATACGGATTTAAGATATACTCATTATATTCAAAAGAAAATAAAAAATAAAAACTTGCATTATAGAAACCCTATTTTCTTAAAGGACTATCTTATGCCAGAATGCTGGAGAGAGCATTTGGTATATGTATTTTTCTAAGGAAAGTTCAGTTGCAATAGCTGGCAGGGAGTGTTCAAAGGACGGCTCGCGCGTGGCAGAAACCTGCCCAGGTCTTGATCAGCCTTGGTATGGTGAAAAATTGTGTGCTTCCGGTACGATGGGCGAAGGCCAACGAAGTGGTCCCTGAGTGAAGTGCCAGGACACCTAAGGAGGATCCTGGAGGGTTTTGACCAGGTGATGCACGGGCTCGCGATGCTTAGGACACCCATGCGTATGTTGTGGAAGATATATATTATATGATGGACCAATGGTTATTGTAATTTGTTTATTGGATCTCTATTGTTGCTGACCAGCTGGTCTCAACGGAGGGTCTAGAGTGATACTGTTTTTTTGTGAGAAACAAGGATTGAATGGAAATTTTGAGTTATGACATCTGTAACCAATAATTGTTTGTCAATGGATTGTTTTATAAGTTAAAGTTTAAAGAGAAGTGTGTGCGTATCTATATTCTAAAGCAAAAGTTAAGAAAGGCATTCAACTATGGGTGGGTGAGTACTTGTCTGGTTCTACCAATTCCAGTGGTTGGGCGCAATGGCTAACCCATGGGCCGGATGGGGCTAGGTTGAAATCAATAGAGTTTTAATAATAAATTTGACTAATAGGAATACGTTTAGAACTCGAGTAGTTAAATAAAAGCCCGAAGACTTCTCTAATGAATAGATCAACGGCTGTGCCTGATTTAATTAGGAAAAAAGCGTTGATCCCTTCTAGTTAAGTCTGTAATAGTTTCCCTTCTATCTGGTTTATTCAGATGAAGGTTAGTTCAGTATTTTGACTTCGTTAGAAAAATTTGTTAAGAAAATAAAAATGGTGGAATCGTCCCCGTTTTTTGGGCATGGAAAATTTTCTCGGTTTTGGTTTTTGGAATGACCACCAGCTTAGTCTCGTGCCTAGACATTCAAGGAAGGCAAGGCCCCGAGTGGGAAACCCTACCCCGCGTATGAGGAAGCTGCTTCCGCTACCAGCTTTCTACCGGGAATCCGGTGTGCGGAGTGGACAGTGGGATCTCACAGTTGGTATCAGAGCGTCGTTGTAAATTCACTTAACAGCAACAAAAATTGCTTTAAATTTTAAAGTAAATCTGGAAATAATGTTTTCGCTTGTTAATATTATGTTGAATGAACTTCAAAAATTAAAAACTCATAAATTGAATTGAAAATTTATAGATGGATACCCGGAATCTATGTGGCATTCCTGAACTCTCCCAGAGTCAGGATATGATAGCCTTTGCATTTGAGCACCTCATCAACTCTACTACGACCCGAGTAAGTAGAGTGAGAACACGCACGTTATTTTGAGAGTCTTAACTTTCCTGATCCTGTAGAGCGGCGTCGGTATATGTGGTTCTTTGGAGGACGATGTATTAATATCAGTACCAATCAGCGTTAGAGGCTCAGGCGAAATATTTCCTTAGCCATGATTGTGTGATAAGGCTAGGGTTTGTTCAGCATGTATAACTCTTTAATCATTTAGAAGTAGAATTATAGCACCTCTTTCTGTAATGAATCGTGTGTACCATGGCATGTCTCCTTCGTAGTTTCGCTTCTTTATGCGTACACGATTGAGGCAGTCTCTGGAGCCGTGATGCTCTATGTATATATATCGAAAACTTTTGATAATAAATGAGGTTTTGCAAAAAAAAAATAAATAAATCCAAATTGTCTTCATGATTATGAATATGGTTAATCTTGTTTAAGAAGTATGATAAAATAATTATCTGTTTAAAGATAAATCTCAAAAATTAAACAATCATAAATCTACTGTCAACGTTAAGCTGACAAAAATCTCGTTTTGTCAGAGTCATGAGGCGCACAGCCCGTGTAAGGCAACCGGATCCTCTAACCCCGCGATGAGATCCGGATGTTCGAAAAGCACTGCACAGATCCGAACTTGGCCCCTTCAAGGGTGAAGGGGAGTAGTTAGGTGAAGTAGTGGAAAAGTGGATTGAGGTTATGGAAGAATACTTTGATGTAACTACTCCCCTTCAAGGGTGAAGGGGAGTAGTTAGGTGAAGTAGTGGAAAAGTGGATTGAGGTTATGGAAGAATACTTTGATGTAACTGGCTATAATGAGAGAAGCAAGATGGCTCTCACTAGGTTAAAGATTGTGGAAACGGACAGGGTCGCTTGGAGGAATCACTGCGAGACTAACCGTCTCGACCGAAATACACAGACCTGGACCAATCTTAAAGCTTACCTCAGAAAGAGGTTTTGTCCTCCGGGCTTCCTTGAAACTAAAATGAATGAGTTCTTGGAACTAAAGCAGGATAGCAGGATAATTGAAGAGTACCATCAAGATTTTTCCCTTCTCCTCAAATATTCTCCACAATTGGATGAAGAGCAGCTGATGACCAGGTTCATTCGAGGAATGAACGAGCCATTGGGCACCTTAGTAAAGAATGCAAAACCTGTCTCAATGGCCGAAGCAGTAAGAATGGCAAAGGACTTTGCCAAAGCCTTTGTAGTTAAGGTCCCGCCAAAGCTTGCACCCTCTAATTTTAAAAGATTCCAAACCCCGGGAAGTACTTCAAACTTTCCACCCCCAAAGAGATGGAGGAAGATTCAGAATCAGGATGCAGGAAGATTCAGAAGTGAAGGAAGACCCTTCCCCCACCAGAACACTTTCTCAGGAGCCCCACCTCTTTCAAGGATTCAGAGAGCTCAGAAGTGAGAACCAGTGTTTTGGATGCCAGGGTTTTGGTCACCAGCTGAAAGACTGCCCGACTCCTGCCATGTCAAGGGGATAGGGAAGTCAAGGACCCAGAGTGCACAGACCAATCCCTTTATATCAGTCAAATCAGGGTCCGTCTCGCCCAAATCAGGGAAATCCCAAGAGAACTCCAGCTCAGCCATCTGCCTCTGTCCAGAGTGGCCTCAGAACTCCTTCCCAGAACTAGGGCAACCAAAGAGAAAGAGTTCTGCCCCTCAGGCTGCAGAGCAGCCAGAGCAGTCACAATAGCTGAGGTAGTGGAAGAGGAAAGAGGAAAGATTTATGCTGCAATTGAAAACCAAGGGCCAAATCGCCAATTCTCAGTTATCCATACTCCAGCTGAGTATCAGGGTAAGACTTTTAAGCTTTTGATTGGATCAAGCAGTACTCATTCTTTCATCTCCCCATGATGCTTGCGTAAGCTAGTATTAGAACAGAAATCAGGAAAACCTATGCAAGTTGAATTGGCCAGTGGGAAGATTCTTTTCACTCACCTTGACAGATGGTATTCAGTTCAATCTAGATGGGAATTTAACTGACTGTCAGTTCAGAGTTATACCTTTGGGAGTTTTTGACGGGATCCTTGGAATGGATTGGCTCCACAAAAATAGCGCTGACATTCACTGTTATAATGGAACCATTTCCTTCCGTGACCTTCACGGAAATAAAGTTCAAGGAACATGAATTTCAGGATCCCCAAGTCTGCTATTAATAAAAGCTTATAAGTTACTAAAAGGACTTAGAAAGAAGCAGCTCATTTATGTTGTCAAAAAAAATCCAGTAGACTCAAAGTTAAAAGCTAAAGAACCTGAATGGTTTAGTGATTATGATGATTTATTCCTAGCAGAATAAACAGAGATGCTTCCAATACGAGAAGTAGATCATGTGATAGAATTGACCCCCGGAGCTCAGCCAGTAGCCCTGCGCAGGTACAAAGTGCCAATTGCTGAAGCCAGTGAACTCAAGGAACAGCTTAGATAGCTGTTAGAACAAGGGTTTGTAAGACCTAGTGTTTTACCTTGGGGTGCGCCAATTCTCTTTCAGAAAAAGAAAGATGGAACGCTAAGACTCTGTGTGGACTACAGAGGTCTCAATCACTGACAGTTAAGAATAAGTATCCTATCCCCAAAATTGATGAGCTTATGGACAGGCTAAGTGGATCCCAGATCTTCACAAAGATAGATCTCAAATCAAGGTATTATCAGATCAGGATTAATGAGCAAGATATCCCGAAGACAACCATCAATACTACTCGGTATGGGCATTATGAATTCACTGTCATGCCGTTTAGATTGACAAATGCCCCAGCTACATTCAATCGCCTAATGCAAGACATTCTCAGAGAATACTTGGATGATTTTATTCTTGTTTTCTTTGATAATATTCTGATTTACTCAAAGAATGCAGCTGACCATAAAGCTCATGTCAGAAAAGTTCTTGAGATTCTAAGGAAGCACCAACTCTTTGCAAAAAAGAGCAAATGCACTTTCTCTGCCGACCATGTTGAATACTTGGGCTTTTTGGTTTCCAAAGATGGAATTTCTCTAGATTTTGCAAAAGTCCAAGCAGTCATAGATTGGCCTCAACCAAAAATAGTGAAAGAAGTCAGAGGATTCTTGGGATTGACAGGCTAGTATAGAATTTTGATACCAAAGTATGCTCTCATAGCTTCCCCCTGACTAATCTTCTCAAGAAGAATACCCCGTTTCAATGGTCTGCCAGGTGCCAGAGTGCTTTTGATAAGCTGAAGATCGCCTTGGTAACCAATCTCATTCTGAAGTTGCCATATTTCTCTCTACCCTTTGAGGTAGTAACTGATGCTAGTGGTTTTGCCCTGGGAGGTGCACTCATGCAGGAAGGTCATGCAATGGCCTATGAATCTCGAAAACTCAGAACGCATGAGAGGAATTATGCTGTCCACCACGACTTGGAACTACTTTCAGTAGTATATGCCCTGAAGTTGTGGAGACATTACCTACTAGGTCAAAGATTCACTTTGATGACATATCATCAGAGCTTAAAGTGGATCTTTACTCAGAAGGATCTCAACATGCGCCAAAGAAGGTGGATGCAGACCCTGCAGGAATTTGATTTTGAAATCAAGTACCGCCCAGGCAAAGAAAATGTGGTAGTAGATGCCCTCAGCAGAAAAGCCTCCTTGCTTGCAATTACTGTAGTGTCAAATCCTTTGATTATTGAAGCAAGAGAGAAGATCATATAGGATAGATTCTTTGGCCCTATTGCTACCCTACTTATGCAAGAAAGCAAAACTCCACAGGAGTTGAACCGAGTTCAAGGGTACAGCCTGGATGATGGAATTATGTATTATAATCGCAGGCTATGCATTCCCAATGATGAGGGCACTAAGCGTCAAATTCTGAATGAAGCCCATGACAGCCTTATTGAACGACATCCAGGTTTCATCAAAACCTAAATGTCTGTGAGAAGAAAAAGCTTCTTTTGGCCTAGACTAAAAAAGGATGTACTTAATCATGTACGTCAATGTCTGACATGTCAGAAAGTCAAGGCTGAGAGAGTAAAAATGCCTGGGAAGTTACATCCATTAGACATCCCTCAGATAAAGTGGGAATGCATCAGTATGGATTTTATTATTGGATTACCTTTAGTGCAATCAGGTTACAACTCCATCTTCGTGGTAGTTTATAGACTAACCAAAGTTGCCAATCTGATTCCAGTAAAAGAAACCTGCACTGCAGTGGATGTGGCCAAAGTGTTCCTCAAGGAAATCTTCAGATTGCATGGCCTACCTAGAAGAATAGTAAGTGATCGAGACCCCAAATTCACGTCAAGATTCTGGACTGCATTTTTCGAAGCAGTAGGAACTTTCTTGGATCTCAGCACAGCTTACCACCCCGAGACCGACGGTCAAACAGAAAGGGTAAACCAAGTAATTGACGATATACTTCAGTCATGCTGTGGGTGTGGCAGGGAACCCAAGAAGTGGCTAAGTTATCTGCACCTAGTCGAGGTTGCCTACAATGCTTTTTATCACCGAAGTATTGGGATGAGCCCTTTCAAAGCTCTGTATGGACAAGATTGCTTAACTCCATTAACTTGGTCCGACCCATTGATTAGGGTCGAGATGTCCAGACAGATGCTTGACGACATGGAGCAGCAGATACAGTCAATTCGCAAAGATATAAAAGTTGCCCAAGATAGACAAAAACAATACGCAGATAAGAAGAGGATAGACAGAAAATTCGAAGAAGCAGATATGGTCTTCATTCGAGTACGCCCCAAAAGAAGTTCTCTATCTCTTGGGAAGTACAAGCTCATCTCAAAGTATATAATGTATTTCATGTCAGCCTACTTAAAAAGTATGTACCAAGCCCGAATCATGTGCTTGATGATGAAATCTTAACTTCTTCAACCCAAGGGCAGATGGAACTCCAACCTGAAGAAATCCTTGATGTTCGAGAGAAGGTTCTCAGGAATAGAATTCTGAGAGAATTATTGGTTAAATGGAAGTTCTATCCTTTTGAAGATGCCACTTGGGAGAAAGAAGCGGAACTGTTGCGGGATTACCCCCAGTTTGTGAGATGAGGACATCTCGCGTTTTTCAAGTGGGAGAGAATGTAAGATTCCTCCCCAGCCTCTTAAGAAGTCCAGTATCTTCCCTTGTAATCAAATCCCTCTTCAGAAATATAAAAGATCTTGTTTCTACCTGTTTTGGCCTAGAGAGAGAAAATCTTCTAGAGAGAGATGATTTAGTTTTTAAAAATTTTTGGATGGAAAAATATCTCATCTTATTAAAATAAATTTCCCCAAAACAGAAGTTCAAAAAGAATTTCAGAAGGTGCATTAGAAAAAAATTATAATATGTTCAAAAGGCCTTATCCTAAGGGTCCAGATTTTCTGAAAATTTCAAATTAAGGTTCCTATGGACCAATAAGATTAATCCAAATGTGGGGAGGAGGTAAATTGAAGAAATAAAGAAAATCTCCCCAAAAATGTGTAAATACTCACATAAGATGAAGAGTGGACTAAGGACTAAGGACCAAAGGAAATACTAAAAAAATGAATTTTTGACATCTCAGAGTGGGGATTCCCTCTCATGAAGTAGGTGCCTTTTTTCCATCATTGCTTTTGAATTTTAAATCAATAAAATTAGATATTTCATCTCTCCTCTCTCCTAATTCAAAATTGGATCCAAAAAGTGAACTAAACTGACCCAAAAATGGTCAAAAATTGAGCAAACTAATCTGGAAAATTCTAGAATCAGTTTGCTTGGTTAGAAGCTCACTTTTTCCTATAAATAGAAGCCTCCCTCTTTGTAGAAGCTTAATAGTGTTTTATGCACTGTTAACTCTACTCCTCCCCCCAGAGCCAAAAACAGTGAATTTATTGATAATTCATTAGTTTTTGACCATTTCCTCTTCAAAAGAATTGGTGGCCAAACTTGTTGCAAACAAGAGTAGATCCCTCAAACCATCAAGCCAAAGGAAAGCTCACAAAAATTCATGTAAGCTAGAAATCCTACTTTTTCTTTATTCCATTTAATGGTTTTCTAATTTTTATTTTCTTTAAAATGAAAAATGATGTTATGCCTTGTTGGAAAGGCTTTCCCCCTCTCTTCATTCTTGAATTCAGCCTTTCTTTATCCTAGATATGTAATCAAATTCTTAGAATTAAACTTTTCATATCGTTTCTCTTTAAAAAGTGGAATTTGATTAGTTTAGAATGCTTTAAACCATTTGGGATAATTTCTAAGTAACTTGAGAATTCGGGAAAAAAAATTAAAAAATGGTCAGCCATACAAAGGAGGTTATGGTAAAATTTTCTTAAATTTTGTGAAATAAGTTTTATCTTTTATTATTCAAAAAGAGTAATCCCCACTGTTTTTGTATTCTAAAAGTGTTATTTTCATTCTATGCATAGAAAAATACATAAAAGAATTTTTTTATTATAAAAGTGTTACTTTCATCAAAATTGATTTTTATGCATAAATAGATGCATAAAAGAAAATTTTTAAATTATAAAAGTGTTGCTTTCATCAAAATTGATTTTTATGCATAAATAGATGCATAAAAGAATTTTTTTTATTATAAAAGTGTTACTTTCATCAAAATTGATTTTTATGCATAAATAGATGCGTAAAATGATTTTCTTTTATATAAAAGTGTTATTTCCATAGAAGTTGGATTTTATGCATAAATAGATGCATACAAAAGTTTTATATCAAAATGAGAGTTCTCTTTAATCCTATGTTTAAATCTCATGAATATTGGTAAATGAATAAGTAAATACTCTGTGAGAGAAAATTCTACCGTTTCATATTCTCTAGGATGGTAATGAGAAAACTCTGAAAAACTATTGAAGTCGAATTTTTAGATAAATGATTAATTTATTTCTCATAGGAATTCGTGATTAGTTTTGAATTCAGTTAAGCAAATACTCAATGATTAGTTTTGAATTCGTGATTAGTTTTGAATTCAGTTAAGCAAATACTCAATGAATGAAATTCAGTAAAGTAGTAATTGAAATATTACCCTTCGAGAAAGATAGTTAAGAGAGAACCTTTCCAGATTTAAACCCTGAATCAGACTATGACCAAGACATAACTCCTTCGTCAGTTTCAAGAAAAGATGATGTGCAGTTTCAAGAAAAGATGATGTGCAAATTTCAAGAAAAGATGATGTGCAGTTTCAAGAAAAGATGATGTGCAAATTCAAGAAAAGATGATGTGCAAATTCAAGAAAATTCACTCAAATCACCCACCGTATCTGAAATCAAGTTAAGACCCTTTGATTCGGATCTGAGGATCAAGGTTACAGAATTCATGAAATTCTATTGGAATTCAGACTTGCGATCTAGAAGTATTGGGATACGGATTTAAGATATACTCATTATATTCAAAAGAAAATAAAAAATAAAAACTTGCATAGAAACTCTGTTTTCTTAAAGGATTGTCTTATGCCAGAATGCTGGAGAGAGCATTTGGTATATATGTTTTTCTAAGGGAAGTTCGGTTGCAATAGCTGGCGGGGAGTGTTCAAAGGATGGCTCACGCGGCAAAAACCTGTCCAGGTCTTGACCAGCCTTGGTATGGTGAAAAATGGTGTGCTTCCGCCGATACGATGGGCGAGGGCCGATGAAGCGGTCCCTGAGTGAAGTGCCATAACGCCTAAGGAGGATCCTGGAGGGTTCTGACCAGGCGATGCACAGGCTCGCGGTGCTTAGGATACCCATGCGTATGTTATGGAAGATATAATAAAATTGATTAATAGGAATACGTTTAGAACTCGAGTAGTTAAATAAAAGCCTGAAGACTTCTCTAATGAATAGATCAACGGCTGTGCCTGATTCATTAGGAAAAAAGCGTTGATCTCTTCAAGTTATGTCTGTAATAGTTTCCATTCTATCTTGTTTTTTTAGATGAAGGTTAGTTCAGTATTTTGACTTCGTTAGAAAAATTCATTAATAAAATAAAAATGGTGGAATTGTCCCAGTTTTTTGGGCATGGGAAATTTTCCCGGTTTTGGTTTTCGGAATGACCTCCAGCTTTTAGTCTCGTGCCTAGACATTCGAAAGCGATGCCCCAAGTGGGGAACCCTGCCCCGCGCATCAGGGAGTTGCCAGCTACTATACTGGGAATTCTGTGTGCGGAGGGGGCAGTGGAATCTCACAACTAGATAGAGAAGAGCTTGATGGTCTACAAAGAAGATAAATTTGGTGCTAGAAGATAATGGCAAAACTTCTAAGTTATCTTCTCGACCAAATTTATCTTCTTTGTAGACCATCAAGAAGATAATGTGGCAAAACTTCTTGACCGTGTAAACCATTGCTAACCCTTCCCTCTGAGTGTTGGTGGTATAATTTTGTTTTGCCTGGTTGAGTTGGCGAATGGCAAAGCTAATAGGGAAATCCATCTTGTGTTCACCTGGTTGAGCTAGCACACACCCAATTGCAAAGGTAGAGGTGTCAATGTGGACATGAAATATGATGTCCCAATTGGGGACCTCGAAATGGGAGCACATGCCAAGGCTTTCTTTAGGGTGTTAGATGCCTGTTGGCATACTCTGTCCACTCAAAGAGGATTAGAAGTCCGTAAAGGGAGCGAGCTATATCAGTACACATGAAAATGAAACGCTGATAGTACCCAACATGTCCCATGAAGCACTAGACTCCTTTAAAGTTGGTTGGTGGTGGTATCTTAAGGATGAGCCACACCTTGCTCTATCATTAGTGGAGATTCCTTGTTTGGAGACAATATGTCCCAGGATGACTCCATGCCGGACCTAGAATTGGCATTTGAGAGGGTTCAGGAAAATACGGTAGAGCCTACATCTTTCTAGCACCTTCCGTAAACATTCGAGGTGTGCTTTCCACGTGGAATTGACACAGAGGTCATCCATGAAGACATCAAGGAATTTTCGAAGATACTCCTTGTTGTAAGTTGTGCACATTAGACGCTGGAAGGTGTTGGGGGCATTGTTAGCCCAAAGGGCATGACACGGTATGCATAAGTTTCCCATTTGGTTGTAAAGGCTGTTTTGTGTTGATCTTTTAGATCAATCAACACCTGATTATATCTAGATAATCCATCCAAGAAGCTGTAGGCTTCCTTCCCGCCGAGTCTCTCGAGCACGTGCTCTGTGAAGGGCAAAGGATAGTGATCCCGTATAGTGGCAACATTAACCTTTTTGAGGTCCACACACACTCACACCTTTCCATTCTTCTTGGGTTCTTCTTGGGCACTATCACTATGGGTGAGATCCATTCTGTGTGTTCAATTTCATAGATGAATGTGACATCTATGAGTCGATCAATTTCTTCCTAGACCATTGTGGAGTATTTTGGATACATGGGGTAAGCTCTTTGCTTGACCGATCTCGCTCCATCTACCATAGGAATGGCATGTTTGACCACTTCACAGTTTCCGAGTGCCAGGAATGGCCAGATTGTCCGACCCCAAATTCTTGGCTTCTTCGGCGGTGCCGGCACCAACATCGATCGCCTCGGTGTTTACGTCTCCAACGTTCGCGCCTAGCAGCATGTGGACGTCAACGGGCTTTGTGCAGGATGCCCAATAAGAAATAAAATAAATAATCACTCTCCATGCACGTGAGACATGCATGCACAAATGCCAGACCTGCGTTTCCCAAAAAAAAATGGTTCTGTTTCTCTACATGTGCTGTTGCTGTGATTGTGTGTAACCGTGAGATTAATCTTTGAATGACCGCCGATCTTTCGTTCACGCAACCATTTTGTAACCATATAAAAACCTATAGCTCTCGCGCGCGCTCTCTATCGCTAGATAGATTATGGATATGTACGTGTATATATGTACATATACGTATGCATGTATATGTAAAACAAAAGTAGTGGCGAAAAAAAACTTTTAAATTGTCCTACATGGGAAGTTATATAGTATTAACTATGTAACTAAGGAAATCTATCTTGCAAGTTGGAGTAGAGGAGAGAGTCACGAGATCCCAACGTTCAAGTTGTTCCTTCAATTATTCTCTAATCGTTGTAATTATCTACAAGTCTACGTTTGGTTGGTAAAATAGACATTGCCTTCTATTTCACACAAATTATAACAATGATAGTAGATTGTAGAAACATCACATCTCCTTCTACTAAGTATATAGCTAACCATGTTAAGAGTATAGTAGATTACCCCCATAATGTGCTTTCACACTAATTCTTGTATCTCATTGGGCTTGATAGAAGTAACAATTCCTCTATCGGCATTTGCATTAATCTCGGCATCTAGCTTCTGCTCAATTGTTTGTTATAACAGTGGTCATCCATATTGCTATCATTTCAACTCAGTCATTTTGTGGTGTTACATCTAAGTGATTTCTTACATCCTTAATGATGAGCGAACCTTTCAAGGCTTCATATGCTTAGGCTTGCCACACCCAGCTTAAGTGGATGGCACAAAATGTGTCACACCAAAATGCTCCCGTGACCCCATCAACATGTAGGCATGTAGTGATGTAACTCGTGTGCTGCATATTTGGTCACTAGCTTACAGAGCTGGCAACTGTGCATGTGTCGTTTCTGAAGTTAGTAATCTATATGCTGAATGAGTCCAAGACTCTTGGGCTAGAGTTGCTTGAATCTAAATCTTTAGCAACACTAATCACTGTGGCTAGGTCTCCTTGTCACCACCATGGGTTACAAAACCATTCCCCTTATCAGCAACTCAAAAAGACAAACATAAACTTCAAAAAGACAGAAACTAAGAAGAATGCAAGTGAGCCTATGCATAGAACCTATGCATAGAGTCTACGCATAAATCTCTATGCATAGAGCCTACGCATAGAACCTATGCATAGAGTCTACGCATAAATCTCTATGCATAGAGCCTACGTGTAGAGCCTACGCATAGAGTCGTATGTATACAGCTCATGCATAGAGCCTTGTGCACAAAGCTCTACATATAGAGCCTACACATAGAACTCTATGCATAGAGATTTATAATCAAAGGAAAAATCAAAATATTTTCCTATACATAATTACAAATATTTCTAGGTTATAAAAGGTCGATTATTACCTCTTGCTCAATGTCTTCTTTTGCCAAAGTGCTGGTGGGGGCGGAGAGGTCAATCGAGAATTTAGCCTCATCCTTTTTTGGTGCTTTGGTCTCCTCCATCACTCCAGTAGCAAGGGTATTTTTTTCAGCCTCTAGCTTGTCTTGTAAGGTTGTGAATTCCTCCTCTGGAACTAGGGCTTGCTCCTCGGTCTCAACCACAGTTTCCTTAACCAAAGCAACTGTCTCTGCGATAGATTCTCCAAGGGGAAATATAGCTCTATCTAGGTGAGGACTGAGGTTGGACGTATCAAGGTCCACCTCACATCGCGTGCATATAATGCCGAAGCATTCATCCATTCTCAAGCCAGCTGCCTTTTCAAGGTCATGAAGAAATAGGTGTTCTTCACCTTCCACCACCATAATGGTGCTCAAGAGATTGATCTCAAGATCTGGCACCACCTTGCTCTCCTCGTGTGGGGAAGATGGCCCCGCATCTTCTACTACATTGGGCTGTTTAGCTGCAGATTGTGCACCCTCTGGAAAGTGCTCTGATGCAAGCTGCTCTTCCACACCAGCACTCGTTCCTACTGCCTTCACTTCCTTATCATCCCTCAAATACCTTGCCAACTGCAATGCAGGCATCTCTACCTCCTCATTCGAATCCTCATCTCGCTATGATGAGGAACGCAAAAGTGGTGAGCCACGAGAGGAACCTAGTTCCTAAATTGCCCTTCCCCAATCTCTCCACCTCTTGCTTATTGAAGGTACAGTAAGATCCTGTGAGGATGCAGATGTCGATGAAGCATTCAAGGCACTGGATGTAGGGGCGAGCAAATTGTTGAATGTACTTAAGCAGCTCAACAGGCACCCATCGATCATTGGGGCAATGGGGAAAGGAGATGGAGTGGGGAGCCAAGTATTGCTCCATGTATGCAATCTTCATCTCATAATGTGCAAGGGTGAGCAACTTTTCAAAGTCGACCTCATGAGAGAACATGACAAAGAGCTCGCTCTTGTCCACTGCCCACGAGGTGGTGGAGAGGAACTCACAGAAGTTGTCAAAGTGGGAAGCCATGTGAATGCAAAGCGATAGTGTGAGCTCGTTCTTGGTTTCTATCACGTGAAAATGAGAAAGAAGGCACCTTTGGCTATTTATAGTTAAAATTTAAAGTTTGGCCTTTTCACACTAGACTGCTAGACAAAAAAATTACAGTTTGCAAAAATATTAAGATTTCAAATAAAGATTGGTTAAAAAAGAGCCTGCTACAAAATTACAAGCATGTCATCTAATCTAAAATTGTTATAATGTCTTCATTTTTTGCCCCTCTTATGACATTTACTTCATGTTGATCTTCATCTCCTTGTTGACTTGAAAGCTTATCATTGCCTTCACCTCGATCCTGAAACTCTTGCCCCTCACGTGCATCAAAACAGAGGCTATTTTTCCATATACTCAGTTCATCTTCAAGCTCTTCCACACATGCCTGGTTGGGCTATGCACCTTGCTCTGCTGAAATTCAAGGTCCCTCATTTGCCATGATTTTAAGACCATCGTTGTCCCCTCATTACGCTTCCCAATCTGTAAAAATATAGAAAGTGGCACAATAACCAGAAAGTGTAAGGGTTAATTCTAGACATGTAGTGGAATCAGATATACCTTTCTTCTCATCAACTTGAAACTTGACTCTTCCACATTGTCAAAGCCCATAATGCTAAAGTGTTGACGCAGGTCTGCTAGGCTCCAATGCTTGCTTGCTGCTGCCACTCGCTCAATCCATCCATTTTGCATCATCACAGCTACCTCAATAGGCATAATTTCTTCTTCTGAGGCTTGAAGTGGGACCTATGTCTCGTGCTTTTGCATCCATCTTTGGTAGTGCAGATGCATGTACAAAATAGAGCGTGCCTTCAAGAACCTGAAAGACACTGTAGAATCTACTACATTGTACTTGTACACATCATCTCCTTACAAATATACACATCACCTCCTTACAAATATACATTGTTTTTGTTTGGTGCATTGGCATGGAACTGAACATGTGCACAAAACATGTAAAGGACAAAACCAATTTAGCCCTACTGACCTAGATGCCTTTGAAAACTTGAGTGATGTCTTGATATCACTTACCATCTTAAACTTTAAGCATAAGATGGTCCAAGCATCAGGTTTGGGCCATTCGGGATTGTTAAGAGGGGGGGGAGCCTACGGGTAGAGCCTATGCATAGAGTCGTATGCATAAAGCTCATGCATAGAGTCTACGCATAAATCTCTTTGCATAGAGCCTACGTGTAGAGCCTATGCAGAGTTGTATGCATAAAGCTCCTGCTATAGAGCCTTATCCACAAAGCTCTACATATAGAGCCTACACATAGAACTCTACGCATAGACCATATGGATAGAGATAAACCTTAGCTAAACCTACACCCAGCACCCAAGGGTGCAATAAAGGTACAACTTGAATAAGCAATTAAACAAAAAGGAGAGCTTATCTCTTTTTTGTGAAGACGAAGGAAAGGATTAGTGCAAGAGCTATAAAATAAAAGATTAAACAAAGTAATTAGTAGATTAAACATAAGCTTTATGCAAGCCTGTGCATAGAGCTTGCAAGAAGCCTATGCATAAAGCTTGCATAAATATGCATAAAACTCTATGCAAAGAGCTTGCAAGCCTATGCAAGCTTTATGCATAAAGCCTATGCATAGATTAAACAAGACTAAGCATAAAGCTTGTAAGATCTATACATAAAGCCTATCCATAGAGCTTGCAAGCCTGTGTATAATCCTTTATGGAAGCCTATGCGTAGGCTTTAACCCGGCACCCAAGGGTGCAATAAAGTAAGATAAAACCATAGACAATTAAAACTAGTAAGATAAAACCATAAACTAAGATCTATACCAGGGATTTCATAAACGTGTTCACAAATTCGTGATCACGTTAACAAAATGTGTTATTAACATTCTAAAACATGTGATCACAACATATATTCACAAGACTTGATGTCTTACCGACCAGAACTTACTATTCCTATAAACCTGCCGGGATTCTTTGTTTCCCGGTGGGCCCGCCCGCCGGGAAACAAAGAATCCCGACAGGCATATTTCTTATTAATAAAAGGCACCCGACACCCTTAGCTGGCTTTTCGGGAAGATTGTCCTTGTTTTGGGGGAGCGTCCTCTAGGGAAGAACGTCCATATCTTAGGGGCTATTATCTTTCCTTGTTGTTGGCACTCCTAAGGCTACTGAGCCACTAGTCCTCAATTCTTTGAATTGTGGGCAGAGTGTGGTTCGTAGCTAATATTTGCGGAGATTTAGGGACAAAGTTGGAGTCACTTCAACTTTGCGTTTGAGCAGCGCAAGTAGTCTACCTTATTCTGCTCTATAAATGGTTTGATGGAGCCAAGAGTCCTCCTTAGGGGCTTGTATTGGTTCTTGATATTTGATATAGTCTTTATTAGACAAGGGTCTATTGTCCTATACTAGACTGTTGGGCAAACATAGATCTTTGATTTACTTTGTTAATGTTAGAGTCTTAGAGAAGGTCTTTTGTCCTATACTAGAGTATTGGGCAATCATAGATCTTTGATTTGTTTAAAGTATCCTTAATTGGGTACGAAAGACATCCTTCATCGGGGGTGCAATGTGCATTGTATGCATGCTGTCAATTACATGTGTCTTAATCTTAGAATACACATTTATGCATTCATCTTGTCGTGTCGTGATGCTAAAAGTCTAGCAAAAATTAATGTCTACCGTTCTGTAAGTTGAAAAATAAAATTCCTATAGGCAAAAAACTTTCAGTCATCCTGTGCAGTTAGCATGAATCGTCATGGATGTTTTTCTCTTTTAAAATAAAAACAATAAACAACATATATCACGATCTTTTATTTTTGGGTTGTTGCAAGATCAGGGTGTCCAGTTTTATCCAGTTTGTGCTGGACTGGGACAATGCTTGGAGAGCAAATTTTGGGGGGCAAGGTACTCAAAATGAGATCAAGCAAATCATAGACAATATGCTTACCCTTAAAATAACCCAATATAATTTAAATTAATATAAATTAGTCTAATAAATCAAAATTAATAAAAAATATGATGAAATGATAAACAAATGATCTTTCCAGACTTAGAGTGATCCAATTTATTTTTCCATAGATGCACCATTACAAGTACACTAGTCCCTATAGGTTTTAGATGATTCACATCAAAAATGTAATTTTACTAATTAGGTTATTAATATTTGCAGGCCTTCTGATAGTCTGGAAGAATTTTAAAAAAGAGATCATTAAAAATCCAACCATTGGATTTGTAATTTTTACTAACCACCACACTCTACTAATGTCTCAGTATCTATCCACTCTGTTGATCTACAAGATTGAGGATTTTAAGTGGTAGCTATTGTGGGTACAAAAAGTGGCGTATATTATAACACTTTAAAGACCTTGAAATATTTAAAGAAAATAGACAAATACCTTAAAATTTTCTCAAAAAATCAAGTTAAGATCCATATTATGTGAAGATCTAAGGTACAAAGTGGGAATCTCATATGAGTTTATATGTAAAAGATATTAGCATTTTATGGAATCAGTTCAAATTTGGGACAGGGTGTATACATTGACTTTGTACCTAAGAAAATGAGGACTTTTGACTATCTAATGCTTAATCAAATTATGCAACTATATTTCCAACTTTGAATATGATGTTCCAACAAAAGAACTTGAAACGAAATTCCTTCATTTACTAGGAGAGATTAGCCACTAAAGGTAAACAAATGCCTGTTTTTTTACTGTTTACAGGATGCCTGAGTGGACAAAACTGGGCACCCTGATCTTGCAACCACCCTTTTGTCAAAATAGATTCAAACTAGTTTCAGATTTTTGCTTAGCTACATTTTAGCTTTTCAGTAATCACTTGGTTTTTTAAGGCTTCTATGTTTATGTGGTGATATATGTTTTGTAATATGTGAGTGGCTTTGTTGTTACTTCGTTTGTGTATTCATTATTGTATGCTTGCTTGAATAGGTTATTTGAGATGGAAGAAAACGTTGGACCTAGCGATACTTCTAATAGAGCCCAAATTCAGAAGAGCAGAAAAAAAAAGGCACCTGGGATAGAGTGGCAATATGCAATTAACATCGGTGACCGATTCATAGATTGGGAGTGTAAGCTATGCCACGCAGTAAAATCAGGTGGGGCACCTCGATTAAGAGAACATTTTTTAGGTGGAGTGAAAAAAAAAGGCCGAGGATGTACCCACCCCTCTGCACATGCAGTGGCCAAACGTTTAAGAGACGAAATGCAGAAGAAAGACGCAAGGAAACTGTTCTCATCTACTGCCAATGTATCGAGGCAGGAAGAACATTGTTGTTCTAATCATCAAACTCCGGAAGCATCGCCGACTTGTACTCTGAACTTTAATCTGCAACAACCAGAAAGTAATCTACCCAGTGTATCTTCTTGCAAGCGTCACTTTAACATACCCATGCGTCAAACTTCATTGCAGGAAAGCTTACGTAACGGTCTGCTCGATGATGCACAGCTCGCCCTTGCTGAAGAAATATACTTTTCAGGGAGTGCTATGGTGATGGTGGAGAGTGAGCATTGGAAGAGAGCATGGAAGAAAATCGGTGAATTTGGATCAGGGTTTTCATCGCCTTCGTATCATGCTATGCAAAATGATCTATTGGAGAAATGCTATGCTCAAGTGAAAGAACGTGTACATAGAATAATTCTTAGCAACATAGAGCTTTCTAGATGTAGTATAGTCAGCGATGGATGGTCCAATGCACAAAGAAAACCATTAATTAATATAATGGTTGTTTCACCTAGAGATGAGACTTTTATGCGTGTCGTGGATTCGGCTGGTGCAATAAAATCTGGGGCATATATTGCTGGTATCATTGCCTCTGTGATAGAAGAAGTGGGTGCCAAAAATGTAGCCCAAATTGTTATGAACAATGCAAAAAACTGCAAGAATGCATCCAAAATCTTAAAGCGGCAGTATCCACATGTTTTCCCGTCTGGCTGCAATACTCATAGTTTGAATCTTGTATTGAAAGATTGGTATAAAAGTGATGATACCAAATGGTTTGTCTCTATCGTCGAATACTGTTCGCAAGCTTGTGAGATTTATGCTCAAGAGACAGAGAGTGTTAGATATTTTTCGGCCTCGCATGTCAGTTATGTTAAAGCTTCCTGCGGAGACTAGGTTTTGCACTCACTTCTATACTTTCGAGTCTCTTCTTCGAAACAAAGATGCAGCTTGTGAAACATTTACATGTATGGCATTCCATGATTGGGAGAGCACTCAGACTGAAAGAGTGAAAGAGAAAATCAAAGTCTTAAAGACAGCGCTCACGAAGAAAACCTGGTGGAACAGTGTAATGGATGCGTACCACTTAATGATGCCTGTTATGTATGCGATACAAAATCTTGATCAAAGAGCGCCTAATCTTGGAAAAGTATGAATACAATGGTGGACTGTCCAGCGGAGTTTAGAGTGTCCTGAGAAATTAGAGCATTCAGTGGTTGAAAAGCATTGGCGTGTACCATTCTCCAGTCGACAAAGAAAAGTCCTATTGAAGTACTTCCATGCCAGATGGATTGGAGCGCATACACCGTTACACAGTGCTGCTTATATGCTAGATCCTGAATACTGGAATATGGATTTGATGTCTAACGTTGAGGTGGTTCAGGATTTCTACAAAGCGGTTAATACTTTTTATGACAATGTTGATGATCGCGTAAAAGAGGTGTCCTGTTTTCGATTGAAAGAAGGTCTATTTTCCAACTCCCTTGTTCAACAAATGGCTAAAGAGCAACCTGCATGGAAGTGGGGATGATGAATGGTGGTGAGCACTATGCTTTGTTGCGCAACCTTGCGATGAAGGTTCTAGGCCAGTGTTCTTCAAACTCAGGCTCAGAAAGAAACTGGAGCATGTACAAATCTATTCACAGCACTATTCGCAATCAACTTCTTACAGACCGAGCTGATAAACTTGTTTACATGTATTGCAATGAAAAAATCCTGTGACACATTGAAAGCGAAGAATATGAAGAAGATATGCCCAGATGGATGTATGATTGTGATGTAGAAGATGAGCACTTTGATGTTGGACCTACGTTGTGCACTAGCCTTGAGATAGAAGATAATCTGAGCATTGACTCGGATGAGCTCAATCAAGCAGATGGGAGAGTAGACAGTGAAAGGATTTTAGAGCACGATGTTGACATAGGGGAAGAAGGAACTTGAAGTTACTTAAAAAAATTAACTTCATTATATGAATTATCAACTCAAATGAAAGATTTCAATTTGTCATTACAAGTTGTCATTACAAGTTGTCATTACAATTTGTCAGTACAATTTGTCACTACAAAAAGATTGCCATTACGCAAGAAGTGTTTGTACATTTAGCTTTCGTCTTGAAAGAGATTGCGAAGTACACTAGGAGTAGGAGAGGGTGACCCCGGTGGTTTGTATTCATTAGCCATACCGAACATAGCATAAATACCATGGTTAATTGCTATGCCGCACAATGCACATGTGGACACATTCTGCATCTGTCTCACCAAGCATATCAAGTGATAGTAGTGGCCACATGGTAGAACATAGTGGCCGCTCCAACCGTTGAATGGTTTGTAGCACACGAGACATTGCAAGGAGGAGGAACTAGTAGCACCGCTAGCAGCCCCCACAAGCTCAAGATGCATCAAAAAATGTGAAATATGATTCCCTTGACGCATAGGATTTAAACGTGCAGATAGTCCTTGCACATCTTGGCTAAGCCCGGGTGAGCTGCTCTTGAACCTCTCTGTTGGCCGGGGGGATTTTGGGCCTGTGACAATCTCACTGTTTCTTGCTCCTTCTCTGTGCGAGCTTTGCCCCTAGGTTGTCTTTGACTGCGTTCAGCTCTAGCCCAGCCCCTTCCACCATGAGAGCAAGCTCCTCTCTTGTGAAGGTCACTGTCTCTTCACGCAAATCATGGGTGTTGACAGTGACCTCTCTAGAAGCGAAGTCCACAGACGTTTGCAGGACAAACTGGGCATACAGCATCTTGGCAAAATACAGTGGAGCGTCTGCATTGTGGAGAGGACGACCGTACACTTCTAAGAATATTTGTTCGGCATTATTTTTGATGTCGTCTTGATTGCACCGCGACACCTTCCACCTTCCCTTCTTGATCTCGCCATCTGGGCATGGCCATATCTATTTAATTATATCTATGGTTATTTGTTTGTTGATGTCTTTCCATTGGGCATAAGAAG
Organism: Cibotium barometz; assembly: GCF_041138505.1. Taxonomy (NCBI): domain Eukaryota; kingdom Viridiplantae; phylum Streptophyta; class Polypodiopsida; order Cyatheales; family Cibotiaceae; genus Cibotium; species Cibotium barometz. The sequence goes on along the minus strand of NC_141048.1, from coordinate 2,875,917 downwards.
GGTGTTGAGATATCGAGCTCTAGTGAGGCGGTGGACACTGATGACCCGCCTGGGGGATAGGCCCCACACTTACACCACTGGCATGGTTGGTGAGATCTTGGGTGATATGCGGCCAGTGGGATGACAGGCTGTGTGACAGCCACTCTAGAGACTGGCATAGTTATAGCGCCAGCTCATTTAGTCGGGTTCACACTATAGAGAACCCGTGTATGTATTTGGTTGAGTACCTTTCATATTGTGTGTACTCTTATTCTTGTATATGGTGTGTTGAGTGTTGAGTAGAGAAGAAGAAGATTTTCAGCCTCTCACCTTGTGTGTTCTCTATTAGGGTTTGTGAGTGTGTGTGTGTGCTTGCAAGAGCTCAAGCTCTCTTCCCCCCTGCATCTTTTCATGGTATCAGAGCCTGGTTCGTGCTAAGGGCTGAGCTGCAAGCAAGAGAACCACAGGAAGCGGTACGAGGGTAAGAGCTTCAACTACTCTTCCCTATTGTGTTGGTGACTACACCCTTGTCGGGAGCTCTACGGGAGGCACCGGCAAACGATCTCCGATTGAGGAGCTTTCTTCGCGGGAGTGAAGCTACAGGGCAACTATATAGTCCTTCGAACTGAGATTTTTGGGCCGAAAACGCGTTTCGGGCGCGTCTGGACCTCCGTTTTTCAGAAAGCAGGCGATTTCGAGCACTGCGGGTAAGTCATCGATTCTCTGCAGAACTCTGTTTAAAGAACTGCAGGAAGACAGATTGACTGTGCAGACACTGTGGGTGCTGCAAAGAGGTCTACAGTTGCCATTGGGTGTATGTATGCACATTGAAGTCACTGGTTGTGACAGTTGAGTACTACAGTACCGCTGTGCAGAAAATACTGCAGGTTGTGCAGAAAAAAACCAGAGTGCAGTTTCTGGTAAAATTGTGTGTTTGGCAAGATGTCTAATGATGGCATAACACAGATTGTGGCTGAGAAGCTGGACAAGAATAACTTCCATGCTTGGAGGTTCAGGTTGACGAATTTCCTGATGGGAAAAGGTTATTGGGACTACATAGAAGGTGAGCATGAAGAGGCACCGGAGATACCGGATATAAATCCGACTGCTGCAGATGTGAAAGAGTTTAAAGACTGGAACCAGGGAGCCAGGAAGGTTATGTATTGGCTTTCCATTAGTATACAGGACACCATGATTGGGCACATTCAGGAGGCCAAGTCCCCCAAGGAGGCGTGGGACACCTTGGTAAAGCTCTATGAAACAAATACCAAGGCACGTAAGATACAGTTGAAGAACGAACTTCATACTGTGGAAAAAAAGAGCATGTCTGTGAATGACTATGCGTTGAAGATAAAGGGCATTGTGGAATCCCTTGCATCTATTGGTGTGTCAGTAGATGATGATGACAAGGTGGAAGTCTGTCTACGTGGTCTCGGGCCACAATATAAGGCGTTCAAGACGTCTATTCAGACTCGGGAAAACATTCCCAACTTTGCAGATTTGGTGTCTATGCTGATTATCGAAGAGAAGAACTTGGGTGAAGACCAACAGTCTTCACAAAGTAAAAACAGTTCAGAGCAACAGGCTTTCTACACGAGTTCAGGAAGAGGACGAGGTAGAGGAGGCCGTGGACGCGGTCAAGGAGGTGGCCGAACAGGTAATCAGAATTATGGCCAACAGCAGCAGCAACAACAACAGTCCCAGAATCAACAACAACAACAACACGCAGGTGGAAGAGGCAAATTCAGAGGCAGGGGGAGTCAAAGAGGCCGTGGAAATTGGCAAAGGCAATACAATGATGCACGTGAATGCTACTATTGTGGTAAGCCAGGACATGTGCAGTCAGAATGTTATAAGAAGCAGGCTGACATGCAAAATGGGAAAGTGCAGCAAAACAACTATGCATCCTCAAGCAGAAATAATGAGGATAATGAAAGGTTGTTTGTTATGCAGCATGTTGTGAATGCCATGTCTGAAAATGTTGATGCAGCACAAAAGGATAATGTATGGTATGTGGATTCAGGCGCTTCGAACCACATGACGAGTCATGGAGAGTGGTTCAAGGAGATGAAAAACCCGGAAAGACCAGGTTTTGTGGAAACAGGGGATGACACTGCTCATCCAATTGCCCACGTTGGAGATGTGCCATTGTCTATGCAGGATGGCAAAGTGAAGTACCTTGCAGATGTACTTCATGTACCGAACATAACAAAGAATCTGGTTTCAGTTGGCCAGATGATTGAGCAGGGTTTGCAGGTTCGGTTTAACCCTGATGGATGTTATGTTGAAGATTTTAAAGACAAGTGCAGGTTGGTTGCAAAAGGCAACAGAGTGGGCAGAATGTTTACGTTGGATGTAGACATGCCTGAAATGAGTGCTGCAATGTTTGCAAATGGTTCAGGAGTTGTTGCAGACACAGACATATGGCATAAAAGGATTGGTCATGTGAATGTGCAGAGATTGAAGTCTATGCAGACAAAAGGAATTGTGACAGGGCTGCCAAAATTTAAAGTGGAAGGTATGCAGAAAATCTGTGAAGCATGCCAATTTGGGAAGCAAACAAAGCATGTGTTTCCACGTAACAGATATGTGAGCAGAAATGCACTAGATGTTGTGCATTCAGATGTATGGGGTCCTACGAAGACTGTGTCTATGGGAGGCTGCACGTACTATGTCACTTTCATTGATGACCACACAAGAAAAGTGTGGGTATATTTCATGAAGGAGAAGAGTGAGGTGTTCACTCACTTTCAGAATTTCAGGTTTTTGGTTGAAAAGCAAACAGGAAAATATGTAAAGTGCCTAAGGTCAGATGGAGGGGGAGAGTACTTCTCCAATGAGTTCTCTGAATTCTTGAAGAAGAATGGTATTCGGAGACAGTTTACCTGCAGATACACTCCGCAGCAAAATGGAGTTGCTGAGCGGAAAAACAGGCACATTGCAGAGATTGCGCGAGCATTGATGGAAGAGAAGAATATGCCGCATTGCTATTGGGCTGAGGCTGTCTCTACAGCAGTATACATCATGAACAGGACTCCAACTGCAGCCATACATGATGTAACTCCAGAGGAGAAGTTTACTGGCAGAAAACCAGATTTGTCTCATCTGAAAGTCTTTGGATGCATTGCATATGTGCATGTGCCAGATGAGCTGAGAACTAAGCTGGATCCAAAAGCAGAAAAATGTGTGTTTATTGGATATTCCCTTGAGCAAAAGGGATACAGGTGTTATAACCCTGCTACACGTGAGTTGAGGGTAAGTAGGGATGTTGTCTTTGATGAGATGAGCAGCTGGTATGCTGCTGGGAAAGAAGCTATTGGGGCTGATGTGAGTGGAATTGTGGTTGCACAAAATGCAGGTCAGCAATCACAGTCTTTGAGTGGACCAGGAGAGTCCTCATCTAGTGGGTCTGTTGATAGACCATGGAGTGGCAGGCTGCGTCATAATACCAGTCCTGCAAATGTGATTACTACATCACGAAAAGGAAAAGAGAAAGTGGTTGAGCCCCTTGGTATGCCTGACATTTCTGCAGGACATTCTCATGTTGATGGAGAGTCTAGTGGCTCAGATATGAGCCTTGATGAGGAGCTTGGGATCCCAGCTATGAGAACACCTGGTGTAAAGAAGGCTATGGAAGCCATGAATGAAAAGCTACGAAGATCAGGGAGAGTGAAGAACCCTGTGCAGAGATTTACATATGATGGTTATGTGGCACATCACTATGCATATATGGCAAAGGTTGTGCAGGTTGTTGAGCCCACATGCATTGATGAGGCTGTTGGAAATGTGAATTGGGAGAAAGCTATGGATGAGGAGATGAATGCACTATATGGAAATGAAACTTGGGATTTAGTGCAATTGCCTGAAGGCAAGAAAGCCATTGGATGCAAGTGGGTGTACAAAGTTAAACATAACAGTGATGGAAGCATAAACAGGTACAAGGCTAGATTAGTAGCCAAAGGATATGCGCAGACATATGGGATTGATTATGAGGAAACTTTCAGCCCAGTTGCCAAGATGGCAACGGTGAGAGTTGTGATAGCAGTGGCTGCATCAAAGCAATGGTCTTTACATCAGATGGATGTAAAGAATGCATTCTTGCATGGGGATTTGCAAGAAGAGGTGTATATGTTGCAGCCACCTGGTTATGAGGATGTGGGTCACCCCGAGCATGTTTGCAGGTTGAAGAAAGCCTTGTATGGCTTAAAGCAAGCACCAAGAGCATGGTCTGACAAGATTTCTGAATATCTTGTCACTATTGGCTTTCATGTAGCCAATAGTGATTTCTCATTGTATGTGAGACATGGTGATAGAGGGGTTGTGCTTGTTGTCATCTATGTAGATGACTTGATCATTACGGGGGACCATGATGCAGAGATCTTTGAAGTAAAGATCTTGCTTAGACAGAAGTTCGAGATGAAGGATCTGGGGGAGCTCAGATATTTCTTGGGCATTGAGGTGATTAGGTCACCACATGGCATTGGATTACTGCAGAGACAGTATGGCTTGGACATGTTGTCCAAGTATGGTATGACAGGCTGTAAGCCTATTTCTGTGCCATTGGATCAGAATGGCAAATTGAGTGCAGACTCAGGAGAGATCTTGGAGGATCCTACTATGTATAGGAGCATAGTAGGAAGTTTGATCTACATGACGATCACCAGACCAGATTTGAGCTATGCTGTTGGGTTGGTGAGTCAGTTTATGCAGGTTCCACGGAAACCGCATTTGGATGCAGTGAGACGCATACTGAGGTATGTGAGGTCTACTTTGCATTGTGGACTATTCTATGAGACTGGGACAGAGATATGTGTACATGGGTACACAGATGCTGATTGGGCTGGTAGTATCTCAGATAGAAGATCTACCAGTGGATTCATGTTTTCTTTGGGGAGTGCTGCTGTGACTTGGAGCAGCAAGAAGCAACCTACGGTTGCTCTATCAAGTACAGAGGCCGAGTACAGAGGAGCTGCTATGGCAGCATGTGAGGTAGCTTGGTTGAGGAAGCTACTTGGAGATTTGGGTCTATCAGTGGATAGACAAGTTGTCATTTTCTGTGACAACATTAGTAGTATACAGTTAGCCAGGAACCCAGTCTTTCATGCTCGTACGAAGCACATAGAGGTCCACTACCACTTCGTGAGAGAGAAGGTCTTGGCAGGAGACCTTGATCTTGTTTATGTCAGCACAGAGGATCAGGTAGCTGACATCTTCACCAAAGCATTGGGTACAGAGAAGCTCCGCAGATTCAGGGCTTCGCTTGGTGTACATGAGATGGAGTTGAGCTCGAGGGGGAGTGTTGAGATATCGAGCTCTAGTGAGGCGGTGGACACTGATGACCCTTTTTACAACCGGCACGCCGTTCTAGTCACTTCACGAGCAGTCAATCCGTGTGCAAGGGATTTCATGCGCTCGTAGTACGACTTCTTAGCCAGCTCGTGGCACTCGTTTGCTTGTGCGTCTCCCATGTCTACACGAATAGAGGACAAATAAAGATGACTTTAGGCTTTAAATGAACTATAAAATAAAATGTATGACAAATTCATCATTATCCTCAAAAACTTAATTTTAAACACCACGGGATGAAAGATGAAATGCAAAGACTCGAAAAATATCCACTTAACATAAAAATACTTCAAAACATTGCACACACTAGAAAACATTGGTCATTCTTCAAAGTAAGGCGGACACCATGTTCAATTACATAATAGGATTAAATGATACAATGTTTGTTATATTATTTTTTTAGTATGTGCATGCTTACAAATTTAGATGCAAAAAGAGGAATTTTCATGATATTCTATGTACATACATTTTAAATATTAAAAGAGGAATTTTTGGTATATTTCAAAATAGGTATATTCATGTTATGTATATACATGGGTATTTTTATTTATTTATTAAAAAAGGATTTTTCACCGTACTATTAATTACGAAAATGCATAAATTAATTTTAGTGTTAAAAGAGAAAGTTTCACCATAATTCTACATAGATAATCTAGGGCATATTGATGCCGAGGTTCAATTGGAGAAAAGAATAATTTAGAATATTTCTATGAGAATAATTCAATAAAATGATGTATGCATATTTTATCAGTCAAAAAAAGAAATATCCTCATTAAAATTCCATTATTCTCAAATAAAATTATTATGACCCAGAATGAATGAATTTTAGTTTTTTTAAGGATTTTACCCTTACGATTAGAAATCACAGTTATTTTATCAGATAAATAAGAGAAAAAACTTTAGAAAATAATTCTAAGATTAAATCCGAGTAATTCAGTGTTAGACCATGATTACGTGAGAAAGGTGGGTCAGTAAGATGCCCGCCCATCTCTTGAATTAGAAATTAAACCAAGTCTTGTGACCATTCCCATTTCTTCAAAACACAAAGAATGGATAACCGGCTGATTTAGAGAAGTTTTCCCTAAGACCCGATATCGTTGAGAAATGACTTAGAAATTCGTTGTAATTGATGGGTGGATCACCGAGATACGAGATTCATGATTTTCATTAAGAAAGTCTGGGTTTTAAGAAAAAGGGTCTTGTGAAATAAAACTCAACGGGAAATTCTTACTTGCATACAAACTCTGTTTTTGTAAAAGGACTGTCTGATGCCAGAATGCTAGAGGAAGCATTTGGCTTATGGGTTAATCTAAGGAGAGTTACGTTGCAACACCTGGTGGGGAGTCATCGAAGGACGTCTCTTGACGGCAAAGCCTGCCAAGGTCTTGAGGACCAACCTCTTGGTTAAAAATGGTGCGCTTTTGGTACGATGGGCGAGGCTGACGAAGCGGTCCCTGAGTGAAGTGCTAGGATACCTAGGAGGATCCTAAAGGGTTCTTACCAGGCCATGCACGGGCTCGCGGTAGCTAAGACACCCATGCGTATGTCGAGGAAGATATTGATGGATTGGCGAGAAATTATCTAAGTGAACTGGAAACTTAAAATTCAATCTCGTTGGTTGATTAGCTGGCCTTCAACGGAGAGTTCGGACAACATTTTGATTGTAATAGCAAGGCAATAGTAATGGAAAGGACGACATTTTGATTGTAATCTGAGAGTGATGGAAAGGCAATAGCACCCCTCTTTATAGAAAAAAGGGTACTAGTAGTCTGCCTCCATCCTCACGACCCTATTTTTCTGTCTCCGATTGCGATACCTTCTTAGGAGAAGGTGTATATTTTAGTGTGTTGTATACAAAGTATACAACATTTTTGGGGTCCTCGGCACGATTCAAGCGCAATTCACATGCGTTTTGGGCAACGTAAGGTTTCTGCAAATGTTCTTGAGAGGCGTCATTTTGTATTGGTTCTGCTCAATTTTGGGTATTTGGGTTGTGTAGTGGCAAAGATTTGCTATGTAGCAGCATCTCCAGTGTCTTCAACAACATCGACCATCATCCTTTTGCCAGTAATACTCTATTCTCTACTCTGTGTTAATTTTCATACACTTTACAGGTGATTCAGTCAGTTGGCAACCATCCAAGGTTGCATTCAATAAATACTTAGTACTTGTAGTGTGTTGAAAGATTTTGCATTTGGTAGAAAGTCATGGCTAGCAGTAGTGATGTATTTAACACGTTGTTTGCTAAGGACAAACTTGATAGAACTAACTACCCATTGTGGTCCTATATCATGAGGCATGTATTGGTTGCTAAAGGCCTTTGAAATGTGGTCTATGTTAGTGAAACTCGTCTTGTTTCACAACTACTAGTGCAACTAGGTACTGCAGGTACATCTGAAGTAGAATCTGCTCTACAGATGTGGTTCCTCTACATGCATCACCAATAACTCCCACTGCTGCTCAAACAAGATAGGATGGAAGATATGCACAAGCACATGCATTGCTTGCACCTTCTATGAAGCGAAGCATTATTTCTCATATTTGATCATGTAAGACTTCAAAACAAGCATCGGATGCACTTGCTGCATTATACCAGGTGCGCAATGAGTGAGGCACGTCTTGCATATCTGCACAAACAGTTTGAGTCTGAGCACATGAATGAGAGAGACTCAATGGATAGCTTCTTGACCAAGATCAAAGATTTTAAGGAGCAGCTTGCTAGTGTGGATAAGATATATCTTGATAGTACATTGGTGCCCACAGTTCTCAATGCATTGCCTCGGATTCTTATCAGAGTTTTGCCTCTACTCATAGACTCATGATAAGGGGAAATCCAAATGCCCTTACATTTGATGAGATGGTTTCATTACTCTTGTAAGAAGAGCAATCTAAGCAAAACAAATCATATATGCGAGTTGCTGACCAAGCTTTTGTTGCCAATCAGAAAGGAAAAGGTAAAGCTTCTTCGCATGGCGGCTATAAGCCAAAATTCAGAATCCTCAGGTAAGGATATAGATAAAGATGGTGATAAGCCTAAAAAAAGAAGGGCAAGTGTCACTCTTGCAGGAAACCAAGGGACTACATACATGAGTGCAAGAAAAGACTAGGGAAGGAGAAAAAGATAGAATTGGGCATGGATGTGGCTGATGCATGTGCACCAAGTGTAGAGAAGAAGAAATCTGCTAGTTTCTCTCAAGATTATTGGGCATGGACTGTACATTGCAGTTATGACCCTTCTGCTCACATTACTTCACAAAAAGGTTTTTTCTCATCTTTGGAATCTGTCCCAAGTGTAGGAATTGTCACATGTGTAAATGGTTCCTCATATCCTATCAAAGGAGTTGGTAGAGTTGTGCTCACTGCTGCAAATGGGGGCGCATTTACTCTTTTTGGAAGTTTTATATGTGCTAGGCATTAGGAAGACCTTGCTACAGCCTTAGCCTTTTTAGGCTTGATGGTGAAATTTGCGGATGATAGATGTACAGTTCAGGATAAAAATGATGGTTATTCTATCATTGCCTCAAGTACCTTGTTTCATGGCCTATACAAGATGGATGTATTTCAGAAGTTGCAGCATGATGCTTGCTCAGTCTCTATAACTCGTGCAATAGGTGATGTAGAATTATGGCATACACAATTCGGTTATTAAAATTATGGCAGTTTATTACGCCTTCAAAGGCATGATATGGTGTCTGAGTTGCCACCTCTTGAGACCCCTACTAGACATGTAAGTGAGGAGTGTATTCGTGGTAAAATGCATCATGCATCATTTGCAAAGGATGGATCTATGAGATCTGTTAAGAAATTACAGCTTATACATAGTGATGTATATAGTCCTATGAGGACATCATCTATTGGGGGATATCTCTACTTCGTCACTTTTATTCATGATTACTCCATCCATTAAAGCAGAATTCATAGATTTTTATGTGCTTAAGGCACTTCGTATCTATGGTTAAAAATGCACGTGAATGTAAAGTTGGCACCCTTTGTTCAGATCCAGGGGGGAGTATATGTCGAAGGAATTTCATGTATATATGGCTGAAAAAGGCATAAGACATCAATGTATAGTGCCATACACACCTCAACAAAATGGTGTGCCTGAGTGGAAGAATAGATCTCTCTACATGGAGATGGCACGATGTATGGTGAAAGCCCAAGATTTACCTCATGGTTTTTGGTTAGAGGTAACTACGTGCACAAACTATGTGTTGAACAAATGCGCTACCAAGGCCTTGCAGTCTAAAACTCCTTTTGAAGCTTGCAGGAAGCCTTTTGTGGCTCATTTGCGTGTTTTTGGTCGTCTTTCTTATCGTCTTGTGCCTGAGCAACAACGTAGTAAGCTTGATGTGATAAGGCACTTAAATGCATATTTGTGGGATACTATTCAGAAAGCAAGGGATATAGACTCTACCATCCAGCCTCAAAGCGGATTTTGCTAAGTAGAGATGTTGTTTTGTCAAGAACTCAGTTCAGCCCATGCTTTCATACAAAAAACAGTAGAATGTATGCTCACAGGACATGTTTGATTCACTCTTACCTTTGTTTAATGGAGGGCAGCCATATATAGAGCAATTGAATGCTCAACCAAGTATTGAAATTCAGCCTTTACATGTGCAAAATCAACTTGCAAATCATTTTTTTGATGAGGTAATTATTGAGGATGTAGTGGATGATGAGGACAGAGCAACCATAGAAGAATCTTGGCATATGCCAAAATGGCTTGTGCAAACATTGAGCGATAGCAAGTTGGCAGCTTCTTTACCTAGCAGAACTCGTGTAGGTTCTCATCATGCAGATTATTCTCATGTGGATCATGTTCTCATTTCTACTTTATGAGGAGAAGCCTGTTTCCTTTGAGGAAGCACATCATGGGTGGAATGTACATCAGTTGGACATTAAGACTGAATTCTTGAATGGTGACTTACATGAGGACGTGTATGTATCGAAGCCTCCTAGTTTTGATGTGAAAGGAGAAGAGTCTAAAGTATGTAGGTTGAAAAAGGCTCTTTATGGCCTTAAGCAGGCTCCTAGAGAAGATTCATGCATACTTCGTTGCAAATGATTTTTGCAACAGTCCAACAGAGAGTACCCTCTATTTGTGAAGAGGAGAAAGGACACATTTTTTTGTCATCATTCTATATGTTGATGACATGCTGCTCTCACGGGACCTGATATAGATCAGATTTCAGCCTTTAAGGCTGATTTGCAGGTCATCATTTGAGATGTCAGATTTGGAGTCCTTGCATTATAATTTAGGGATTCGGTTTATGCAGCGCAATGATGGCATTGTTATGCTGCAATCTAAATATATACAAAAGCTATTAAAGAGGTTTAATCTTGAAGACTTTAAACCTGTGGCTACACCTATGGAGATAGGTACTCGACTTAGTCTTCAAGATGCAAGAGACTCTTTTGGTGCTAGTTTGTATCAGTAGACTATTGGATCCCTTCTATATGTATGCAACACGAGGGCAAATATACAGTATGCGGTCTCACAGTTGAGAAGATTTATGCATGGCCAAAGTACGAAGCATTGGTAGGCTATCAAGCGAGTTTTTTGCTATTTGTAGGGCACTCAGCATTTTGGATTGTTTTATCCAAAGGGGAATGAGTCACAGCTGCATGCTTTTAGTGGTTCATATTGCACTGGATGTTATGACACACGAGTGTCCACTAGTGGGTTTTGCTTTTGCCTTAGTGATTCAGGTATATTATGGGGCTCAGCAGCAAGAAGCACCCTACAGTGGCCACTTCCAGCTCTGAAGCTGAGTACAGGAGGACAGCTACAATTCAATGTGTGTGGCTCAGATGTCTTATGGTTGATTTGAGTGTTGGACAGTCGTATAGTACTACCATTTTCACTAACAGCCAGAGCGCATTAGGAGTTGTTGCGAGGAACCGAGTGTTTCATGCTCGCACTAAGAACATTGAGGTGCATTACCACTTTGTTAGGGAAAGACTCTCTACAGCAGGGATCCTCTTTGTCTCTATGTGCCTACACATGACAACATGGCATATTTATTCACAAAGGCTCTTTCTTATGAAAAGTTCAAAGCTTTTCGTAAAGCTTTGGGCTTACTACCTTTTCAAGATTGATCGGGCATATCCTATACATGTTCACATTATGACTCCAGGGGGGATTTGTAGCATTATATGGTAGTATTGTGTGTGAACACACTTAGGACCGTCATGGCACTTTTTCCCTCACTATGAGGTTTTTTCCCCCATGCGTATGCACACACTCTTATCTAATCATTTTGGGGTGTGTATTTATCTTTTGTATCTGGCACACATTTGTTCATTCTAATCTAGTGAGTGTGTGTACTCTCAAGCTTCTCTATCTTGTGTGTGTGCGTTGTTGCAACCCTATCCCTAATTCCAACACTTCCAACCAGCTTTGTTAGAATCAAAATGGTGGTATATATAATATAAATTGCACCTCGAAGCAAACACATATTTAAAGATAGGGATGTTGAGGAAGAAATAGAAGAAGGTGATAACACCCCCAATGCTTTAGAAAGTAACTAAAAATATGCTCATGATGTAAATGTTATGGACGATGATGTCATTGAGAATCAATTAATATATACATGAGGAGGGCTCATCATCATCTAGTGGATTTACTGATAGTACATGCTCTTATCCTTCTATGGATGGTAACGAATTCCCTTTTAATATTGTGTTTGGAGATATTGGAGATATGTAGACCTCATTTTAGAAATTGAGCCTTTGGAGCCATAGACCTTATATAGGATGAATAATCATAAAATTTCTATTATATTCTAAAAGCAAATATATTCACTAATATTTTTGATAAAATGTTGTAAGTAAATTTTGATGTAAATATCGACACACATTTCAACCCACATATCGATGCAGGTACCGAAATCTTCTACTGACAATAATGCTAAGGCCCAAGAGATCGCATACTTGAAAAAAACTATCTCGACAAAAACATTGCACATCATTACTATGGGTAGATCTCTTGTAGTGAAAGTTTTGAGTTTTTATATGCACCCAGGAGGCTTTGAATATGCACCACTCCCATTTCTTTACCCTTTTTCCTCCTACACTGATGGGAGAATGTACATGCACCCTACTCCGAGAATCCTAATGGGGGAGTAGTATCCTTACCCTCGCTCATTACCACTTATCTTCTGTGAATATTTTTAGGTTATTTAATTTGTCTTATGTTTTATTTTGTTTGGTTTTCTAAATAGATTAATAATGTAAACATGTCTTCAAAGAAAGGTCAATAGTTTAAGTCATCTCTCTGCTTTACCTTTTTTAATCTTATGCCATGTCATTGCCATCTTTCCTTCTTCTATACTAGAGGAAGAAGAGAGAGGTGTCGAAGAATACTTTTCTTGTTTTTGTCCTTATGAGAAGAAGAATAAAGGGAAGAAGAGAAAGAATCTCTTCTCTTTGGGGAGGTTTTTCAAATTTCTTTATATTGAAGAAAATGAAGAGAAAAATAAAGATATACATTAATTTTGGTGTTTGTTGCTTGTAGTATTACGGTCTCTTTAATCGCATCTTCAACCTGACATTCACTCTCGACTCTACGTAAGACTCCCATCGCTTCTATGTTTTTACTATGTGCCACCCTTGTGTTCATTGATATATCTTTTATATGTTTCACCAATGTGTGATCCTGTTTCTTTTTTAGATATAGAAAATGAAATATAAGGGCAATATATATTTCAGGAGATAATACCCTTGAAAAGGAAGGATCAACTGTATACCTATGCCCTTTCATAGCAGCCATGCGGTTAGGTTACGTTGTAGCAATTCAATCACAGAAAGCTGTAGATGAGTACTCAAAGGGGCGAACCACCCTGGCGTGCCTACAAAGGACCACGTGATGTGGCCATGAGAACGAAAGAAAGAATCAGCATTGTGACTTGTGTGGATTGTAATGAGGATCCTGGGGATAAGGATTATGAATCAGCATGTGTACTCGAAGGGGCGACCCACAAAGGACCGCGTAATTTGGCCATGAGAACGACAGAAAGACTGGTGTGGATTACAAATCAGCATGAGCATGTGCTATTAAACGAGAGAGAGAGAGAGAGTGTGTGTGTGTCCGTCCGCGTGCGCGCGTGTGAGAGAGAGACACAGAGAGAGAGAGAGAGAGAGTACGGACAAGCTGGCGGAGGCGAGACGTCTAATTTTTCTTTTTCTGACACTAACAAGAGATCAGAGCGACGCGGTGACAAGGCAGGACAGAGAGCACGAGAGAAATGCTTAGCAGCTTAGGTCGGTGATCATGTCCTCCTCGACTCCACAACGAGTCTTCCGGCTATCTACATAAGAAGTAGAGCTCGGCACACCAGCGTATCAGCACCAACAACGCCTTTCCTCCACTTTGCAACAACAACAGATTTAGCGAGATGTCTAGTTCTGCCCAGGTAAGTACGTAGGGCGAACAATGTATCATCAACTTCTAATTGGTATGATATTTGATTTTAGCCTCTTGTATAGCTGGCTATAGTAGCTAATTGAATAATTAGTATGCTTCATGATTCTGCAGGCTGATGCAGCGGTGATTCTTGGGCCTTGGGGGGGCGCTGGCGGTGACGCCTTCGACGACGGATGGCATAACTCAGGTGTTTCGAAGGTCACCATTTACTACACGGAAATACTCCGGGGCTTGGAGGTTGTGTACGGCAACGGAAGCACGAAGCTTCACGGTTCCCGCGTGGGCAGCACAAAGGAGGTAGGAGAGTAACGAGTTAGAGAGCGCCTCTCACAATTACGTCACGTTCTTCTACCTTAACTCGTCTTTTTAATATTGCTTTTCATTTCGTTCACGGCGCAGATCCAGTTCAACCCGGCAACAACGGGGGCGCTCGAGGCGTTAAGTAACATCTCCGTCACCGTCGCTCGTGATTCCGGATACTTCTCCGGCGATCCTAACCACATTGGCGTGGTGGCTGTGGGCCTCTCTGCCTCAACCGTCACCACCCAGTTTCCGAGTGCCAGGAATGGCCAGATTGTCCGACCCCAAATTCTTGGCTTCTTCGGCGGTGCCGGCACCAACATCGATCGCCTCGGTGTTTACGTCTCCAACGTTCGCGCCTAGCAGCATGTGGACGTCAACGGGCTTTGTGCAGGATGCCCAATAAGAAATAAAATAAATAATCACTCTCCGTGCACGTGAGACATGCATGCACAAATGCCAGACCTGCGTTTCCCAAAAAAAAAAATGGTTCTGTTTCTCTACATGTGCTGTTGCTGTGATTGTTACACCTGTTGCTGTGATTGTGTGTAACCGTGAGATTAATCTTTGAATGACCGCCGATCTTTCGTTCACGCAACCATTTTGTAACCATATAAAAACCTATAGCTCTCGCGCGCGCTCTCTATCGCTAGATAGATTATGGATATGTACGTGTATATATGTACATATACGTATGCATGTATATGTAAAACAAAAGTAGTGGCGAAAAAAAACTTTTAAATTGTCCTACATGGGAAGTTATATAGTATTAACTATGTAACTAAGGAAATCTATCTTGCAAGTTGGAGTAGAGGAGAGAGTCACGAGATCCCAACGTTCAAGTTGTTCCTTCAATTATTCTCTAATCGTTGTAATTATCTACAAGTCTACGTTTGGTTGGTAAAATAGACATTGCCTTCTATTTCACACAAATTATAACAATGATAGTAGATTGTAGAAACATCACATCTCCTTCTACTAAGTATATAGCTAACCATGTTAAGAGTATAGTAGATTACCCCCATAATGTGCTTTCACACTAATTCTTGTATCTCATTGGGCTTGATAGAAGTAACAATTCCTCTATCGGCATTTGCATTAATCTCGGCATCTAGCTTCTGCTCAATTGTTTGGTCATTTTGTCATTTTGTGGTGTTACATCTAAGTAATTTCTTACATCCTTAATGATGAGCGAACCTTTCAAGGCTTCATATGCTTAGGCTTGCCACACCCAGCTTAAGTGGATGGCACAAAATGTGTCACACCAAAATGCTCCCGTGACCCCACCCATCAACATGTAGGCATGTAGTGATGTAACTCGTGTGCTGCATATTTGGTCACTAGCTTACAGAGCTGGCAACTGCCCATGTGTCGTTTCTGAAGTTAGTAATCTATATGCTGAATGAGTCCAAGACTCTTGGGCTACAGTTGCTTGCATCTAAATCTTTAGCAACACTAATCACTCTGGCTAGGTCTCCTTGTCACCACCATGGGTTACAAAACCATTCCCCTTATCACCAACTCTAAAAATTTGCCAACAAGAGGTGATGGGCATTGGAGATGTGATTTGGATACTTCACTCTCCACTATGAAGCCCACATACCAATAAATGCACAAAATAAGTTGACTACCCACCATCAAATAGGACTCTACAAGTCCATGTTTGGTTGGTGAAATAGACATTGAGTTCTAGCCTCTAGTATTTCACACAAATTATAACAATGATGGTAGATTGTAGGAACATCACATCTCCTTCTACTAGGTATGTAGCTAACCAAGATAAGAGTATAGTAGATTACCCCCATAATGTGCTTTCACATTAATTCCTGAATCTCATTGGGATTGATAGAAGTAACAATTCCTCAATTGGCATTAGCATTAATCTCAGCATCTAGCTTGAGCTTAGTTGTTTGTTATAACAATGGTCATACATATTGTTATCATTTCAACTCGGTCATTTTGTGGTGTAACATCATCTGAGTGATTTCTTACATCCTTAATGATGAGCTATAGATTCAATATCCTGTCCAAATTTTTTAAGGCTTCGTATGCTTAGGCTTGCCACCTAGCTCAAGTGGATGACACATTATGTGTCGCACCAAAATGCTCCCATGAGCTCATCCACATGTAGGCATGCAATGTTGTAACTCATGTGCTACACATTTTCTCACTAGCTTTTGAAAGTGTGTAAAAGAAGAAGCCCTAGTACCCAACTCTATACCCTCGAAGCTTGAAATCTCAAATGTTGTTCTTACTACACAATTTAGCTCAAGTAACGTTCATATCATGTTTTGTGGCCTACTATGGATTGTGCTTTTGAGTGGTGAAGAGCTGACAACTACGTAGGTGCCGTTTCTCAAGTATAGTATTCTATATGATGCTGAATGAGTTCAAGACTCTTGGGCTAGAGTTGCTTGCATCTAAATCTTTAGCAACACCAATCATTGTGGCTAGGTATCCTTGTCACCACTATGGGTTACAAAACCATTCCTCTTATCAACCTCTAAAAATTTTCCAACAAGATGTGGGGATGTGATTTGGATACTCCACCCTCCACAGTGAAGCCCATGTATCACTAAATGTACAAAATCAGTTGACTACCCACGTCAAATAGGACTCTTGTCTCAGAATGCATTTATGTCTTATGCCTCGACAAAAACAGCACTATAAAGAGAATTGCCTCAACAACATGGTTGGTTCCTAACTTCAAGTTCAATGTCTCACTTCAACTCGTAAATGGGACACTCTCATACTACACCTAAACAAAGCAGTGTGTTCCAAGCACGTCCACACGAACTCTAGCCTTTGATTATCTCCATCTTAATCTTGATGGGCAAAGGCAAGTCATTAGGAATTTTTTGGACCCAAAAAAGGCCTCTTAAGGATTCCTAATTTTTAGGGATTAGAGCTTAAAAAGCTAGGCTTAAGGGAGACAAAGGCTATGATGACCCCTGTTTTTTGCCTTGCCACATCAGCCATACCCCCCTAGTTTCACTTTTTAAAGGGAATATTCTCATACTCTCTCTCTCTCTTATTTTTTGACTTTTCTCATACTTTCTCTCTTACTTTTTGATTTTTTTATCTTCACTCTCTACAAATTGAATCTTTCTTGCCAGTTTGAAATCTCCTTTCTCATTAACTCCCACCATATCTCCCTTCCACATCAGCAAAACATTCTCGCATTTAGATGAGCCCCAAAAAGTGAAAATTTTTTCTTTTTTATTTTTTTACATTTTGAGGTGGAAAAAACACCACCCAACCAATATGTATAATGAAAATAATTTTTCTCTCCAAAAAGCTTGTAATTCAAGGGTCACGTCAGAAGCCTATCAGGAGCCAGTACATCTATAACTAACTATCAGGTCCCCACAACCCCATAAACATAACTAACTATCAGGAACCACTACATCCATGAGATCCCAAAATTGTGGGGACCCCAAAAATTATTATTTTTTAATTTTTCTCATAAATGTAATTTATTGATAAAAAAACTCCATGTTAGTATATTTGTATATCAAAAATATCATTTTCTACTTATAGAAAAACGGATTTGTGTTAAACCTGTGAGAGCAAAGTTTTAACAGTCACTCTCTCTCTCTCTCTCTCTCTCTCTCTCTCTCTCTCTCTCTCTCTCTCTCTCTCTCTCTCCCCCTCTCTGATGATCTCTCTACTTTAGCTTCTTCCTTTGCTTAGCTATGGAGCCTTTGCAAGCTGTGTGTGTAGCCCCTTGTGAAGCTAGAAAACGGAAGGTTGATTTACACATTCGTATTCCTGAAGAGTATGGCAGCTCTAAAAAAACCCATCCTACTAATGCACAATCTGTCCAAGCTCGTAAGATAGCTAAGAAGAAAAATGTAGATTTTTGGGTTGATGGGCATCTCTATCCAGTTGACCCTCCATTAAAAGCAAACCCTCCTTTCCGCAATTTATCATCTTTTATGCAATTTGTTCGTGAAGGAGAACTTGGCTTGTTAGGATACTGTAGAAGATTGACTACAAGTAGAGCTTGGCAAGCCCATATTCTGCAATCTCAATTGCAAGCATCACAATTCAGCCTTTTACAATGTCAAAGAAGGACTTAAAACATCATCAGATAAAATGAAAGAGATTCTCACAGAGAATGTGGAGAAGGAAGCAAAGATTCAAAGGCTAGAGGAACTTATCAAACGACTCAAAGCAACGCCAAATGGTGCTCATCGTCGTGAACGCAAAAAGACATTGGCTGGTATAGAAACTCTTGCGTTAAAAGGTGGAGCATGGAAGAAAAGGATTCTTACAACAAAGTAAGTAACATAAACTTTCATTATGCACTCAGTGATTTAAACAAAATAGTCATGATTTATGTTCTGCCAGGAATTTTTTGCAAACAAGAGGTGTGTGGTTCTAATGAAGAGGGATGGAAGGATTTGGTCAAAGCCATTCTGAATACCAAGGATATTCTCTCAATTATTACTGACCCTCGTCATCCTAAAATACGCCAAGCTATTTTCAGCAATGTAGTGAGCGAGATTACCACCTCCATCGATTCTTCATTAATTCAACATGCTTGTGATGCGGTTGGAATCAGCATGAAAGGGCACCAAGCAATCCGTCAGGTTGTAAAAGATGCATTTCTAAGACAAGGAATCACTGGCACTTTATTTCCTACACTCAAGGTGATTCACAATGTCAAGCGTATCAATAATGATGATGTGCAGCAAGCTATAGGATAATTTTATCACGTTGAGGGCACACTAACATTAGAGATAGGGTCGAGCAGAAAGAAAATCAAGACAACAAGTATAGAATTTCACTCTGATGTTTACAATAACATCTTTGTTCATATTGAGAGACTAAAACAAGCTATGGTGAAGTTCTATGGTCTTTCACCAGAAGGTGAGAACTTGCAATTGCTACTATTCATGTTTTTCAGTAGAAAATGAAGATGATTATTTTGTTTTGAATATTGTAAATTATCGTTTATTTACAGTTTTGGGGAGCACACTTTCATTTGTGCTCAAGCTAGATGAGTGTCAAATTGGGAAAGGTCAGAAACTGGAACATATGAGCATTACGCTCATGAATGAGGCCATGATCTGTGCATGGGAAAAGACTACCAAACCAAGTTTTAGTGTGCAATTTGAGAAAGAGGTCTGGTGGCTTGGTGCATTCGAGGTATTGGTGGCTTGGTGCATTCGAGGTACCGAAGGAGACACATGAGGTATTGACATGGATGTTTGGAAGGACTCCCTGGATAACAGATGTAATCAAAAAGCAAATTGATGATCAATTTTTAGATGTAGAAAACATGGGAAAGTTCAAGATGGATTGACATCTTGGGGGAGATTTGAAGACAATTAAATGCATGATGGGTTGTGCTCAAGGCGTGACATCAAGATGGCCTTGTCCATACTGCAATGCTTACATTGATATTCCTAGGTAGAAAAAGACAAATGGAAAAGGTATACAAAAGGTTGGTTCTGTTGGAATAAACTGGTGTTTTAACCTTGACTTTTGTTAATTAAATTCTATTGTCATGTGTACAGCACGTAGTTTATGCACATGGTGCGTATTTCATGAACAAGTATGGATCGCTCGACATGTGGAGTACCCAAGGGATGGAGAAATCACATTATAAAGTAAGAGGGGTTTATTTCAAAAATACAAGACATGGAGGTGGAGCTTCTGCCGCCGGAGGAACATGTACAAACTATCTACAAGAGATGTTCAATTGGTTTTATTACACAACCTTTGGAAGGGTATTGTTTAGGGAGCGGGCCCAACAATCTAAGCTTGTGCAAGAGGCACGCAAGGCTGCAAAAAGGCATGCTCGGCTTGAATGGTCGCAGACCAATGCTCCCCATAGGCATGGTGCTTGGCATGCATGAATGAGGAGACAAGGGAGGCGTTGGGTTGTGCACGCACCAGCATAAATCTAGATGTAATAAGGCTAAGAAAATAAGTTTAGTTAGGTTTTTTGCCCTTTAAAAAAACTATTAATAGTTCCTTCTCTCACTTCATTTTCATTCACTTTTAGAGAGCTTAAGCTCAAGATCTACGTAGACACCCACGTAAGGACACCAGCACATCACCACGTTAGCATAGTTGTACATGGATATGGCACGCACCAAGAACACCGCACGTGTTACCATGCCTTCACAAAACACAGTGCAAGGCACCCACAACGACCACATACTAGTGACACCACGGAAGAGAGTGACCCCTTGATTCTAGGACATGCCCAATGGGATCACCAGGAGTCCAACCCTCCTCCCACAGCAACACCAACGTACACACATGCAGGCCCTTCTAGTGGGAGAAAGCATGTGAAGAAGACCCCACAATGCAGCCAACCCAGAGATCAAGACAGAGAGGCCGATGATGAGCAGTTCGACTAGGTTGGTGAAAACATTCCTACATTGCGCAGCACCATAGGTGGCAAGACCCTACTACCAGGACAGGGTCCCCTACCTACCCGGTAGGAACTTGATACACAGGTACCACAACAACAGGAGGAGGAGAATTCAGACTATGAGAGAGACCAAGAGGAGGTTCGTGCAAGTGCACACAAGCGTAGAAAGGTCAAGCTCTTCAAGCCAAGGAAGTCCCAACCTCACCAACGCACTAACACAACACAGAGAGCTCCAAGGAGAAGGATGCGCCAAGGGCATAGGGCTCTACAAGAAATCAAGTTTTATCAGAGGAACACTAAGTTCCTGATAAGAAGAGCCCCTTTCACTCGCATAGTGAAGGAGATTCTCCAACGATATAAAACAGAGTTCCGTGTGGTGCAGGGGATTGCCCTTGAAGCATTGCAAGAAGCCTCCGAGGCTTACCTTTTTGGGCTTTTTGAAGACACCAACCTCCTTGAAATACATGCAAAGAGGATTACCATATCTGCCCCAAGGACCAGCAACAACTAGCTCGACGCATTCGAGGCAAGCGAGGCGACACGATCTAGAGATCTTAGATGTTAACCTTTTTTTTGAAGCAACTCTTTTGTTTCAAACCCCCCTTTGTAACAAGCCTATCTGGCTTTCATTTGTAATCTTCTGATAATTAAAATTTTAAGTTTCTCTTACAATGTCTCGGTGTCATCATGTTTGTTTAACATGGAGTGTCTATCATGCGAGTTTGTCACCCAAGGCATCAGAAATGCTCCTGGAGGACTGAGGAAGCTGTGCTAAAACATTACAAATTTGGCCTCTGCAACGGTGATGTAGGCTCAAAATTCGCATTGTTCTGGCACTTCTCCCCTAGCCACTCAGCATCATTTCTGATGCATTTATAATGAAGTTGAGCACACTAATTGTGAGAAACAGTAGTTTATAGGATAAAAACATCTTTAATCATGTGTAAAAATATAGTGTTTATCATCTAATGCATCAGAATTGCTCCTGGAGGACTGGGGAAGCTATGCCACAATAGTGCGAATTTAAACTTTGCAGTGGCGATGCAGGCTCAAAATTGGCACTGCTCTCCTATCCACTCAAGATCATTTCTGATCCATTTATAATGAAGTTGAGTACAATAATTGTGAGAAATAATAGTTTATAAGATAAAAACAGCTTTAATCATGTGTAAAATTACATTGTTTGTCATCCAATGCATCAGAATTGCTCCTGGAGGACTGGGAAAGCTATGCCAGAATAGTGCGAATTTAGGCTCTGCAGAGCAGAGCAGCGGTGCAGGCTCAAAATTCACACTGTTCTGGCACTGCTCCCCCAACCACTCAAGATCATTTCTGATGCATAATGAAGTTGAGTACATTAATTATAAAAACGATAATTTACAAAATAAAAATACCTTTAATCATGTGTAAAAATACATTATTTGTCATCTAATGCATTAGAATTGCTTCTGGAGGGCTGGGGAAGCTATGCCAGAACAGTGCGAATTTGGGCTCTACAGCAGCGGTGCAGGCTCAAAATTCGCACTGTTCTAGCACTGCTCCCCCAGCCACTCAGAATCATTTTTGATGCATTTATAATCAAGTTGAGTACATTGATTATGAGAAACAATAATTTACAAGATAAAAATACCTTTAATCATGTGTAAAAATACATTATTTGTCATCCAATGCATCAGAATTGCTCCTGAAGGGCTGGGGAAGCTGTGCCAAAACAGTGCAAATTTGAGCTCTACACAGTAGCGGTGCAGGCTCAAAATTTGCACTGTTCTAGCACTGCTTCCCCAGGCTTCCAGGGTCATTTCTGATGCATTCACAAAAACATTAATGGTACAAACTAGAAAAAACAATGATATACTTAATGAAAACAAGTTTGCAAAAATTGTATTATATTCATAATAAGAAGTGATACATCATCTTTACAAAAGCTTTCTTACAATATTGAGCTTCCTTCTCTTGTTATTGGGCAGAGTGTGCTCAAGGAGTGATTGGGCTATTTCTTGAGGATCCTCTATGCCTATGCTTTTGGCTATACCTATACGAGCAAGAAGCTTACCCAAAAAAAAAAATGGTTCTGTTTCTCTATATGTGCTGTTGCTGTGATTGTTACACCTGTTGCTGTGATTGTGTGTAACAATGTATGTATCGTGTGCATTGTGACTCGTGAGATTAATCTTTGAATGACCGCCGATCATGCAACCATTTTGTAACCATATAAAAACCTATATAGCTCTCGCGCGCGCTCTCTATCGCTAGATAGATTATGGATATGTACGTGTATATATGTACATATACGTATGCATGTATATGTAAAACAAAAGTTATCCCTAGTGGCGAAAAAATAACTTTTAAATTGTCCTACATGGGAAGTTATATAGTATTAACTATGTAACTACTAAGGAAATCTATCTTGCAAGTTGGAGTAGAGGAGAGAGTCACAAGATCCCAACGTTCAAGTTGTTCCTTCAATTATTCTCTAATCGTTGTAATTATCTACAAGTCTACGTTTGGTTGGTGAAATAGACATTGCCTTCTATTTCACACAAATTATAACAATGATAGTAGATTGTAGAAACATCACATCTCCTTCTACTAAGTAAATAGCTAACCATGTTAAGAGTATAGTAGATTACCCCCATTATGTGCTTTCACACTAATTCTTGTATCTCATTGGGCTTGATAGAAGTAACAATTCCTCTATCGGCATTTGCATTAATCTCGGCATCTAGCTTCTGCTCAATTGTTTGTTATAACAGTGGTCATCCATATTGCTATCATTTCAACTCAGTCATTTTGTGGTGTTACATCTAAGTGATTTCTTACATCCTTAATGATGAGCGAACCTTTCAAGGCTTCATATGCTTAGGCTTGCCACACCCAGCTTAAGTGGATGGCACAAAATGTGTCACACCAAAATGCTCCCGTGACCCCACCCATCAACATGTAGGCATGTAGTGATGTAACTCGTGTGCTGCATATTTGGTCACTAGCTTACAGAGCTGGCAACTGTGCATGTGTCGTTTCTGAAGTTAGTAATCTATATGCTGAATGAGTCCAAGACTCTTGGGCTAGAGTTGCTTGAATCTAAATCTTTAGCAACACTAATCACTGTGGCTAGGTCTCCTTGTCACCACCATGGGTTACAAAACCATTCCCCTTATCAGCAACTCAAAAAGACAAACATAAACTTCAAAAAGACAGAAACTAAGAAGAATGCAAGTGAGCCTATGCATAGAACCTATGCATAGAGTCTACGCATAAATCTCTATGCATAGAGCCTACGCATAGAACCTATGCATAGAGTCTACGCATAAATCTCTATGCATAGAGCCTACGTGTAGAGCCTACGCATAGAGTCGTATGTATACAGCTCATGCATAGAGCCTTGTGCACAAAGCTCTACATATAGAGCCTACACATAGAACTCTATGCATAGAGATTTATAATCAAAGGAAAAATCAAAATATTTTCCTATACATAATTACAAATATTTCTAGGTTATAAAAGGTCGATTATTACCTCTTGCTCAATGTCTTCTTTTGCCAAAGTGCTGGTGGGGGCGGAGAGGTCAATCGAGAATTTAGCCTCATCCTTTTTTGGTGCTTTGGTCTCCTCCATCACTCCAGTAGCAAGGGTATTTTTTTCAGCCTCTAGCTTGTCTTGTAAGGTTGTGAATTCCTCCTCTGGAACTAGGGCTTGCTCCTCGGTCTCAACCACAGTTTCCTTAACCAAAGCAACTGTCTCTGCGATAGATTCTCCAAGGGGAAATATAGCTCTATCTAGGTGAGGACTGAGGTTGGACGTATCAAGGTCCACCTCACATCGCGTGCATATAATGCCGAAGCATTCATCCATTCTCAAGCCAGCTGCCTTTTCAAGGTCATGAAGAAATAGGTGTTCTTCACCTTCCACCACCATAATGGTGCTCAAGAGATTGATCTCAAGATCTGGCACCACCTTGCTCTCCTCGTGTGGGGAAGATGGCCCCGCATCTTCTACTACATTGGGCTGTTTAGCTGCAGATTGTGCACCCTCTGGAAAGTGCTCTGATGCAAGCTGCTCTTCCACACCAGCACTCGTTCCTACTGCCTTCACTTCCTTATCATCCCTCAAATACCTTGCCAACTGCAATGCAGGCATCTCTACCTCCTCATTCGAATCCTCATCTCGCTATGATGAGGAACGCAAAAGTGGCGAGCCACGAGAGGAACCTAGTTCCTAAATTGCCCTTCCCCAATCTCTCCACCTCTTGCTTATTGAAGGTACAGTAAGATCCTGTGAGGATGCAGATGTCGATGAAGCATTCAAGGCACTGGATGTAGGGGCGAGCAAATTGTTGAATGTACTTAAGCAGCTCAACAGGCACCCATCGATCATTGGGGCAATGGGGAAAGGAGATGGAGTGGGGAGCCAAGTATTGCTCCATGTATGCAATCTTCATCTCATAATGTGCAAGGGTGAGCAACTTTTCAAAGTCGACTTCATGAGAGAACATGACAAAGAGCTCGCTCTTGTCCACTGCCCACGAGGTGGTGGAGAGGAACTCTGTTAGGGGCAAGGCAAAGAAGGCATTTTGGAAGGCACAATGGACGACAAGTGTGAAAGCCGGATTGAGATCCGAAGAGTTGTGGCCTTTTAGCCTTTTGGCGATCTATGTATTTGGCAGATTAGTTATCATGCAGCGTGTTCTGTAGGAAGCGCAAGATGCAGTATTTTGTCATGTGTTTTGGCAGTTTGTAGTAGATGAAGTTTCAGTTTCTGTTTTGTTTTTCCTTCATGATGATGTAGCCTTGTTTTGGATTGATGAAGAAGTAGAATTTTCGGTGTCTTTGCAATTCATGTTTTGTCACATTCATTGTCTTTGTTCATGAAGAATGTTAGTGATGATTCTCTTCTCTTTGGCATGCGAGTAAACACTGGCGATCACGGTGATAGTGGTGTGATACCATGGTCGAATTCATCATCTTCTATGCATGGGTGACGTTTCGTATCTCCAACAGAATTCAGCGTGAAATCAGATAGTCAGACCTGGAGAGGTCACAGCAACCCACTCGCATTTACAATTTGAGGTCAAATTCATCAAGATATGGAGAGGAATATTGGAATGTTTGGGCTCAAGGTGCAGCAAGTGATGACACAGAAGGGGCAGACCAGAATGCATATGTAGAAGACTTGGAAGATGTGGAAGAATATGATGGTTCAGACAGAGAAGATCGTCGAATTAGGCAGTTTATTGGAGGAGCATTTATCCATGGAGCTTTGCGGTCAAGAAGAAGACTGCAATTTGATCCTTTAGGAGCACCAAGACAGTTGCGGGTGCGCATTCCATTGGCATTCTCAACACCATCTTCGGTGACACCACAAGTGTCATCAAATTCGTCATCTTCAGTTTCAACACCAGCAAGTCCAGCGTCTCCGAGAATGGCGGCAGCTCAGGCAAGGCAAGACCTCCGAGTCAGATTCAAGACCTTTTCAGGAAAGTCTAAAGAAGACCCTGATTGCCATATAGCTCAATTTGAGAGGAAATGGCAGGCCAGTCAATTTGACGGAGTGTACGATGCCCAGACCAAGAGAATGCAATTTGAAGCCACCTTGGAAGGCAAGGCTATGCAGTGGTTGAATAATTATGGAGCAGCACATTTTGCTGACTACAATGCATTGAAAGTGGCATTTCTGAATAGATTCCGGAAGGAGAAGACTCCTTTTGAGGTACTCACAAAGCTGAAAGAAATTCAGCAAAAGAAGATGTTTGTCGAGGATTATGCCCAAAAATTCAACAGGTATCTGAATCGGTTAACTGCTCAAGAAAGACCGACAGATGAAATGCTGGCTGGATATTTCATGAATGGATTGAGGAAAGAATTGCGACATGCAGTTGCAGGAGTAGATATTGCAGGAGGAATGGATGACTTAATTGAAACAGCTACAAGGGCTGAGAAAAGGTTTGGAGTGGCTTCTTTGAGAAAGTCTTCTAGGAGAGATACAAAGAAGAAGTCTAGGAGAAGCAAGAGGTCAAAAAGTGATGACAGTGATGATGACTCTGGTGATGATTCAGAGGAGTCAGAAATAGATGAATCTGAGGATGAGGAAAACTCTGAAAATGACAGTGATCAAGAATCAGACAGTGAGTCAAAGAAAAAGTACCGCAAGAAGAAGCGGAAGGAGGAAGAAAAGAAATCCAAATCGGATGAAAAGGAGGCTGAAACCAAAATGGAGAAGTTGTTGGCTAAGAAATTGAAGGAATTAGGAGTCACAAAGGAAGTCAACAAGAAGAAAGATCAGTGTGAAATTTGTGAGAAATTCCACAAGACAAAGGATTGCTGGTATAACCCGAATTACAGGGGACCGGTTCCACCAAGAGTCCAACAAGTCATGGCAGAAGCTAGTGGAGTTGTTCCTGAGCAGCAAAGTCCTCAGCAAAATGTAGGTTGGTCAAATCCCATGAATAATTGGCGACCTCAGGGAAGGCAGTTTCGTCCTCGGTTTAATCCAAATTTTCGTCCTCGATGGCAGGATGGTAGACCACCTTGGGGACCAAATTGGCAGCAGACACAGTCACAACCAAATTGGCAACAAGGTTGGCAAAATAATCAACAGGGATGGCAGCAACAACAGCCGAATTGGTAGCAACCTACACAAAGCTGGAATCAGCAGAGTTGGAATTCACCACCGTGGATGCAGCAAAATGCAGCACAACAGTTACCTCAGTTGACAGCACCAGTGACAACTCAGCCAAGCACTGAGAATGTGCCAACAACAAATGTAGTGAACATTGTGATGGCTGAAGAAACATTAAAAGGAGTGGAAGTACTGGAATGCATGCCGGAATGCGATTGTTCAGATTGCAACAAATTAAAGGTAGATGCAATGGCTGTCACCAGATCAAAAGCACCATTGAAAGCTCCCATAGATTGGGAAGAGCAGAAGGATGTGCGGAATGAAGTAAGCAAAGCAGTTTTGAAAGAGCAGAAGAAGCTTACCCATAAGGAAGCAGAAGAGGAAGACTCTGATAAAGTTCTTGAGAATGGCAAGTCAGAGGATTTGTTTGAGCGTCTTATGATGACACCAATGCATTTCACACTGGATCAGCTACTTTCTTTGGTTCCGATTTTCAGAGACAAATTTTACTCAGCAACAAAGGGTTTGTCAAGCAAGCCAGGCATAAAGACATTGGAGGATAGTGTGGATGCATATCAAGTGGATCCGGAAGATGTTGACTTCACAATTCCGACTGTCAAAGTTCATTGGAATGAACAGGTATATCAGGATGTACTGCTTGATGGCGGTTCAGGAGTCAATATATTGGCAGAGTCAGAATTCCTCAAAATGAAACATGTTAAGTTGGAACCAGCACCGTTTCAGGTTAGGATGGCAGATCAGAGACGTGTGCAGCCAATCGGAATGTTGAGGAAGCAAGTAATTAGAGTGCAAGACTTGAGTTTTCAAGTAAATTTTGTTGTCATCAGAATGAAGGAAGAAGACAGTTCTTATGTCATGCTATTAGGCAGACCTTGGTTCAAGACAGCTAGGCTGAAACAAGATTGGGAGAAGAATGAGATTGTGATCAAGAAGGGAGGAAAAGTGGCAAAAGTGCCAATGATTTCTAAAGTGACAGTTCCAAACTCCATAAGACCAATGTTGGTTGAGACTCTCAATTTGGCATCAGAGGTGGAAGATCAAGAGGAGACTGAATTCTTTGATGCCAATCCAACAGTCATTCCAATTTTTGAGGTTGATGTGGTAGATATTGTCAGCAGATATGTTGATCGGAATGCAAAGCAGAAGGCTCATTTGGATACTGGACAGCAAAGTTCAGAAGTGTTTAAAAAATCAGAGGAGGATGTTCAAGAAGAAGATTTGACACCACAAGAGGCAATAGATAGAGCTGAATCTTTGTATGATAAGTTAGAAAGCAGCATATCAAGGATCCAGGAGGATGACCTGCAAGAATTGAATCTAGGCACAAAGGAGCGGCCTAGGATGGTCAGAGTGAGTGTCAATTTAGATGACAAGTTCAAGGAGGAACTGAAGGCATTACTCATTGAATTCATAGATTGTTTTGCATGGGACTATTCAGATTTGAAGGGAATGGATCCAAATGTGTACAAACATCAGATCAATTTGAAAGAAGATGCAAAACCAGTAATTCAGCAGAGATACAGAATGAATCCAAATTATGCACAGCAAGTCAAGGCTGAATTGGATAAATTGTTGGCAGTAGGATTCATTATACTAGTTGATCAGGCAGAATGGTTGTCACCAATAGTAGTCGTACCTAAGAAGTCAGGTAAGATCCGGGTATGTGTCGACTACAGGAAGCTGAATGCAGCGACAATTGCAGATCCTTTTCCATTACCTTTCATGGATTCAGTATTGGATGATGTAGCTGGGCATGAGATGTACAGTTTTTTGGATGGTTTTTCCGGCTATAATCAGATAAGTGTCGCACAGAAGGACATAATGAAGACAGCATTCATTACAGAATGGGGAGCTTATGCTTACACAGTGATGAGCTATGGACTAAGAAATGGTCCACCATCATTTTCCAAAGCAGCAAACAAAACTTTTGAGCCTCATTTGACGACATTCATGCGGATTTTCATGGATGACTTCTCGGTGTTTGGTCAGAAGGATAAGCACCTGGAATATTTGAGGAAATGTTTAGAGAGATGCAGAATGTTCAGGATGGCACTTAATCCATACAAATGTGCAATTGCAGTTCAAAGAGGCAAACTATTGGGACATATTATTTCAAAGGAAGGCATGTCGATTGACAGGGATAAAGTCAGTGCCATTCAGAAGGCTGCAGCTCCGACTGACGTGAAAGGAGTCTTGAGAGTTGTTGGTCAGGTTAAATGGCACAGCCGATACTTGAGATATTTGGCGGATGTGACAGCGCCTTTGACACATTTGACAAAAAAGGATGTGGAATTCACGTGGGGAGCAGCACAGCAGAAGTCATTTCAGTTGCTGAAGAAAATGCTGGTGGTAGCACCAATATTGCAACCGCCGGATTGGGAATTGTCATTCCATGTTTTTGTGGATGCTTCTGATAGTGCAGTAGGAGCTGTTTTAATGCAGGAAAAAGTTAAGGGATGGTACCGACCAGTGTACTATGCAAGTCGGATGTTGAAGCCAGCAGAAAAGAACTACACAGTGACAGAGCGAGAGGCATTGGGAATGATATTTGCTTTGGATAAGCTAAGGCATTATTTGCTGGGCAATAAAGTGATTTTTCATGTGGATCACCAAGCCTTAGTCTTTTTGGAGAAGAAGCCAAAGCTGGAAGGCAGATTGGCCAGATGGATGTTGTTGCTTCAGGAGTTTGACTACATTATAATTCATACTCCAGGAAATCAGCATGCAGTAGCGGATTATTTGAGTCGGTTAGAACACTGGGAGGAATCACCAGGAGTGTCAGATGATTTGCCAGATGCAGAGTTATTTCAGGTTGTCGGAGAAGTTTATGACAACTGGTATGACCAAATGGTGCAATTTTTGACAGATGGAATTTTGCCATCAGTGATGTCAACAGACCAGAAGAAAAAGTTTGCTTTGAGAAGCAGACCATTCTTAATTATTGCTGGATCACTGTACAGAAGAGGAGCAGATCAGATTATAAGGCGGTGTGTTCCAGATGAGGAGCAATGTTTAGTCTTACAAGAAGCACATTTGGGTGCAGCAGGAGGTCATTTCTCGGGTGAAATTACAGGCAGAAAGGTCATGCAAGCAGGATTATGGTGGCCATTTTTGCTCAGGGATGCATATAAGTATGCACAATCATGCATTCAATGTCAGAGAATGGGTCAACCTACACAGTCAGATAGAATGCAAGATCATCCAGTTTTGCCTTTGGAGCCTTTTCAGAAATGGGGACTAGATTTTGTTGGTCCAATTAAGCCTAAAGGAAGAAGGACAGGAGCCAGATACATATTGGTGGCGACAGATTATGCGACAAAATGGGCAGAAGCAATTCCACTGAGGGATAACAAAGCTGCAAGTGTGGCTAGATTTTTGTACAAGCACATCATGACTAGGTTTGGATGCCCTATTGAATTGGTGTCTGACCAGGGAGTGCATTTCCTGAATTCAGTTATTGAAGAGTTGACTTCCAAGCATATGATTATGCATAAGAAGTCTACACCATATCATCCACAGGCGAATGGGCAGGCGGAAAGCACAAATAAAGTTCTTGTCAGAATTCTGAAGAAAATTGTGTCAGAAAATAGGTCAGATTGGGATGACAAGTTGGATTCCGCATTGTGGTCATTCCGTACAGCTTATAAAGTGGCAACAGGATTGACTCCTTTTCAGCTTGTGTATGGTTTGGAGGCAGTTGTCCCAATGGAATATATTATTCCTAGTTTGCGGATTGCGGTTAAGCATCGACTCAGTCCAGAGGAATCAGTACTTCATAGACAGAGGCAGTTGCTGAAGCTGGAAGAAGACAGATTGGTGAGTGCTTACATGAATCAAGTAATGCAGAACAGGAGGCAGGCCTGGATTGGCAGGCAGATTAAATTCAAGATTTTTCAGAAAGGAGATTGGGTGATGATGTACAATTCGAAATTGGGCCAGCATCCTGGTAAGCTGAAGCTGCGGTATTTCGGGCCGTATCAGATTGTCGAAGAGATGGGTCAAGGAACATTCCGATTACAAGATGTTTTTGGAACAATGGTGCAGAAGCCTGTAAATGGATTCAGGTTGAAGAAATTTTATGGCAAAGTGCCTGAGATCCCGAGATGGATGTTAAATAAAGCAAGTGATGTGGGAGTTAAGTGTGTGAATGTTGAGATGGAGCACAGGGGTGTGTCAGGTAGTCATGAAATTTTGCCTGACAAGAAGGCACCTGAGAAGGAGAAGCAGCTGACAAAATTCTGCGTTGATGACAAATTTCAGAGTCATGGCAGAATGCAGAATTGTGAAGTGGAAGAACTGCGGAGAGTCTTGGAGGCGGATCATAGTCGAGGTCCAGCAGTGTCATTCATTGAAGGCAGAGCAGATGTCAAGCCAAGCGGACATTTAAAGATTTCATCGATTCTGCACAGTATGGCTACAAGTCCGCAGAAGGATTTCCAGGAGGAGGAGCGGAAAAGTTTGGATGATGCTGATAAAGGCACAGGGGAGCTGGATAAAGACGAGAAGACAGAGGAGAAGACAGACAAGGAGGCAGTGAAGATTTTGGAGAAGGCACTAGATGCGGATGCGGATCAAGGGACTGCGGGTAACGAGTCCGCCTAGCGCTCCACCGGACAGTGCCAGGTGTTAGGGGCAAGGCAAAGAAGGCATTTTGGAAGGCACAATGGACGACAAGTGTGAAAGCCGGATTGAGATCCGAAGAGTTGTGGCCTTTTAGCCTTTTGGCGATCTATGTATTTGGCGGATTAGTTATCATGCAGCGTGTTCTGTAGGAAGCGCAAGATGCAGTATTTTGTCATGTGTTTTGGCCGTTTGTAGTAGATGAAGTTTCAGTTTCTGTTTTGTTTTTCCTTCATGATGATGTAGCCTTGTTTTGGATTGATGAAGAAGCAGAATTTTCGGTGTCTTTGCAATTCATGTTTTGTCACATTCATTGTCTTTGTTCATGAAGAATGTTAGTGATGATTCTCTTCTCTTTGGCACGCGAGTAAACAAACTCACAGAAGTTGTCAAAGTGGGAAGCCATGTGAATGCAAAGCGATAGTGTGAGCTCGTTCTTGGTTTCTATCACGTGAAAATGAGAAAGAAGGCACCTTTGGCTATTTATAGTTAAAATTTAAAGTTTGGCCTTTTCACACTAGACTGCTAGACAAAAAAATTACAGTTTGCAAAAATATTAAGATTTCAAATAAAGATTGGTTAAAAAAGAGCCTGCTACAAAATTACAAGCATGTCATCTAATCTAAAATTGTTATAATGTCTTCATTTTTTGCCCCTCTTGTGACATTTACTTCATGTTGATCTTCATCTCCTTGTTGACTTGAAAGCTTATCATTGCCTTCACCTCGATCCTGAAACTCTTGCCCCTCACGTGCATCAAAACAGAGGCTATTTTTCCATATACTCAGTTCATCTTCAAGCTCTTCCACACATGCCTGGTTGGGCTATGCACCTTGCTCTGCTGAAATTCAAGGTCCCTCATTTGCCATGATTTTAAGACCATGGTTGTCCCCTCATTACGCTTCCCAATCTGTAAAAATATAGAAAGTGGCACAATAACCAGAAAGTGTAAGGGTTAATTCTAGACATGTAGTGGAATCAGATATACCTTTCTTCTCATCAACTTGAAACTTGACTCTTCCACATTGTCAAAGCCCATAATGCTAAAGTGTTGACGCAGGTCTGCTAGGCTCCAATGCTTGCTTGCTCTGCCACTCGCTCAATCCATCCATTTTGCATCATCACAGCTACCTCAATAGGCATAATTTCTTCTTCTGAGGCTTGAAGTGGGACCTATGTCTCGTGCTTTTGCATCCATCTTTGGTAGTGCAGATGCATGTACAAAATAGAGCATGCCTTCAAGAACCTGAAAGACACTGTAGAATCTACTACATTGTACTTGTACACATCACCTCCTTACAAATATACACATCACCTCCTTACAAATATACATTGTTTTTGTTTGGTGCATTGGCATGGAACTGAACATGTGCACAAAACATGTAAAGGACAAAACCAATTTAGCCCTACTGACCTAGATGCCTTTGAAAACTTGAGTGATGTCTTGATATCACTTACCATCTTAAACTTTAAGCATAAGATGGTCCAAGCATCAGGTTTGGGCCATTCGGGATTGTTAAGACGGGGGTTGGGGATCTCTTCTAGTTTGCCATTCGAGATTGTTAAGAGGGGGGTTGGGGATCTCTTCTAGTTTGCCATTCGGGATTGTTAAGAGGGGGGTTGGGGATCTCTTCTAGTTTGCCAAATAAACTTGGTTTTTTATCTACAAAATATGAGTGAGAAAAGAAAAAGATATTGTTCTCTACAAGATCACTTGTTGGGCTTTGAGAGATACAAACATTGCCTCTCCAATGGATGCATGTATAGCATAGAAAACTCCAGTGAGGCTTTGGAGTGGTTGTTCCTCAACATAATTAGAGGAGAAAATATCTGCACAGAGAGACATAAGAAAATGGAGAATCATAAGAAAAGTTAAAACAAAAAATCCAATATTAGCATGTTGTTAAAGGTGTGTTTATGTTACACTCACAATTTTAAGGAAACCTGTTGGCCTTGAATGTATAGGGCTCCAAGGGTATACACATGTTGCACTATGGCAACTAGTCCTTCCTTCTTAGTATGCTTGAAGCCTTGTAGCCACCCCTTCTAATAATGTAGGATATTCCCCAGTTGATGCACTCGATGTGGTCCCTTAGAGCTTGTAGACCCAAGCCCAACCCTGAATCTTGTTGGAGCCCAAACTCCATTCTCATCTCTTATGTTATGCAGCACAAGCTCTTCCACCTTCTCCTCCCTAGGTCTTCTCACATTACTGGAAGAGGCCATGGTGAAAGAAAAGAGAAGAAGGGAAAAGAAAAGCAACAGAGGAGTGGAGAGGACAGAAAGTTCAAGGTTTTCAGTGCAGCAATGGAAAGCTTAAAAGAGGGTTAGAGTTTGAGAATAGGCTTCCTGAACCTAGAGTAGACTAAAGAGGGATAGAGTTTCTACAGCAATGGAGAGGGAGGGAGCTTGAGAGAGAGAGAGAGAGAGGGAGATTGAGAGGGAGGGAGCTTGAAAAGGAGGAAGAGCTTGAGAGGGATGGAGTTTCTGCAGCAATGGAGAGCTTAGAAAAGGAAGAAAGAGGGAGAGAGAGCTTGAGACACTGAGGGAGCTTGACATGGAGGAAGAGCTTGAGAGAGGTATGGAGTTTCTACAGCAATGGAGAGCTTAGAAGAGGAAGAAAGAGATTCAAAATGAGCTTCCCAAATCTAGAGTATGTTGGGGGGAAGTTTGAGAGGAAAAACACACTTTTGGAAAAAAAATAAAAAATTTCAATTTTTAGGGTTTTTAATCTGCGTGATTCTAGGTGGGGGGATCTCTAAGTTTGGGCCCAAGAGGTAGGGGGACAAGAGTAGTAATTAGACCCTTAGCAAACCAAAGCCTAGGCCCCCTAGGGTCAAAGAAGTCAAAAATATGCACCCAGTCCTCTTCCTATTGGTCCATTCCTAATCAAAAGTTAATCCAAGAGGCCCTCTTTGGGTCCAAAAAATTCCTAATGTTCTCCTAGGAGGTTGCATGGACCTTCGGAGTCCTTGTTAAAAGAGATATCATATTTGAGAGCCTAAATTTAAGACTCTACTCTAAAAATGTATACAATTTAAGACTTTACTCTAAAAGCGTATACAATTTATTAAAAGTTACACACACAAGGAATGAGAAGGAGAAACCAGATGCAAGCACTTGAGGGAAAAATAAAGAGGTTTAAAAGAACACAACACTCTAATAAGGTCTAGGGAGAAACAGAGGAAGGGTATGCTGATACACATGGTAAAAGAGGGCATGAAAAACAACGACGAGGAAGGGCAAGTAGGTACAGGTGCAAATAAGTGTGTGGGTAAGAAGACTCAAATTTTGTGAAGCTCTTATGTGTTCACTCTTACTTTCAAGAAATTAAGAAGGTAGAAAATGAGATTTTAAAAAATCCTTAGCTTTAACAAAACTATTCTATAGGTTACACATTTTCTAGGAGTGCACAACATGTGATAAATTTTTCATCCCTTTCATCTTCCCTCTTTATACGTCTTGTTGAAAACCAGTTGAATGAATAGAGGAGTAGCTTCAGACCACAATTAGCAGAAAGCACCCATGAGATCTTTAGGCAGCCCCAAATAATCACTACAATAGAATGATATTGTAGTAGCAAAAATAGCGATGCTTTTATAACTAGAAGGGTACGAAGATATTGGGCCTATATCATTGCTAAAAATGCTGCTATTTTCATTGCATGGGATCACTTCTCAGCAACAAAAATTCACTGCTCTCATCAGCAAACGATATTTCATTGTTCAGTAACAAAATATCGCTGTTGTTTTTGCTACTGAGCAACGATAGAACTGCCTAGAAAAAATAAGCTGGGGAAGACTGGGGAGTTTGCACAGGACTCCCTAGTCTGCTTTAGCTATTTTTTAATTAAAACACATTCAACGATAGAACTGCCTAGAAAAAATACGCTGGGGAAGACTGGGGAGTTTGCACAGGACTCCCTAGTCTGCTTTAGCTATTTTTTAATTAAAACACATTCATAATATTTTAATACAAACATAAACTTGAAAAAGACAGAAACTAAGAAGAATGCAAGTGAGCCTATGCATATAGAGTCTACGCATAAATCTCTTTGCATAGAGCCTACGGGTAGAGCCTATGCATAGAGTCGTATGTATAAAGCTCATGCATAGAGTCTACGCATAAATCTCTTTGCATAGAGCCTACGTGTAGAGCCTATGCAGAGTCGTATGCATAAAGCTCCTGCTATAGAGCCTTATCCACAAAGCTCTACATATAGAGCCTACACATAGAACTCTACGCATAGACCATATGGATAGAGATAAACCTTAGCTAAACCTACACCCAGCACCCAAGGGTGCAATAAAGGTACAACTTGAATAAGCAATTAAACAAAAAGGAGAGCTTATCTCTTTTTTGTGAAGACGAAGGAAAGGATTAGTGCAAGAGCTATAAAATAAAAGATTAAACAAAGTAATTAGTAGATTAAACATAAGCTTTATGCAAGCCTATGCATAAAGCTTGCATAAATATGCATAAAACTCTATGCAAAGAGCTTGCAAGCCTATGCAAGCTTTATGCATAAAGCCTATGCATAGATTAAACAAGACTAAGCATAAAGCTTGTAAGATCTATACATAAAGCCTATCCATAGAGCTTGCAAGCCTGTGTATAATCCTTTATGGAAGCCTATGCGTAGGCTTTAACCCGGCACCCAAGGGTGCAATAAAGTAAGATAAAACCATAGACAATTAAAACTAGTAAGATAAAACCATAAACTAAGATCTATACCAGGGATTTCATAAACGTGTTCACAAATTCGTGATCACGTTAACAAAATGTGTTATTAACATTCTAAAACATGTGATCACAACATATATTCACAAGACTTGATGTCTTACCGACCAGAACTTACTATTCCTATAAACCTGCCGGGATTCTTTGTTTCCCGGTGGGCCCGCCCGCCGGGAAACAAAGAATCCCGACAGGCATATTTCTTATTAATAAAAGGCACCCGACACCCTTAGCCGGCTTTTCGGGAAGATTGTCCTTGTTTTGGGGGAGCGTCCTCTAGGGAAGAACGTCCATATCTTAGGGGCTATTATCTTTCCTTGTTGTTGGCACTCCTAAGGCTACTAAGCCACTAGTCCTCAATTCTTTGAATTGTGGGCAGAGTGTGGTTCGTAGCTAATATTTGCGGAGATTTAGGGACAAAGTTGGAGTCACTTCAACTTTGCGTTTGAGCAGCACAAGTAGTCTACCTTATTCTGCTCTATAAATGGTTTGATGGAGCCAAGAGTCCTCCTTAGGGGCTTGTATTGGTTCTTGATATTTGATATAGTCTTTATTAGACAAGGGTCTATTGTCCTATACTAGAGTGTTGGGCAAACATAGATTTTTGATTTACTTTGTTAATGTTAGAGTCTTAGAGAAGGTCTTTTGTCCTATACTAGAGTATTGGGCAATCATAGATCTTTGATTTGTTTAAAGTATCCTTAATTGGGTACGAAAGACATCCTTCATCGGGGGTGCAATGTGCATTGTATGCATGCTGTCAATTACATGTGTCTTAATCTTAGAATACACATTTATGCATTCATCTTGTCGTGTCGTGATGCTAAAAGTCTAGCAAAAATTAATGTCTACCGTTCTGTAAGTTGAAAAATAAAATTCCTATAGGCAAAAAACTTTCAGTCACATCCTGTGCAGTTAGCATGAATCGTCATGGATGTTTTTCTCTTTTAAAATAAAAACAATAAACAACATATATCACGATCTTTTATTTTTGTCAAAATAGATTCAAACTAGTTTCAGATTTTTGCTTAGCTACATTTTAGCTTTTCAGTAATCACTTGGTTTTTTAAGGCTTCTATGTTTATGTGGTGATATATGTTTTGTAATATGTGAGTGGCTTTGTTGTTACTTCGTTTGTGTATTCATTATTGTATGCTTGCTTGAATAGGTTATTTGAGATGGAAGAAAACGTTGGACCTAGCGATACTTCTAATAGAGCCCAAATTCAGAAGAGCAGAAAAAAAAAGGCACCTGGGATAGAGTGGCAATATGCAATTAACATCGGTGACCGATTCATAGATTGGGAGTGTAAGCTATGCCACGCAGTAAAATCAGGTGGGGCACCTCGATTAAGAGAACATTTTTTAGGTGGAGTGAAAAAAAAAGGCCGAGGATGTATCCACCCCTCTGCACATGCAGTGGCCAAACGTTTAAGAGACGAAATGCAGAAGAAAGACGCAAGGAAACTGTTCTCATCTACTGCCAATGTATCGAGGCAGGAAGAACATTGTTGTTCTAATCATCAAACTCCGGAAGCATCGCCGACTTGTACTCTGAACTTTAATCTGCACAACCAGAAAGTAATCTACCCAGTGTATCTTCTTGCAAGCGTCACTTTAACATACCCATGCGTCAAACTTCATTGCAGGAAAGCTTACGTAACGGTCTGCTCGATGATGCACAGCTCGCCCTTGCTGAAGAAATATACTTTTCAGGGAGTGCTATGGTGATGGTGGAGAGTGAGCATTGGAAGAGAGCATGGAAGAAAATCGGTGAATTTGGATCAGGGTTTTCATCGCCTTCGTATCATGCTATGCAAAATGATCTATTGGAGAAATGCTATGCTCAAGTGAAAGAACGTGTACATAGAATAATTCTTAGCAACATAGAGCTTTCTGGATGTAGTATAGTCAGCGATGGATGGTCCAATGCACAAAGAAAACCATTAATTAATATAATGGTTGTTTCACCTAGAGATGAGACTTTTATGCGTGTCGTGGATTCGACTGGTGCAATAAAATCTGGGGCATATATTGCTGGTATCATTGCCTCTGTGATAGAAGAAGTGGGTGCCAAAAATGTAGCCCAAATTGTTATGAACAATGCAAAAAATTGCAAGAATGCATCCAAAATCTTAAAGCGGCAGTATCCACATGTTTTCCCGTCTGGCTGCAATACTCATAGTTTGAATCTTGTATTGAAAGATTGGTATAAAAGTGATGATACCAAATGGTTTGTCTCTATCGTCGAATACTGTTCGCAAGCTTGTGAGATTTATGCTCAAGAGACAGAGAGTGTTAGATATTTTTCGGCCTCGCATGTCAGTTATGTTAAAGCTTCCTGCGGAGACTAGGTTTTGCACTCACTTCTATACTTTCGAGTCTCTTCTTCGAAACAAAGATGCAGCTTGTGAAACATTTACATGTATGGCATTCCATGATTGGGAGAGCACTCAGACTGAAAGAGTGAAAGAGAAAATCAAAGTCTTAAAGACAGCGCTCACGAAGAAAACCTGGTGGAACAGTGTAATGGATGCGTACCACTTAATGATGCCTGTTATGTATGCGATACAAAATCTTGATCAAAGAGCGCCTAATCTTGGAAAAGTATGAATACAATGGTGGACTGTCCAGCGGAGTTTAGAGTGTCCTGAGAAATTAGAGCATTCAGTGGTTGAAAAGCATTGGCGTGTACCATTCTCCAGTCGACAAAGAAAAGTCCTATTGAAGTACTTCCATGCCAGATGGATTGGAGCGCATACACCATTACACAGTGCTGCTTATATGCTAGATCCTGAATACTGGAATATGGATTTGATGTCTAACGTTGAGGTGGTTCAGGATTTCTACACAGTGGTTAATACTTTTTATGACAATGTTGATGATCGCGTAAAAGAGGTGTCCTGTTTTCGATTGAAAGAAGGTCTATTTTCCAACTCCCTTGTTCAACAAATGGCTAAAGAGCAACCTGCATGGAAGTGGGGATGATGAATGGTGGTGAGCACTATGCTTTGTTGCGCAACCTTGCGATGAAGGTTCTAGGCCAGTGTTCTTCAAACTCAGGCTCAGAAAGAAACTGGAGCATGTACAAATCTATTCACAGCACTATTCGCAATCAACTTCTTACAGACCGAGCTGATAAACTTGTTTACATGTATTGCAATGAAAAAATCCTGTGACACATTGAAAGCGAAGAATATGAAGAAGATATGCCCAGATGGATGTATGATTGTGATGTAGAAGATGAGCACTTTGATGTTGGACCTACGTTGTGCACTAGCCTTGAGATAGAAGATAATCTGAGCATTGACTCGGATGAGCTCAATCAAGCAGATGGGAGAGTAGACAGTGAAAGGATTTTAGAGCACGATGTTGACATAGGGGAAGAAGGAACTTGAAGTTACTTAAAAAAATTAACTTCATTATATGAATTATCAACTCAAATGAAAGATTTCAATTTGTCATTACAAGTTGTCATTACAAGTTGTCATTACAATTTGTCAGTACAATTTGTCACTACAAAAAGATTGCCATTACGCAAGAAGTGTTTGTACATTTAGCTTTCGTCTTGAAAGAGATTGCGAAGTACACTAGGAGTAGGAGAGGGTGACCCCGGTGGTTTGTATTCATTAGCCATACCGAACATAGCATAAATACCATGGTTAATTGCTATGCCGCACAATGCACATGTGGACACATTCTGCATCTGTCTCACCAAGCATATCAAGTGATAGTAGTGGCCACATGGTAGAACATAGTGGCCGCTCCAACCGTTGAATGGTTTGTAGCACACGAGACATTGCAAGGAGGAGGAACTAGTAGCACCGCTAGCAGCCCCCACAAGCTCAAGATGCATCAAAAAATGTGAAATATGATTCCCTTGACGCATAGGATTTAAACGTGCAGATAGTCCTTGCACATCTTGGCTAAGCCCGGGTGAGCTGCTCTTGAACCTCTCTGTTGGCCGGGGGGATTTTGGGCCTGTGACAATCTCACTGTTTCTTGCTCCTTCTCTGTGCGAGCTTTGCCCCTAGGTTGTCTTTGACTGCGTTCAGCTCTAGCCCAGCCCCTTCCACCATGAGAGCAAGCTCCTCTCTTGTGAAGGTCA
This sequence comes from Cibotium barometz, assembly GCF_041138505.1. Lineage (NCBI taxonomy): Eukaryota > Viridiplantae > Streptophyta > Polypodiopsida > Cyatheales > Cibotiaceae > Cibotium > Cibotium barometz. The sequence goes on along the minus strand of NC_141048.1, from coordinate 2,835,376 downwards.
CTGTCTCTTCACGCAAATCATGGGTGTTGACAGTGACCTCTCTAGAAGCGAAGTCCACAGACGTTTGCAGGACAAACTGGGCATACAGCATCTTGGCAAAATACAGTGGAGCGTCTGCATTGTGGAGAGGACGACCGTACACTTCTAAGAATATTTGTTCGGCATTATTTTTGATGTCGTCTTGATTGCACCGCGACACCTTCCACCTTCCCTTCTTGATCTCGCCATCTGGGCATGGCCATATCTATTTAATTATATCTATGGTTATTTGTTTGTTGATGTCTTTCCATTGGGCATAAGAAGGGTTTGCCCATTTTTACAACCGGCACGCCGTTCTAGTCACTTCACGAGCAGTCAATCCGTGTGCAAGGGATTTCATGCGCTCGTAGTACGACTTCTTAGCCAGCTCGTGGCACTCGTTTGCTTGTGCGTCTCCCATGTCTGCACGAATAGAGGACAAATAAAGATGACTTTAGGCTTTAAATGAACTATAAAATAAAATGTATGACAAATTCATCATTATCCTCAAAAACTTAATTTTAAACACCACGGGATGAAAGATGAAATGCAAAGACTCGAAAAATATCCACTTAACATAAAAATACTTCAAAACATTGCACACACTAGAAAACATTGGTCATTCTTCAAAGTAAGGCAGACACCATGTTTAATTACATAATAGGATTAAATGATACAATGTTTGTTATATTATTTTTTTAGTATGTGCATGCTTACAAATTTAGATGCAAAAAGAGGAATTTTCATGATATTCTATGTACATACATTTTAAATATTAAAAGAGAAATTTTTGGTATATTTCAAAATAGGTATATTCATGTTATGTATATACATGGGTATTTTTATTTATTTATTAAAAAAGGATTTTTCACCGTACTATTAATTACGAAAATGCATAAATTAATTTTAGTGTTAAAAGAGAAAGTTTCACCATAATTCTACATAGATAATCTAGGGCATATTGATGCCGAGGTTCAATTGGAGAAAAGAATAATTTAGAATATTTCTATGAGAATAATTCAATAAAATGATGTATGCATATTTTATCAGTCAAAAAAAGAAATATCCTCATTAAAATTCCATTATTCTCAAATAAAATTATTATGACCCAGAATGAATGAATTTTAGTTTTTTTTAAGGATTTTACCCTTACGATTAGAAATCACAGTTATTTTATCAGATAAATAAGAGAAAAAACTTTAGAAAATAATTCTAAGATTAAATCCGAGTAATTCAGTGTTAGACCATGATTACGTGAGAAAGGTGGGTCAGTAAGATGCCCGCCCATCTCTTGAATTAGAAATCAAACCAAGTCTTGTGACCATTCCCATTTCTTCAAAACACAAAGAATGGATAACCGGCGGGCTGATTTAGAGAAGTTTTCCCTAAGACCCGATATCGTTGAGAAATGACTTAGAAACTCGTTGTAATTGATGGGTGGATCACCGAGATACGAGATTCATGATTTTCATTAAGAAAGTCTGGGTTTTAAGAAAAAGGGTCTTGTGAAATAAAACTCAACGGGAAATTCTTACTTGCATACAAACTCTGTTTTTGTAAAAGGACTGTCTGATGCCAGAATGCTAGAGGAAGCATTTGGCTTATGGGTTAATCTAAGGAGAGTTACGTTGCAACACCTGGTGGGGAGTCATCGAAGGACGTCTCTTGACGGCAAAGCCTGCCAAGGTCTTGAGGACCAACCTCTTGGTTAAAAATGGTGCGCTTTTGGTACGATGGGCGAGGCTGACGAAGCGGTCCCTGAGTGAAGTGCTAGGATACCTAAGGAGGATCCTAAAGGGTTCTTACCAGGCCATGCACGGGCTCGCGGTAGCTAAGACACCCATGCGTATGTCGAGGAAGATATTGATGGATTGGCGAGAAATTATCTAAGTGAACTCGAAACTTAAAATTCAATCTCGTTGGTTGATTAGCTGGCCTTCAACGGAGAGTTCGGACGACATTTTGATTGTAATAGCAAGGCAATAGTAATGGAAATGACGACATTTTGATTGTAGTCTGAGAGTGATGGAAAGGCAATAGCACCCCTCTTTATAGAAAAAAGGGTACTAGTAGTCTGCCTCCATCCTCACGACCCTATTTTTCTGTCTCCGATTGCGATACCTTCTTAGGAGAAGGTGTATATTTTAGTGTGTTGTATACAAAGTATACAACATTTTTGGGGTCCTCGGCACGATTCAAGCGCAATTCACATGCGTTTTGGGCAACGTAAGGTTTCTGCAAATGTTCTTGAGAGGCGTCATTTTGTATTGGTTCTGCTCAATTTTGGGTATTTGGGTTGTGTAGTGGCAAAGATTTGCTATGTAGCAGCATCTCCAGTGTCTTCAACAACATCGACCATCATCCTTTTGCCAGTAATACTCTATTCTCTACTCTGTGTTAATTTTCATACACTTTACAGGTGATTCAGTCAGTTGGCAACCATCCAAGGTTGCATTCAATAAATACTTAGTACTTGTAGTGTGTTGAAAGATTTTGCATTTGGTAGAAAGTCATGGCTAGCAGTAGTGATGTATTTAACACGTTGTTTGCTAAGGACAAACTTGATAGAACTAACTACCCATTGTGGTCCTATATCATGAGGCATGTATTGGTTGCTAAAGGCCTTTGAAATGTGGTCTATGTTAGTGAAACTCGTCTTGTTTCACAACTACTAGTGCAACTAGGTACTGCAGGTACATCTGAAGTAGAATCTGCTCTACAGATGTGGTTCCTCTACATGCACCACCAATAACTCCCACTGCTGCTCAAACAAGATAGGATGGAAGATATGCACAAGCACATGCATTGCTTGCACCTTCTATGAAGCGAAGCATTATTTCTCATATTTGATCATGTAAGACTTCAAAACAAGCATCGGATGCACTTGCTGCATTATACCAGGTGCGCAATGAGTGAGGCGCGTCTTGCATATCTGCACAAACAGTTTGAGTCTGAGCACATGAATGAGAGAGACTCAATGGATAGCTTCTTGACCAAGATCAAAGATTTTAAGGAGCAGCTTGCTAGTGTGGATAAGATATATCTTGATAGTACATTGGTGCCCACAGTTCTCAATGCATTGCCTCGGATTCTTATCAGAGTTTTGCCTCTACTCATAGACTCATGATAAGGGGAAATCCAAATGCCCTTACATTTGATGAGATGGTTTCATTACTCTTGTAAGAAGAGCAATCTAAGCAAAACAAATCATATATGCGAGTTGCTGACCAAGCTTTTGTTGCCAATCAGAAAGGAAAAGGTAAAGCTTCTTCGCATGGCGGCTATAAGCCAAAATTCAGAATCCTCAGGTAAGGATATAGATAAAGATGGTGATAAGCCTAAAAAAAGAAGGGCAAGTGTCACTCTTGCAGGAAACCAAGGGACTACATACATGAGTGCAAGAAAAGACTAGGGAAGGAGAAAAAGAAAGAATTGGGCATGGATGTGGCTGATGCATGTGCACCAAGTGTAGAGAAGAAGAAATCTGCTAGTTTCTCTCAAGATTATTGGGCATGGACTGTACATTGCAGTTATGACCCTTCTGCTCACATTACTTCACAAAAAGGTTTTTTCTCATCTTTGGAATCTGTCCCAAGTGTAGGAATTGTCACATGTATAAATGGTTCCTCATATCCTATCAAAGGAGTTGGTAGAGTTGTGCTCACTGCTGCAAATGGGGGCGCATTTACTCTTTTTGGAAGTTTTATATGTGCTAGGCATTAGGAAGACCTTGCTACAGCCTTAGCCTTAGCCTTTTTAGGCTTGATGGTGAAATTTGCGGATGATAGATGTACAGTTCAGGATAAAAATGATGGTTATTCTATCATTGCCTCAAGTACCTTGTTTCATGGCCTATACAAGATGGATGTATTTCAGAAGTTGCAGCATGATGCTTGCTCAGTCTCTATAACTCGTGCAATAGGTGATGTAGAATTATGGCATGCACAATTCGGTTATTAAAATTATGGCAGTTTATTACGCCTTCAAAGGCATGATATGGTGTCTGAGTTGCCACCTCTTGAGACCCCTACTAGACATGTAAGTGAGGAGTGTATTCGTGGTAAAATGCATCATGCATCATTTGCAAAGGATGGATCTATGAGATCTGTTAAGAAATTATAGCTTATACATAGTGATGTATATAGTCCTATGAGGACATCATCTATTGGGGGATATCTCTACTTCGTCACTTTTATTCATGATTACTCCATCCATTAAAGCAGAATTCATAGATTTTTATGTGCTTAAGGCACTTCGTATCTATGGTTAAAAATGCACGTGAATGTAAAGTTGGCACCCTTTGTTCAGATCCAGGGGGGAGTATATGTCGAAGGAATTTCATGTATATATGGCTGAAAAAGGCATAAGACATCAATGTATAGTGCCATACACACCTCAACAAAATGGTGTGCCTGAGTGGAAGAATAGATCTCTCTACATGGAGATGGCACGATGTATGGTGAAAGCCCAAGATTTACCTCATGGTTTTTGGTTAGAGGTAACTACGTGCACAAACTATGTGTTGAACAAATGCGCTACCAAGGCCTTGCAGTCTAAAACTCCTTTTGAAGCTTGCAGGAAGCCTTTTGTGGCTCATTTGCGTGTTTTTGGTCGTCTTTCTTATCGTCTTGTGCCTGAGCAACAACGTAGTAAGCTTGATGTGATAAGGCACTTAAATGCATATTTGTGGGATACTATTCAGAAAGCAAGGGATATAGACTCTACCATCCAGCCTCAAAGCGGATTTTGCTAAGTAGAGATGTTGTTTTGTCAAGAACTCAGTTCAGCCCATGCTTTCATACAAAAAATAGTAGAATGTATGCTCACAGGACATGTTTGATTCACTCTTACCTTTGTTTAATGGAGGGCAGCCATATATAGAGCAATTGAATGCTCAACCAAGTATTGAAATTCAGCCTTTACATGTGCAAAATCAACTTGCAAATCATTTTTTTGATGAGGTAATTATTGAGGATGTAGTGGATGATGAGGACAGAGCAACCATAGAAGAATCTTGGCATATGCCAAAATGGCTTGTGCAAACATTGAGCGATAGCAAGTTGGCAGCTTCTTTACCTAGCAGAACTCGTGTAGGTTCTCATCATGCAGATTATTCTCATGTGGATCATGTTCTCATTTCTACTTTATGAGGAGAAGCCTGTTTCCTTTGAGGAAGCACATCATGGGTGGAATGTACATCAGTTGGACATTAAGACTGAATTCTTGAATGGTGACTTACATGAGGACGTGTATGTATCGAAGCCTCCTAGTTTTGATGTGAAAGGAGAAGAGTCTAAAGTATGTAGGTTGAAAAAGGCTCTTTATGGCCTTAAGCAGGCTCCTAGAGAAGATTCATGCATACTTCGTTGCAAATGATTTTTGCAACAGTCCAACAGAGAGTACCCTCTATTTGTGAAGAGGAGAAAGGACACATTTTTTTGTCATCATTCTATATGTTGATGACATGCTGCTCTCACGGGACCTGATATAGATCAGATTTCAGCCTTTAAGGCTGATTTGCAGGTCATCATTTGAGATGTCAGATTTGGAGTCCTTGCATTATAATTTAGGGATTCGGTTTATGCAGCGCAATGATGGCATTGTTATGCTGCAATCTAAATATATACAAAAGCTATTAAAGAGGTTTAATCTTGAAGACTTTAAACCTGTGGCTACACCTATGGAGATAGGTACTCGACTTAGTCTTCAAGATGCAAGAGACTCTTTTGGTGCTAGTTTGTATCAGTAGACTATTGGATCCCTTCTATATGTATGCAACACGAGGGCAAATATACAGTATGCGGTCTCACAGTTGAGAAGATTTATGCATGGCCAAAGTACGAAGCATTGGTAGGCTATCAAGCGAGTTTTTCACTATTTGTAGGGCACTCAGCATTTTGGATTGTTTTATCCAAAGGGGAATGAGTCACAGCTGCATGCTTTTAGTGGTTCATATTGCGCTGGATGTTATGACACACGAGTGTCCACTAGTGGGTTTTGCTTTTGCCTTAGTGATTCAGGTATATTATGGGGCTCAGCAGCAAGAAGCACCCTACAGTGGCCACTTCCAGCTCTGAAGCTGAGTACAGGAGGGCAGCTACAATTCAATGTGTGTGGCTCAGATGTCTTATGGTTGATTTGAGTGTTGGACAGTCGTATAGTACTACCATTTTCACTAACAGCCAGAGCGCATTAGGAGTTGTTGCGAGGAACCGAGTGTTTCATGCTCGCACTAAGAACATTGAGGTGCATTACCACTTTGTTAGGGAAAGACTCTCTACAGCAGGGATCCTCTTTGTCTCTATGTGCCTACACATGACAACATGGCAGATTTATTCACAAAGGCTCTTTCTTATGAAAAGTTCAAAGCTTTTCGTAAAGCTTTGGGCTTACTACCTTTTCAAGATTGATCGGGCATATCCTATACATGTTCACATTATGACTCCAGGGGGGATTTGTAGCATTATATGGTAGTATTGTGTGTGAACACACTTAGGACCGTCATGGCACTTTTTCCCTCACTATGAGGTTTTTTCCCCCATGCGTATGCACACACTCTTATCTAATCATTTTGGGGTGTGTATTTATCTTTTGTATCTGGCACACATTTGTTCATTCTAATCTAGTGAGTGTGTGTACTCTCAAGCTTCTCTATCTTGTGTGTGTGCGTTGTTGCAACCCTATCCCTAATTCCAACACTTCCAACCAGCTTTGTTAGAATCAAAATGGTGGTATATATAATATAAATTGCACCTCGAAGCAAACACATATTTAAAGATAGGGATGTTGAGGAAAAAATAGAAGAAGGTGATAACACCCCCAATGCTTTAGAAAGTAACTAAAAATATGCTCATGATGTAAATGTTATGGACGATGATGTCATTGAGAATCAATTAATATATACATGAGGAGGGCTCATCATCATCTAGTGGATTTACTGATAGTACATGCTCTTATCCTTCTATGGATGGTAACGAATTCCCTTTTAATATTGTGTTTGGAGATATTGGAGATATGTAGACCTCATTTTAGAAATTGAGCCTTTGGAGCCATAGACCTTATATAGGATGAATAATCATAAAATTTCTATTATATTCTAAAAGCAAATATATTCACTAATATTTTTGATAAAATGTTGTAAGTAAATTTTGATGTAAATATCGACACACATTTCAACCCACATATCGATGCAGGTACCGAAATCTTCTACTGACAATAATGCTAAGGCCCAAGAGATCGCATACTTGAAAAAAACTATCTCGACAAAAACATTGCACATCATTACTATGGGTAGATCTCTTGTAGTGAAAGTTTTGAGTTTTTATATGCACCCAGGAGGCTTTGAATATGCACCACTCCCATTTCTTTACCCTTTTTCCTCCTACACTGATGGGAGAATGTACATGCACCCTACTCCGAGAATCCTAATGGGGGAGTAGTATCCTTACCCTCGCTCATTACCACTTATCTTCTGTGAATATTTTTAGGTTATTTAATTTGTCTTATGTTTTATTTTGTTTGGTTTTCTAAATAGATTAATAATGTAAACATGTCTTCAAAGAAAGGTCAATAGTTTAAGTCATCTCTCTGCTTTACCTTTTTTAATCTTATGCCATGTCATTGCCATCTTTCCTTCTTCTATACTAGAGGAAGAAGAGAGAGGTGTCGAAGAATACTTTTCTTGTTTTTGTCCTTATGAGAAGAAGAATAAAGGGAAGAAGAGAAAGAATCTCTTCTCTTTGGGGAGGTTTTTCAAATTTCTTTATATTGAAGAAAATGAAGAGAAAAATAAAGATATACATTAATTTTGGTGTTTGTTGCTTGTAGTATTACGGTCTCTTTAATCGCATCTTCAACCTGACATTCACTCTCGACTCTACGTAAGACTCCCATCGCTTCTATGTTTTTACTATGTGCCACCCTTGTGTTCATTGATATATCTTTTATATGTTTCACCAATGTGTGATCCTGTTTCTTTTTTAGATATAGAAAATGAAATATAAGGGCAATATATATTTCAGGAGATAATACCCTTGAAAAGGAAGGATCAACTGTATACCTATGCCCTTTCATAGCAGCCATGCGGTTAGGTTACGTTGTAGCAATTCAATCACAGAAAGCTGTAGATGAGTACTCAAAGGGGCGAACCACCCTGGCGTGCCTACAAAGGACCACGTGATGTGGCCATGAGAACGAAAGAAAGAATCAGCATTGTGACTTGTGTGGATTGTAATGAGGATCCTGGGGATAAGGATTATGAATCAGCATGTGTACTCGAAGGGGCGACCCACAAAGGACCGCGTAATTTGGCCATGAGAACGACAGAAAGACTGGTGTGGATTACAAATCAGCATGAGCATGTGCTATTAAACGAGAGAGAGAGAGAGAGTGTGTGTGTGTCCGTCCGCGTGCGCGCGTGTGAGAGAGAGACACAGAGAGAGAGAGAGAGAGAGTACGGACAAGCTGGCGGAGGCGAGACGTCTAATTTTTCTTTTTCTGACACTAACAAGAGATCAGAGCGACGCGGTGACAAGGCAGGACAGAGAGCACGAGAGAAATGCTTAGCAGCTTAGGTCGGTGATCATGTCCTCCTCGACTCCACAACGAGTCTTCCGGCTATCTACATAAGAAGTAGAGCTCGGCACACCAGCGTATCAGCACCAACAACGCCTTTCCTCCACTTTGCAACAACAACAGATTTAGCGAGATGTCTAGTTCTGCCCAGGTAAGTACGTAGGGCGAACAATGTATCATCAACTTCTAATTGGTATGATATTTGATTTTAGCCTCTTGTATAGCTGGCTATAGTAGCTAATTGAATAATTAGTATGCTTCATGATTCTGCAGGCTGATGCAGCGGTGATTCTTGGGCCTTGGGGGGGCGCTGGCGGTGACGCCTTCGACGACGGATGGCATAACTCAGGTGTTTCGAAGGTCACCATTTACTACACGGAAATACTCCGGGGCTTGGAGGTTGTGTACGGCAACGGAAGCACGAAGCTTCACGGTTCCCGCGTGGGCAGCACAAAGGAGGTAGGAGAGTAACGAGTTAGAGAGCGCCTCTCACAATTACGTCACGTTCTTCTACCTTAACTCGTCTTTTTAATATTGCTTTTCATTTCGTTCACGGCGCAGATCCAGTTCAACCCGGCAACAACGGGGGCGCTCGAGGCGTTAAGTAACATCTCCGTCACCGTCGCTCGTGATTCCGGATACTTCTCCGGCGATCCTAACCACATTGGCGTGGTGGCTGTGGGCCTCTCTGCCTCAACCGTCACCACCCAGTTTCCGAGTGCCAGGAATGGCCAGATTGTCCGACCCCAAATTCTTGGCTTCTTCGGCGGTGCCGGCACCAACATCGATCGCCTCGGTGTTTACGTCTCCAACGTTCGCGCCTAGCAGCATGTGGACGTCAACGGGCTTTGTGCAGGATGCCCAATAAGAAATAAAATAAATAATCACTCTCCGTGCACGTGAGACATGCATGCACAAATGCCAGACCTGCGTTTCCCAAAAAAAAAAATGGTTCTGTTTCTCTACATGTGCTGTTGCTGTGATTGTTACACCTGTTGCTGTGATTGTGTGTAACCGTGAGATTAATCTTTGAATGACCGCCGATCTTTCGTTCACGCAACCATTTTGTAACCATATAAAAACCTATAGCTCTCGCGCGCGCTCTCTATCGCTAGATAGATTATGGATATGTACGTGTATATATGTACATATACGTATGCATGTATATGTAAAACAAAAGTAGTGGCGAAAAAAAACTTTTAAATTGTCCTACATGGGAAGTTATATAGTATTAACTATGTAACTAAGGAAATCTATCTTGCAAGTTGGAGTAGAGGAGAGAGTCACGAGATCCCAACGTTCAAGTTGTTCCTTCAATTATTCTCTAATCGTTGTAATTATCTACAAGTCTACGTTTGGTTGGTAAAATAGACATTGCCTTCTATTTCACACAAATTATAACAATGATAGTAGATTGTAGAAACATCACATCTCCTTCTACTAAGTATATAGCTAACCATGTTAAGAGTATAGTAGATTACCCCCATAATGTGCTTTCACACTAATTCTTGTATCTCATTGGGCTTGATAGAAGTAACAATTCCTCTATCGGCATTTGCATTAATCTCGGCATCTAGCTTCTGCTCAATTGTTTGGTCATTTTGTCATTTTGTGGTGTTACATCTAAGTAATTTCTTACATCCTTAATGATGAGCGAACCTTTCAAGGCTTCATATGCTTAGGCTTGCCACACCCAGCTTAAGTGGATGGCACAAAATGTGTCACACCAAAATGCTCCCGTGACCCCACCCATCAACATGTAGGCATGTAGTGATGTAACTCGTGTGCTGCATATTTGGTCACTAGCTTACAGAGCTGGCAACTGCCCATGTGTCGTTTCTGAAGTTAGTAATCTATATGCTGAATGAGTCCAAGACTCTTGGGCTACAGTTGCTTGCATCTAAATCTTTAGCAACACTAATCACTCTGGCTAGGTCTCCTTGTCACCACCATGGGTTACAAAACCATTCCCCTTATCACCAACTCTAAAAATTTGCCAACAAGAGGTGATGGGCATTGGAGATGTGATTTGGATACTTCACTCTCCACTATGAAGCCCACATACCAATAAATGCACAAAATAAGTTGACTACCCACCATCAAATAGGACTCTACAAGTCCATGTTTGGTTGGTGAAATAGACATTGAGTTCTAGCCTCTAGTATTTCACACAAATTATAACAATGATGGTAGATTGTAGGAACATCACATCTCCTTCTACTAGGTATGTAGCTAACCAAGATAAGAGTATAGTAGATTACCCCCATAATGTGCTTTCACATTAATTCCTGAATCTCATTGGGATTGATAGAAGTAACAATTCCTCAATTGGCATTAGCATTAATCTCAGCATCTAGCTTCAGCTTAGTTGTTTGTTATAACAATGGTCATACATATTGTTATCATTTCAACTCGGTCATTTTGTGGTGTAACATCATCTGAGTGATTTCTTACATCCTTAATGATGAGCTATAGATTCAATATCCTGTCCAAATTTTTTAAGGCTTCGTATGCTTAGGCTTGCCACCTAGCTCAAGTGGATGACACATTATGTGTCGCACCAAAATGCTCCCATGAGCTCATCCACATGTAGGCATGCAATGTTGTAACTCATGTGCTACACATTTTCTCACTAGCTTTTGAAAGTGTGTAAAAGAAGAAGCCCTAGTACCCAACTCTATACCCTCGAAGCTTGAAATCTCAAATGTTGTTCTTACTACACAATTTAGCTCAAGTAACGTTCATATCATGTTTTGTGGCCTATTATGGATTGTGCTTTTGAGTGGTGAAGAGCTGACAACTACGTAGGTGCCGTTTCTCAAGTACAGTATTCTATATGATGCTGAATGAGTTCAAGACTCTTGGGCTAGAGTTGCTTGCATCTAAATCTTTAGCAACACCAATCATTGTGGCTAGGTATCCTTGTCACCACTATGGGTTACAAAACCATTCCTCTTATCAACCTCTAAAAATTTTCCAACAAGATGTGGGGATGTGATTTGGATACTCCACCCTCCACGGTGAAGCCCATGTATCACTAAATGTACAAAATCAGTTGACTACCCACGTCAAATAGGACTCTTGTCTCAGAATGCATTTATGTCTTATGCCTCGACAAAAACAGCACTATAAAGAGAATTGCCTCAACAACATGGTTGGTTCCTAACTTCAAGTTCAATGTCTCACTTCAACTCGTGAATGGGACACTCTCATACTACACCTAAACAAAGCAGTGTGTTCCAAGCACGTCCACACGAACTCTAGCCTTTGATTATCTCCATCTTAATCTTGATGGGCAAAGGCAAGTCATTAGGAATTTTTTGGACCCAAAAAAGGCCTCTTAAGGATTCCTAATTTTAAGGGATTAGAGCTTAAAAAGCTAGGCTTAAGGGAGACAAAGGCTATGATGACCCTTGTTTTTTGCCTTGCCACATCAGCCATACCCCCCTAGTTTCACTTTTTAAAGGGAATATTCTCATACTCTCTCTCTCTCTTATTTTTTGACTTTTCTCATACTTTCTCTCTTACTTTTTGATTTTTTTATCTTCACTCTCTACAAATTGAATCTTTCTTGCCAGTTTGAAATCTCCTTTCTCATTAACTCCCACCATATCTCCCTTCCACATCAGCAAAACATTCTCGCATTTAGATGAGCCCCAAAAAGTGAAAATTTTTTCTTTTTTATTTTTTTACATTTTGAGGTGGAAAAAACACCACCCAACCAATATGTATAATGAAAATAATTTTTCTCTCCAAAAAGCTTGTAATTCAAGGGTCACGTCAGAAGCCTATCAGGAGCCAGTACATCTATAACTAACTATCAGGTCCCCACAACCCCATAAACATAACTAACTATCAGGAACCACTACATCCATGAGATCCCAAAATTGTGGGGACCCCAAAAATTATTATTTTTTAATTTTTCTCATAAATGTAATTTATTGATAAAAAAACTCCATGTTAGTATATTTGTATATCAAAAATATCATTTTCTACTTATAGAAAAACGGATTTGTGTTAAACCTGTGAGAGCAAAGTTTTAACAGTCACTCTCTCTCTCTCTCTCTCTCTCTCTCTCTCTCTCCCCCTCTCTGATGATCTCTCTACTTTAGCTTCTTCCTTTGCTTAGCTATGGAGCCTTTGCAAGCTGTGTGTGTAGCCCCTTGTGAAGCTAGAAAACGGAAGGTTGATTTACACATTCGTATTCCTGAAGAGTATGGCAGCTCTAAAAAAACCCATCCTACTAATGCACAATCTGTCCAAGCTCGTAAGATAGCTAAGAAGAAAAATGTAGATTTTTGGGTTGATGGGCATCTCTATCCAGTTGACCCTCCATTAAAAGCAAACCCTCCTTTCCGCAATTTATCATCTTTTATGCAATTTGTTCGTGAAGGAGAACTTGGCTTGTTAGGATACTGTAGAAGATTGACTACAAGTAGAGCTTGGCAAGCCCATATTCTGCAATCTCAATTGCAAGCATCACAATTCAGCCTTTTACAATGTCAAAGAAGGACTTAAAACATCATCAGATAAAATGAAAGAGATTCTCACAGAGAATGTGGAGAAGGAAGCAAAGATTCAAAGGCTAGAGGAACTTATCAAACGACTCAAAGCAACGCCAAATGGTGCTCATCGTCGTGAACGCAAAAAGACATTGGCTGGTATAGAAACTCTTGCGTTAAAAGGTGGAGCATGGAAGAAAAGGATTCTTACAACAAAGTAAGTAACATAAACTTTCATTATGCACTCAGTGATTTAAACAAAATAGTCATGATTTATGTTCTGCCAGGAATTTTTTGCAAACAAGAGGTGTGTGGTTCTAATGAAGAGGGATGGAAGGATTTGGTCAAAGCCATTCTGAATACCAAGGATATTCTCTCAATTATTACTGACCCTCGTCATCCTAAAATACGCCAAGCTATTTTCAGCAATGTAGTGAGCGAGATTACCACCTCCATCGATTCTTCATTAATTCAACATGCTTGTGATGCGGTTGGAATCAGCATGAAAGGGCACCAAGCAATCCGTCAGGTTGTAAAAGATGCATTTCTAAGACAAGGAATCACTGGCACTTTATTTCCTACACTCAAGGTGATTCACAATGTCAAGCGTATCAATAATGATGATGTGCAGCAAGCTATAGGATAATTTTATCACGTTGAGGGCACACTAACATTAGAGATAGGGTCGAGCAGAAAGAAAATCAAGACAACAAGTATAGAATTTCACTCTGATGTTTACAATAACATCTTTGTTCATATTGAGAGACTAAAACAAGCTATGGTGAAGTTCTATGGTCTTTCACCAGAAGGTGAGAACTTGCAATTGCTACTATTCATGTTTTTCAGTAGAAAATGAAGACGATTATTTTGTTTTGAATATTGTAAATTATCGTTTATTTACAGTTTTGGGGAGCACACTTTCATTTGTGCTCAAGCTAGATGAGTGTCAAATTGTGAAAGGTCAGAAACTGGAACATATGAGCATTACGCTCATGAATGAGGCCATGATCTGTGCATGGGAAAAGACTACCAAACCAAGTTTTAGTGTGCAATTTGAGAAAGAGGTCTGGTGGCTTGGTGCATTCGAGGTATTGGTGGCTTGGTGCATTCGAGGTACCGAAGGAGACACATGAGGTATTGACATGGATGTTTGGAAGGACTCCCTGGATAACAGATGTAATCAAAAAGCAAATTGATGATCAATTTTTAGATGTAGAAAACATGGGAAAGTTCAAGATGGATTGACATCTTGGGGGAGATTTGAAGACAATTAAATGCATGATGGGTTGTGCTCAAGGCGTGACATCAAGATGGCCTTGTCCATACTGCAATGCTTACATTGATATTCCTAGGTAGAAAAAGACAAATGGAAAAGGTATACAAAAGGTTGGTTCTGTTGAAATAAACTGGTGTTTTAACCTTGACTTTTGTTAATTAAATTCTATTGTCATGTGTACAGCACGTAGTTTATTTCAAAAGGTTGGTTCTGTTGGAATAAACTGGTGTTTTAACCTTGACTTTTGTTAATTAAATTCTATTGTCATGTGTATAGCACGTAGTTTATGCACATGGTGCGTATTTCATGAACAAGTATGGATCGCTCGACATGTGGAGTACCCAAGGGATGGAGAAATCACATTATAAAGTAAGAGGGGTTTATTTCAAAAATACAAGACATGGAGGTGGAGCTTCTGCCGCCGGAGGAACATGTACAAACTATCTACAAGAGATGTTCAATTGGTTTTATTACACAACCTTTGGAAGGGTATTGTTTAGGGAGCGGGCCCAACAATCTAAGCTTGTGCAAGAGGCACGCAAGGCTGCAAAAAGGCATGCTCAGCTTGAATGGTCGCAGACCAATGCTCCCCATAGGCATGGTGCTTGGCATGCATGAATGAGGAGACAAGGGAGGCGTTGGGTTGTGCACGCACCAGCATAAATCTAGATGTAATAAGGCTAAGAAAATAAGTTTAGTTAGGTTTTTTGCCCTTTAAAAAAACTATTAATAGTTCCTTCTCTCACTTCATTTTCATTCACTTTTAGAGAGCTTAAGCTCAAGATCTACGTAGACACCCACGTAAGGACACCAGCACATCACCACGTTAGCATAGTTGTACATGGATATGGCACGCACCAAGAACACCGCACGTGTTACCATGCCTTCACAAAACACAGTGCAAGGCACCCACAACAACCACATACTAGCGACACCACGGAAGAGAGTGACCCCTTGATTCTAGGACATGCCCAATGGGATCACCAGGAGTCCAACCCTCCTCCCACAGAAACACCAACGTACACACATGCAGGCCCTTCTAGTGGGAGAAAGCATGTGAAGAAGACCCCACAATGCAGCCAACCCAGAGATCAAGACAGAGAGGCCGATGATGAGCAGTTCGACTAGGTTGGTGAAAACATTCCTACATTGCGCAGCACCATAGGTGGCAAGACCCTACTACCAGGACAGGGTCCCCTACCTACCCGGTAGGAACTTGATACACAGGTACCACAACAACAGGAGGAGGAGAATTCAGACTATGAGAGAGACCAAGAGGAGGTTCGTGCAAGTGCACACAAGCGTAGAAAGGTCAAGCTCTTCAAGCCAAGGAAGTCCCAACCTCACCAACGCACTAACACAACACAGAGAGCTCCAAGGAGAAGGATGCGCCAAGGGCATAGGGCTCTACAAGAAATCAAGTTTTATCAGAGGAACACTAAGTTCCTGATAAGAAGAGCCCCTTTCACTCGCATAGTGAAGGAGATTCTCCAACGATATAAAACAGAGTTCCGTGTGCAGGGGATTGCCCTTGAAGCATTGCAAGAAGCCTCCGAGGCTTACCTTTTTGGGCTTTTTGAAGACACCAACCTCCTTGCAATACATGCAAAGAGGATTACCATATCTGCCCCAAGGACCAGCAACAACTAGCTCGACGCATTCGAGGCAAGCGAGGCGACACGATCTAGAGATCTTAGATGTTAACCTTTTTTTTGAAAACTCTTTTGTTTCAAACCCCCCTTTGTAACAAGCCTATCTGGCTTTCATTTGTAATCTTCTGATAATTAAAATTTTAAGTATCGTGTGCCGTGAGATTAATCTTTGAATGACCGCCGATCTTTCGTTCACGCAACCATTTTGTAACCATATAAAAACCTATATAGCTCTCGCGCGCGCTCTCTATCGCTAGATAGATTATGGATATGTACGTGTATATATGTACATATACTGTCACGTAGGCTGTAACGCCTGTGACCGACGGCAGACCGGATGGCTATATCCGGGGTTCAGTGGGAGAGGACGCCCATGCGGAGTCATGGGCGGCCAGGCTAGTGTGGACGGCAGGCCACACACTATATAGCCTGGGGGATGAGGGGCAATCCTCATTCTTCCTCTATGGCTGGGTGGTGAACCAGAGGCCGTCCCCTCTTGTGGTAATGCCCGTAGCGGCGTTACGGGAATGTAACACTGGTATCAGAGCGTGGTTCGATGGGATTGTCAGAGCCCGCGCGTGACCGGGGGACCGGAGCCCACTCGATGGTTTTCGACCATTCGTCTCCTTATCCTTATCTCGAATGGAGGGTGTGGAGGGAGGCGGCCATGGAAGAATGGAGGGGAAGAACTCTCTCTCTCTCTCTCCCTGTCACACACAGCAAGGAAAATCAAGTAAGCAATTTATGTATTTTGCTGCGTTGAAGCTTGTGTGCAAAAGAATTTTTTTTAAAAAAAAAGAAAATTCCGTTTTCTGTGTGGAAAGGGCGGCACAGCCCCGCTGTCTGTGAATGGCGTTGAGTGTGGGAGAAGGCAAACAGTAGCCCCGTACCTCACAAGGGGGGGGCTTGCCTTGGAAACGCTAGACTGTGTGTTGCTGCTGTTGAATGGCCAAATGGAGGGGAAGAACTGCGCTATCTGCCCGTTGACCTGCGTGTGGGGGGCGACACCAGCCCCAAGGCGAAGAGTAGCAGCCCCACAGCCCACGTTTTACCTGCAGGTGAAAATGACTGGGTGGGCGAAATCTGCGTGAGCTTGCAGCAGACGAAGAGCACGTCTGAGGGGCGTAGAACCCAAGCTTTTGTGTGGGCGAAATCTTCTGCGTGAGCCTGTGGAGACGCCGTGCTTGTCGTTGATGGACGGCGTCGGTGGCGTACAGTCGTCAACCGACCAATCCTTACCCGGCGCTGCAGCCAGGCCAGGCCAGCGGCCAGCTGAGGCGGCCGGCCGGCCGGCCAGGCCACCCTTAGGCGCCCAGCGGGCAGCCAGTCTTAGGCGCCCAGCGGGCGGCCAGCCAAAGGCCAGGCGGGCGGCCAGCAGAGCGGCGGCCATCAACGACCACCAGGGACAGCAGCAAAAAAAAGAAAGAAAAGAAAAAAAAAGGGGTTTTTTTTATAAAAAAAAAACAATTTTTAAAAAAAAATATACTTTCATTATTTATTTTTATGAATAATGAAAATAGCGGGCGGCCAACCCTTAGGCGCGCTCCCCATGGGCGGGCAAAAGCGGCAATGAAACGGGCGGCCAGACTTGGCCCTAAACACTCCCCACGGGCGGGAGGCCCCGCCCGAAGCGGCGAGGGTCGGCCCGGCCCGTTATTTTTTTTTAAATTTAAAAAAAAAAAACACAAAACAACGGCACACCCCACGAAACAAATCCACACGACCGTCGTGTCGTATGGCCGTAGTGCCTGTTTTCAACGAGAGAGACCCACCGCATACGGCCGTAGCGCCGCGTGCTAAAAAAGAGACAAATCCCACGGATGTAGTGCCGAGTCCTTCGAGACAAAGCCGTTCTATGGCCGTTGTGCCTAGTGAACGCGTCTATGACCGTAGCACCTCGAAATGATTCCTGCCGTAGTGCACATGCTATGCATTCATGGTGTAGTAGACGAATATATGTGCCGTATCACACTAACCCCCCACCAACACTTGGAGTTATATCTTTGGGAGAAGTGTGGCACAGTCGTGCCGTAGTGCACCCTGGCCATTTGTGGCATAACGCACTTGCTCGTGCGGTGCACATACGTCTAAGGGTGCCGTAGCGTGCCCATGTCTGCTGAACCATTGACAGTCTTGCACAAACGTCATGTCATGGTGTGCACATGTTGGTGTCCATCGTAAGTGCACTCATACCCACATTGTGCCGTAGTGCACTAGAATTTTTTTTTAAGGTGGCAAGAGGGAAATCGATGGTAATGTTCTCGCGTAGTTCGAGAAGTATTCGTTGACAATACATAAATACATGATATAAATTCTCTCTGTTAGTGGTTTAACCATGTGGTTTACCACAAAGTAATATGAGAGAAGATCAGACACATTGTTCTTGTTGAAAGTCCACAAGAAGAAGTTCGTGGCTCCAATGTGCTTAGACCCAATGAAAAATGTCTACTTGGACATGGTCCATTGTGACGAACAAATGTAGTCCGTAGAGACACTTTTGCAAGCGCAGTCTTGCCATGGTCATGACTTCTAAAATTGGTCAATGGCATTTAAGATAGCTGGGATTGAGGTCGCGTTTATCAATTACCTGCTAGTAGCCTTGATCAACTCTGGGAGCGTAGCCTCGCCAGATTTCAATTTCCACTTTTGCGAGCGTCGTCTTGCTAGAGTTAAACTTTTGCTAGACAAACAAATCTGAAGGGGTATAGTCTTGAGATGTAATGCTCAATGCCCTTATACAATTTGATCGAAGAGAACTGTTCTTAAACTTACTAGCATGGTTTTCTCTTCTTTTTATTGCCATGCGTCGACATCCCACTGCTCGAGAGTTTGTGGTGATCTTTCGAGGGGGGAAAGAGCCTTTTTATATGTCACATCAATTGGTTTGGTGGTAATTTGATGGTATGGGACATCAATTCTCACGGAATCGATTGTAGTCTTGGTGGAATGGGACGCCAAGGCTTGTGCATGTAACTTGACTCTTTGGCAGGTCTGTATGTACACTTGTCCGTAGTGATAAAGTGTGCAACATAAAATTTGACCTTTGAAAATTACAAATATAGCCATGAGTTGGGATAAAACCCAGTTACAGAGTTCGGAGAAGCTCTAGGTAGCAAGACCATGATGGTGTACTAGTGCTAACAGAGTGATTTAGTTCCGGAGTGATCTAAATCTAGAGGTTAGCAGTAAGACTAGTTTGGTTGGACAATTTCATGCATGGGGGACGCCCTATAGCATTTTGCAAGCATAGTCTTGCCTATGTTCAACATAAGTGTGCGATTGTGAACACATTTTAGTTGCTACCATATGAATTTGGGAAATATATTACTTTCCTACATAAGCAATTGTAATATTGCATGACAGGCTATTTTTCTTACAAAGTTCATGTGGGTGTAAACCCTATAAGTCGTATGACCCCTGGGGAATGAGTGGAGCATTTCTCGGATTTAATAAGGTTTTACATGGCAATAGTGAGTAGTATCTCACTCCAGATGAGCCTGATTGTTGTTAGTATCGGATCCAACATATGAAGTGTACATAACTTGGGCTGAGTTAGGATAGAAGGCTAAGCCGGAGAGCTTAGTGGTAAATCCTACTGTATCTGGTGAGTTTTGACTTAACCGGAGTGTTAAGAAGTCAACTCAAAGTCTGGGGCTGAACTATAGTGTTCGGAGGCAGACATATCTTTTGTTAAATCGGAGAATTTAGCAATAGATGAGCTTGGGGTGAACCATGGTACCCAGGAAAAAAGCTCTTCACACTAAAATAGTGCACAATAATTTTAGGGTGATAAAAATCCATCGCAGGAATGTTTTACAACTTTCCATAGATGATAGATGAAGACCATGTACTTTACGGAGTTAAAGTACATAGGTGGTGACTTCGGCGCCACATTTTTTGTAGGAAGTCACCAGTGGTGTGGTTAGGTCAGCCGAGACTCCACAAGACCTATGCACTAGTTTTTAAGTTGACCTATATGATAAGGACGTCCAAAAATTCGTGTTGTAATACCAGAAATTGTACTGCAATGTGCAATGGAGGGGTCAATTTGTGTAGTCACTTCTTAGCATAGCAAGTGACTTAATCATCTTGTTATAGATGGTTGTATATGGTACTCCCACTCGGGGGAGGTACGCCATGGGTACGGAGTTACTCATAGACTAGTATGGAGCTACTAGTGTAATGATAGTGGGTACGTAGTTACTCACTACTAATACATAACTGCTAATAACATTAAGATCCTCGAGTGAAAGATACTCTAGATCAACATTTTAAATTACCGAACCACAATCCATGAGTATCGAGGTACTCATAAATATGTTAACGTTGCTCAAATCGAGGGACCGATTTGTTCGATGGTATGGAATAAGCAAGGAGAGTGGAGTAACTTAAAAGTTACACATCACTAGTCCTAGTGAATTGTCAAGGTCATCCGTAGTTTGATGATCTCCTCTACCTATCAGACAACATTCAATTTTGCAAGCCCTGGCATTTAATCCGTAGTGATTATGAGTCTGGTGTGAGATATGGTTATGAAGAACTTACAAGAGTACTCGTTTATTTGCTTGTCATTGGTAATAGCTTGGTAGAGATTGCCACCTGTGATGGGTAGGTAACTTTGCTGCTATAATGAGGAGGCAGCAAATAATGTTCTCATAGTTATACTTCATACCAACACCAAACATGGATAGGATGAAATTCCTACGTTCATCATCACGAAGTACTGTGATGTTTGCATTTATATTGAATGTACGATGGAATGGGACATTGGGCTTGTGTAATTACCATCAATTATCTAGCAACCTATGGCTTCGCAGCAGCAAGCTCAGTCATTATCTGTGGATTGATAATGTGGTTATTAGTAGTTTGGAATTTTTCTTGATAGATGGTACAACCCACCCACATGATTCATAAGTGTGTAACCGCTTATGAAGGGTAATAATATGCAACAATGAAGCACTTTGTTACAAGTGTGAAACCACTGATTTGTTGCAAAACAGTTTATCAATAGTACCACCATATGTGCGTAGACACTATACCACATCTTCGGTGCAAGATGTTTTAAAAGTTTCTTGGAAGGACTCAAGAATATAAGATATGATATTAAACACGGTCTAGATTTGTTCTTGGACCTATGACACTAGCGCGTAGTCCGCTTGACAGTAGAGTTTTTGAGTACAAAAACCTTTCTTGAGGGAAAGGAGGGATATCCTCAAATATCACATAAACTCGAATAGTTGTGTGAGTCCAGACAATACTTGAAGGGATGTGTCTGGTAATAGCAACAAAGAGTTGTAAGTGATTGGATGTAACTCCAGACACCCGTCCACATACTATATGGTCTGTCTCCGCATATATAGTATGGCATAAGAGATTGGAAGTTTGATTGTTATATTTGAAGGGAAATCTTCAAAAACTTACATTTACTCTGAGTTAGAGTGGAGTTTAACCATCCGTAGATTGATGGTAGTTAGAAACTCAAAAAGATTCTAGAGCATATGCTTGTGCAAAGATGTTACTCTGAGCGAAGTATCTCTCAACTTTGGAACTAATCCTTGTGATGCATGATTAGATTGGCTCTAGTTTATTTCTCCTATGGCCGTAGAGCTTTCCAAGGAGAAGTTTTAACAAGTTGGTAATGCAACATGGTAGTGTAGTCTACAAATATCTAGTAGCATAGTCTGAGAACTTGCGCTACTAGAGTGCTCTCCAGTACATTAGCTTCTGTGCTAATGACATGATGCAAAATCAAGGCATGAAATTTGCCTTAAGGTTTTGGGTTGAAATACCAAATCATGGCTTGTGTGAGCATGATCCTGTCTTTACAGAGGTCTGGCGTGCTGTACGCGTACGCACTTTGTCACAGCTGCGCCCACCTTCCTCGCCGGCACGTAATGCTAGTCCGCCGGAGAGACTGGCCGTAGGTGCGGTGGGTAGTGAGGCGAGAGTTAGTCCGGAGAGGCTAGCCGAGTCTTCGGGGTATAGTTTTGATAGTCCAAGTGCGGGTCATCCTGGGATTCAGAAGACCTATGCACTAGTTAAAAGACAATTTTATTGGCCTAGTTTGTTTAAGAACGTCCAGACTTATGTGCTGAAATGCAATAAGTGACAGGTCAATAAACATGAACGTCTTAAGGTTGGAGGACTACTCCATCCGCTGGAAATTCCTCAAGGAAAATGGAAAAACATTTCCATGGATTTCATTACCGGTTTACCCAAGACGAGTCAAGGGAATGACTCGGTGTGGGTGGTAGTGGACACGTTAACTAAAATGGCAAAGTTTATTGCCACGAAGAAAACTGTAAAAACGCCATAGTTGGCAAAACTCTTTATTGAACATCTCTACAAGCTATATGGCCTGCCCGCAGATATAGTGTCAGATAGAGATAGAAAGTTCAACAGTCATTTTTGGAGGGAAGTCTTCAAAAAGTTGGATACTACTCTGAGTATGAGCACGGTAGATCATCCGGAGTCTGATGGTCAAACAAGAAAAGTTAACCAAATACTCGAGGATATGTTGCGTTCTTATGTAAGTAAGAAGCAATCAAATTGGGAAGAATATTTGCCCATATTGGAGTTTGCTTATAACAACTCCAAGCATTCAGCGACGACGACTGGATTTACACCATTCATGTTAATGTATGGATTCCAGCCGAGATCTCCAAGCTGTAGACCTAGAAAAGGAGAAGATTCAATCTGTCAAGGATTTCCTTGAAGATATGAATGATATGCTCAAAGCTGTACGCGAGAGCATTCGTAGCGCACAGGATCGCGCTAAAACATTTGCCTATAAAGGACGCAGACAAGTGACCTTTGCAGAAGGTGACTTTGTATTTTTAAAGGTTCCTGCGCAGTCAGCAACCATGAAAACGGGAAAGTGTGATAAACTTTCTCCTAGATATTGCGGTCCTTTCAAGGTCCTTAAGAAGATTGGGGACGTAGCCTACAAACTTGAGTTACCGGAGAGTTCTCAAGTTCATCCTGTCTTCCATGTTAGTAAACTGAAGAAATCAGTTCACGGGTTAGAGAACGTAGTTTCTCTAGATATTTTGATGGAATTGATCACTCCACCAAAGATACCACATGAACCGGAAAGGATTCTTGGGTATCGAGATAGACAAACCCGACATAAAGTATACCAGGAGGTATTTGTTAAATGGATAGATAGGGATGAGGAGATATACCTGGGAATGCCGTAGTGCAATTTCCAAAAGGTTTCCCCAGTTTGTTTTTGAGGACGAAAACTCTTCTTAAGGGGGGGGTAATGTCACGTAGGCTGTAACGCCTGTGAACCGACGGCAGACCGGATGGCTATATCCGGGGTTCAGTGGGAGAGGACGCCCATGCGGAGTCATGGGTGGCCAGGCTAGTGTGGACGGCAGGCCACACACTATATAGCCTGGGGGATGAGGGGCAATCCTCATTCTTCCTCTATGGCTGGGTGGTGAGCCAGAGGCCGTCCCCTCTTGTGGTAATGCCCGTAGCGGCGTTACGGGAATGTAACATATACGTATGCATGTATATGTAAAACAAAAGTTATCCCTAGTGGCGAAAAATAACTTTTAAATTGTCCTACATGGGAAGTTATATAGTATTAACTATGTAACTACTAAGGAAATCTATCTTGCAAGTTGGAGTAGAGGAGAGAGTCACAAGATCCCAACGTTCAAGTTGTTCCTTCAATTATTCTCTAATCGTTGTAATTATCTACAAGTCTACGTTTGGTTGGTGAAATAGACATTGCCTTCTATTTCACACAAATTATAACAATGATAGTAGATTGTAGAAACATCACATCTCCTTCTACTAAGTAAATAGCTAACCATGTTAAGAGTATAGTAGATTACCCCCATCATGTGCTTTCACACTAATTCTTGTATCTCATTGGGCTTGATAGAAGTAACAATTTCTCTATCGGCATTTGCATTAATCTCGGCATCTAGCTTCTGCTCAATTGTTTGTTATAACAGTGGTCATCCATATTGCTATCATTTCAACTCAGTCATTTTGTGGTGTTACATCTAAGTGATTTCTTACATCCTTAATGATGAGCGAACCTTTCAAGGCTTCATATGCTTAGGCTTGCCACACCCAGCTTAAGTGGATGGCACAAAATGTGTCACACCAAAATGCTCCCGTGACCCCATCAACATGTAGGCATGTAGTGATGTAACTCGTGTGCTGCATATTTGGTCACTAGCTTACAGAGCTGGCAACTGTGCATGTGTCATTTCTGAAGTTAGTAATCTATATGCTGAATAAGTCCAAGACTCTTGGGCTAGAGTTGCTTGAATCTAAATCTTTAGCAACACTAATCACTGTGGCTAGGTCTCCTTGTCACCACCATGGGTTACAAAACCATTCCCCTTATCACCAACTCTAAAAATTTGCCAACAAGAGGTGATGGGCATTGGAGATGTGATTTGGATACTTCACTCTCCACTATGAAGCCCACATACCAATAAATGCACAAAATAAGTTGACTACCCACCATCAAATAGGACTCTACAAGTCCATGTTTGGTTGGTGAAATAGACATTGAGTTCTAGCCTCTAGTATTTCACACAAATTATAACAATGATGGTAGATTGTAGGAACATCACATCTCCTTCTACTAGGTATGTAGGTAACCAAGATAAGAGTATAGTAGATTACCCCCATAATGTGCTTTCACATTAATTCCTGAATCTCATTGGGATTGATAGAAGTAACAATTCCTCAATTGGCATTAGCATTAATCTCAGCATCTAGCTTCAGCTTAGTTGTTTGTTATAACAATGGTCATACATATTGTTATCATTTCAACTCTGTCATTTTGTGGTGTAACATCATCTGAGTGATTTCTTACATCCTTAATGATGAGCTATAGATTCAATATCCTATCCAAAATTTTTAAGGCTTCGTATGCTTAGGCTTGCCACCTAGCTCAAGTGGATGACACATTATGTGTCGCACCAAAATGCTCCCATGAGCTCATCCACATGTAGGCATGCAATGTTGTAACTCATGTGCTACACATTTTCTCACTAGCTTTTGAAAGTGTGTAAAAGAAGAAGCCCTAGTACCCAACTCTATACCCTCGAAGCTTGAAATCTCAAATGTTGTTCTTACTACACAATTTAGCTCAAGTAACGTTCATATCATGTTTCGTGGCCAATTATGGATTGTGCTCTTGAGTGGTGAAGAGCTGACAACTGGGTAGGTGCCGTTTCTCAAGTATAGTATTCTCTATGATGCTGAATGAGTCCGAGACTCTTGGGCTAGAGTTGCTTGCATCTAAATCTTTAGCAACACCAATCATTGTGGCTAGGTATCCTTGTCACCATGGGTTACAAAACCATTCCTCTTATCAATCTCTAAAAATTTTCCAACAAGATGTGGGGATGTGATTTGGATACTCCACCCTCCACGGTGAAGCCCATGTATCACTAAATGTACAAAATCAGTTGACTACCCACGTCAAATAGGACTCTTGTCTCATAATGCATTTATGTCTTATGCCTCGACAAAAATAGCACTATAAAGAGAATTGCCTCAACAACATGCTTGGTTCCTAACTTCAAGTTCAATGTCTCACTTCAACTCGTGAAGGGGACACTCTCATACTACACCTAAACAAAGCAGTGTGTTCCAAGCACGTCCACACGAACTCTAGCCTTTGATTATCTCCATCTTAATCTTAATGGGCAAAGGCAAGTCATTAGAAATTTTTTGGACCCAAAAAATGCCTCTTAAGGATTCCTAATTTTAAGGGATTAGAGCTTAAAAAGCTAGGCTTAAGGGAGACAAAGGCTATGATGACCCCTATTTTTTGCCTTGCCACATCAGCCATACCCCCCTAGTTTCACTTTTTAAAGGGAATATTCTCATACTCTCTCTCTCTTACTTTTTGACTTTTCTCATACTTTCTCTCTTACTTTTTGAATTTTTTATCTTCACTCTCTACAAATTGAATCTTTCTTGCCAGTTTGAAATCTCCTTTCTCATTAACTCCCACCATATCTCCCTTCCACATCAGCAAAACATTCTCGCATTTAGATGAGCCCCAAAAAGTGAAAATTTTTTCTTTTTTATCTTTTTACATTTTGAGGTGGAAAAAACACCACCCAACCAATATGTATAATGAAAATAATTTTTTCTCTCCAAAAAGCTTGTAATTCAAGGGTCACGTCAGAAGCCTATCAGGAGCCAGTACATCCATAACTAACTGTCAGGTCCCCACAACCCCATAAACATAACTAACTATCAGGAACCACTACATCCATGAGATCCCCAAATTGTGGGGACCCCAAAAATTATTATTTTTTAATTTTTCTCATAAATGTAATTTATTGATAAAAAAATCCATGTTAGTATATTTGTATATCAAAAATATCATTTTCTACTTATAGAAAAACGAATTTGTGTTAAACCTGTGAGAGCAAAGTTTTAACAGTCTCTCTCTCTCTCTCTCTCTCTCTGTCTCTCTCTCTCTCTCTCTCTCTCTTTCTCTCTCTCCCTCTCTGATGATCTCTCTACTTTAGCTTCTTCCTTTGCTTAGCTATGGAGCCTTTGCAAGCTGTGTGTGTAGCCCCTTGTGAAGCTAGAAAACGGAAGGTTGATTTACACATTCGTATTCCTGAAGAGTATGGCAGCTCTAAAAAAACCCATCCTACTAATGCACAATCTGTCCAAGCTCGTAAGATAGCTAAGGAGAAAAATGTATATTTTTGGATTGATGGGCATCTTTATCCAGTTGACCCTCCATTAAGAGCAAACCCTCCTTTTCGCAATTTATCATCTTTTATGCAATTTGTTCGTGAAGGAGAGCTTGGCTTGTTAGGATACTGTAGAAGATTGACTACAAGTAGAGCTTGGCAAACCCATATTCTGCAATCTCAATTGCAAGCATCACAATTCAGCCTTTTACAATGTCAAAGAAGGACTTAAAACATCATCAGATAAAATGAAAGAGATTCTCGCAGAGAACATTGTGGAGAAGGAAGCAAAGATTCAAAGGCTAGAGGAACTTTTTAAACGACTCAAAGCAACGCCAAATGGTGCTCGTCGTGAACGCATAAAGACATTGGCTGGTATAGAAACTCTTGCGTTAAAAGGTGGAGCCTGGAAGAAAAGGATTCTTACAACAAAGTAAGTAACATAAACTTTCATTATGGACTCAGTGATTTAAACAAAATAGTCATGATTTGTGTTCTGCCAGGAATTTTTCTGCAAACAAGAGGTGTGTGGTTCTAATGAAGAGGGATGGAAGGATTTGGTCAAAGCCATTCTGAATACTAAGGATATTCTCTCAATTATTACTGACCCTCGTCATCCTAAAATACGCCAAGCTAATGTCAGCAATGTAGTGAGCGAGATTACCACCTCCATCGATTCTTCATTAATTCAACATGCTTGTGATGCGGTTGGAATCAGCATGAAAGGGCACCAAGCAATTCGTCAGGTTATAAAAGATGCATTTCTAAGACAAGGAATCACTGGCACTTTATTTTCTACACTCAAGGTGATTCACAATGTCAAGCGTATCAATAATGATGATGTGCAGCAAGCTATAGGATAATTTTATCACGTTGAGGACACACTAACATTAGAGATAGGATAATTTTATCACGTTGAGGACACACTAACATTAGAGATAGGGTCGAGTAGAAAGAAAATCAAGACAACAAGTACAGAATTTCACTATGATGTTTACAATAACATCTTTGTTCATATTGAGAGACTGAAACAAGCTATGGTGAAGTTCTATGGTCTTTCACCAGAAGGTGAGAACTTGCAATTGCTACTATTCATGTTTTTCAGTAGAAAATGAAGACGATTATTTTGTTTTGAATATTGTAAATTATTGTTTATTTGCAGTTTTGGGGAGCACACTTTCATTTGTGCTCAAGCTAGATGAGTGTCAAATTGTGAAAGGTCAGAAACTGGAACGTATGAGCATTACGCTTATGAATGAGGCCATGATCTGTGCATGGGAAAAGACTACCAAACCAAGTTTTAGTGTGCAATTTGAGAAAGAGGTCTGGTGGCTTGGTGCATTCGAGGTACCGAAGGAGACACGAGGTATTGACATGGATGTTTGGAAGGACTCCCTGGATAACAGATGTAATCAAAAAGCAAATTGATGATCAACTTTTAGATGTAGAAAACATGGAAAAGTTCAAGATGGATTGGCATCTTGGGGGAGATTTGAAGACAATTAAATGCATGATGGGTTGTGCTCAAGGCGTGACATCAAGATGGCCTTGTCCATACTGCAATGCTTACATTCATATTCCTAGGTAAAAAAAGACAAATGGAAAAGGTATACAAAAGGTTGGTTCTGTTGGAATAAACTGGTGTTTTAACTTTGACTTTTTCTAATTAAATTCTATTGTCATGTGTACAACACATAGTTTATGCCCATGGTGCGTATTTCATAAACAAGTATGGATCGCTCGACATGTGGAGTACCCAAGGGATGGAGAAATCACATATTAAAGTAAGAGGGGTTTATTTCAAAAATACAAGACATGGAGGTGGAGCTTCTGCAGGAGGAACATGTACAAACTATCTACAAGAGATGTTCAATTGGTTTGATTGCACAACCCTTGGAAGGGTATTGTTTAGGGAGCGGGCCCAACAATCTAAGCTTGTGCAAGAGGCACGCAAGGCTGCAAAAAGTCATGCTCGGCTTGAATGGTCGCAGACCAATGCTCCCCATAGGCATGGTGCTTGGCATGCACGAATGAGGAGACAAGGGAGGCGTTGGGTTGTGCACGCACCAGCATAAATCTAGATGTAATAAGGCTAAGAAAATCAGTTTAGTTAGGTTTTTTGCCCTTTAAAAAAACTATTAATAGTTCCTTCTCTCACTTCATTTTCATTCACTTTTAGAGAGCTTAAGCTCAAGATCTACGTAGACACCCACGTAAGGACACCAGCACATCACCACGTT
The DNA here is from genome assembly GCF_041138505.1 of Cibotium barometz. NCBI lineage: Eukaryota > Viridiplantae > Streptophyta > Polypodiopsida > Cyatheales > Cibotiaceae > Cibotium > Cibotium barometz. The sequence continues at coordinate 2,806,417 of NC_141048.1, read as the reverse complement.
AGCATAGTTGTACATGGATATGGCACCAAGAACACCGCACGTGTTACCATGCCTTCACAAAACACAGTGCAAGGCACCCACAACGACCACATACTAGCGACACCACGGAAGAGAGTGACCCCTTGATTCTAGGACACACCCAATGGGATCACCAGGAGTCCAACCCTCCTCCCACAGCAACACCAACGCACACACATGCAGGCCCTTCTAGTGGGAGAAAGCGTGTGAAGAAGACCCCACAATGCAGCCAACCCAGAGATCAAGATAGAGAGGCCGATGATGAGCAGTTCGACTAGGTTGGTGAAAACATTCCTACATTGCGCAGTACCATAGGTGGCAAGACCCTACTACTAGGATAGGGTCCCCTACCTACCCGGGAGGAACTTGATACACAGGTATCACAGCAAACAGGAGGAGGAGAATTCAGACTATGAGAGAGACCAAGAGGAGGTTCGTGCAAGTGCGCGCAAGCGTAGAAAGGTCAAGCTCTTCAAGACAAGGAAGTCCCAACCTCATCAACGCACTAACACAACACAGAGAGCTCTAAGGAGAAGGATGCGCCAAGGGCATAGGGCTCTACAAGAAATCAAGTTGTATTAGAGGAACACTAAGTTGCTGATAAGAAGAGCCCCTTTCACTCGCACAGTGAAGGAGATTCTCCAACGATATAGAACAGAGTTCCGTGTGCAGGGGATTGCCCTTGAAGCATTGCAAGAAGCCTCCGAGGCTTACCTTTTTGGGCTTTTTGAAGACACCAACCTCCTTGAAATACATGCAAAGAGGATTACCATATCTGCCAAGGACCAGCAACAACTAGCTCGACGCATTCGAGACAAGCGAGACGACACGATCTAGAGATCTTAGATGTTAACCTTTTTTTTGAAGCAACTCTTTTGTTTCAAACCCCCCTTTGTAACAAGCCTATCTGGCTTTCATTTGTAATCTTCTGATAATTAAAATTTTAAGTTTCTCTTACAATGTCTCGGTGTCATCATGTTTGTTTAACATGGAGTGTCTATCATGTGCCAGTTTTTCACCCAAGGTATCAGAAATGCTCCTGGAGGACTGAGGAAGCTGTGCCAGAACATTACAAATTTGGCCTCTGCAGCAACGGCGATGTAGGCTCAAAATTCGCATTATTCTGGCACTTCTCCCCTAGCCACTCAGCATCATTTCTGATGCATTTATAATGAAGTTGAGCACACTAATTGCGGAGAAACAGTAGTTTATAGGATAAAAACACCTTTAATCATGTGTAAAAATATAGTGTTTATCATCTAATGCATCAGAATTGCTCTTGGAGGACTGGGGAAGCTATGCCACAATAGTGCGAATTTAAGCTCTGCAGCGGCAATGCAGGCTCAAAATTGGCACTGCTCTCCTATCCACTCAGGATCATTTCTGATCCATTTATAATGAGGTTGAGTACACTAATTGTGAGAAACAATAGTTTATGAGATAAAAACAGCTTTAATCATGTGTAAAATTACATTGTTTGTCATCCAATGCATCAGAATTGCTCCTGGAGGACTGGGGAAGCTATGCCAGAATAGTGCGAATTTAGGCTCTGCAGTGGCGGTGCAGGCTCAAAATTCACACTGTTCTGGCATTGCTCCCCCAGCCACTCAGGATCATTTCTGATGCATAATTAAGTTGAGTACATTAATTATAAAAACAATAATTTATAAAACAAAAATACCTTTAATCATGTGTAAAAATACATTGTTTGTCATCTAATGCATTAGGGCAAATTGTTGAATGTACTTAAGCAGCTCAACAGGCACCCATCGATCATTGGGGCAATTGGGAAAGGAGATGGAGTGGGAAGCCAAGTAATACTCCATGTATGCAATCTGCGTCTCATAATGTTGGGACGCAAGGGCGAGCGACTTTTCAAAGTCGACTTCACGAGAGAACATGACAAAGAGCTTACTCTTGTTCGCCCACGGGGTGGTGGAGAGGAACTCACAGAAGTTGTCAAAGTGGGTAGCCATGTGAATGCAAAGAGATAGTGTGAGCTCATGCTTGGTTTCTATCGCGTGAAAATGAGAAAGAAGGCACCTTTGGCTATTTATAGTTCAAATTTAAAGTTTGGCCTTTTCACACTAGACTGCTAGACAAAAAAATTACAGTTTGTAAAAATATTAAGATTTCAATTAAATAAAGGTTGGTTAAAAAAGATCCTGCTACAAAATTACAAGCATATCATCTAATCTAAAATTGTTATAATGTCTTTATTTTTTGCCCCTCTTGTGACATTTACTTCATGTTGATCTCCATCTCCTTGTTGACTTGAAAGCTTGTCATTGCCTTCACCTCGATCCTAAAACTCTTGCCCCTCACATGCATCAAAACAGAGGCTATTTTCCCATATACTCAGTTCATCTTCAAGCTCTTCCACACATGCCTACTATGTGTTGGTTGGGCTATGCACCTTACTGTGCTGCTGAAAATTCAAGGTCCCCCATTTGCCATGATTCTGAGACCATGGTTGTCCCTCCTTATGCTTCCCAATCTATAAAAATATAGAAAGTGGCACAATAACCAGAAAGTGTAAGGGTTAATTCTAGACATGTAGTGGAATTAGATATACATTTCTTCTCATCAACTTGAAACTTGACTCTTCCACATTGTCAAAGCCTACAATGCTAAAGTGTTGACGTAGGTCTGCTAGGCTCCAATGCTTGCTTTATGTGACCCCTCATTAACCTCCCTCTCCTAGTAATCCTTGAATGAGGTCAGACCGTACCTCCTTACAAATATACATTGTTTTTGTTTGGTGCATTGGCATGGAATTGAACATGTGCACAAAAACATGTAAAGGACAAAACCAATTTAGCCCTACTGACCTAGATGCCTTTGAAAACTTAAGTGATGTCTTGATATCACTTACCATCTTAAACTTTAAGCATAAGATGGTCCAAGCATCAGCTTTGGGCCATTCGGGATTGTTAAGAGGGGGGTTGGGGATCTCTTCTAGCTTGCCATATAAACTTGGTTTTTTATCTACAAAATATGAGTGAGAAAAGAAAAAGATATTGTTCTCTTACAAGATCACTTGGGCTTTGAGAGATACAAACATTGCCTCTCCAATGGATGCATGCATAGCATAGAAAACTCCGGTGAGGCTTTGGAGTGGTTGTTCCTCAAAATAATTAGAGGGGAAAACATCTGCAAAGAGACATAAGAAAATGGAGAATCATAAGAAAATTTGAAACAAAAAATCCAATATTAGCATGTTGTTAAAGGTGTGTTTATGTTACACTGACAATTTTAAGGAAACCTTGGTCGTTGGCCTTGAATAAACAGGGCTCCAAGGGTATACACATGTTGCACTATGGCAACAGTCCTTCCTCTTAGTATGCTTGAAGCCTTGTAGCCGCCCCTTCCAATGATGTAGCATATTACCCAGTTGATGCACTCGATGTGGTCACTTAGAGCTTGGCTGCATGTAGACCCAAGCCCCAACCCTGAATCTTGTTGGAGCCCAAACTCCATTCTCATCTCTTATGTTATGCAACACAAGCTCTTCCACCTTCTCCTCCCTAGGTCTTCTCACATTACTAGAAGAGGCCATGGTGGTAAGAAAAGAGAAGAAGGGAAAAGAAAAGCTTGTTTTACAATAGAGTAGTGGAGAGGAGAGAAAGTTCAGGGTTTTCAGTAGTGCAGCAAGGGAAAGCTTAAAAGAGGGTTAGAGTTTGAGAATAGGCTTCTTGAACCTAGAGTAGACTAAAGAGGGATAGAGTTTCTGCAGTAGCAATGGAGAGGGAGGGAGCTTGAGAGAGAGAGAAAGAGAGAGATTGAGAGGGAGGGAGCTTGAGAAGGAGGGAGAGCTTGAGAGGGATGGAGTTTTTGCAGCAATGGAGAGCTTAGAAAAAGAAGAAAGAGGGAGAGGGAGCTTGAGACTGAGGGAGCTTGACAAGGAGGAAGAGCTTGAGAGGCATGGAGTTTCTGCAGCAATGGAGAGCTCAGAAGAGGAAGAAAGAGGTTCAAAATGAGCTTTCCAAACCTAGAGTATGTTGGGGGGAAGTTTGAGAGAGAAAACACACTTTTGGAAAAAAAATAAAATTTTTTAATTTTTAGGGTTTCTAATCTGCACGATTCTAGGTGGGGGGACCTCTGAGTTTGGGCCCAAGAGGTAGGGGGACAAGATTAGTAATTAGGCCCCATTAGCAAACCAAAGCCTAGGCCCCCTAGGATCAAAGAAGTAAAAAATGTGCACCCAGCCCTCTTCCTATTGGTCCATTCCTAATCAAAAGTTAATCCAAGAGGCCCTCTTTGGGACCTAAAAATTTCTAATGTTCTCCTAGGAGGTTGCATGGACCTTCGGAGTCCTTGTTAAAAGAGATATCATATTTGAGAGCCTAAATTTAAGACTCTACTCCAAAACGTATACAATTTAAGACTTTACTCTAAAAATGTATACAATTTATTAAAAGTTACACACACAAGGAATGAGAAGGAGAAACCAAATGCAAGCACTTGAGGGAAAAATAAAGAGGTTTAAAAGAACACAACACTCTAATAAGGTCTAGGGAGAAAAGAGGAAGGGTATGCTGATACACATGGTAAAAGAGGGCATGAAAAACAATGACGAGGAAGGGCAAGTAGGTACAGGTGCAAACAAGTGTGTGGGTAAGAAGACTCAAATTTTGTGAAGCTCTTATGTGTTCAATCTTACTTTCAAGAAATTAAGAAGGTAGAAAATCATCTTTTCCTTAGCTTTAACAAAACTATTCTATAGGTTACACATTTTCCAGGAGTGCACAACATGTGATAAATTTTTCATCCCTTTCATCTTCCCTCTTTATACATCTTGTTGAAAACCAGTTGAATGAATACAGGATTAGCTTCAGACCACAATTACCAGAAAGCACCCATGAGATCTTCAAGCAGCCACAAATAATCACTACAACAGAATAATATTGTTGTAGCGAAAATAGCAGCGCTTTTATAAGTAGAAGGGTACCAAGATATTGGGCCTATATCATTGCTAAAAATGCTGCTATTTTCATTGCATGGGATCACTTCTCAGCAACAAAAATTCACTGCTCATCAGCCAACGATCTTTCATTGTTCAGTAGCAAAATCTCACTATTGTTTTTGCTATACTGAGCAACGATAGAACTGCCTAGAAAAAATAAGCTGGGGAAGACTGGGGAGTTTGCACAGGACTCCCCAGTCTGCTTTAGCTATTTTTTAATTAAAACATAGTCACAATATTTTAATACAAACATAAACTTGAAAAAGATAGAAACTAAGAAGAATGCAAGTGAGCCTATGCATAGAACCTATGCATAGAGTCTATGCATAAATCTCTATGCATAGAGCCTACGTGTAGAGCCTATGCATAGAGTCGTATGCATAAAGCTCATGCATAGAGCCTTATGCACAAAGCTCTACATATAGAGCCTACACATAGAACTCTACGCATAGACTCTATGGATAGAGGTAAACCTTAGCTAAACCTACACCCAACACCCAAGGGTGCAATAAAGGTACAACTTGAATAAGCAATTAAACAAAAAGGAGAGCTTATCTCTTTTTTGTGAAGACGAAGGAAAGGATTAGTGCAAGAGCTATAAAATAAAAGATTAAACAAAGTAATTAGTAGATTAAACATAAGCTTTATGCAAGCCTATGCATAGAGCTTGCAAGAAGCCTATGCATAAAGCTTGCATAAATAAAACTCTATGCAAAGAGCTTGCAAGCCTATGTAAAGCTTGCATAAATAAGCATAAAACTCTATGCAAAGAGCTTGCAAGCCTATGTAAGCTTTATGCATAAAGCCTATGCATAGATTAAACAAGCCTATGCATAAAGCTTGTAAGATCTATACATAAAGTGTATCCATAGAGCTTGCAAGCCTGTGTATAATCCTTTATGGAAGCCTATGCGTAGGCTTTAACCCGGCACCCAAGGGTGCAATCAAGTAAGATAAAATCATAAACAATTAAAACCATAAACTAAGATCTATACTTTTGCCAGTAACACTCTATTCTCTACTCTGTGTTAATTTTTATACACTTTACAGGTGATTTAGTCAGTTGGCAGCCATCCAAGGTTGCATTTAGTGAATACTCAGTCTTTGTAGTGTGTTGAAAGATTTTTCATTTGATAGAAAGTGATGGCTAGCAGTAGTGATGTATTCGACATGTTGTCTGCTAAGGACAAACTTGATGGGACTAACTACCCATTGTGGTCCTATATGATGAGGCATGTATTGGTTGCTAAAGGCCTTTGGAATGTGGTCATTGTTAGTTAAACTCGTCTTGTTTCACAACTACTAGTGCAACCAGGTGCTACAGGTACATCTAAAGTAGAATTTGATATACAGATGTGATTCCTCTACATGCACCACCAGTAACTCCCACTACTTGTCAAAAAAGATGGGATGGAAGAGATGCACAGGCACATGCATTGCTTGCACTTTCTATGAAGCAAAGCATTATTCCTCATATTCAGTCATGTAAGACTTCAAAACAGGCATGGGATGCTCTTTCTGCATTATACCAGGTGTGCAATGAGGCACGTGTTGCATATCTACGCAAATAGTTGGAGTCTGAGCACATGAATGAGAGAGACTCAATGGATAGCTTCTTGACCAAGATCAAAGATTCTAAGGAGTAGCTTGCTAGTGTGGATGAGATATATCCTGATAGTACATTCGTGCCCACAATTCGCCTTAAAAGCTTTGACCAAGATCAAAGATTTTAAGGAGTAGCTTGCTAGTGTGGATGAGATATATCCTGATAGTACATTGGTGCCCACAATTCTCAATGTATTGCTGGATTCTTATCAGAGTTTTGCCTCTACCCTTAGACTCATGATGAAGGGAAATCCAAATGCCCTTACATTTGATGAGATGGTTTCAGTACTCTTGCAAGAAGAGCAATCTAGGCAAAACAAATCTAATATGCGAGTTGATGACCAAGGTTTTATTGTTGCCAATCAGAAAGGCAAAGGTAAAGCTTCTTCCGCATGGTGGCTATAAGCCAAAGTCAAAATCCTCAGTTAAGGATATAGAGAAAGAGGGTGATAAGCCTAAAAACAAGGGCAAGTGTCACTCTTACAAGAAACTAGGGCACTACGTACATGAGTGCAAGAAAAGGCTATAGAAGGAGAAAAAGAGAGAATTGGGCATGGTTGTGGCTCATGCATCTACAGCAAGTGCAAAGAAGAAGGAATCTGTTAGTTTTTTTGAAGATTATTGGGCATGGACTGTACATTGCAGTTATGACCCTTGTGTTCATGATGTATGCATGTCAATGGCAATATTGGATGCTAGTAAGCACATTACTTCTCAAAAAGGTCATCTCTGGAATCTATCCCAAGTGCAGGAACCATCACATGTCTGAATGGTTCCTCATATCCTATCAAAGGAGTTGGTAGGATATCCTATCAAAGGAGTTCCTCATATCCTATCAAAGGAGTTGGTAGAGTTGTGCTTACTGCTGAATATGGGAGCGTACTTACTCTTTTTGAACGTTTTATATGTGCCAAGAATTAAGAAGAACTTGGTCAGTTTTAGCCTTAGCCTTGTCAGGCTTGATGGTGAAATTTGTAGATGATAGAAGTACAATTCAGGATAGAAATGACGGTTATTCTATCATTGCCTCAGGTACCTTGTTACATGGCCTATATAAGATGGATGTATTTGAGAAGTTGCACCATGAAATTTGTGGATGACAGAAGTACAATTCAGGATAGAAATGACGGTTATTCTATCATTGCCTTAGGTACCTTGTTTCATGGCCTATATAAGATGGATGTATTTGAGAAGTTGCACCATGATCCTTGATCAGTCTCTATGAATGATGGAGAATTATAGCATGCACGATTTGGCCATCTGAATTATGGTAGTTTGTTAAGCCTTAAAAGGCATGATATGGTGTCTAAGTTGCCACCTCTTGAGACCCCTACTAGACATGTAAGTGAGGGGTGTATTCTTGGTAAAATGCATTGGGCATCATTTCCAAAGGATGGATTTGTGAGATCTGTTAAGAAATTACAGTTTATACATAGTGATGTATGTGGTCCTATGAGGACACCATCTATTGGGGGATATCTCTACTTTGTCACTTTTATTGATGATTACTCTAGATATAGCTGAGTGTATCCATTAAAGCAGGAGTCTGAGGTTTTTATGTGCTTTAGGCACTTCCTATCTATGGCTAAAAATGCATGTGAATGTAAAGTTGGCACCCTACATTCAGATCGAGGCAGGGAGTTTATGTCCAAGGAATTTCATGCATATATGGCTGAAAAAGACATAAGGCATCAATGTACAGTGCCATACACACCTCAGCAAAATGGTGTGCGACTGAGTGGAAGAATAGGTCTCTCATGGAGATTGTAAGGTTCCTCTTCAATCCTAAAAGATGTATAAGCTCTCCTCTCAGTCCTTGTAACCATTCCCTATTTCAGAACGCAAGAAAACATTGTTTTTCCTTGTTTTTGGCCTAGAGAGAGAAAATATTCTAGAGAGAAGTAATTTAATTTTGAGATATTTTTGGATACAAAGTTTCTCCTTATATCTAAGATGAATTCCCCTGAAACAGAAGTTCAAAAATAATTTTCCAATGTGCATTAGAAATTAATTGAATATGTATATTAGAGACCTTACCCTGAGGGTCCACATTTTCAAAAAAATTTGATTAAGGTCCAAAGAGTGTTCTAAAGAGCCAATAGGATTAATCCAAGTGTTTCACTAAGAAAAATGTAAAGAATAAAAGAAAACCTCCCAAAAATGAGTAAATTCTCACATAAGATGAAGAGTTGACTAAGTATTGGGTTTATTAATTTAAAAAATGAGATTTATTAGTAAAAAAATAAAATTTTGACACTTCAATAAGGAGGGAGGGGGCTCATGAAGGAGGCGCTTATTTCACATCATTACTCCATATTTTTAATTCAAAAAAATCAGATATTTCATCTCTTCTCTCTCCTCCTTCAAACAAGATCAAAAAAGTTAGCCAAACTGGTCCAAATCTTGTCCAAACTGCATCAAACTTAAGCTGGAAGCCTAGATAGAACCTAGTTGGACTTGGTTAGTAGCCTTCCTAACCTATAAATAGATCCTCATTCCTTTCTATTTTTTTCTTTGGCCCATTTACATGCCAGTATAATTTTTAAATTAGTGTATTTTTATTATACCTAGAGCTATTTTGCCTCTCCTTTGGGAAGCTTTGGAGCTTCACTAATCTTCATCCACTCTTGGAGATTACCCTCTCCATCTTGCTGGCCAAGCTTCTCTTGGGGACTTCACTTCTCTCTAAAGAATCAAGCAAAAAACCAAGGGTAAGCCTAAATCAATGGTGTTTTTCTATCTTTTTCAATGGTAATCATCTTCCCAACCTTTCTAATGCTTGGGAAGCATTTTAATCAATGGTTTTTTTCTTAGAACCAATCTTTTAGTGATTCATAATGTTTAATGGATTAATGCTAATCTTTTATGCTTAAATATAATATTTTTTATTAGTAAATCTCTCTTTTTGTAAGAATATTCACCTTTTTGGTTGAATCCTTCGTGGAATGATGAATCTTAGTGTTAATCTCATTTTCTTAACCAAAACTCTAGGCTTAACAAGCTAGAGATAGAGATTAAGCAATTGAAAAAGGGCTTATTCTAACATTCTTGTAATTATTTTCTTATAGGAATGATAAATGGATATTTTAAAAATAAACAAGAGGTTAAATGTAATTATGCTCATAATTATGCTTAGGTATGCATAATAAATTTTTAGTTTAAAAGAGGAAGTCCCACCATTATGTATTGAAATTTAGAAGTAGAATTTTGAGTATTTTCAAAAAATGCAGTGAAGCAATTTTACCATAAAAAAATGAATTTAATTTTTATGCATAAATTTGATAATTCAAAAAGAGAAATTCTCATCATATTCTATGCATAAGCATTTTAATTCAGGATAAAAGAGGGATTTTTGTTGCATTTATGGAAAATACATTTATAGTATTTATGCATAAATATTTAAATAGAGAAAAGAGGAATGTTTGTTATATTATTTTTTTAGTATGTGCATTCTTAAAAATTTAGATGCAAAAAGATGAATTTTCATGATATTCTATGTACATACATTTTAAATATTAAAAGATAAATTTTGGGTATATTTCAAAATAGGTATATTCATGTTATGTATATACATGGGTATTTTTATTTATTTATTAAAAAAAAGGAATTTTCATCGTACTTTTAATTAGAAAAATGCATAAATTAGTTTCAGTGTTAAAAGAGAAAGTTTCACCATAATTCTACATAGATAATGTAGGGCATATTGATGCTGAGGTTCAATTGGAGAAAAGAATAATTTAGAATATTGCTATGAGAATAATTCAATAAAATGATGTATGCATATTATATCAGTCACATAGAAAAAGAAATCTTCTCGTTAAAATTTCATTATTCTCAAATAAAAGTATTATGACCAAGAATGAATGAATTTTAGTTTTTTTTTGGGATTTTACCCTTACGATTAGAAACCACAGTTCTTTTATCAGATAAATAAGAGAAAAATCTTTAGGAAATAAGTCTAAGATTAAATCCGAGTAATTCAGGGTTAGACATTGAGCCAGTGAGAAAGGTGGGTCAGTAAGATGCCCGCCCATCTCTTGAATCAAAAATTAAACCAAGTCTTGTGACCATTCCCATTTCTTCAGTACACAAAGAATGGATAACCGGCTGATTTAGAGAAGTTTTCCCTAAGACATTGAGAAATGACTTATAAATTTGTTGTAATTGATGGGTGGATCACCGAGATAGGAGATTCGTGATTTTCATTAAGAAAGTCTGGGTTTTAAGAAAAAGGGTCTTGTGAAATAAAACTCAACGGGAAATTCTTACTTGCATACAAACTCTATTTTTGAAAAAGGACTGTTTGATGCCAGAATGCTAGAGGAAGCATTTGGCTTATGGGTTAATCTAAGGAGAGTTACGTTGTTGCAACAACTAGCGGGAAGTCATCGAAGGACGTCTCTTGATGCCAAGGTCTTGATGACCAGCCTCAGTATGGTTAAAAATGGTGCGCTTTCGGTACGATGGGTGAGGGCCGACGAAGCAGTCCCTGAGTGAAGTGCTAGGACACCTAAGGAGGATCCCAAAGGGTTCTTACCAGGCGATGCACGGGCTCGCGACTACTAAGACACCCATACGTATGTCGAGGAAGATATTGATGGATTGGCGAGAAATTATCTAAGTGAACTGGAAACTTAAAATTCGATCTCATTGGTTGACTAGCTGGTCTTCAACGGAGAGTTCGGATGACATTTTGATTGTAATCTGAGAGTGATGGAAAGGCAATAGCACCCCTCTTTATAGAAAAAAGAGGTACTAGTAGTCTGTCTCCCTCCTCACGACCCTGTTTTTTGTCTCCGATTGAGATACCTCTTTTTAGTGTGTTGTTTTTTGTCTCCTCACGACCCGATTGAGTATATTGTAGTGTGTTGTATACAAAGTATACAATGTTTTTGGGGTCCTCGGCATGATTCAAGCGCAATTCACATGCGTTTTGGGCAGCGTAAGGTTTCTGCAAATGTTCTTAAAAGGCGTCATTTTATATTAGTTCTGCTCAATTTTGGGTGTTTGGGTTGTGTAGTGGCAAAGCTTTGGTGTGCAGCAGCATCTACAGTGTCTTCAACATCGACCATCATCCTTTTGCTAGTAACACTCTATTCTCTACTCTGTGTTAGTTTTCATACACTTTATAGGTGATTCAGTCAATTGTTGGCAACCATCCAAGGTTACATTCCAGTGAATACTCAATACTTGTAGTGTGTTGAAAGATTTTGCATTTGGTAGAGAGTCATGGCTAACAGTAGTGATGTATTCAACATGTTGTCTGCTGAGGACAAAATTGATGGGACTAACTACCCCTTGTGGTCCTATATCATGAGATATGTATTGGTTGATAAAGGCCTTTGGAATGTGGTCAATGTTAGTGAAACTCGTCTTGTTTCACAACTACTAGTGCAACTAGGTACTACAGGTACATCTGAAGTAGAATCTGATACAGATGTGGTTCCTCTACATGCACCACCAATAACTCCCTCTACATACAGATAAAGATGGTGATAAGCCTAAAAAAAGAAGGGCAAGTGTCACTCTTGCAGGAAACCAAGGGACTACATACATGAGTGCAAAAAAGACTAGGGAAGGAGAAAAAGAAAGAATTGGGCATGGATGTGGCTGATGCATGTGCACCAAGTGTAGAGAAGAAGAAATCTACTAGTTTCTCTCAAGATTATTGGGCATGGACTGTACTTTGCAGTTATGACCCTTCTGCTCATGATGTATGCATGTCAGTGGCAAAATCAGATGCTAGTAAGCACATTACTTCACAAAAAGGTTTTTTCTCATCTCTGGAATCTGTCCCAAGTGCAGGAATTGTCACATGTGTAAATGGTTCCTCATATCCTATCAAAGGAGTTGGTAGGGTTGTGCTCACTGCTACAAATGGGGATGCATTTACTCTTTTTGGAAGTTTTATATGTGCTAGGCATTAGGAAGACCTTGCTATAGCCTTAGCCTTTTTAGGCTTGATGGTGAAATTTACGGATGATAGATGTACAGTTCAGGATAAAAATGATGGTTATTCTATCATTGCCTCAAGTACCTTCTTTCATGGCCTATACAAGATGGATGTATTTCAGAAGTTGCAGCATGATGCTTGCTCAGTCTCTATAACTCGTGCAATAGGTGATGTAGAATTATGGCATGCACAATTTGGTTATTAAAATTATGGCAGTTTATTACGCCTTCAAAGGCATGATATGGTGTCTGAGTTGCCACCTCTTGAGACCCCTACTAGACATGTAAGTGAGGAGTGTATTCTTGGTAAAATGCATCAGGCATCATTTGCAAAGGATGGATCTATGAGATCTGTTAAGAAATTACAGCTTATACATAGTGATGTATATAGTCCTATGAGGACATCATCTATTGGGGGATATCTCTACTTCGTCACTTTTCATGATTACTCCATCCATTAAAGCAGAATTCAGAGGTTTTTATGTGCTTAAGGCACTTCGTATCTATGGTTAAAAATGCACGTGAATGTAAAGTTGGCACCCTTTGTTCATATCCAGGAGGGGGGAGTATATGTCGAAGGAATTTCATGTATATATGGCTGAAAAAGGCATAAGACATCAATGTATAGTGCCATACACACCTCAACAAAATGGTGTGGCTGAGTGGAAGAATAGGTCTCTCTACATGGAGATGGCACGATGTATGGTGAAAGCCCAAGATTTATCTCATGGTTTTTGGTTAGAGGCAACTACGTGCACAAACTATGTGTTGAACAAATGCGCTACCAAGGCTGAAAAAGGCATAAGACATCAATGTATAGTGCCATACACACCTCAACAAAATGGTGTGGCTGAGTGGAAGAATAGGTCTCTCTACATGGAGATGGCACGATGTATGGTGAAAGCCCAAGATTTATCTCATGGTTTTTGGTTAGAGGCAACTACGTGCACAAACTATGTGTTGAACAAATGCGCTACCAAGGCCTTGCAGTCTAAAACTCCTTTTGAAGCTTGTAGGAAGCCTTTTGTGGCTCATTTGCGTGTTTTTGGTCGTCTTTCTTATCGTCTTGTGCCTGAGCAATAACGTAGTAAGCTTGATGTGATAAGGCACTTAAATGCATATTTGTGGAATACTATTTAGAAAGCAAGGGATATAGACTCTACCATCCAACCTCAAAGCAGATTTTGCTAAGTAGAGATGTTGTTTTGTCAAAAACTCAGTTCAGGCCATGCTTTCATACAAAAAACAGTAGAATGTATGCTCAGAGGACATGTTTGATTCACTCCTACCTTTGTTTAATGGAGGGCAGCCATATATAAAGCAATTGAATGCTCAACAAAGTATTGAAATTTAGCCTTTACATGTGCAAAATCAACTTGCAAATCATTTTTTTGATGAGGTAATTATTGAGGATGTAGATGATGAGGAGAGAGCAGCCATAGAAGAATCTAGGCATATGCCAAGATGGCTTGTGCAACCATTGAGGGATAGCAAGTTGGCAGCTTCTTTACCTAGCGAAACTCGTGCAGGTTCTTATCATGCAGATTATTCTCATGTGGATCATGTTCTCATTTCTACTTTATGTAATGAGGAGAAGCCTGTTTCCTTTGAGGAAGCACAGGATGATGATCATTGGATGCATGCTATGCAGTATGAGTATAACTCTATACTCAAGAATGACACCTGGTATTTGATAGATCTACCTCATGGCAAGAAGGCCATTGGTACTAAGTGGGTTTACAAGTTAAAACGCAAAGAAGATGGTAGCATTGATCGCTACAAGGCCAGACTTGTTTACAAAGGGGTATGCCCAGCAAAAGGGCATTGATTATGATGAGACCTTTGCACCCACATCTTGTATGACTACCATTGGGTGTCTCATTGCTTTGGTAGCACATCATGGGTGGAATGTACATCAGTTGGATATTAAGACTGAATTCTTGAATGGTGACTTACATGAAGACATGTATGTATCGAAGCCTCCTAGTTTTGATGTGAGAGGAGAAGAGTCTAAAGTATGTAGGTTGAAAAAGGCTCTTTATGGCCTTAAGCAGGCTCCTAGAGCATGGTATGAGAAGATTCATGCATACTTCATTGCAAATGATTTTTGCAACAGTCCAACAGAGAGTACCCTCTATGTGAAGAGGAGTAAGGACACATTTTTTTGTCATCATTCTATATGTTGATGACATGCTGCTCTCACGGGACCTGATATAGATCAGATTTCAGCCTTTAAGGCTGATTTGTAGGTCATCATTTGAGATGTCAGATTTGGAGTCCTTGCATTATAATTTAGGGATTCGGTTTATGCAGCACAATGATGGCATTATTTTGCTGCAATCTAAATATATACAAAAGCTATTAAAGAGGTTTAATCTTGAAGACTGTAAACCTATGGCTACACCTATGGAGATAGGTACTCGACTTAGTCTTCAAGATGCAAGAGACTCTTTTGGTGCTAGTTTGTATCAGTAGACTGTTGCATCCCTTCTATATGTATGCAACACGAGGGCAAATATACAGTATGCGGTCTCACAGTTGAGAATATTTATGCATGGCCAAAGTACGAAGCATTGGTAGGATATCAAGCGCGTTTTTCGCTATTTGTAGGTCACTCAGTATTTTGGATTGTTTTATCCAAAGGGGGGTTAGTCACAGCTGCATGCTTTTAGTGGTTCATATTGGGCTGGATGTTATGACACACGAGTGTCCACTACTGGGTTTTGCTTTTGCCTTAGTGATTCAGGTATATTAAGGGGCTCAGCAGCAAGAAGCAACCTACAGTGGCCACTTCCAGCTCTGAAGCTGAGTACAGGAGGGCAGCTACAATTCAGTGTGTGTGGCTCAGATGTCTTATGGTTGATTTGAGTGTTGGACAGTCGTATAGTACTACGATTTTCACTAACAGCCAGAGCGCATTAGGAGTTATTGCGAGGAACCGAGTCGTTCATGCTCGCACTAAGAACATTGAGGTGCATTACCACTTTGTTAGGGAAAGACTCTCTACAGCAGAGATCCTCTTTATCTCTATGTGCCTACACATGACAACATGGCAGATTTATTCACAAAGGCTCTTTCTTATGAAAAGTTCAAAGCTTTTCGTAAAGCTTTGGGCTTACTACCTTTTTAGGATTGATCGGCCATATCCTATACATGTTCACATTATGACTCCAGGGGGGATTTGTAGCATTATATGGTAGTATTGTGTGTGAACACACTTAGGACCGTCATGGCACTTTTTTCCTCACTATGAGGTTTTTTCCCCCATGCGTATGTACACACTCTTATCTAATCATTTTGGGGTGTGTACTTATCTTTTGTATCTGGCACACATTTGTTCATTCTAATCTAGTGAGTGTGTGTACTCTCAAGCTTCTCTATCTTGTGTGTGTGCATTGTTGCAACCCTATCCCTAATTCCAACACTTCCAACCAGCTTTGTTAGAATCAAAATGGTGGTATATATAATATAAATTGCACCTCGAAGCAAACACATATTTAAAGATAGGGATGTTGAGGAAGAAATAGAAGAAGGTGATAACACCCCCAATGCTTTAGAAAGTAACTAAAAATATGCTCATGATGTAAATGTTATGGACGATGATGTCATTGAGAATCAATTAATATATACATGAGGAGGGCTCATCATCATCTAGTGGATTTACTGATAGTACATGCTCTTATCCTTCTATGGATGGTAACGAATTCCCTTTTAATATTGTGTTTGGAGATATTGGAGATATGTAGACCTCATTTTAGAAATTGAGCCTTTGGAGCCATGGACCTTATATAGGATGAATAATCATAAAATTTCTATTATATTCTAAAAGCAAATATATTCACTAATATTTTTGATAAAATGTTGTAAGTAAATTTTGATGTAAATATCGACACACATTTCAACCCACATATCGATGCAGGTACCGAAATCTTCTACTGACAATAATGCTAAGGCCCAAGAGATCGCATACTTGAAAAAAACTATCTCGACAAAAACATTGCACATCATTACTATGGGTAGATCTCTTGTAGTGAAAGTTTTGAGTTTTTATATGCACCCAGGAGGCTTTGAATATGCACCACTCCCATTTCTTTACCCTTTTTCCTCCTACACTGATGGGAGAATGTACATGCACCCTACTCCGAGAATCCTAATGGGGGAGTAGTATCCTTACCCTCGCTCATTACCACTTATCTTCTGTGAATATTTTTAGGTTATTTAATTTGTCTTATGTTTTATTTTGTTTGGTTTTCTAAATAGATTAATAATGTAAACATGTCTTCAAAGAAAGGTCAATAGTTTAAGTCATCTCTCTGCTTTACCTTTTTTAATCTTATGCCATGTCATTGCCATCTTTCCTTCTTCTATACTAGAGGAAGAAGAGAGAGGTGTCGAAGAATACTTTTCTTGTTTTTGTCCTTATGAGAAGAAGAATAAAGGGAAGAAGAGAAAGAATCTCTTCTCTTTGGGGAGGTTTTTCAAATTTCTTTATATTGAAGAAAATGAAGAGAAAAATAAAGATATACATTAATTTTGGTGTTTGTTGCTTGTAGTATTAAGGTCTCTTTAATCGCATCTTCAACCTGACATTCACTCTCGACTCTACGTAAGACTCCCATCGCTTCTATGTTTTTACTATGTGCCACCCTTGTGTAGAATTAGAAGGAGAAGATGCTACAGCCATGCTGGTGTTGCCATGGCTGTAGCATACACGAGAGCGAGAGGGAGAGGAGGAAGGAGACGCGCTCAGAGTTGTGAATCGTTTTTTTTTTTATTAATGAGAGAGTACATTTATTTATAGTTATTGAGTTGTGCCTCTTCGTGTGTCCGTTCATTGCTCACATGCGTTCACACACATGCGGGCATTATAGCATTAATTCCTACACTCCCCCTTAATGCGAATGTCCGCATAAGGGTAAGTGAGAGCATGCTATGTGTCTAGTGATGTATGTATTGTGAATGCTTGAGACATGATATATTTTGTTTACATCATGAGTGAACAATTGAATGTGATGAACAAGGTTAAAAAGTATATGAGTGTTGATGTCGATGTTGATGATGACGAAGACAACTTTAGGTACTCTATTGGAAATAATGATGTCGGTGATGCTTTATAGCCGCAACACTTTTGATTCTCTTTGTGAGCTTGAACCATCCATTGAGCTCTCCCCCTCAAGCACATAAAGGGAATGAAATGTAGTTGCATTTGTACATGTCAAAAGGAAATGAATATATGAGTATGAGTTGAGTTATCATAAATATAGATGTGAAACGATGTTATTTACAAGTGTGTATGTACAATTAAGTTTAATTTGTCTCATCGCTCAGAGGCTGATTCGTTTTCAGCTTGTCGAAGACCAATGTTTAATTTTGGCCTCATGGATGTTGTAGACACTCCAATGGGCTCAATTTGCCTCTTTGGGCATAGTTGTTTCATGCCACTTTGGGCGCTTAGGGTGGACGATTATATCACCCATAATTTTGTTTTAATATCATACCTCGTGGGTGTGGCCAACACTCCAACGGGTTGATGCCTCTTTGGGCTAACTTTTTATTTATTTGTTTGTTTTTTATGTTTTGTTTTTTATTATTATTATTTTTTGGTCATTTGTTTGCCCAGGTCTTATATTAGTGTCCATTGTAGGACGGACATCTTTGGGTCCTTTTACGGGTCACTGCCCATTGGTAGGTCTTTGCTTTTTTGTGGGTCTTTGCCTTTTTGTGGGTCTTTGCCCATTTGTGTTGTTTATTTGTTTGTTTGTTTCTTTTAATTATTATTATTATTATTATTTGTTATCATTTTTGTATAAAATGTCATGTGTGCACGCAAATAGCCTGAAAGAGTAGGCATGTTTGCGCTCACGAATAGCCTGAATGTTTAGGCATGTTCGTGATGTTGAGTAAATTATTAAATAAAATTATTGTTTTATTGCTTGTAAATAAAATATTAACTTTTTTTAAAGTTTATTGTTATTATTGATTTGTGTTAATTGGTTGTTCATAAAAAAAATATTGATTTTTAAGTATTGTGGGTTTTTTTTTAAAAAATGAAATAAAATAAAGTTTATAGTTATTGATAGTTTTTTTTTAACGGTTTAGTATAGTTAATAAAATTATCTAGGTTAAAGTTATCTATGTTAAAGTTATTTTATAAAAATAAAAATAAAAAAAAAGTTATTGTTAGTTGTTGGTTATTGTTTTTTTTTTTTAATAAATAAAATTGGCAGCCGGCTTCACCTTGTGACGACGTGGTCGGGCTCCACAAGCCTTCAGGAGAGGGAGAGTCGCTGCAAGGTGGAGGAGGCAAAAACATGGAAACCCAGGTGGGCTGCACAACGAGCGGTGGCAGAGGCAGCTTTTCGAAAAAAAAAAAAACTGGAAAAAAGAAAATAAAAATCACACAGCTGCATGCTATGGTGGGCAACGCCAACGATGGCAGAGGCGCTTTGGCGGTTTGGAGCAGGCGAACAAGAGCGCGCAGAAAGGAATGGGATGCTGCGCAGGCTAGCGTGGGCGTCAACGCTAGGTACCGAGCCCACACAGGCGCACCAGGAGGAGGCGATAGCAGTTGGTGGCGATGCTGAAGGTTTGTGAGAGAGCAGCGAAGTTGGTGAGAGAATGAATCTCTGGTTCGTTTCTGGGAAGCAGAGAAGGCCCACACAGGCACTCCAGGAGGGAAGGCGATGATACCATGTAGAATTAGAAGGAGAAGATGCTACAGCCATGCTGGTGTTGCCATGGCTGTAGCATACACGAGAGCGAGAGGGAGAGGAGGAAGGAGACGCGCTCAGAGTTGTGAATCGTTGTTTTTTTATTAATGAGAGAGTACATTTATTTATAGTTATTGAGTTGTGCCTCTTCGTGTGTCCGTTCATTGCTCACATGCATTCACACACATGCGGGCATTATAGCATTAATTCCTACACCTTGTGTTCATTGATATATCTTTTTTAAATATAGAAAATGAAATATAAGGGCAATATATATTTCAGGAGATAATACCCTTGAAAAGGAAGGATCAACTGTATACCTATGCCCTTTCATAGCAGCCATGCGGTTAGGTTACGTTGTAGCAATTCAATCACAGAAAGCTGTAGATGAGTACTCAAAGGGGCGAACCACCCTGTCGTGCCTACAAAGGACCACGTGATGTGGCCATGAGAACGAAAGAAAGAATCAGCATTGCGCTAGGAGTGACTTGTGTGGATTGTAATGAGGATCCTGGGGATAAGGATTATGAATCAGCATGTGTACTCGAAGGGGCGACCCACAAAGGACCGCGTAATTTGGCAGAAAGACTGGACCGCGTACTTTGGCCATGAGAACGACAGAAAGACTGGTGTGGATTACAAATCAGCATGAGCATGTGCTATTAAACGAGAGAGAGAGAGAGAGTGTGTGTGTGTCCGTCCGCGTGCGCGCGTGTGAGAGAGAGACACAGAGAGAGAGACACAGAGAGAGAGAGAGAGAGAGAGAGAGTACGGACAAGCTGGCGGAGGCGAGACGTCTAATTTTTCTTTTTCTGACACTAACAAGAGATCAGAGCGACGCGGTGACAAGGCAGGACAGAGAGCACGAGAGAAATGCTTAGCAGCTTAGGTCGGTGATCATGTCCTGCTCGACTCCACAACGAGTCTTCCGGCTATCTACATAAGAAGTAGAGCTCGGCACACCAGCGTATCAGCACCAACAACGCCTTTCCTCCACTTTGCAACAGATTTAGCGAGATGTCTAGTTCTGCCCAAGTACGTAGGGCGAACAATGTATCATCAACTTCTAATTGGTATGATATTTGATTTTAGCCTCTTGTATAGCTGGCTATAGTAGCTAATTGAATAATTAGTATGCTTCATGATTCTGCAGGCTGATGCAGCGGTGATTCTTGGGCCTTGGGGGGGCGCTGGCGGTGACGCCTTCGACGACGGATGGCATAACTCAGGTGTTTCGAAGGTCACCATTTATTACACGGAAATACTCCGGGGCTTGGAGGTTGTGTACGGCAACGGAAACACGAAGCTTCACGGTTCCCGCGTGGGCAGCACAAAGGAGGTAGGAGAGTAACGAGTTAGAGAGCGCCTCTCACAATTACGTCACGTTCTTCTACCTTAACTCGTCTTTTTAATATTGCTTTTCATTTCGTTCACGGCGCAGATCCAGTTCAACCCGGCAACGGGGGCGCTCGAGGCGTTAAGTAACATCTCCGTCACCGTCGCTCGTGATTCCGGATACTTCTCCGGCGATCCTAACCACATTGGCGTGGTGGCTGTGGGCCTCTCTGCCTCAACCCAGTTTCCGAGTGCCAGGAATGGCCAGATTGTCCGACCCCAAATTCTTGGCTTCTTCGGCGGTGCCGGCACCAACATCGATCGCCTCGGTGTTTACGTCTCCAACGTTCGCGCCTAGCAGCATGTGGACGTCAACAGGCTTTGTGCAGGATGCCCAATAAGAAATAAAATAAATAATCACTCTCCGTGCACGTGAGACATGCATGCACAAATGCCAGACCTGCGTTTCCCAAAAAAAAAAATGGTTCTGTTTCTCTACATGTGCTGTTGCTGTGATTGTGTGTAACAATGTATGTATCGTGTGCCGTGAGATTAATCTTTGAATGACCGCCGATCTTTCGTTCACGCAACCATTTTGTAACCATATAAAAACCTATATAGCTCTCTCTATCGCTAGATAGATTATGGATATGTACGTGTATATATGTACATATACGTATGCATGTATATGTAAAACAAAAGTTATCCCTAGTGGCGAAAAATAACTTTTAAATTGTCCTACATGGGAAGTTATATAGTATTAACTATGTAACTAAGGAAATCTATCTTGCAAGTTGGAGTAGAGGAGAGAGTCACAAGATCCCAACGTTCAAGTTGTTCCTTCAATTATTCTCTAATCGTTGTAATTATCTACAAGTCTACGTTTGGTTGGTGAGATAGACATTGCCTACTATTTCACACAAATTATAGCAATGATAGTAGATTGTAGAAACATCACATCTCCTTCTACTAAGTATATAGCTAACCATGTTAAGAGTATAGTAGATTACCCCCATAATGTGTTTTCACACTAATTCTTGTATCTCATTCGGCTTGATAGAAGTAACAATTCCTCTATCGGCATTTGCATTAATCTCGGCATCTAGCTTCTGCTCAATTGTTTGTTATAACAATGGTCATACATATTGCTATCATTTCAACTCAGTCATTTTGTGCTGTTACATCTAAGTGATTTCTTACATCCTTAATGATGAGCGAACCTTTCAAGGCTTCATATGCTTAGGCTTGCCACACCCAGCTTAAGTGGATGGCACAAAATGTGTCACACCAAAATGCTCCCGTGACCCCATCAACATGTAGGCATGTAGTGATGTAACTCGTGTGCTGCATATTTGGTCACTAGCTTACAGAGCTCGCAACTGCGCATGTGTCGTTTCTGAAGTTAGTAATCTATATGCTGAATGAGTCCAAGACTCTTGGGCTATAGTTGCTTGCATCTAAATCTTTAGCAACACTAATCACTCTGGCTAGGTCTCCTTGTCACCACCATGGGTTACAAAACCATTCCCCTCATCACCAACTCTAAAAATTTGCCAACAAGAGGTGATGGGCATTGGAGATGTCATTTGGATACTTCACTCTCCACTATGAAGCCCACATACCAATAAATGCACAAAATAAGTTGACTATCCACCATCAAATAGGACTCTACAAGTCCATGTTTGGTTGGTGAAATAGACATTGAGTTCTAGCCTCTAGTATTTCACACAAATTATAACAATGATGGTAGATTGTAGGAACATCACATCTCCTTCTACTAGGTATGTAGGTAACCAAGATAAGAGTATAGTAGATTACCCCCATAATGTGCTTTCACATTAATTCCTGAATCTCATTGGGATTGATAGAAGTAACAATTCCTCAATTGGCATTAGCATTAATCTCAGCATCTAGCTTCAGCTTAGTTGTTTGTTATAACAATGGTCATACATATTGTTATCATTTCAACTCAGTCATTTTGTGGTGTAACATCATCTGAGTGATTT
Source organism: Cibotium barometz (assembly GCF_041138505.1). NCBI lineage: Eukaryota > Viridiplantae > Streptophyta > Polypodiopsida > Cyatheales > Cibotiaceae > Cibotium > Cibotium barometz. The sequence goes on along the minus strand of NC_141048.1, from coordinate 2,783,825 downwards.
CTTACATCCTTAATGATGAGCTATAGCTTCAATATCCTATCCAAATTTTTTAAGGCTTTGTATGCTTAGGCTTGCCACCTAGCTCAAGTGGATGACACATTATGTGTCGCACCAAAATGCTCCCATGAGCTCATCCACATGTAGGCATGCAATGTTGTAACTCATGTGCTACACATTTTCTCACTAGCTTTTGAAAGTGTGTAAAAGAAGAAGCCCTAGTACCCAACTCTATACCCGCGAAGCTTGAAATCTCAAATGTTGTTCTTACTACACAATTTAGCTCAAGTAACGTTCATATCATGTTTTGTGGCCTATTATGGATTGTGCTCTTGAGTGGTGAAGACTTGACAACTGGGTAGGTGCCGTTTCTCAAGTATAGTATTCTATATGATGCTGAATGAGTCCGAGACTCTTGGGCTAGAGTTGCTTGCATCTAAATCTTTAGCAACACCAATCATTGTGGCTAGGTATCCTTGTCACCACCATGGGTTACAAAACCATTCCTCTTATCAACCTCTAAAAATTTTCCAACAAGATGTGGGGATGTTAGTTGGATACTCTACCCTCCACGGTGAAGCCCATGTATCACTAAATGTACAAAATCAGTTGACTACCCACGTCAAATAGGACTCTTGTCTCATAATGCATTTATGTCTTATGCCTCGACAAAAATAGCAATATAAAGAGAATTGCCTCAACAACATGGTTGGTTCCTAACTTCAAGTTCAATGTCTCACTTCAACTCGTGAAGGGGACACTCTCATACTACACCTAAACAAAGCAGTGTGTTCCAAGCACGTCCACACGAACTCTAGCCTTTGATTATCTCCATCTTCATCTTAATGGGCAAAGGCAAGTCATTAGGAATTTTTTGGACCCAAAAAAGGCCTCTTAAGGATTCCTAATTTTAAGGGATTAGAGCTTAAAAAGCTAGGCTTAAGGGAGACAAAGGCTATGATGACCCCTATTTTTTGCCTTGCCACATCAGCCATACCCCCCTAGTTTCACTTTTTAAAGAGAATATTCTCATACTCTCTCTCTCTCTTACTTTTTGACTTTTCTCATACTTTCTCTCTTACTTTTTGAATTTTTTATCTTCACTCTCTACAAATCGAATCTTTCTTGCCAGTTTGAAATCTCCTTTCTCATTAACTCCCACCATATCTCCCTTCCACATCAGCAAAACATTCTCGCATTTAGATGAGCCCGAAAAAGTGAAAATTTTTTCTTTTTTATTTTTTTACATTTTGAGGTGGAAAAAACACCACCCAACCAATATGTATAATGAAAATAATTTTTTCTCTCCAAAAAGCTTGTAATTCAAGGGTCACGTCAGAAGCCTATCAGGAGCCAGTACATCCATAACTAACTGTCAGGTCTCCACAACCCCATAAACATAACTAACTATCAGGAACCACTACATCCATGAGATCCCGAAATTGTGGGAACCCCAAAAATTATTATTTTTAATTTTTCTTATAAATATAATTTATTGAAAAAAAAATCCATGTTAGTATATTTCTATATCAAAAATATCATTTTCTACTTATAGAAAAACGGATTTGTGTTAAACCTGTGAGAGCAAAGTTTTAACACTCTCTCTCTCTCTCTCACTCTCTCTCTCTCTCTCTCCCTCTCTGATGATCTCTCTACTTTAGCTTCTTCCTTTGCTTAGCTATGGAGCCTTTGCAAGCTGTGTGTGTAGCCCCTTGTGAAGCTAGAAAACGGAAGGTTGATTTACACATTCGTATTCCTGAAGAGTATGGCAGCTCTAAAAAAACCCATCCTACTAATGCACAATTTGTCCAAGCTCGTAAGATAGCTAAGGAGAAAAATGTAGATTTTTGGGTTGATGGGCATCTCTATCCAGTTGACCCTCCATTAAGAGCAAACCCTCCTTTCCGTAATTTATCATCTTTTATGCAATTTGTTCGTGAAGGAGAGCTTGGCTTGTTAGGATACTGTAGAAGATTGACTACAAGTAGAGCTTGGCAAACCCATATTCTGCAATCTCAATTGCAAGCATCACAATTCAGCCTTTTACAATGTCAAAGAAGGACTTAAAACATCATCAGATAAAATGAAAGAGATTCTCGTAGAGAACATTCTGGAGAAGGAAGCAAAGATTCAAAGGCTAGAGGAACTTATCAAACGACTCAAAGCAACGCCAAATGGTGCTCGTCGTCGTGAACGCAAAAAGACATTGGCTGTATAAAAACTCTTGCATTAAAAGATGGAGCACGGAAGAAAAGGATTCTTACAATAAAGTAAGTAACATAAACTTTCATTATGCACTCAGTGATTAAACAAAATAGTCATGATTTGTGTTCTGCCAGGAATTTTCTACAAACAAGAGGTGTGTGGTTCTAATGAAGAGGGATGGAAGGATTTGGTCAAAGCCATTCTGAATACCAAGGATTTGGTCAAAGCCATTCTGAATACCAAGGATATTCTCTCAATTATTACTGACCCTCGTCATCCTAAAATACGCCAAGCTATTGTCAGCAATGTAGTGAGCGAGACTACCACCTCCATCGATTCTTCATTAATTCAACATGCTTGTGATGCGGTTGGAATCAGCATGAAAGGGCACCAAGAAATCCGTCAGGTTGTAAAAGATGCATTTCTAAGACAAGGAATCACTGGCACTTTATTTCCTACACTCAATGTGATTCACAATGTCAAGCGTATCAATAATGATGATGTGCAGCAAGCTATAGGATAATTTTATCACATTGAGGACACACTAACATTAGAGATAGGGTCGAGCGGAAAGAAAATCAAGACAACAAGTACAGAATTTCACTATGATGTTTACAATAACATCTTTGTTCATATTGAGAGACTAAAACAAGATATGGTGAAGTTCTATGGTCTTTCACCAGAAGGTGAGAACTTGCAATTGCTACTATTCATGTTTTTCAGTAGAAAATGAAGACAATTATTTTGTTTTGAATATTGTAAACTATCGTTTATTTGCAGTTTTGGGGAGCACACTTTCATTTTTGCTCAAGCTAGATGAGTGTCAAATTGTGAAAGGTCAGAAACTGGAACGTATGAGCATTACGCTCATGAATGAGGCCATGATCTGTGCATGGGAAAAGACTACCAAACCAAGTTTTAGTGTGCAATTTGAGAAAGAGGTCTAGTGGCTTGGTGCATTCGAGGTACCGAAGGAGACACATGAGATATTGACATGGATGTTTGGAAGGACTCCCTGGATAACAGATGTAATAAAAAAGCAAATTGATGATCAACTTTTAGATGTAGAAAACATGGGAAAGTTCAAGATGGATTGGTATCTTGGGGGAGATTTGAAGACAATTAAATGCATGATGGGTTGTGCTCAAGGCGTGACATCAAGATGGCCTTGTCCATACTGCAATGCTTACATTGATATTCCTAGGTAGAAAAAGACAAATGGAAAAGGTATACAAAAGGTTGGTTCTGTTGGAATAAACTGGTGTTTTAACCTTGACTTTTTCTAATTAAATTCTATTGTCATGTGTACAGCACATAGTTTATGTGCATGGTGCGTATTTCATGAACAAGTATGGATCGCTTGACATGTGGAGTACCCAAGGGATGGAGAAATCACATATTAAAGTAAGAGGGGTTTATTTCAAAAATACAAGACATGGAGGTGGAGCTTCTGCAGGAGGAACATGTACAAACTATCTACAAGAGATGTTCAATTGGTTTTATTGCACAACCTTTGGAAGGGTATTGTTTAGGGAGCGGGCCCAACAATCTAAGCTTGTGCAAGAGGCACACAAGGCTGCAAAAAGTCATGCTCGGCTTGAATGGTCGCAGACCAATGCTCCCCATAGGCATGGTGCTTGGCATGCACGAATGAGGAGACAAGGGAGGCGTTGGGTTGTGCACGCACCAGCATAAATCTAGATGTAATAAGGCTAAGAAAATAAGTTTAGTTAGGTTTTTTGCCCTTTAAAAAAACTATTAATAGTTCCTTCTCTCACTTCATTTTCATTCACTTTTAGAGAGCTTAAGCTCAAGATCTACGTAGACACCCACGTAAGGACACTAGCACATCACCACGTTAGCATAGTTGTACATGGATATGGCACGCACCAAGAACACCGCATGTGTTACCATGCCTTCACAAAACACAGTGCAAGGCACCCACAACGACCACATACTAGCGACACCACGGAAGAGAGTGACCCCTTGATTCTAGGACACGCCCGATGGGATCACCAGGAGTCCAACCCTCCTCCCACAGCAACACCAATGCACACACATGCAGGCCCTTCTAGTGGGAGAAAGCGTGTGAAGAAGACCCCACAATGCAGCCAACCCAGAGATCAAGACAGAGAGGCCGATGATGAGCAGTTCGACTAGGTTGGTGAAAACATTCGTACATTGCGCAGCACCATAGGTGGCAAGACCCTCCTACCAGGATAGGGTCCCCTACCTACCTGGGAGGAACTTGATACACAGGTACCACAGCAATAGGAGGAGGAGAATTCAGACTATGAGAGAGACCAAGAGGAGGTTCGTGCAAGTGCGCGCAAGCGTAGAAAGGTCAAGCTCTTCAAGCCAAGGAAGTCCCAACCTCACCAACGCACTAACACAACACAGAGAGCTCCAAGGAGAAGGATGCGCCAAGGGCATAGGGCTCTACAAGAAATCAAGTTTTATCAGAGGAACACTAAGTTGCTGATAAGAAGAGCCCCTTTCACTCGCACAGTGAAGGAGATTCTCCAACGATATAGAACAGAGTTCCGTGTGCAGGGGATTGCCCTTGAAGCATTGCAAGAAGCCTCCGAGGCTTACCTTTTTGGGATTTTTGAAGACACCAACCTCCTTGAAATACATGCAAAGAGAATTTTTTGAAGACACCAACCTCCTTGAAATACATGCAAAGAGGATTACCATATCTGCCAAGGACCAGCAACAACTAGCTCGACGCATTCGAGGCAAGCGAGACGACACGATCTAGAGATCTTAGATATTAACCTTTTTTTTGAAGCAACTCTTTTGTTTCAAACCCCCCTTTGTAACAAGCCTATCTGGCTTTCATTTGTAATCTTCTGATAATTAAAATTTTAAGTTTCTCTTACAATGTCTCGGTGTCATCATGTTTGTTTAACATGGAGTGTCTATCATGTGCCAGTTTGTCACCCAAGGCATCAGAAATGCTCCTGAAGGACTGAGGAAGCTGTGCCAGAACATTACAAATTTGGCCTCTACAACGGCGATGTAGACTCAAAATTCGCATTGTTCTGGCACTTCTCCCCTAGCCACTCAGCATCATTTCTGATGCATTTATAATGAAGTTGAGCACACTAATTGTGAGAAACAGTAGTTTATAGGATAAAAACACCTTTAATCATGTGTAAAAATATAGTGTTTATCATCTAATGCATCCGAATTGCTCCTAGAGGACTGGGGAAGCTATGCCACAATAGTGCGAATTTAAGCTCTGCAGCAGCGATGCAGGCTCAAAATTGGCACTGCTCTCCTATCCACTCAGGATCATTTCTGATCCATTTATAATGAAGTTGAGTACACTAATTGTGAGAAACAATAGTTTATAAGATAAAAACAGCTTTAATCATGTGTAAAATTACATTGTTTGTCATCCAATGCATGAGAATTGCTCCTGGAGGAATGGGGAAGCTATGCCAGAATAGTGCGAATTTAGGCTCTGCAGCGGCGGTGCAGGCTCAAAATTCACACTGTTCTGGCACTGCTTCCCCAGCCACTCAGGATCATTTCTGATGCATAATGAAGTTGAGTACATTAATTATAAAAACGATAATTTACAAAATAAAAATACCTTTAATCATGTGTAAAAATACATTGTTTGTCATCTAATGCATTAGAATTTCTTCTGGAGGGCTGGGGAAGGTATGCCAGAACAGTGCAAATTTGGGGTCTACAGTAGCGGTGCAGGCTCAAAATTCGCACTGTTCTCGCACTGCTCCCCCATCCACTCAGAATCATTTCTGATGCATTTATAATCAAGTTGAGTACATTGATTATGAGAAACAATAATTTATAAGATAAAAATACCTTTAATCATGTGTAAAAATACATTATTTATCATCCAATGCATTAGAATTGCTCCTCAAGGGCTAGGGAAGCTGTGCCAAAACAGTGCAAATTTGAGCTCTACAACAGCGGTGCAGGCTTAAAATTTGCACTGTTCTAGCACTGCTCCCCCAGGCTCCCAGGGTCATTTCTGTTGCATTCACAAAAACATTGATGGTACAAACTAGAAAAAACAATGATATACTTAATGAAAACAAGTTTGCAAAAATTGTATTATCTTTACAAAAGATTTCTTACAATATTGAGCTTCCTTCTCTTGTTATTGGGTAGAGTGTGCTCAAGGAGTGATTGGGCTATTTCTTGAGGATCCTCTATGTCTATGCTTTTGGCTATACCTATACGAGCAAGAAGTTTACCCCTTAATCCAGAACCAAAAACATCGAAGGCAAGGGATTTTTTAATCAAAACTATACATTTGGTGCTCTGTGCCATAGAGACTACACAGAGCACCTTAGAGAGGGCTTTGAAAACGAAGAGAGTGAAGGCAGATTGAGGGGTGTAGTCCCCGTGGATAATGGCAATGCCATCCCCCACCAAGATAGTGTGCCAACGCAGCATCATGTCCATGGACCTTGGCCTGGTCTCTGCTCTCTCGCCGCCTCTCTCAGCAACAAATGCGTCAATTTTAACCACTCTCTGTAATCAAAAGAAAAATCAAAATATTTTTCTATACATAATTACAAATGTTTCTAGGTTGTAAAAGGTCGAGTATTACCTCTTGCTCAATGTCTTCTTTTGCCAAAGTGCTGGTGGGGGCGGAGAGGTCAATCGAGAACTTAGCCTCATCCTTTTTTGGTGCTTTGGTCCCCTCCATCACTCCAGTATAGCAAGGGTTTCCTTTTCAGCCTCTAGCTTGTCTTGTAAGGTTGTGAATTCCTCCTGTGGAACTAGGGCTTGCTCTGTGGTCTCAACCACAGTTTCCTTGACCAAAGCAACTGTCTCTGCGATAGATTCTCCAAGGAGTAATATAGCACTATCTAGGTGAGGACTATCTAGGTGAGGACTGAGGTTGGACGTATCAAGGTCCACCTCACATCGCATGCATATAATGCTGAAGCATTCATCCATTCTCAAGCCAGTTGCCTTTTCAAGGTCATGAAGAAATAGGTGTTCTTCAAGGTCATGAAGAAATAGGTGTTCTTCACCTTCCACCACCATAATGGTGCTCAAGAGATTGATCTCAATCTATGGCAGCACCTTGCTCTCCTCGTGTGGGGAAGATGGCCCCGTATCTTCTACTACATTGGGCTGTTTGGCTACAGATTTTGCACCCTCTCGAAAGTGCTCTGATGCAAGCTGCTCTTCCACAGCAGTACTCGTTCCTACTACCTTCACTTCCTTGTCATCCCTCAAATACCCTGCCAACTGCAATGCAGGCATCTCCACCTCGTCATCCGAATCCTCATCATTAATGAGGAACACAAAAGTGGTGAGTCACGAGAGGAACCTAGTTCCTAAATTGCCATTCCAGATGTCGATGAAGCATTCAAGGGACTGGATGTAGGGGTGGGCAAATTGTTGAATGTACTTAAGCAGCTCAACAAACACCCATCGATCATTGGGGAAATTGGGAAAGGAGATGGAGTGGGGAGCCAAGTAATGCTCCATGTATGCAATCTGCGTCTCATAATGTTGGGACGCAAGGGCGAGCGACTTTTCAAAGTCGACTTCACGAGAGAACATGACAAAGAGCTTGCTCTTGTTTGCCCACGGGCTGGTGGAGAGGAACTCACAGAAGTTGTCAAAGTGGGTAGCCATGTGAATGCAAAGAGATAGTGTGAGCTCGTGCTTGGTTTCTATCGCGTGAAAATGAGAAAGAAGGCACCTTTGGCTATTTATAGTTAAAATTTAAAGTTTGTCCTTTTCACACTAGACTGCTAGACAAAAAAATTACAGTTTGTAAAAATATTAAGATTTCAATTAAATAAAGGTTGGTTAAAAAAGATCCTGCTACAAAATTACAAGCATGTCATCTAATCTAAAATTGTTATAATGTCTTCATTTTTTGCCTCTCTTGTGACATTTACTTCATGTTGATCTCCATCTCCTTGTTGACTTGAAATCTTGTCATTGCCTTCACCTCGATCCTAAAACTCTTGCCCCTCACGTGCATCAAAACAGAGGGTATTTTCCCATATACTCAGTTCATCTTCAAGCTCTTCCACACATGCCTACTATGTGTTGGTTGGGCTATGCACCTTGCTGCTGCTGAAAATTCAAGGTCCCCCATTTGAAATGATTCTGAGACCATGGTTGTCCCTCTTTATGCTTCCCAATCTATAAAAATATAGAAAGTGGCACAATAACCAGAAAGTGTAAGGGTTAATTCTAGACATGTAGTGGAATTAGATATACATTTCTTCTCATCAACTTGAAACTTGACTCTTCCACATTGTCAAAGCCCATAATGCTAAAGTGTTAATGTAGGTCTGCTAGGCTCCAATGCTTTCTTGCTGCCACTCGCTCAATCCATCCATTTTGCATCATCACAGCTACCTCAATAGGCATAATTTCTTCTTTTGAGACTTGAAGTGGGATCCATGTCCCGTGCTTTTGCATCCATCTTTGGTAGTGCAGACGCATGTACAAAATAGAGCGTGCCTTCAAGTACCTCAAAGACACTGTAGAATCTACTACATTGCACTTGTACACATCACCTTGATGTGACCCCTCATTAACCTCCCAGCCCTCTCCTAGTAATCCTTGAATGAGGTCAGACCGTAACTTCTTACAAATATACATTGTTTTTGTTTGCTGCATTGGCATGGAATTGAACATGTGCACAAAAACATGTAAAGGACAAAACCAATTTAGCCCTATTGACCTAGATGCCTTTGAAAACTTGAGTGATGTCTTGATATCACTTACCATCTTAAAATTTAAGCATAAGATGGTCCAAGCATAAGATGGTCCAAGCATCAGGTTTGGGCCATTCGGGATTGTTAAGAGGGGGGTTGGGGATCTCTTCTAGCTTGCCAAATAAACTTGGTTTTTTATCTACAAAATATGAGTGAGAAAAGAAAAAGATATTGTTCTCTTACAAGATCACTTGGGCTTTGAGAGATACAAACATTGCCTCTCCAATGGATGCATGCATAGCATAGAAAACTCCAGTGAGGCTTTGGAGTGGTTGTTCCTCAACATAATTAGAGGGGAAAATATCTGCAAAGAGACATAAGAAATTGGAGAATCATAAGAAAATTTGAAACAAAAAATCCAATATTAGCATGTTGTTAAAGGTGTGTTTATGTTACACTGAGAGGGGACAAGATTAGTAATTAGGCCCCATTAGCAAACCAAAGCCTAGGGACCCTAGGGTCAAAGAAGTCAAAAATGTAAACCCAGCCCTCTTCCTATTGGTCCATCCCTAATCAAAAGTTAATCCAAGAGGCCCTCTTTGGGACCTAAAAATTCCTAATGTTCTCTTAGGAGGTTGCATGGACCTTCGGAGTCCTTGTTAAAAGAGATATCATATTTGAGAGCCTAAATTTAAGACTCTACTCCAAAAACGTATACAATTTAAGACTTTACTCTAAAAACGTATACAATTTATTAAAAGTTACACAAGGAATGAGAAGGAGAAACCAGATGCAAGCACTTGAGGGAAAAATAAAGAGGTTTAAAAGAACGCAACACTCTAATAAGGTCTAGGGAGAAACAAAGAAAGGGTATGCTGATACACATGGTAAAAGAGGGCATGAAAAACAATGACGAGGAAGGGCAAGTAGGTACAAGTGCAAACAAGTGTGTGGGTAAGAAGACTCAAATTTTGTGAAGCTCTTATGTGTTCAATCTTACTTTCAAGAAATTAAGAAGGTAGAAAATCATCTTTTCCTTAGCTTTAACAAAACTATTCTATAGGTTACACATTTTCCAGGAGTGCACAACATGTGATAAATTTTTCATCCCTTTCATCTTCCCTCTTTATACGTCTTGTTGAAAACCAGTTGAATGAATACAGGATTAGCTTCAGACCACAATTAGCAAAAAGCACCCATGAGATCTTCAAGCAGCCACAAATAATCACTACAACTGAATAATATTGTTGTAGCGAAAATAGCAGCGCTTTTATAACTAGAAGGGTACCAAGATATTGGGCCTATATCATTGCTAAAAATGCTGCTATTTTTATTGCATGGGATCACTTCTTAGCAACAAAAATTCACTGCTCATCAGCCAACGATCTTTCATTGTTCAGTAGCAAAATCTCACTGTTGTTTTTGCTATACTGAGCAACGATAGAACTGCCTAGAAAAAATAAGCTGGGGAAGACTGGGGAGTTTGCAGAGGACTCCCCAGTCTGCTTTAGCTATTTTTTAATTAAAACACAGTCACAATATTTTAATACAAACATAAACTTGAAAAAGATAGAAACTAAGAAGAATGCAAGTGATCCTATGCATAGAACCTATGCATAGAGTCTACGCATAAATCTCTATGCATAGAGCCTACGTGTAGAGCCTATGCATAGAGTCGTATGCATAAAGCTCATGCATAGAGCCTTATGCACAAAGCTCTACATATAGAGCCTACACATAGAACTCTACGCATAGACCCTATGGATAGAGGTAAACCTTAGCTAAACCTACACAAAACACCCAAGGGTGCAATAAAGGTACAACTTGAATAAGCAATTAAACAAAAAGGAGAGCTTATCTCTTTTTTGTGAAGACGAAGGAAAGAATTAGTGCAAGAGCTATAAAATAAAAGATTAAACAAAGTAATTAGTTGATTAAACATAAGCTTTATGCAAGCCTATGCATAGAGCTTGCAAGAAGCCTATGTGCATAAATAAGCCTATGTGCATAAATAAGCATAAAACTCTATGCAAAGAGCTTGCAAGCCTATGTAAGCTTTATGCATAAAGCCTATGCATAGATTAAACAAGCCTATGCATAAAGCTTGTAAGATCTATACATAAAGTGTATCCATAGAGCTTGCAAGCCTGTGTATAATCCTTTATGGAAGCTTATGCGTAGGCTTTAACCCGGCACCCAAGGGTGCAATAAAGTAAGATAAAACCATAAACAATTAAAACCATAAACTAAGATCTATACTTTTGCCAGTAACACTCTATTCTCTACTCTGTATTAATTTTTATACACTTTACAGGTGATTTAGTCAGTTGGCAGCCATCCAAGGTTGCATTTAGTGAATACTCAGTCTTTGTAGTGTGTTGAAAGATTTTGCATTTGGTAGGTAGAAAGTCATGGCTAGCAGTAGTGATGTATTCGACATGTTGTCTACTAAGGACAAACTTGATGGGACTAACTACCCATTGTGGTCCTATATGATGAGGCATGTATTGGTTGCTAAAGGCCTTTGGAATGTGGTCAGTGTTAGTGAAACTCGTCTTGTTTCACAACTACTAGTGCAACTAGGTGCTACAGGTACATCTAAAGTAGAATTTGATATACAGATGTGGTTCCTCTACATGCACCACCAGTAACTCCCACTACTTGTCAAAAAAGATGGGATGGAAGAGATGCACATGCACATGCATTGCTTGCACTTTCTATGAAACGAACCATTATTCCTCATATTCGGTCATGTAAGACTTCAAAACAAGCATGGGATGCACTTTCTGCATTATACCAGGTGTGCAATGAGGCACGTGTTGCATATCTACGCAAACAGTTAGAGTCTGAGCACATGAATGAGAGAGACTCAATGGATAGCTTCTTGACCAAGATCAAAGATTTTAAGGAGTAGCTTGCTAGTGTGGATGAGATATATCCTGATAGTACATTCGTGCCCACAATTTGCCTTAAAATCTTTGACCAAGATCAAAGATTTTAAGGAGTAGCTTGCTAGTGTGGATGAGATATATCCTGATAGTACATTGGTGTCCACAATTCTCAATGTATTGTTGGATTCTTATCAGAGTTTTGCCTCTACCCTTAGACTCATGATGAAGGGAAATCCAAATGCCCTTACATTTGATGAGATGGTTTCAGTACTCTTGCAAGAAGAGCAATCTAGGCAAAACAAATCTAATATGCGAGTTGATGACCAAGCTTTTATTGTTGCCAATCAGAAAGGCAAAGGTAAAGCTTCTTCTGCATGGTGGCTATAAGCCAAAGTCAAAATCCTCAGTTAAGGATATAGAGAAAGAGGGTGATAAGCCTAAAAACAAGGGCAAGTGTCACTCTTACAAGAAACTAGGGCACTACGTACATGAGTGCAAGAAAAGGCTATAGAAGGAGAAAAAGAAAGAATTGGGCATGGTTGTGGCTAATGCATCTGCAGCAAGTGCAAAGAAGAAGGAATCTGCTAGTTTTTTTGAAGATTATTGGGCATGGACTGTACATTGCAGTTATGACCCTTCTGTTCATGATGTATGCATGTCAATGGCAATATTGGATGCTAGTAAGCACCTTACTTCTCAAAAAGGTCATCTCTGGAATCTGTCCCAAGTGCAGGAACCATCACATGTCTGAATGGTTCCTCATATCCTATCAAAGGAGTTGGTAGAGTTGTGCTCATTGCTGAAAATGGGGGCGTACTTACTCTTTTTGAAAGTTTTATATGTGCCAAGAATTAAGAAGAACTTGGTCAGTTTTAGCCTTAGCCTTGTTAGGCTTGATGGTGAAATTTGTAGATGACAGAAGTACAATTCAAGATAGAAATGACGGTTATTCTATCATTGCCTCAAGTACCTTGTTTCATGGCCTATATAAGATGGATGTATTTGAGAAGTTGCACCATGAAATTTGTGGATGACTGAAGTACAATTCAGGATAGAAATGACGGTTATTCTATCATTGCCTCAGGTACCTTGTTTCATGGCCTATATAAGATGGATGTATTTGAGAAGTTGCACCATGATCCTTGATCAGTCTCTATGACTCGTGCTATGAGTGATGGAGAATTACAGCATGCACGATTTGGCCATCTAAATTATGGTAGTTTGTTAAGCCTTAAAAGGCATGATATGGTGTCTGAGTTGCCACCTCTTGAGACCCCTACTAGACATGTAAGTGAGGGGTGTATTCTTGGTAAAATGCATTGGGCATCATTTCCAAAGGATGGATTTGTGAGATCTGTTAAGAAATTACAGTTTATACATAGTGATGTATGCGGTCCTATGAGGACACCATCTATTGGGGGATATCTCTACTTTGTCACTTTTATTGTTGATGATTACTCCAGATATAGCTGAGTGTATCCATTAAAGCAGGAGTCCGAGGTTTTTATGTGCTTTAGGCACTTCCTATCTATGGCTAAAAATGCATGTGAATGTAAAGTTGGCACCCTACATTCAGATCGAGGCGGGGAGTATATGTCCAAGGAATTTCATGCATATATGGTTGAAAAAGACATAAGGCATCAATGTATAGTGCCATACACACCTCAGCAAGATGGTGTGCGACTGAGTGGAAAAAAAGGTCTCTCATGGAGATTGTAAGGTTCCTCTTCAATCCTAAAAGATGTATAAGCTCTCCTCTCAGTCCCTGTAACCATTCCCTATTTCAGAATGCAAGAAAACATTGTTTTCTCTTGTTTTTGGCCTAGAGAGAGAAAATATTCTAGAGAGAAGTAATTTAATTTTGAGATATTTTTGGATACAAAGTTTCTCCTTATATCTAAGATGAATTCCCCTGAAACAGAAGTTCCAAAATAATTTTTCAATGTGCATTAGAAATTAATTGAGTATGTGTATTAGAGACCTTAGCGTGAGGGTCCACATTTGCAAAAAAAATTGATTAAGGTCCAAAGAGTGTTCTAAAGGGTCAATAGGATTAATCCAAGTGTTTCACTAAGAAAAATGCAAAGAATAAAAGAAAACCCCCCAAAAATGAGTAAATTCTCACATAAGATGAAGAGTTGACTAAGTATTGGGTTTATTAATTTAAAAAATAAGATTTATTAGTAAAAAAATAAAATTTTGACACTTCAATAAGGAGGGAGGGGGCTCATGAAGGAGGAGCTTATTTCACATCATTACACCATATTTTTAATTCAAAAAAATCAGATATTTCATCTCTTCTCTCTCCTCCTTCAAACAGGATCAAAAAAGTTAGCCAAACTGGTCCAAATCTTGTCCAAACTACATCAAACTTAAGCTGGAAGCCTAGATAGAACCTAGTTGGACTTGGTTAGTAGCCTCCCTCACCTATAAATAGACCCTCATTCCTTTGTATTTTTTTCTTTGGGTATTTACATGCCAGTATAATTTTCAAATTAGTGTATGTTTATTATACCTAGAGCTATTTTGCCTCTCCTTTGGGAAGCTTTGGAGCTTCACTAATCTTCATCCACTCTTGGAGATTACCCTCTCCATCTTGGTGGCCAAGCTTCTCTTCGGGACTTCACTTCTCTCTAAAGAATCAAGCAAAAAACCAAGGGTAAGCCTAAATCAATGGTGTTTTTCTATCTTTTTCAATGGTAATCATCTTCCCAACCTTTCTAATGCTTGGGAAGCATTTTAATCAATGGTTTTTTTCTTAAAACCAATCTTTTAGTGATTCATAATGTTTAATGGATTAATGCTAATCTTTTATGCTTAAATATAATATTTTTGATTAGTAAATCTCTCTTTTTGTAAGAATACTCACCTTTTTGGTTGAATCCTTCTTGGAATGATGGATCTTAGTGTTAATCTCATTTTCTTAACCAAAACTCTAGGCTTAACAAGCTAGAGATAGAGATTAAGCAGTTGAAAAAGGGCTTATTCTAACATTCTTGTAATTATTTTCTTATAGGAATGATAAATGGATATTTTAAAAATAAACAAGAGGTTAAATGTAATTATGCTCATAATTATGCTTAGGTATGCATAATAAATTTTTAGTTTAAAAGAGGAAGTCCCACCATTATGTATTGAAATTTAGAAGTAGAATTTTGAGTATTTTCAAAAAATGCAGTGAAGCTATGGCAAAATTTTACCATAAAAAAATGCATTTAATTTTTATGCATAAATTTGATAATTCAAAAAGAGAAATTCTCATCATATTCTATGCATAAGCATTTTAATTCAGGATAAAAGAGGGATTTTTGTTGCATTTATGGAAAATACATTTATAGTATTTATGCATAAATGTTTAAATAGAGAAAAGAGGAATGTTTGTTATATTATTTTTTTAGTATGTGCATGCCTAAAAATTTAGATGCAAAAAGATAAATTTTCATGATATTCTATGTACATACATTTTAAATATTAGAAGAGAAATTTTCATGATATTCTATATACATACATTTTAAATATTAGAAGAGAAATTTTTGGTATATTTCAAAATAGGTATATTCATGTTATGTATATACATGGGTATTTTTATTTATTTATTAAAAAAAAGAAATTTTCATCGTACTTTTAATTAGAAAAATGCATAAATTAGTTTCAGTGTTAAAAGAGAAAGTACATAAATAATGTAGGGCATATTGATGCCGAGGTTCAATTGGAGAAAAGAATAATTTAGAATATTGCTATGAGAATAATTCAATAAAATGATGTATGCATATTATATCAGTCACACAGAAAAAGAAATCTCCTCATTAAAATTCCATTATTCTCAAATAAAAGTATTATGACCAAGAATGAATGAATTTTAGTTTTTTTTGGGGATTTTACCCTTACGATTAGAAACCACAGTTATTTTATCAGATAAATAAGAGAAAAATCTTTAGGAAATAAGTCTAAGATTAAATCCGAGTAATTCAGGGTTAGACATTGCGCCAGTGAGAAAGGTGGGTCAGTAAGATGCCTGCCCATCTCTTGAATCAAAAATTAAACCAAGTCTTGTGACCATTCCCATTTCTTCAGTACACAAAGAATGGATAACCGGCTGATTTAGAGAAGTTTTCCCTAAGACCCGAAATCGTTGAGAAATGACTTATAAATTTGTTGTAATTGATGGGTGGATCACCGAGATACGAGATTCGTGATTTTCATTAAGAAAGTTTGGGTTTTAAGAAAAAGAGTCTTGTCAAATAAAACTCAACAGGAAATTCTTACTTTCATACAAACTCTATTTTTGAAAAAGGACTGTTTGATGCCAGAATGCTAGAGGAAGCATTTGGCTTATGGGTTAATCTAAGGAGAGTTACGTTGTTGCAACAACTAGCGGGGAGTCATCGAAGGACGTCTCTTGACGACAAAGCCTGCCAAGGTCTTGATGACCAGCCTCAGTATGGTGAAAAATGGTGCGCTTTCGGTACGATGGGTGAGGGCCGACGAAGCAGTCCTCCTGAGTGAAGTGCTAGGACACCTAAGGAGGATCCTAAAGGGTTCTTACCAGGCGATGCACGGGCTTGCGGCTGCTAAGACACCCATGCGTATGTCGAGGAAGATATTGATGGATTGGCGAGAAATTATCTAAGTGAACTGGAAACTTAAAATTCGATCTCATTGGTTGACTAGCTGGTCTTCAACGGAGAGTCCGGACGACATTTTGATTGTAATATCAAGGCAATAGCAATGGAAAGGACAACATTTTGATTGTAATCTGAGAGTGATGGAAAGGCAATAGCACCCCTCTTTATAGAAAAAAGAGGTACTAGTAGTCTGCCTCCCTCCTCACGACCCTGTTTTTTGTCTCCGATTTAGATACCTTCTTAGGAGAAGAAGGTGTATATTGTAGTGTGTTGTATACAAAGTATATTGTAGTGTGTTGTATACAAAGTATACAATGTTTTTGGGGTCCTCGGCACGATTCAGGTGCAATTCACATGCATTTTGGGCAGCGTAAGGTTTCTACAAATGTTCTTAAAAGGCGTCATTTTATATTAGTTCTGCTCAATTTTGGGTGTTTGGGTTGTGTAGTGGCAAAGATTTGGTGTGCAGCAGCATCTACAATGTCTTCAACAACATCGACCATCATCCTTTTGCCAGTAACACTCTGTTCTCTACTCTGTGTTAATTTTCATACACTTTATAGGTGATTCAGTCAGTTGTTGGCAACCATCCAAGGTTGCATTCAGTGAATACTCAATACTTGTAGTGTGTTGAAAGATTTTGCATTTGGTAGAAAGTCATGGCTAGCAGTAGTGATGTATTCAACATGTTGTCTGCTGGAGGACAAACTTGATGGGACTAACTACCCCTTGTGGTCCTATATCATGAGACATGCATTGGTTGATAAAGGCCTTTGGAATGTGGTCAATGTTAGTGAAACTCGTCTTGTTTCACAACTACTAGTGCAACTAGGTACTACAGGTACATCTAAAGTAGAATCTAATACAGATGTGGTTCCTCTACATGCACCACCAATAACTCCCACTGCTGCTCAAACAAGATAGGATGGAAGATATGCACAAGCACATGCATTGCTTGCACCTTCTATGAAGCGAAGCATTATTTCTCATATTCGATCATGTAAGACTTCAAAACAAGCATTGGATGCACTTGCTGCATCATACCAGGTGCGCAATGAGGCACACGTTGCATATCTGCGCAAACAGTTTGAGTCTGAGCACATGAATGAGGGAGACTCAATGGATAGCTTCTTGACCAAGATCAAAGATTTTAAGGAGCAGCTTGCTAGTGTGGATAAGATATATCTTGATAGTACATTGGTGCCCACAGTTCTCAATGCATTGCCTCGGATTCTTATCAGAGTTTTGCCTCTACTCATAGACTCATGATAAGGGGAAATCCAAATGCCCTTACATTTGATGAGATGGTTTCATTACTCTTGCAAGAAGAGCAATCTAGGCAAAACAAATCATATATGCGAGTTGGTGAAAGGAAAAGGTAAAGCTTCTTCGCATGGCGGCTATAAGCCAAAATTCAGAATCCTCAGGTAAGGATATAGATAAAGATGGTGATAAGCCTAAAAAAAGAAGGGCAAGTGTCACTCTTGCAGGAAACCAAGGGACTACATACATGAGTGCAAGAAAAGACTAGGGAAGGAGAAAAAGAAAGAATTGGGCATGGATGTGGCTGATGCATGTGCACCAAGTGTAGAGAAGAAGAAATCTGCTAGTTTCTCTCAAGATTATTGGGGATGGACTGTACATTGCAGTTATGACCCTTCTGCTCATGATGTATGCATGTCAGTGGCAAAATCAGATGCTAGTAAGCACATTACTTCACAAAAAGGTTTTTTCTCATCTCTGGAATCTGTCTCCCAAGTGCAGGAATTGTCACATGTGTAAATGGTTCCTCATATCCTATCAAAGGAGTTGGTAGGGTTGTGCTCACTGCTACAAATGGGGGCGCATTTACTCTTTTTGGAAGTTTTATATGTGCTAGGCATTAGGAAGACCTTGCTACAGCCTTAGCCTTTTTAGGCTTGATGGTGAAATTTACGGATGATAGATGTACAGTTCAGGATAAAAATGATGGTTATTCTATCATTGCCTCAAGTACACCTTGTTTCATGGCCTATACAAGATGGATGTATTTCAAAAGTTACAGCATGATGCTTGCTCAGTCTCTATAACTCGTGCAATAGGTGATGTAGAATTATGGCATGCACAATTTGGTTATTAAAATTATGGCAGTTTATTACGCCTTCAAAGACATGATATGGTGTCTGAGTTGCCACCTCTTGAGACCCCTACTAGACATGTAAGTGAGGAGTGTATTCTTGGTAAAATGCATCAGGCATCATTTGCAAAGGATGGATCTATGAGATCTGTTAAGAAATTACAGCTTATACATAGTGATGTATATAGTCCTATGAGGACATCATCTATTGGGGGATATCTCTACTTCGTCACTTTTCATGATTACTCCATTCATTAAAGCAGAATTCAGAGGTTTTTATGTGCTTAAGGCACTTCGTATCTATGGTTAAAAATGCACGTGAATGTAAAGTTGGCACCCTTTGTTCATATCCACCAGGGAGGAGTATATGTCGAAGGAATTTCATGTATATATGGCTGAAAAAGGCATAAGACATCAATGTATAGTGCCATACACACCTCAACAAAATGGTGTGGCTGAGTGGAAGAATAGGTCTCTCTACATGGAGATGGCACGATGTATGGTGAAAGCCCAAGATTTACCTCATGGTTTTTGGTTAGAGGCAACTAAGTGCACAAACTATGTGTTGAACAAATGCGCTACCAAGGTCTTGCAGTCTAAAACTCCTTTTGAAGCTTGCAGGAAGCCTTTTGTGGCTCATTTGCGTGTTTTTGGTTGTCTTTATTATCGTCTTATGCCTGAGCAACAACGTAGTAAGCTTGATGTGATAAGGCACTTAAATGCATATTTGTGGGATACTATTCAGAAAGCAAGGGATATAGACTCTACCATCCAGCCTCAAAGCGGATTTTGCTAAGTAGAGATATTGTTTTGTCAAAAACTCAGTTTAGCCCATGCTGCTTTCATACAAAAAACAGTAGAATGTATGCTCACAGGACATGTTTGATTCACTCCTACCTTTGTTTAATGGAGGGCAGCCATATAGAGCAATTGAATGCTCAACCAAGTATTGAAATTCAGCCTTTACATGTGCAAAATCAACTTGCAAATTAGTCTTTTGATGAGGTAATTATTGAGAATGTAGTGGATGATGAGGAGAGAGCAGCCATAGAAGAATCTAGGCATATGCCAAAATGGCTTGTGCAAACATTGAGGGATAGCAAGTTGGCAGCTTCTTTACCTAGCAGAACTCGTGCAGGTTCTCATCATGCAGATTATTCTCATGTGGATCATGTTCTCATTTCTACTTTATGTAATGAGGAGAAGCCTGTTTCCTTTGAGGAAGCACATGATGATGATCATTGGATGCATGCTATGCAGTATGAGTATAACTCTATACTCAAGAATGACACCTGGTATTTGATAGATCTACCTCATGGCAAGAAGGCAATTGGTACTAAGTGGGTTTACAAGTAAAAACGCAAAGAAGATGGTAGCATTGATCGCTACAAGGCCAGACTTGTTTACAAAGGGGTATGCCCAGCAAAAGGGCATTGATTATGATGAGACCTTTGCACCCACATCTTGTATGACTACCATGGTGTCTCATTGCTTTGGTAGCACATCATGGGTGGACATTAAGACTGAATTCTTGAATGGTGACTTACATGAGGACATATATGTATCGAAGCCTCCTAGTTTTGATGTGAAAGGAGAAGAGTCTAAAGTATGTAGGTTGAAAAAGGCTCTTTATGGCCTTAAGCAAGCTCCTAGAGCATGGTATAAGAAGATTCATGCATACTTCGTTTGTAAATGATTTTGCAACAGTCCAACAGAGAGTACCCTCTATGTGAAGAGGAGTAAGGACACATTTTTTTGTCATCATTCTATATGTTGATGACATGCTGCTCTCACGGGACCTGATATAGATCAGATTTCAGCCTTTAAGGCTGATTTGCAGGTCATCATTTGAGATGTCAGATTTGGAGTCCTTGCATTATAATTTAGGGATTCAGTTTATGCAGCGCAATGATGGCATTATTTTGCTGCAATCTAAATATATACAAAAGCTATTAAAGAGGTTTAATCTTGAAGACTGTAAACCTGTGGTGGCTACACCTATGGAGATAGGTACTCGACTTAGTCTTCAAGATGCAAGAGACTCTTTTGGTGCTAGTTTGTATCAGTAGACTGTTGGGTCCCTTCTATATGTATGCAACACGAGGGCAAATATACAGTATGTGGTCTCACAGTTGAGAAGATTTATGCATGGCCAAAGTACGAAGCATTGGTAGGCTATCAAGCGAGTTTTTCGCTATTTGTAGGGCACTGAGTATTTTGGATTGTTTTATCCAAAGGGGGGTGAGTCACAACTGCATGCTTTTAGTGGTTCATATTGGGCTGGATGTTATGACACACGAGTGTCCACTAGTGGGTTTTGCTTTTGCCTTAGTGATTCAGGTATATTATGGGGCTCAGCAGCAAGAAGCAGCCTACAGTGGCCACTTCCAGCTCTGAAGCTGAGTACAGGAGGGCAGCTATAATTCAATGTGTGTGGCTCAGATGTCTTATGGGGCTCAGCAGAGCAAGAAGCAGCCTACAGTGGCCACTTCGAGCTCTGAAGCTGAGTACAGGAGGGCAGCTATAATTCAGTGTGTGTGGCTCAGATGTCTTATGGTTGATTTGAGTGTTGGACAGTCGTATAGTACTACGATTTGAGTGTTGGACAGTCGTATAGTACTACGATTTTCACTAACAGCCAGAGCGCAGGAGTTGTTGAGCGAGGAACCGAGTGTTTCATGCTCGCACTAAGAACATTGAGGTGTATTACCACTTTGTTAGGGAAAGACTCTCTACAGCAGAGATCCTCTTTGTCTCTATGTGCCTACACATGACAACATGGCAGATTTATTCACAAAGGCTCTTTCTTATGAAAAGTTCAAAGCTTTTCGTAAAGCTTTGGGCTTACTACCTTTTCAGGATTGATCGAGCATATCCTATACATGTTCACATTATGACTCCAGGGGGGATTTGTAGCATTATATGGTAGTATTGTGTGTGAACACACTTAGGACCGTCATGGCACTTTTTCCCTCACTATGAGGTTTTTTCCCCATGCATATGTACACACTCTTATCTAATCATTTTGGGGTGTGTACTTAGCTTTTGTATCTGGCACACATTTGTTCATTCTAATCTAGTGAGTGTGTGTACTCTCAAGCTTCTCTATCTTGTGTGTGTGCATTGTTACAACCCTATCCCTAATTCCAACACTTCCAACCAGCTTTGTTAGAATCAAAATGGTGGTATATATAATATAAATTGCACCTCGAAGCAAACACATATTTAAAGATAGGGATGTTGAGGAAGAAATAGAAGAAGGTGATAACACCCCCAATGCTTTAGAAAGTAACTAAAAATATGCTCATGATGTAAATGTTATGGACGATGATGTCATTGAGAATCAATTAATATATACATGAGGAGGGCTCATCATCATCTAGTGGATTTACTGATAGTACTCTTATCCTTCTATGGATGGTAACGAATTTCCTTTTAATATTGTGTTTGGAGATATTAGAGATATGTAGACCTCATTTTAGAAATTGAGCCTTTGGAGCCATGGACCTTATATAGGATGAATAATCATAAAATTTCTATTATATTCTAAAATCAAATATATTCACTAATATTTTTGATAAAAAGTTGTAAGTAAATTTTGATGTAAATATCGACACACATTTCAACCCACATATCGATGCAAGTACCGAAATCTTCTACTGACAATAATGCTAAGGCCCAAGAGATCGCATACTTGAAAAAAACTATCTCGACAAAAACATTGCACATCATTACTATGGGTAGATCTCTTGTAGTGAAAGTTTTGAGTTTTTATACGCACCACCACTCCCATTTCTTTACCCTTTTTCCTCCTACACTGATGGGAGAATGTACATGCACCCTACTCCGAGAATCCTAATGGGGGAGTAGTATCCTTACCCTCGCTCATTACCCCTACTTATCACTTATCTTTTGTGAATATTTTTAGGTTATTGAATTTGTCTTATGTTTTATTTTGTTTGGTTTTCTAAATAGATTAATAATGTAAACATGTCATCAAAGAAAGGTCAATAGTTTAAGTCATCTCTCTGCTTTACCTTTTTTTATCTTATGCCATGTCATTGCCATCTTTCCTTCTTCTATACTAGAGGAAGAAGAGAGAGGTGTCGAAGAATACTTTTCTTGTTTTTGTCCTTATGAGAAGAAGAATAAAGGGAAGAAGAGAAAGAATCTCTTCTCTTTGGGGAGGTTTTTCAAATTTCTCTTCACTTTCTTTATATTGAAGAAAATGAAGAGAAAAATAAAGATATACATTAATTTTGGTGTTTGTTGGTGTAGATGTGTACTCAAAGGGGCGAACCACCCTGGCGTGCCTACAAAGGACCACGTGATGTGGCCATGAGAACGAAAGAAAGAATCAGCATTGTGCTAGGAGTGACTTGTGTGGATTGTAATAAGGATTATGAATCAGCATGTGTACTCGAAGGGGTGACCCACAAAGGACCGCGTAATTTGGCAGAAAGACTGGACCGCGTACTTTGGCCATGAGAACGAGAGAAAGACTGGTGTGGATTACAAATCAGCATGAGCATGTGCTATTAAACGAGAGAGAGAGAGAGAGAGAGAGTTTGTGTGTCTGCGCGCGCGCGCGTGTGAGAGAGAGAGAGAGAGAGAGAGAGAGTACGGACAAGCTGGCGGAGGCAGGACAGAGCACGAGAGAAATGCTTAGCAGGACAGAGCACGAGAGAAATGCTTAGCAGCTTAGGTCGGTGATCATGTCCTCCTCGACTCCACGACGAGTCTTCCGGCTATACATAAGAAGTAGAGCTCGGCACACCAGCGTATCGGCACCAACAACGCCTTTCCTCCACAACAACAACAGATTTAGCGAGATGTCTAGTTCTGCCCACGTAAGTACGTAGGGCGAACAATATATCATCAACTTCTAATTGGTATGATATTTGATTTTAGCCTCTTGTATAGCTGGTTATAGTAGCTAATTGAATAATTAGTATGCTTCATGATTCTGCAGGCTGATGCTTCATGATTCTTGGGCCTTGGGGGGGCGCTGGCGGTGACGCCTTCGACGAGACGGATGGCATAACTCAGGTGTTTCGAAGGTCACCATTTATTACACGGAAATACTCCGGGGCTTGGAGGTTGTGTACGGCAACGGAAGCACGAAGCACAAAGGAGGTAGGAGAGTAACGAGTTAGAGAGCGCCTCTCACAATTACGTCACGTTCTTCTACCTTAACTCGTCTTTTTAATATTGCTTTTCATTTCGTTCACGGCGCAGATCCAGTTCAACCCGGCAACGGGGGCGCTCGAGGCGTTAAGTAACATCTCTGTCACCGTCGCTCGTGATTCCGGATACTTCTCCGGCGATCCTAACCACATTGGCGTGGTGGCTGTGGGCCTCTCTGCCTCAACCGTCACCATCCAGTTTTCGAGTGCCAGGAATGGCCAGATTGTCCGACCCCAAATTCTTGGCTTCTTCGGCGGTGCCGGCACCAACATCGATCGCCTCGGTGTTTACGTCTCCAACGTTCGCGCCTAGCAGCATGTGGACGTCAACAGGCTTTGTGCAGGATGCCCAATAAGAAATAAAATAAATAATCACTCTCCGTGCACGTGAGACATGCATGCACAAATGCCAGACCTGCGTTTCCCAAAAAAAAAAAATGGTTCTGTTTCTCTACATGTGCTGTTGCTGTGATTGTTACACCTGTTGCTGTGATTGTGTGTAACAATGTATGTATCGTGTGCCGTGAGATTAATCTTTGAATGACCGCCGATCTTTCGTTCACGCAACCATTTTGTAACCATATAAAAACCTATATAGCTCTCGCGCGCGCTCTCTATCGCTAGATAGATTATGGATATGTACGTGTATACATGTACATATACGTATGCATGTATATGTAAAACAAAAGTTATCCCTAGTGGCGAAAAATAACTTTTAAATTGTCCTACATGGGAAGTTATATAGTATTAACTATGTAACTAAGGAAATCTATCTTGCAAGGTGGAGTAGAGGGGAGAGACACAAGATCCCAACGTTCAAGTTGTTCCTTCAATTATTCTCTAATCGTTATAATTATCTACAAGTCTACGTTTGGTTGGTGAAATAGACATTGCCTTCTATTTCACACAAATTATAACAATGATAGTAGATTGTAGAAACATCACATCTCCTTCTACTAAGTATATAGCTAACCATGCTAAGAGTATAGTAGATTACCCCCATAATGTGCTTTCACACTAATTCTTGTATCTCATTGGGCTTGATAGAAGCAAAAATTCCTCTATCGGCATTTGCATTAATCTCGGCATCTAGCTTCAGCTCAATTGTTTGTTATAACAGTGGTCATACATATTGCTATCATTTCAACTCAGTCATTTTGTGGTGTTACATCTAAGTGATTTCTTACATCCTTAATGATGAGCGAACCTTTCAAGGCTTCATATGCTTAGGCTTGCCACACCCAGCTTAAGTGGATGGCACAAAATGTGTCACACCAAAATGCTCCCGTGACCCCATCAACATGTAGGCATGTAGTGATGTAACTCGTGTGCTGCATATTTGGTCACTAGCTTACAGAGCTGGCAACTGTGCATGTGTCGTTTCTGAAGTTAGTAATCTATATGCTGAATGAGTCCAAGACTCTTGGGCTAGAGTTGCTTGAATCTGAATCTTTAGCAACACTAATCACTGTGGCTAGGTCTCCTTGTCACCACCATGGGTTACAAAACCATTCCCCTTATCACCAACTCAAAAAGACAAACATAAACTTCAAAAAAACAGAAACTAAGAAGAATGCAAGTGAGCCTATGCATAGAACCTATGCATAGAGTCTACGCATAAATCTCTATGCATAGAGTCTATGCATAAATCTCTATGCATAGAGCCTACGTGTAGAGCCTACGCATAGAGTCGTATGCATACAGCTCATGCATAGAGCCTTATGCACAAAGCTCTACAGATAGAGCCTACACATAGAACTCTATGCATAGACCCTATGCATAGAGGAAAACCTTAGCTAAACCTACACCCAGCACCCAAGGGTGCTTACCTCTTTTTTGTGAAGACGAAGGAAAGGATTAGTGCAAGAGCTATAAAATAAAAGATTAAACAAAGTAATTAGTAGATTAAACATAAGCTTTATGCAAGCCTATGCATAGAGCTTGCAAGAAGCCTATGCATAAAGCTTGCATAAATATGCATAAAACTCTATGCAGAGAGCTTGCAAGCCTATGCAAGCTTTATGCATAAAGCCTATGCATAGATTATGCATAAAGCTTGTAAGATCCATACATAAAGCCTATCCATAGAGCTTGCAAGCCTGTGCGGTATAATCCTTTATGGAAGCCTATGCGTAGGCTTTAACCCGGTACCCAAGGGTGCAATAAAGTAAGATAAAACCAAAAAAAATTAAAACTAGTAAGATAAAACCATAAACTAAGATCTATACTTTTGCCAGTAACACTCTATTCTCTACTCTGTGTTAATTTTCATACACTTTACAAGTGATTTAGTCAGTTGGCAGAGCCATCCAAGGTTGCATTTAGTGAATACTTAGTACTTGCAGTGTGTTGAAAGATTTTGCATTTGGTAGAAAGTCATGGCTAGTAGTAGTGATGTATTCAACATGTTGTCTACTGAGGACAAACTTGATGGGACTAACTACCCATTGTGGTCCTATATCATGAGGCATGTATTGGTTGCTAAAGGCCTTTGGAATGTGGTCAGTGTTAGTGAAACTCGTCTTGTTTCATAACTACTAGTGCACCAGGTGCTGTAGGTACATCTAAAGTAGAATTTGATACAGATTTGGTTCCTCTACATGCACCACCAGTAACTCCCACTGCTACTCAAACAAGATGTGATGGAAGAGATGCACAGGCACATGCATTGCTTGCACTTTCTATGAAGCGAAGCATTATTCCTCATATTCGATGAAGTAAGACTTCAAAACAGGCATGGGATGCACTTGCTGCTTTATACCAGGTGCACAATGAGGCACGTGTGGCATATTTGCGCAAACAGTTGGAGTCTAAGCACATGAATGAGAGAGACTCAATGGACAGCTTCTTGGCCAAGATCAAAGATTTTAAGGAGTAGCTTGCTAGTCTGACTGAGATATATCCTAATAGTACATTGGTGCCCACAGTTCTCAATGCATTGCCGGATTCTTATCAGAGTTTTGTCTCTACCCTTAGACTCATGATGAAGGGAAATCCAAATGCCCTTACATTTGATGAGATGGTTTCAGTGCTCTTGCAAGAAGAGCAATCTAGGCAAAACAGATCTTATATGCGAGTTGGTGACCAAGCTTTTGTTGCCAATTAGAAAGGCAAAGGTAAAGCTTCTTCCGCATGGTGGCTATAAGCCAAAGCCAAAATCCTCAGTTAAGGATATAGAGAAAGAAGGTGATAAGCCTAAAAAGAAGGGCAAGTGTCACTCTTGCAGGAAACCAGGGCACTACATACATGAGTGCAAGAAAAGGCTAAAGAAGGAGAAAAAGAAAGAATTGGTCATGGTTGTGGCTAATGCATCTGCAGCAGCAAGTGCATAGAAGAAGGAATCTGCTAGTTTTTCTAAAGATTATTGGGCATGCACTGTACATTGCAGTTATGACTCTTCTGTTCATGATGTATGCATGTCAGTGGCAAAATCGGATGCTAGTAAGTATATTTACTTCACAAAAAGGTCATCTTTGGAATCTGTCCCAAGTGCAGGAACCATCACATGTGTAAATGGTTCCTTATATCCTGTTAAAGGAATTGGCAGAGTTGTGCTCACACTACTGAAAATGGGGGCGTACTTACTCTTTTTGAAAGTTTTATATGTGCCAGGAATTAAGAAGAACTTGGTCATATTAAGCCTTAGCCTTGTCAGGCTTGATGGTGAAATTTGTGGATGATAGAAGTACAATTAAGGATAGAAATGATGGTTATTCTATCATTGCCTCAGGTACCTTGTTTCATGGCCTATATAAGATGGATGTATTTGAGAAGTTGCACCATGATCCTTGATTAGTCTCTATGACTCGTGCTATGAGTGTGGAGAATTATAGCATGCATGATTTGGCCATCTGAATTATGGCAGTTTGTTAAGCCTTCAAAGGCATGATATGGTGTCTGAGTTGCCACCTCTTGAGACCCCTACTAGACATGTAAGTGAGGGGTGTATTCTTGGTAAAATGCATCGGGCATCATTTCCAAAGGATGGATTTGTGAGATCTGTTAAGAAATTACAGTTTATACATAGTGATGTATGCAGTCCTATGAGGACGCCATCTATTGGGGGATATCTCTACTTCGTCACTTTTATTGATGATTACTCCAGATATAGCTGAGTGTATCCATTAAAGCAGAAGTCAGAGGTTTTTATGTACTTTATGCACTTCGTATCTATGGCTGAAAATTCATGTGAATGTAAAGTTGGCACCTTCATTCAGATCGAGGGGGGGAGTATATGTCCAAGGAATTTCATGCATATATGGCTGAAAAAGCATGATTCAATCTACAGTGCCATACACACCTTAGCAAAATGGTGTGGCTGAGTGGAAGAATAGGTCTCTCATGGAGATTGTAAGGTTTCCTTCAATCCTAAAATATGTATAAGCTCTCCTCTCATTCCCCTGTAACCATTTTCTATTTCAGAATGCAAGAAAACTTTGTTTTTCCTTGTTTTTGGCCTACAGAGAGAAAATAGAGAGATAATTCAAATTTGAGATATTTTTGGATAGAAAGTTTCTCCTTATAACTAAGATGAATTCCCTTGAAACAGAAGTTCAAAAATAATTTTCCAATGTACATTAGAAATTGATTGAATATGTGTATTAGAGACCTTAGCCTGAAAGTCCACATTTTCAAAAAAATTTGATTAAGGTCCAAAGAGTGTTCTAAAGAGCCAATAGGATTAATCAAAGTGTTTCACTAAGAAAAATGCAAAGAATAAAAGAAAATCTCCCAAAAATGAGTAAATTCTCACATAAGATGAAGAGTTGACTAAGTACTGGGTTTATTAATAAAAAAATGAGGTTTATTAGTAAAAAAATAAAATTTTGACACCTCAGTAAGGAGAGAGGGGGCTCATGAAGGAGGTGCTTATTTCACATCATTACTCCATATTTTTTATTCAAAAAAATCAGATATTTCATCTCTTCTCTCTCCTCCTTCAAACTGGATAAAAAAAAGTTAGCCAAACTGGTCCAAATCTTGTCCAAACTGAATCTGGAAGCCTCTAGAACCTAGTTGGACTTGGTTAGTAGCCTCCCTCACCTATAAATAGACTCTCATTCCTTTGTATTTTTATCTTTGGGTATTTACATGCTAGTATAATTTTCAAATTAGTGTAATTTTATTATCCCTCTATTTTGACTCTCCTTTGGGAAGCTTTGGAGCTTCACTAATCTTCATCCACTCTTGGAGATTACCCTCTCCATCTTGGTGGCCAAGCTTCTCTTGGGGGCTTCACTTCTCTCTAAATAATCAAGCAAAAAACAAAGGGTAAGCCTAAATCAATGATGTTTTTCTATCTTTTTCAATGGTAATCATCTTTCCAACCTTTCTAATGCTTGGGAAGCATTTTAATCAATGGTTTTTTTCTTAAAACTAAGCTTTTAGTGATTCATAATGTTTAATGGATTAATGCTAATCTTTTATGCTTAAATATAATATTTTTGATTAGTAAATCTATCTTGCAAGTTGGAGTAGAGGAGAGAGTCAATTGATCTCACAAGATCCCAACGACGTTCAAGTTGTTCCTTCAATTATTCTCTAATCATTGTAATTATCTACAAGTCTACGTTTGGTTGGTGAAATAGACATTGCCTTTTATTTCACACAAATTATAACAATGATGGTAGATTGTAGAAACATCACATCTCCTTCTACTAAGTATATAGCTAACCATGTTAAGAGTATAGTAGATTACCTCCATAATGTGATTTCACACTAATTCTTGTATCTCATTGGGCTTGATAGAAGTAGCAATTCCTCTATTGGCATTTGCATTAATCTCGGCATCTAGCTTCAGCTCAATTGTTTGTTATAATAGTGGTCATACATATTGCTATCATTTCAACTCAGTCATTTTGTGGTGTTACATCTAAGTGATTTCTTACATCCTTAATGATGAGCTATAGATTCAATATCATGTCCAAACCTTTCAAGGCTTCATATGCTTAGGCTTGCCACACCCAGCTTGAGTGGATGGCACAAATTGTGTCACACCAAAATGCTTCCATGATCTCATCAACATGTAGGCATGTAGTGATGTAACTCGTGTGCTGCATATTTGGTCACTAGCTTACAGAGCTGGCAACTACGCATGTGTCGTTTCTAAAGTTAGTAATCTATATGCTGAATGAGTCCAAGACTCTTGGGCTAGAGTTGCTTGCATCTAAATCTTTAGCAACACTAATCACTGTGGCTAGGTCTCCTTGTCACCACCATGGTTTACAAAACCATTCTCCTTATCACCAACTCTAAAAATTTGCTAGCAAGAGGTGATGGGCATTGGAGATGTGATTTGGATACTTCACCCTCCACTATGAAGCCCACATACCACTAAATGCACAAAATAAGTTCACTACCCACCATCAAATAGGACTCTACAAGTCCATGTTTGGTTGGTGAAATAGACACTGAGTTCTAGCCTCTAGTATTTCACACAAATTATAATAATGATGGTAGATTGTAGGAACATACCACTAAATGCACAAAATAAGTTCACTACCCACCATCAACATGGACTCTACAAGTCCATGTTTGGTTGGTGAAATAGACACTGAGTTCTAGCCTCTAGTATTTCACACAAATTATAATAATGATGGTAGATTGTAGGAACATCACATCTCCTTCTACTAGGTATGTAGGTAACCAAGATAAGAGTATAGTAGATTACCCCCATAATGTGCTTTCACATTAATTCTTGAATCTCATTTGGGATTGATAGAAGTAACAATTCCTCAATTGGCATTAGCATTAATCTCAGCATCTAGCTTCAGCTCAGTTGTTGTTATAACAATGGTCATACATATTGTTATCATTTCAACTCAGTCATTTTGTGGTGTAACATCATCTGAGTAATTTCTTACATTCTTAATGATAAGCTATAGATGCAATATTCTATCCAAATTTTTTAAGGCTTCATATGCTTAGGCTTGCCACCTAGCTCAAGTAGATGACACATTATGTGTCGCACCAAAATGCTCCCATGAGCTCATCCACATGTAGGCATGCAATGTGGTAACTCATGTGCTACACATTTGGTCACTAGCTTTTGAAAGTGTGTAAAAGAAGAATCCCTAGTACCCAACTCTATACCCTCGTGAAGCATGAAATCACAACAAGACAAAGCACCTACAGACGCGCACACAGACGCGTTTACTCAACTAAAAAAAACTCTTACGGGCGCGTCTATTTGCACGTATATTAGCGTGTCTACAGACCTGCGTCTAAAGGAGCGTCTAAAAGATAGCAAACAGACGCGTCTATAGACGCGCGTATAGACGCGTAAATAGACGCTCTGCTATAAATTTTAAAAAACAAATAGACGCATGCATAGACGCATTTATAGATGCATTTATAGATGCATTTATAGATGTGTTTATAGACGCTTTTGTAGACGCGCAAATAGACGCTTCTCGAACAGACAAACCTGTATATAGATGAATTTATAGACGCGCTACATAATATTTTTTAAATTTGGTGTGCTTGAAGAGAATGCTGTGTATGTTGTGTATGCTATGTAGTTACAGGAATCCCATTTCCACATTGTGTAATTCAATTCTTACACCCAACTGCATTTTAATTAGCACTCTTGCAAGCACGTCTCTGGCCGACATTAATTACAATTTCAAATAAAACATTACAACTCCAAAACGTTTAGTTCACAAGGCATTAATTGATAGAACGTTGCACAAGAAAATTGAAAGCCAAAAAAAATCAAAAGAGTGTATGTTAATTCATAGCTCAAAAAGTGCTTATATGTACATATAGCACGAAGCTAAGCCACGTCTTATGGCTTCAAGTACCAAAAAAAAGAGGAGTGTATATACAAGAGGCACGAAGCTAAGCCAGTGGCTAAGTCACTAGATAGATTATGGATATGTACGTGTATATATGTACGTGTATATATGTACATATACGTATGCATGTATATGTAAAATAAAAGTTATCCCTAGTGGCGAAAAATAACTTTTAAATTGTCCTACATGGGTAGTTATATAGTATTAACTATGTAACTAAGGAAATCTATCTTGCAAGTTGGAGTAGAGGAGAGAGTCACAAGATCCCAACGTTCAAGTTGTTCCTTCAATTATTCTCTAATCGTTGTAATTATCTACAAGTCTACATTTGGTTGGTGAAAATTAAAGTACAGAATATTGTCCCAAAAAGGGTGTGTTCATATGGACAAAATGAACAAAACAAAAGCCAATTTGTGGAATCACTCAACAAAATCAACTTTCCTTTTGGCATGAGATGACCCTGCATCTTTAGAGAATATTTCTCTCTTCTGTTTGCTTCGATCAAATTTTGCTGATTGAGGTTCAAGTTCTGAAGTTTTCAGCTCTTAAGGTGTTGGAGAGGAAGACTTTAGAGTGAATTCCTCTAATGGTGGTAAGTTGGGCTCCTCTCTGAGACCTTCAGGTGTTGGCGAGGGAGATTTGGTAGTGGGGTCTGGTTTTGGAGAAGGTTCTTTGGAGGTTGGCCTTGGAGACTTGGCAGTCTTCTTGGGGAACATGAAAAAGAAATTTAATGGAGAGCCAACATTTGCCCTCTTACTACCTTTGTTGGATAAACGACGCTTCTGAATTTTAAATTTCACTGGTGAGTGAAATGGAAGACCTTTAGAAGCACTCCTCTCTTTGACAGGGGTCTTCTCTTTGATAGGTGTCTTCTCTTGAGCTGGAGAAGAGCTCTTCTCTTTGGCAGGAGGACTAGGGATCTTCTCCTTGATAGGAGTCTTCCCTTGAGCTGGTGAAGAGCTCATCTCTTTGGCAGGAGGGCTAGGGGTCTTCTCTTTAGCAAGAGGGCTAGGGCTCTTCTCTTTAGCAAGAGGGCTAGGGCTCTTCTCTTTAGCAAGAGGGGTAGGGCTCTTCTCTGTAGCCTGAGGGATATTTCCTTTAGAATGGGTCTTTTCTTTAGCAAGAGGGCTAGGGCTCTTCTCTTTAGCAGGAGGGGTAGGGCTCTTCTCTGTAGCCTGAGGGATCTTTCCTTTAGAATGGGTCTTCTCTTTAGAATGGCTCTTTTTCCCCTTGGAAGATCTGCTCTTAGTAGGGCTCTTCTTTCTCTTCTTCTTCTCTTTGTGACAGAGGTCTTTTCCTTTTTGGATGAGTCATCCTTGACATTGCTTTCCTTTTTGGATGAGTCATCCTTGACATTGCTTTCCTTCTTCTCCCTTTTCCTTTTCTTTGAAGTTGTATCCTTGGCTCCTTTATTAGGTGGAAAGGGAGAATCAGGATCATATGGATTGATGGATCTGCTCAAAACCATGGACATTGCCTTCTCCCTTACCCAACTTACCCAAGAATCCGGATACTCATGCAACTAAGACAAAAGAAAATAAGAAAGTAAGAAAATAGGTCACTAAATGTATTCACTAAATCAATCAATGGTTTTCATTCATGAACTTACAGTAAGTGTTGTCATTCTAAATCTTGACTCAAGATATCTCCAAGCATTAGCAAGCACCATCCATCCACAAGATGTTGAGTCTTTCTGCAAAGGAACTTCCTAATTGTAGTACTTAAAATCTTCAAGTTTGTAGTCTACATAGGTAGAACCTAGAAAACTCAAGATAAGTTTGGCAGCACTGCAAGCATAAAATATTGAGGGTCAACCAAATAATTGAAAACATACAAGAAATTGTTCTGGAACATAAACCATGGAAAAGTTGAATCTTACATTTTACTTCTCCCATGAATGGATGCTAAAGAGTTCATAAAGATCACATCTCTATCCAATAGATTGAAGATAATAAGACTCCAATGGCCTCTGTGATAAGATGAATACTGCAATTAGTTATGAATATTGTAATGTCTATTATAGGTAAAAGATAATTGAGTATGAGTCTTACACTTCAACATAAGGGTATACAATGTAATTGCAGGTAAGCATATCAAAGTTTTTGAGAAAACTTGCAAGATCTCCTTGCCTATTGAAAAGGCACTGTGTAACAAGGGGATTAAGAATGGTCACTTGCACAGCCACCCATTGATTCATGAAGATCCCTCATAAGACATCTGGAGACACAAACAAAACATGTCAACAAAATATGGAGTCTGAGAAATTCATCAAGAAAACAAAAGCAAATCCACACAAACCTCAGACAGATGAAGAGGACTGTGTCAGATATCTCAATATTGTGATTCACAAGCATACTTGTGTCTTCAGGGGCAATGTCATAATAAACCTCATCCTCTCCATGCATGGACACATCTACTATCATTTGACCTGTCACATTCTGATAAAGCTCTGAATTGGATGCATGGAGAATTTCAGCTTGCTGAGAAAGAATGGCATCCTCTGTAATCTTCTCCTGCTCTCTCTCTTTTTCAACTTCTTCTTTGATATCCTGAGCTTTTCTTGTATCATAAGTATGAGAAATATCTTCAATAACAACTGATTGTTTGGGTTGCCTTGCTGGAGGGATATTAAGAATTTCAAAAGCTCTCATATCTTGACTTGGAATGGGCTCCAAAGCTTTCTCAAACTTATATCTAAGTCTGGACACAAGCACAAAATCTTTGCTCATAAGAGTGATCCTATGAGCAAATGCAGCAGCAATGTAGCCATCATTCATAAAGTCGATTAAAAAATCTTCAGTAGCCTCTTGAAGACACATGAGGGCCTGGGTCTCCCATCGCACTTTCTGAAGATTTGTGTTTCTCATTTTGCCAACTAACCTTTCTGATATGTCCCTGACAACCCGAGTAAATGGCAGTCGAGGGATGAGAAGACTAGTAGATTTCTGTGCTGCTCTTATCTCTCTTAAGGACTTCACCTGATAATTTAATCTCTTTCTTGCTGTCGCCCTCGCACGAGGCTTTGGAAGAGGCTTTTCTTGTTTGGAAGGTCCTGGTTTTTCCTCAGCTTTTTCAGTCTCCAAAGGTGGGTAGACTTTCCTTGCAGTCTGTTTTGTCCTTGCCATTGAAGCTTAAAAAAAGAGACCCGATGAAGAGATTTGTATAATAAGACAAAAAAATAAGGTGGCCCGAACGAAGCGATAGAGCGAATCCAAAGATAATGGAAAGGGATAATCGCTTGATTCAAGAAATTACAAATGAAGGAGTCCCGAACGAAGCGATGAGGCAAATCCAAAAATGTCAGATAAGCTTAATCGCTTGATTCGGGCAATCAAGAAAAGGACGGAACGAAGTGATTGAAGATTTCCGAATGTCCTGGAAAGGTGCAATCGCTTGATATGGGAAAGAAATGAAAAAGTAGGTTTGGGGAAATAAGGTGGCCTGGTCTCGCTTGATACAGTGTCGGTGAAAAATATGAATATTTTCAACAAAATTAACTTTTTATACCTCGAATCTGTCGTACAAAGGACCGTTAGATACACGTGTCATACAATCATTTTTGCCACGTGGCATAAACGGTCACTATTTAAGGTGTTTTTATCACGCTACAAATATTCTTCAAAACTCTCTTTCAATTTTTTTCCCCATTTTTGGACCACTTATTTGCGTCAAATCAAGCTGTGCACCATACTGTCTTCCTAGCCCTATTTTGCAAAACTCAATATTTTTTTTTGGGACCTTGGAATTGCCAAAGCCCGCACCAAGCGATAGAGGAATTCTATTTTTTTTGGACCTTTCATTTTCGCTTCGTTCGGACTCATCAGAATTATTCAAGCATTTTTCTCAAATATCTCAATGAGTAAAAGTGTTGCGGGTCGACATGAACTTGTTGAAGAAAGCCCAAGTGAAAAACTCTTGAATGCTATTTTGCAAGATGGTCATGATATGAAGATATACGTTGATGCAGTGGAGATATTCAATGCAAGGTTTTCTCTTTCAGATGTTTTGTTGAAGCTTAAGGACATTCTTGAAGATGAGTACAAAAAATTTGAAATGTCAATTGAAGCTCATTGTTTTCGTATCGGAGACCATGATTTTTGTCACCTTATAGATTTTACACAGCTGTCAGTGGAGAAAGCCAAAGTTACAAAGAGGTTCAGTAGATTTTCAAATAGAACCTCTTTCACATGCCCTTCATCCATTTCTTGTCCAATCCATAAAAAGCATTGCAACCTTGTCCCCAAGGATGTCTCCTTTCTTTTCTTCCTATTTTTGAAAGCAGAAATACAGGATAAAGAGCAACAACCAGAAATTGATGCAGAGAATGAGGAAGAAAACTTAAATGTCACCACAGTCTCAAAGTTAGAGAAAAGTGAGATTTTAGAAGAGGAAGAAATTGATGTTCAAGCTGAGGAGAGAGAAAGTGCCAATCTTGATGTTGCAGAATTTAGGGCTTTCACTATTACTGAAGAGCCCTCAGAGGAAGCAAGCATATCTGAATCCTCTATTACTCTTCCAAACCTTCCTTTCTTCTATATCAATGAGAAAGATTTTATTCCTCTGTTCTATCTTCAATGTCTCTTCAATATCAGAGAAGACTACTGTATTGCAACAATTTCAGAAGCTTGTGAAGTGGCCAAAGACTTTATTGATACAGAAGTAGAGTCAAAGGAAGAGTTTTTGGCACTTGATTTGCAAACATCTGACCACTCATTTATCCCTGCTACTAATGCACTTGCCTTGTGCCTTAAAAAAGTGGATGAGGGGAAACCTTCCCTGAGAGATGAGGATTTTGAGAACAGGCTTATTGAGTTAGGTATTGAGTCTTTTGGCAGAGATTTCAAGCTTCAGGCAGATTCTGATAAAGTGGAAAGGGTTGGCTCATTCAACTTGATGAAAGACAAAGTAGTAATTGAGGATGAGTTGCAGAAGGTAGCTTCCATTTAATCTTTTGTAAAATGTTATTGTGATTGTAATTTTTTTAAATTGAGGTTTTTGTCTTGCAGATTGAATTGCTTGATAAGGATGATTTTCTAGGAAGAGCTAGAGGCAGCAGAGTGAAATCTACAGACACTAGGTCAAGAAGGCCTTCATCTGCTCTCATGCACTACTTGCCTACACTGGATAAGGCTGTGTTCTGTGCATTCCACATGAACTTCTCTGAAGATGCTGAGTTGCCAATATTTGCCTTGAAGGTGTTGTCAAGGTTCATGGGATACACTCCCCTTCAAATAAATGCTAACAAGGTTTTGCTTCTGGAGAGAAGTGCTGCTCTTAGAATCTTTGGATATGCTGCAGGTTTCAATGCCTCAAGAGTAGGATACTTTCTTTGCTACTCTAGCTATGCAGCTGCAGCTGAGGTGTCAGATATCAATCTTCTTGGAGGTTATAGAAGGAGAAAATTTTTGAGATACAGAGGTGACATGCCAAGTAGTCCCAAGAGAATCAAAAACTAATGTACACAATATTTTGCAAGGACCGATTATATTTCAGCAAATATTTTGTTAGAGGTACAAATGTGTTAGTAATCATTAGTCTCTGTCTTGAGGTGTTGGTGTAGTTTCAGATTGCTGGGTCTTTGATCTCATCCTTTGTAATTGCCTCCTGTAGAACCAATTGAATAATTCTTTAAGTGCATTGCTTCTTCTTTGACCACCTCCTCCTCTTCTGGTACATCTAAAAAAGGAAGTTCTCGCTTGATAATGAGACTTTTCCATTCCTTGTGTATTCCATGTTGCAAGGGGTCCTTCTGTAGCAAAATATGGTCCATGCAAGTAAAGAATATGCTACAAAGATAATTTTTTGTTAGTACATTTAAGAAATTACACTTATATTTTAACTGTTTTGATAAGTCTGAACACTCACCAAGTAATAAGTTATGTCTTTTTCTCCCCAGGCATCTATGATAGCTTTGATCAAAAGCTTTATTGCTTTTTTGAAATCATCTGCATAAGTATTTGAACCAACTTGTTGTCTAAGGACTTTGAAAAAATTGTCGAGTTTTTTCCAAACTTCCATACGTTTGTTGGCTACATCTGGTCTACTTTTGACATTTGTGGTGATGACACATAACTGTTTCCAACAGTTCCACATTGCATTGACTTGTTTGGTGTCATGGTTGCTCAAAAATCTTCTCGCTTTTGCTCCTCCCATTGAAACATCTTGCAGAACATCACATGTACCTCCAGAAAGAACATGATCTTTTTTAAGATGCACTTCCCCACCATGAAAACCCATTTGAGAGAGCAAGGCTTCGCATTTTTCTATGCACTCATCTGCAAGTTTAGTCGGCTTAATAGAATATGCATAGTCCAGATGAAGTCTGAGCAATTTGTCCAAGATTCTTATCTCTGCATGCAATGTACATATATGCACATTTTTTAAATGTATTGGTAGAATTGGATCCCATATTTTAATAGAAGTTGGATAATCGACAACATTCACATTATTTCTGGATGGTGGTTTTCCAATCTCATTTTCTGCAAGCCATTCTCTTGTCCCTGTGCTTGCCATGCAATAACGACATGGATATTTGGTATTTGCTCCTCCACATACACCAAACATACACTTCAACGCCTTGAGGTCGGCACTCAAATGCCATTCAACAATGAAATCACCTATGTCGTCTACATGAAGGTGTTCACCTGTATTTTGGCTCTGAATAACTGAAGGAATGTCTATTTGTGAGAAGAGCCACTTTAATGTTTCATGACTCTCTACTGGTACCTGAGCTGATCCAATCCACCATAGCTCCATTTCTGATTGAGTTTTGTGGTATGGATAATCAAGCTTACCTTGACTATAGTCCAATGCTTTATTCATTAGGGATATAGATATTCTTTCCATTTTTTGACATTTTTGGATTTGAGCTTCATCTAATTTTAAAACAAATACAAGTTTTCCTTCACAATCTATTTCTCTTATGTTGTAATATCTCACCATAAAAGATTGGACTTTTCTAATGTTCATCCAAATATTATTATAAACGTTGTATTCAAAAGATGATTTTTTTTTTTGTCTCTCATATGGCATTGTTCCCTCAATATGGAAATACTCTCCGAAATGTTTAGAAATTTCCTCATTTAACAAAGTTCTATATTTTCCAACATTGTAAGGTCTAGGCAACCCAAAAGCTTTGATTTTGTAATACTTAAGGACCCTGAACCAGGTTTTAGAGATGGCTCTGTATCCCTTTCTACTCACTCCCACTATGTCACAAACTTCTTGCATTTGGGAAGGCTGGACTAATAAGTCCATATCTTTTAATAGATGTTGAAAGACTAGTTTTTTTTTAGTTTGATTTTCAGGAAGTTCCAAAAGTTTCAAGATATCCGACCTATTCATAAGCTCATTCAAAAATCTTACCCTTTCCTGAGTATTAGACATGTCAAATCCTAGAAGGTTAGTAACATGATCTCTTACAAGTTTTAACCTTTTTTTTCTTTGTCCAAATCTCTCTGTTAAGTTAACTACATCCCGCATTCGTTTTACTCGTGCTCTTAACCCTATTGGAGTTTCTTTTAAGGTTTTCAATTGATCATTTTCTTGTTTCAAAGACACTATTTTGTTTTCAAGTTATATAATTTTTGTTGCATTCAAAGATGAAGTATTTTGAAGATATGTAGTATATTCTGCATAATTAATATGTGATTGAGATAGTCTTGAACTATAACCAAGTAAGCCATCCACCCCATCACCAACAAATCTAATCAAATCATGTGGTGTGTGAAAAGAAGGATACCTTCCTATTTTGGGATCCGGTGGATATAGACTTTCATCTGTCCATAGGTCAATATGCTTCTTTCCTTCGTTGCGAAGATGTTGAGCTTCATTTGCACATGAAAGGGATCTTTGGTAGTCATTCCGTGTAGTTGCATACTCTTGGTTGAGCTTGATATTCAAATGAAACTTACGATTAGATGTATCACTCATTACTAACAGAGCTAAAAATATAAGCAGAGCTATTAGAACATGAGAGACACAGAAGAATGAGAATGAGATGTAGCTTGTGAAATTTTTAGAGAAGCAGAGGAGTGAAATTTTTTTGGAGAATGGATAAGAGCGCGTTTGGAGGGAATGGTCATTTTGCCGCGCAGTCACTAAAAGAGGACAAATTTCGAGACGAGCCATTAAAGAGTAGCATGAAAACAATATATTTTTCTAGATTTTAAAATATGTACTTAGATACGTATTCAATCAGATAGATACGCTTTAAATATCCAAAATGGCTAAATTTGGAGCCGTTTTGACCGTCAACATTCTACTAATTAGCAAGTTAGCGAAATTCCTTACACAGCCCATTTTGAGACGTTTTTGGCCCTAATGCCTTATCACCACCATGGGTTACAAAACCATTCCCCTTATCACCAACTCTAAAAATTTGCCAACAAGAGATGATGGGCATTTTGGAGATGTGATTTGGATACTTCACTCTCCCCCACTATGAAGCCCACATACCAATAAATGCACAAAATAACTTGACTACCCACCATCAAATAGGACTCTACAAGTCCATGTTTGGTTGGTGAAATAGACATTGAGTTTTAGCCTCTAGTATTTCACACAAATTATAACAATGATGGTAGATTATAGGAACATCACATCTCCTTCTACTAGGTATGTAGGTAACCAAGATAAGAGTATAGTAGATTACCCCCATAATGTGCTTTCACATTAATTCCTGAATCTCAGTGGGATTGATAGAAGTAACAATTCCTCAATTGGCATTAGCATTAATCTCAGCATCTAGCTTCAGCTTAGTTGTTTGTAATAACAATGTTCATACATATTGTTATCATTTCAACTCAGTCATTTTGTGGTGTAACATCATCTGAGTGATTTCTTACATCCTTAATGATGAGCTATAGATTCAATATCCTATCCAAATTTTTTAAGGCTTCGTATGCTTAGGCTTGCCACCTAGCTCAAGTGGATGACACATTATGTGTCGCACCAAAATGCTCCCATGAGCTCATCCACATGTAGGCATGCAATGTTGTAACTCATGTGCTACACATTTGGTCACTAGCTTTTGAAAGTGTGTAAAAGAAGAAGCCCTAGTACCCAACTCTATACCCTCGAAGCTTGAAATCTCAAATGTTGTTCTTACTACACAATTTAGCTCAAGTAACTTTCATATCATGTTTTGTGATATGTTGTTCTTACTACACAATTTAGCTCAAGTAACTTTCATATCAAATGTTGTTCTTACTACACAATTTAGCTCAAGTAACTTTCATATCAAATGTTGTTCTTACTACACAATTTTGTGACCTATTATGGGTTGTGCTCTTGAGTGGTGAAGAGCTGACAAACTGCGTAGGTGCCATTTCTCAAGTATAGTATTCTATATGCTGAATGAGTCTGAGACTCTTGGGCTAGAGTTGCTTGCATCTAAATCTTTAGCAACACAAGTCATTGTGGCTAGGTATCCTTGTCACCACCATGGGTTACAAAACCATTCCTCTTATCACAACCTCTAAAAATTTTTCTGCAAGATGTGGGGATGTGATTTGGATACTCCACCCTCCACGGTGAAGCCCATATATAACTTAATGTACAAAATCAGTTGACTACCCACATCAAATAGGACTCTTGTCTCATAATGAATTTATGTCTTATGCCTCGACAAAAAGAGCACTATAAAGAGAATTGCCTCAACAACATGGTTGGTTCCTATCTTCAAGTTCAATGTCTCACTTCAACTCGTGAAGGAGACACTCTCATACTACACCTAAACAAAGCAGTGTATTCCAAGCACGTCCACACAAACTCTAGCCTTTGATTATCTCCATCTTAATCTTAATGGGCAAAGGCAACTCCCTAGGAATTTTTTGGACCCAAAAAAGGCCTCCTAAGGATTCCTAATTTTAAGGGATTAGAGCTTAAAAAGCTGGGCTTAAGGGAGACAAAGGCTATGATGATCCCTATTATTTGCCTTGCCATATCAGCCATACCCCCTAGTTTCACTTTTTAAAGGGAATATTCTCATACTCTCTCTCTCTTACTTTTTGACTTTTCTAATACTTTCTCTCTTACTTTTTGAATTTTTTATCTTCAAATTGAATCTTTCTTGCCAGTTTGAAATCTCCTTTCTCATTAACTCCCACCATATCTCCCTTCCACATCAGCAAAACATTCTCGTATTTAGGTGGGTCCCAAAAGTAAAAAAAAATTATTTTTTTACATTTTGAGGTGGAAAAAACACCACCCAACCAATATATATGATGAAAATAAAATTTTCCCTCCAAAAAGCTTGTAATTCAAGGGTCACGTCAGAAGCTTGTCAGGAGCCAGTACATCCATAACTAACTGTCAGGTCCCCACAACCCCATAAACATAACTAATTGTCAAGAACCACTACATCCATGAGATCCCAAAATTGTGGGGACCCCAAAAACTAAAATATCATTTTCTACTTTAGAAAAACGGATTTGTGTTAAACTTGCAAGAGCAAAGTTTTAATAGTCTCTCTCACTCACTCCCTCTCTCTCTCTCTCTCTCTCTCTCTCTCTCTCTCTCTCTCCCCCTCTGAGGATCTCTCTGCTTTAGCTTCTTCCTCTGCTTAGCTATGGAGCCTTTGCAAGCTATGTGTGTAGCCCCTTGTGAAGCTAGGAAACGAAAGGTTGATTTACACATTTGTATTCTTGAAGAGTATGGCAGCTCTAAAAAACCCATCCTACTAATGCACAATTTGTCCAAGCTCATAGGATAGCTAAGGAGAAAAATGTAGATCTTTGGGTTGATGGGTATATCTATCTAGTTGACCCTCCATTAAGAGCAAACCCTCCTTTCTACAATTTATCATCTTTTATGTAATTTGTTGGTGAAGGAGAGCTTGGCTTGTTAGGATACTGCAGAAGATTGACTACAAGTGGAGCTTGGAAAACCCATATTCTCCAAGCTAAATTGCAAGCATCACAATTCAGCCTTTTACAATGTCAAGAAGGACTTAAAACGTCATCAGATAAAATGAAAGAGATCCTCGCAGAGAATGTGGAGAAGGATGCAAAGATTCAAAGGCTAGAGGAACTTATCAAATGACTCAAAGCAATGCCAAATGGTGCTCGTGAATGCAAAAAGACATTGGCTGGTATAGAATCTCTTGCGTTTAAAGGTGGAGCATGGAAGAAAAGGATTCGTACAACAAAGTAAGTAACGTAAACTTTCACTCAGTGATTTAAACAAAATAGTCATGATTTGTGTTCTGCGCCAGGAATTTTCTACAAGAGGTGTGTTGTTCTAATGAAGAGGGATGGAAGGATTTGGTTAAAGCCATTCTGAATACCAAGGATATTCTCTCAAATATTACTGACCCTCATCATCCTAAAATATGCCAAGCTGTTGTCAGCACTGTAGTGAACGAGATTACCACCTTCATCGATTCTTCATTAATTCAACATGCTTATGATGCGGTGGTAATCAGCATGAAAGGGTACAAGCAATCCGTCAGGTTGTAAAAGATGCATTTCTAAGACAAGGAATCACTGGCACTTTATTTTCTACACTCAAGGTGATTCACAATGTCAAGCGTATTAATAATGATGATGTGCAACGATCTAGGATAGTTTTATCACGTTGAGGGCACACTAACATTAGACACAGGGTCGAGCAGAAAGAAAATCAAGACAACAAGTACAGAATTTCACTCTAATGTTTACAATAACATCTTTGTTCATATTGAGAGACTACAACAAGCTATGGTGAAGTTCTATGGTCTTTCACCAGGTGAGAACTTGCAATTGCTACTATTCATGTTTTTCAGTAGAAAATGAAGACGATTATTTTGTTTTGAATATTGTAAATTATCGTTTATTTACAGTTTTGGGGAGCACACTTTCATTTGTGCTCAAGGTAGATTAGTGCCAAATTGTGAAAGGTCGAAAACTGGAACGTATGAGCATTACGCTCATGAATGAGGCCATGATCTGTGCATAGGAAAAGACTACGAAATCAAGTTTTAGCATGCAATTTGAGAAAGAGGTCTGGTGGCTTGGTGCATTCGAGGTACCGAAGAGGAGACACATGAGGTATTGACATGGATGTTTGAAAGGACTCCGTGGATAACAGATGTAATCAAAAATCAAATTGATGGTCAACTTTTAGATGTAGAAAACATAGGAAAGTTCAAGGTGGATTGGCATCTTGGGGGAGATTTGAAGACAATTACATACATGATGGGTTGTGCTCAAGGCGCGACATCAAGATGGCCTTGTCCATACTGCAATGCTCAGATTGATATTCCTAGGCAGAAAAAGACAAATGGAAAAGGTGTACAAAAGGTTGGTTCTGTTGGAATAAACTGGTGTTTTAACCTTGACTTTTTCTAATTAAATTCTATTGTCATGTATACAACACATAGTGTATGCGCATGGTGCGTATTTCATGAACAAGTATGGATGGCTCGACATGTGGAGTACCCAAGGGATGGAGAAATCACATTATAAAGCAAGAGGGGTTTATTTCAAAAATACAAGACATGGAGGTGGAGCTTCTGCAGGAGGAACACGTACAAACTATCTACAAGAGATGTTCAATTGGTTTTCTCGCACAACCTTTGGTTAGGGAGCGGGCCCAACAATCTAAGCTTGCGCAAGAGGCACGCAAGGCCGCAAAAAGTCATGCTCGGCGGCTTGAATGGTTGCAGACCCCAATGCTCTCCATAGGCATGGTGCTTGGCGTGCACGAATGAGAAGACAAGGGAGGCGTTGGGTTGTGCACGCACCAGCATAAACCTAGATGTAATAAGGCTAAGAAAATAAGTTTAGTTAGGTTTTTTTGCCCTAAAAAAAGACTATTAATAGTTCCTTCTCTCACTTCATTTTCATTTCATTTTTAGAGAGCTTGAGCTCAAGATCTACATAGACACCCACGTAAGGACACCAGCACATCACCACATTAGCATAGTTGTACATGGATATGGCACGCATCAAGAACACCGCACGTGTTACCATGCCGTCACAAAACATCGTGTAAGGCACCCAACAATCACATACTGGCGACACCAC
This sequence comes from Cibotium barometz, assembly GCF_041138505.1. Lineage (NCBI taxonomy): Eukaryota > Viridiplantae > Streptophyta > Polypodiopsida > Cyatheales > Cibotiaceae > Cibotium > Cibotium barometz. The sequence continues at coordinate 2,739,328 of NC_141048.1, read as the reverse complement.
GGAAGAGAGTGACCCCTTGGATTCTAGGAAACGCCCAATGGGATCCAGTAGAGTCCAACCCTCCTCCCACAGCAACACCAACGCACACACATGCAGGCCCTTCTAGTGGGAGCAAGCGTGTGAAGAAGACCCCACAATGCAGCCACCCCAGAGATCAAGATAGAGAGGCCGATGATGAGCAGTTCGACTAGGTTGGTGAAAACATTCCTACATTGTGCATCACCATAGGTGGCAAGACCCTACTACCAGGACAGGGTCCCCTACCTACTCGAGAGGAACTTGATACACAGGTACCATAGCAACAAGAGGAGGAGGATTCAGACTATGAGAGAGACCAAGAGGAGATTCCTGCAAGTGCGCGCAAGCGTAGAAAGGTCAAGCTCTTCAAGCCAAGGAAGTCCCAACCTCGCCAACGCACTAACACAACATAGAGAGCTCCAAGGAGAAGGATGCGCCAAGGACATAGGGCTCTACAAGAAATCAAGTTTTATCAGAGGAACACTAAGTTGCTGATAAGAAGAGCCCCTTTTGCTCGCACAGTGAAGGAGATTCTCCAACGATATAGAACAGAGTTCTGTGTGCAGGGGATTGCCCTTGAAGCATTGCAAGAAGCGTCCGAGGCTTACCTTGTTGGGCTTTTTGAAGACACCAACCTCCTTGCAATACATGCAATTACCATATCTTCCAAGGACCAGCAACTAGCTCGGCGCATTCGAGCGAGCGAGACACGATCTAGAGATCTTATATGTTAACCTTTTTTTTGAAGCAACTCTTTTGTTTCAAACCCCCCTTTGTAACAAGCCTATCTGGCTTTCATTTGTAGTCTTCTGATAATTAAAATTTTAAGTTTCTCTTACAATGTCTCGGTATCATCATGTTTGTTTAACATGGAGTGTCTATCATGTGCCAGTTTGTCACCCAAGGCATCAGAAATGCTCCTGGAGGAGTGAGGAAGCTGTGCCAGAACATTGTGAATTTGGCCTCTGCAACGGCGATGTAGGCTCAAAATTTGCACTGTTCTGGCACTTCTCTCCTACCCACTCAGCATCATTTCTGATGAATTTATAATGAAGTTGAGCACACTAATTGTGAGAAATAGTAGTTTATAAGATAAAAACAGCTTTAATCATGTGTAAAAATATAGTGTTTATCATCTAATGCATCAGAATTGCTTGACTAGGGAAGCTATGCCACAATAGTGCGAATTTAAGCTCTGCAGCGGCGGCGGCGATGCAAACTCAAAATTTGCACTGTTCTGGCACTGCTTTCCTAGCCACTCAAGATTATTTCTGATGCATTTATAATGAAGTTGAGTACACTATTTGTGAGAAACAATAGTTTATAAGATAAAAATAGCTTTAATTATGTGTAAAATTACATTGTTTGTCATTCAATGCATCAGAAAAACTCCTGGAGGACTGGGGAAGCTTTGCCAGAACAGTGCAAATTTAGACTCTGCAGTGGCGGTGCAGGCTCAAAATTCACACTGTTCTGGCACTGCTCCCCTAGCCACTCAGGATCATTTCTGATGCATTTATAATGAAGTTGAGTACATTAATTATAAAAATAGTAATTTACAAAATAAAAATACCTTTAATCAGGTGTAAAAATACATTATTTTTCATGCAATGCATTAGAATTGCTTTTGGAGGGCTGGGGAAGCTATGCCAAAATAGTGTAAATTTGGGCTCTACTGCAGCCGAGCAGGCTCAAAATTCGCACTGTTCTGGCGGCACTGCTCTCCCAGCCACTCAGAATCATTTCTGATGCATTTATATTTAAGTTGAGTACATTGATTATGAGAAACAGTAATTTACAAGATAAAAATACCTCTAATCATGTGTAAAAATACATTATTTGTCATCCAATGCATCAGAATTGCTCCTGAAGGGCTGGGCAAGCTGTGCCAAAACAGTGCGAGTTTGGGCTCTACAGCAGCGGTGCAGGCTCAAACATTCACAGTGTTCTAGCACTGGTCTCCCAGGCTCCCAGGGTCATTTCTGATGCATTCACAAAAACATTGATGGTACAAACTAGAAAAAACAATGATATACTTAATGAAAATAAGTTTGCAAAAATTGTATTGTATTCATAATAAGAAGTGATACATCATCTTTACAAAAGCTTTCTTACAATATTGAGCTTCCTTCTCTTGTTATTAGGCAGAGTGTGCTCAAGGAGTGATTGGGCTATTTCTTGAGGATCCTCTATCCATATGCTTTTGGCTATACCTATACGAGCATGAAGCTTACCCCTAAATCCAGAACCAAAAACATCGAAGGCAAGGGATTTTTTAGTCAGAACTATACATTTGGTGCTCTGTGCCATAGAGGCTACACAGAGCACCTTAGAGAGGGCTTTCAAAAAGAAGAGAGTGAAGGTAGATTGAGGGGTGTAGTCCTTGTGGATAATGGCAATGCCATCCCATAGGAAGTCGACCAAGAAAGTGTGCCAACGCAGCATCATGTCCATGGACCTTGGCCTGGTCTCTGCTGTCGTCGCCTTTCTCAGTAAATGCGTAAATTTCAACCACCCTCTGCAATCAAAGGAAAAATCAAAATATTTTCCTATACATAATTACAAATGTTTCTAGGTTGTAAAAGGTCGATTATTACCTCTTGCTCAATGTCTTCTTTTGCCAAAGTGCTGGTGGGGACAGAGAGGTCAATCGAGAACTTAGCCTCATCCTTTTTTGGTGCTTTGGTCTCCTCCATCACTTCAATAGCAAGGGTATTTTTTTCAGCCTCTAGCTTGTCTTGTAAGGTTGTGAATTCCTCCTCTGGAACTAGGGCTTGCTCCTCGGTCTCAACCACAGTTTCCTTAACCAAAGCAACTGTCTCTGCGATAGATTCTCCAAGGGGAAATATAGCTCTATCTAGGTGAGGAGTGAGGTTAGACGTATCAAGGTCCACCTCACATCATGTGCATATAATGCCGAAGCATTCATCCATTCTCAAGCCAGCTGCCTTTTCAAGGTCATGAAGAAATAGGTGGTCTTCACCTTCCACCACCATAATGGTGCTCAAGAGATTGATCTCAAGATCTGGCACCACCTTGCTCTCCTCGTGTGCGGAAGATGGCCCCGCATCTTCTACTACATTGGGCTGTTTAGCTGCAGATTGTGCACCCTCTGGAAAGTGCTCTGATGCAAGCTGCTCTTCCACACCAGCACTCGTTCTTCCTACTGCCTTCACTTCCTTATCATCCCTCAAATACCCTGCCAACTGCAATGCAGGCATCTCTACCTCCTCATCCGAATCCTCATCTCGCTGATGATGAGGAACGCAAAAGTGGCGAGCCAAGAGAGGAACCTAGTTCCTAAATTGCCCTTCCCCAATCTCTCCACCTCTTGCTTATTGAAGGTACAGTAAGATCCTGCGGGGATGCAGATGTCGATGAAGCATTCAAGGCACTGGATGTAGGGGCGGGCAAATTGTTGAATGTACTTAAGCAGCTCAACAGGCACCCATCATTGGGGCAATGGGAAAAGGAGATGGAGTGGGGAGCCAAGTATTGCTTCATGTATGCAATCTTCATCTCATAATGTGCAAGGGTGAGCGACTTTTCAAAGTCGACTTCATGAGAGAACATGACAAAGAGCTCGCTCTTGTCCACCGCCCACGAGGTGGTGGAGAGGAACTCACAGAAGTTGTCAAAGTGGGTAGCCATGTGAATGCAAAGAGATAGTGTGAGCTCGTTCTTGGTTTCTATCACGTGAAAATGAGAAAGAAGGCACCTTTGGCTATTTATAGTTAAAATTTAAAGTTTGGCCTTTTCACACTAGACTGCTAGACAAAAAAATTACAGTTTGCAAAAATATTAAGATTTCAAATAAAGATTGGTTACAAAAGAGCTTGCTACAAAACTACAAGCATGTCATCTAATCTAAAATTGTTATAATGTCTTTATTTTTTGCCCCTCTTGTGACATTTACTTCATGTTGATCTTCATCTCCTTGTTGACTTGAAAGCTTGTCATTGCCTTCACCTCGATCTTGAAACTCTTGCCCCTCACGTGCATCAAAACAGAGGCTATTTTTCCATATACTTAGTTCATCTTCAAGCTCTTCCACACATGCCTACTATGTGTTGGTTGGGCTATGCACCTTGCTCTGCTGAAAATTCAAGGTCCCCCATTTGCCATGATTTTGAGACCATGGTTGTCCCCTCCTTACGCTTCCCAATCTGTAAAAATATAGAAAGTGGCACAATAACCAGAAAGTGTAAGGGTTAATTCTAGACATGTAGTGGAATCAGATATACCTTTCTTCTCATTAACTTGAAACTTGACTCTTCCACATTGTCAAAGCCCATAATGCTAAAGTGTTGATGCAGGTCTGCTAGGCTCCAATGCTTGCTTGCTGCCACTCGCTCAATCCATCCATTTTGCATCATCACAGCTACCTCAATAGGCATAATTTCTTCTTCTGAAGAGGCTTGAAGTGGGACCCATGTCTCGTGCTTTTGCATCCATCTTTGGTAGTGCAGATGCATGTACAAAATAGAGTGTGCCTTCAAGAACCTGAAAGACACTGTAGAATCTACTACATTGTACTTGTACACATCACCTTGATGTTACCCCTCATTAACCTCCCAACCCTCTCCTAGTAATCCTAGAATGAGGTCAGGTCGTACCTCCTTACAAATATACATTGTTTTTGTTTGGTGCATTGGCATGGAACTGAACATGTGCACAAAAACATGTAAAGGACAAAACCAATTTAGCCCTACTGACCTAAATGCCTTTGAAAACTTGAGTGATGTCTTGATATCACTTACCATCTTAAACTTTAAGCATAAGATGGTCCAAGCATCAGGTTTGGGCCATTCGGGATTGTTAAGAGGGGGGTTGGGGATCTCTTCTAGTTTGCCAAATAAACTTGGTTTTTTATCTACAAAATATGAGTGAGAAAAGAAAAAGATATTGTTCTCTACAAGATCACTTGTTGGGCTTTGAGAGATACAAACATTGCCTCTCCAATGGATGCATGCATAGAATAGAAAGCTCCAGTGAGGCTTTGGAGTGGTTGTTCCTCAACATAATTAGAGGAGAAAATATCTGCACAGAGAGACATAAGAAAATGGAGAATCATAAGAAAAGTTGAAACAAAAAATCCAATATTAGCATGTTGTTAAATGTGTGTTTATGTTACACTCACAATTTTAAGGAAACCTGTTGGCCTTGAATGTATAGGGCTCCAAGGGTATACACATGTTGCACTATGGCAACTAGTCCTTCCTTCTTAGTATGCTTGAAGCCTTGTAGCCGCCCCTTCCAATAATGTAGGATATTCCCCAGTTGATGCACTCGATGTGGTCCCTTAGAGCTTGTAGACCCAAGGCCCAACCCTGAATATTGTTGGAGCCCAAACTCCATTCTCATCTCTTATGTAGCACAAGCTCTTCCACCTTCTCCTCCCTAGGTCTTCTCACATTACTGGAAGAGGCCATGGTGAAAGAAAAGAGAAGAAGGGAAAAGAAAAGCTTGTTTTACAACAACAGAGGAGTGGAGAGGAGAGAAAGTTCAGGGTTTCCAGTGCAGCAATGGAAAGCTTAAAAGAGGGTTAAAGTTTGAGAATAGGCTTCCTGAACCTAGAGTAGACTAAAGAGGGATAGAGTTTCTGCAGCAATGGAGAGGGAGGGAGCTTGAGAGAGAGAGAGGGAGATTGAGAGAGAGAGAGGGAGATTGAGAGGGAGGGAGCTTGAGAAGGAGGGAGAGCTTGAGAGGGATGGAGTTTCTGCAGCAATGGAGAGCTTAGAAAAGGAAGAAAGAGGGAGAGAGAGCTTGAGATTGAGGGAGCTTGACAAGGAGGAAGAGCTTGAGAGAGGCATGGAGTTTTTATAGCAGTGGAGAGCTTAGAAGAGGAAGAAAGAGGTTCAAAATGAGCTTCCCAAACCTAGAGTATGTTGGGGGGAAGTTTGAGAGGAAAAATACACTTTTGGAAAAAAATTAAAATTTTTAATTTTTAGGGTTTTTAATCTGCGCGATTCTAGGTGGGGGGATCTCTAAGTTTGGGCCCAAGAGGTAGGGGGACAAGAGTAGTAATTAGACCCTTAGCAAACCAAAGCCTAGGCCCCCTAGGTTCAAAGAAGTCAAAAATGTGTACCCAGCCCTCTTCCTATTGGTCCATTCCTAATCAAAAGTTAATCCAAGAGGCCCTCTTTGGGTCCAAAAAATTCCTAATGTTCTCCTAGGAGGTTGCATGGACCTTCGGAGTCCTTTTTAAAAGAGATATCATATTTGAGAGCCTAAATTTAAGACTCTACTCTAAAAACGTATACAATTTAAGACTTTACTCTAAAAACGTATACAATTTATTAAAAGTTACACACACAAGGAATGAGAAGGAGAAACCAGATGCAAGCACTTGAGGGAAAAATAAAGAGGTTTAAAAGAACACAACACTCTAATAAGGTCTAGGGAGAAACAGAGGAAGGGTATGCTGATACACATGGTAAAAGAGGGCATGAAAAACAACGACGAGGAAGGGCAAGTAGGTACAGGTGCAAACAAGTGTGTGGGTAAGAAGACTCAAATTTTGTGAAGCTCTTATGTGTTCACTCTTACTTTCAAGAAATTAAGAAGGTAGAAAATGAGCTTTTAAAAAATCCTTAGCTTTAACAAAACTATTCTATAGGTTACACATTTTCCAGGAGTGCATAACATGTGATAAATTTTTCATCCCTTTCATCTTCCCTCTTTATACGTCTTGTTGAAAACGAGTTGAATGAATACAGGAGTCGCTTCAGACCACAATTAGCAAAAAGCACCCATGAGATCTTTAGGCAGCCCCAAATAATCACTACAATAGAATGATATTGTAGTAGCAAAAATAGCGATGCTTTTATAACTAGAAGGGTACGAAGATATTGGGCCTATATCATTGCTAAAAATGTTGCTATTTTCATTGCATGGGATCACTTCTCAGCAACAAAAATTCACTGCTCTCATCAGCAAAATGATATTTCATTATTCAGTAACAAAATATCGCTGTTGTTTTTGCTACTGAGCAACGATAGAACTGCCTAGAAAAAATAAGCTGGGGAAGGTGGGGAGTTTGCAGAGGACTCCCCAGTCTGCTTTAGCTATTTTTAAATTAAAACACAGTCACAATATTTTAATACAAACATAAACTTGAAAAAGACAGAAACTAAGAAGAATGCAAGTGAGCCTATGCATAGAGTCTACGCATAAATCTGTTTGCATAGAGCCTACGTGTAGAGACTATGCATAGAGTCGTATATGCATAAAGCTCATGCATAGAGTCTATGCATAAATCTCTTTGCATAGAGCCTACGTGTAGAGCCTATGCATAGAGTCGTATGCATAAAGCTCCTGCTATAGAGCCTTATGCACAAAGCTCTACATATAGAGCCTACACATAGAACTCTACGCATAGACCATATGGATAGAGATAAACCTTAGCTAAACCTACACCCAGCACCCAAGGGTGCAATAAAGGTACAACTTGAATAAGCAATTAAACAAAAAGGAGAGCTTATCTCTTTTTTGTGAAGACGAAGGAAAGGTCGATTAGTGCAAGAGATATAAAATAAAAGATTAAACAAAGTAATTAGTAGATTAAACATAAGCTTTATGCAAGCCTATGCATAGAGCTTGCAAGAAGCCTATGCATAAAGCTTGCATAAATATGCATAAAACTCTATGCAAAGAGCTTGCAAGCCTATGCAAGCTTTATGCATAAAGCCTATGCATAGATTAAACAAGACTAAGCATAAAGCTTGTAAGATCTATACATAAAGCCTATCCATAGAGCTTGCAAGCCTGTGTATAATCCTTTATGGAAGCCTATGCGTAGGCTTTAACCCGGCACCCCCAAGGGTGCAATAAAGTAAGATAAAACCATAAACAATTAAAACTAGTTAGATAAAACCATAAACTAAGATCTATACCAGGGATTTCATAAACGTGTTCACAAATTTGTGATCACGTTAACAAAACATGTTATTAACATTCTAAAACATGTGATCACAACATATATTCACAAGACTTGATCTCTTACCGGCCAAAACTTACTATTCCTATAAACCTACCGGGATTCTTTGTTTCCTGGTGGGCCCCGCCGCCGCCGGGAAACAAAGAATCCCGACGGGCATATTTCTTATTAATAAAAGGCGCTCGACACCCTTCACCCGGCTTCTCGGGAAGATTGTCCTTTGTCACATCTTTCCTTGAAGTGCTTATAGAGCTCCCGGTTGGCTAGGAGCGTCCTCTAGGGAAGAACGTCCTTATATTAGGGGCTATTATCTTTCCTTGTTGTTGGCACTCCTAAGGCTACTGAGCCACTAGTCCTCAATTCTTTGAATTGTGGGCAGAGTGTGGTTCGTAGCTAATACTTGCGGAGATTTAGGGACAAAGTTGGAGTCACTTCAACTTTGCGTTTGAGCAGCGCAGGTAGTCTACCTTATTCTGCTCTATAAATGGTTTGATGGAGCCAAGAGTCCTCCTTAGGGGCTTGTATTGGTTCTTGATATTTGATATAGTCTTTATTAGACAAGGGTCTATTGTCCTATACTAGAGTGTTGGGCAAACATAGATCTTTGATTTACTTTGTTAATGTTAGAGTCTTAGAGAAGGTCTTTTGTCCTATACTAGAGCATTGGGCAATCATAGATCTTTGATTTGTTTAAAGTATCCTTAATTGGGTATGAAAGACATCCTTCATCGGGGGTGCAATGTGCATTGTATGCATGCTGTCAATTACATGTATCTTAATCTTAGAATACACATTTATGCATTCGTCTTGTCTTGTTGTGACGCTAAAAGTCTAGCAAAAATTAATATCCACGGTTCTGTAAGTTGAAAAATAAAATTCCTATAGGCAAAAAACTTTCAGTCATCCTTTGCAGTTAGCATGAATCGTCATGGATGTCTTTCTCTTTTAAAATAAAAACAATAAACAACATATATCACGATCTTTTATTTTTGTCAAAATAGATTCAAACTAGTTTCAGATTTTTGCTTGGAACACCATATTGGGGAATATGGGAATTTCCCACAAGTTTGGGACACGTGGTCAAAAGTTTGGATTAACCATAACTTGAACACCACTAATCCAAAATGAGCGCTTTATAGCTCTTTAGATTCCATTTTTCAAGCGCTGGATGTATAGATGTGAATGTGGAATGTGGATGTATAGATGTGGATGTATGGGAATGTGGATGTGGATGTATGGGAATGTGGATGTGGATGTATGTGAATGTGAATGTAGATGTGGATGTATAGATGTGAATGTGGAATGTGGATGTGGATGTATGTATGTATGTGGATGTAGATGTGGATGTATGGATGTGTATGTATGAATGTGGATATGGGATGTGAATGTATAAATGAGGATGTGAAAATGGAGGTAAGCATGTAGATGTGGATGTATGGATGTGAATGTGGATGTGGATGTGGATGTATGGATGTGGATATGGATGTGTATGTATGAATGTGGATATGGGATGTGGATGTATAAATGAGGATGTGAAAATGGAGATAAGCATGTAGATGTGGATGTATGGATGTGAATGTGGATGTGGATGTGGATATGGATGTGAATATATGATATGTGATGTGAAGGAATCTGAAGTGAAGAGATGGAAAATGAGGTGATTGGATGAGTACACATATAAATGGAATGTGGAATAAGTAATGTGGATTAATGAGGGATAATGTGGAAAAATGAGAGTTAATATAGAAACTGTATTTGTAAACTGTTTGTAAATGCTGTTTGTAAATGGCTGTTTTATGTCAAGAATGCTGGGGAAGCATTTTGACCGTCTTGTGATTAAGGTCGTGGAGACCTAACTGATAAAGTTGCAACTGCTGAGACGGAGAGTCAATGGAGGACGTCTCGCGTAGCAAGGTCGACCGAGGTCTTGACCAGCCTCGGTTCGATTAAAATGGTGAGCTTCCGGTACGGTGGATGAGGGACCAAGGAAGCGGCCTATGAGTGAAGCGCTAGGTCACCTGCGAAGGATCATAGAGGGTGCTGACCATACGGTGCTCGGGCTCTGGGTCGCCTAGGATACCCACGCGTGCGTCGAGGAAGATATTGGAACAAGGAGTAAGAGTTGTTTTGTGAAACCGGGCATGGATCTGGTTGACTGACCTTGCTGGTCCTCAACGGATGAGTCCATGGCTCTTTTATATGGATCTGTTGGTTGATCTTGCTGATCTTCAACGAGAGTCCATCTTGATAAGTGATTATATTGCCGAGTATTATGGGCTAGGAACTATGGAAACGGCCTCTGAGTGGACAGGTGGTGAGCGTTCTAGTTGCCAATGATGCCATAGATACTCTGATGAAGGAATGATGGGAAATTTGAGAATCAACCGGATAATTTGGAAGACTGTGATCAGTGGTACTATGGTTTCATTAAAGGATTGTTTTTAAAGTTAGCTGATGATAAGAAAAAGGCAATTTCATATTGGGTGTGTAAGTGGTGTGCCTAATTTTATGTTGCATGAACTTCCGGCTAGGGGGCCTTGGAACTCTCTTCCTTGGTACCCGAGACAAAACCTAACTAAATTCCAAATTGGATCCCATCACTACAGTGGTTGGGCGGTTGGCTAACCCATGGGATCGGATGGGGTTAGGCTAGACTGATGGATCCGTAAACCGAGACTCAATTTCTGTTATTACGATAGATGAAGTAAGTCTCGGATAGTAATTGTTCTATGGATAGGAATCAACGGTTGTGCCTCTTGATGGGGAAAAAAGCGTTGATCCCAATGATCCAAGTGCAAGTTTCTTCCTTGATCCGACCGAGTATCTTTATAGGTGCAGTTGTATCAGCGTGATCAGTAATGATCTTGACTACGTTAGAGTAAAAAAATTATCCTGGTGGAATCGCCCGTGCTTTCCGGGTAAGGGAAGTTTTTTCCGGGTTTGGTTTTGGAAAAACCAATGGATTAGTCTCTTGTCCGGATATCCGTGGATGAGGCCCCGAATGTGGGACCCCTGTCCCGCGCGAGAAGTGCTACTTTCGCTGCTAGTACCCGAATCCGTTGCTCGGTGGGAACAGGGGGATCTCACAAAGTTCAAGATGGATTCGCATCTTGGGGGAGATTTGAAGACAATTAAATGCATGATGGGTTGTGCTCAAGGCGTGACATCAAGATGGCCTTGTCCATATTGCAATGCTTACATTGATATTCCTAGGTAGAAAAAGACAAATGGAAAAGGTATACAAAAGGTTGGTTCTGTTGGAATAAACTGGTGTTTTAACCTTGACTTTTTCTAATTAAATTCTATTGTCATGTGTACAGCACGTAGTTTATGCGCATGGTGCGTATTTCATGAACAAGTATGGATCGCTCGACATGTGGAGTACCCAAGGGATGGAAAAATCACATTATAAAGTAAGAGGGATTTATTTCAAAAATACAAGACATGGAGGTGGAGCTTCTGCAGGAGGAACATGTACAAACTATCTACAAGAGATGTTCAATTGGTTTTATTGCACAACCTTTGGAAGGGTATTGTTTAGGGAGCGGGCACAACAATCTAAGCTTGTGCAAGAGGCACGCAAGGCTGTAAAAAGTCATGCTCGGCTTGAATGGTCGCAGACCCAATGCTCCCCATAGGCATGGTGCTTGGCATGCACGAATGAGGAGACAAGGGAGGCGTTGGGTTGTGCACGCACCAGCATAAATCTAGATGTAATAAGGTTAAGAAAATAAGTTTAGTTAGGTTTTTTTCCCTTTAAAAAAACTATTAATAGTTCCTTCTCTCACTTCATTTTCATTCACTTTTAGAGAGCTTAAGCTCAAGATCTACGTAAGGACACCAGCACATCACCACGTTAGTTGGGCATGTCCTAGAATCAAGGGGTCACTCTCTTCCGTGGTGTTGCTAGTATGTGGTCGTTGTGGGTGCCTTGCACTGTGTTTTGTGAAGGCATGGTAACACGTGCGGTGTTCTTGGTGCGTGCCATATCCATGTACAACTATGAATGGGATCACCAGGAGTCCAACCCTCCTCCCACAGCAACACCAACGCACACATATGCAGACCCTTCTAGTGGGAGAAAGCGTGTGAAGAAGACCCCATAATGCAGCCAACCCAGAGATCAAGACAGAGAGGCCGATGATGAGCAATTCGACTAGGTTGGTGAAAACATTCCTACATTGCGTAGCACCATAGGTGGCAAGACCCTACTACCAGGATAGGGTCCCCTACCTACCCGGGAGGAACTTGATACACAGGTACCACAGCAACAGTACCACAGCAACAGGAGGAGGAGAATTCAGACTATGAGAGAGACCAAGAGGAGGTTCGTGCAAGTGCGCGCAAGCGTAGAAAGGTCAAGCTCTTCAAGCCAAGGGAGTCCCAACCTCACCAACGCACTAACACAACACAGAGAGCTCCAAGGAGAAGGATGCGCCAAGGGCATAGGGCTCTACAAGAAATCAAGTTTTATCAGAGGAACACTAAGTTGCTGATAAGAAGAGCCCCTTTCACTCGCACAGTCAAGGAGATTCTCCAACGATATAGAATAGAGTTCCGTATGCAGGGGATTGCCCTTGAAGCATTACAAGAAGCCTCCGAGGCTTACCTTTTTGGGCTTTTTGAAGACACCAACCTCCTTGAAATACATGCAAAGAGGATTACCATATCTGCCGAGGACCAGCAACAACTAGCTCGACGCATTCGAGGCAAGCGAGACGACACGATCTAGAGATCTTAGATGTTAACCTTTTTTTTAAAGCAACTCTTTTGTTTCAAACCCCCCTTTGTAACAAGCCTATCTGGCTTTCATTTGTAATCTTCTGATAATTAAAATTTTAAGTTTCTCTTACAATGTCTCGGTGTCATCATGTTTGTTTAACATGGAGTGTCTATCATGTGCCAATTTGTCACCCAAGGCATCAGAAATGCTCTTGGAGGACTGAGGAAGCTGTGCCAGAACATTACAAATTTGGCCTCTGCAAAACGGCGATGTAGGCTCAAAATTCGCATTATTCTGGCACTTCTCCCCTAGTCACTCAACATCATTTTTGATACATTTATAATGAAGTTGAGCACACTAATTGTGAGAAACAGTAGTTTATAGGATAAAAACACCTTTAATCATGTGTAAAAATATAGTGTTTATCATCTAATGCATCAGAATTGCTCCTGGAGGACAGGGGAAGCTATGCCACAATAGTGCGAATTTAAGCTCTGCAGCGGCGATGCAGGCTCAAAATTGGCACTGCTCTCCTATCCACTCAGGATCATTTCTGATCCATTTATAATGAAGTTGAGTACATTAATTGTGAGAAACAATAGTTTATAAGATAAAAACAGCTTTAATCATGTGTAAAATTACATTGTTTGTCATCCAATGCATCAGAATTGCTCCTCTGGAGGACTGGGGAAGCTATGCAAGAATAGTGCGAATTTAGGCTCTGCAGCGGCGGTGCAGGCTCAAAATTCACACTGTTCTGGCACTGCTCCCCCAGCCACTCAGGATCATTTTTGATGCATAATGAAGTTGAGTACATTAATTATTAAAATGGTAACTTACAAAATAAAAATACCTTTAATCATGTGTAAAAATACATTGTTTGTCATCTAATGCATTAGAATTGCTTCTGGAGGGCTGGGGAAGCTATGCCAGAACAGTACGAATTTGGGCTCTACAGCAGCAGTGCAGGCTTAAAATTCACACTGTTTTGGCACTGCTCTCCCAGCCACTCAGAATCATTTCTGATGCATTTATAATCCAGTTGAGTACATTGATTATGAGAAACAATAATTTACAAGATAAAAATACCTTTAATCATGTGTAAAAATACATTATTTATCATCCAATGCATCAGAATTGCTCCTGAAGAGCTGGGGAAGCTATGCCAAAACAGTGCAAATTTGAGCTCTACAGCAGCGGTGCAGGCTCAAAATTTGCACTGTTCTAGCAGCACTGCTCTCCCAGGCTCCCAGGTTCATTTCTGATGCATTCACAAAAACATTGATGGTACAAACTAGAAAAAACAATGATATACTTAATGAAAACAAGTTTGCAAAAATTGTATTATATTCATAATAAGAAGTGATACATCATCTTTACAAAAGCTTTCTTACAATATTGAGCTTCCTTCTCTTGTTATTGGGTAGAGTGTGCTCAAGGAGTGATTGGGCTATTTCTTGAGGATCCTCTATGCCTATGCTTTTGGCTATACCTATACGAGCAAGAAGCTTACCCCTAAATCCAGAACCAAAAACATCAAAGGCAAGGGATTTTTTAATCAGAACTATACATTTGGTGCTCTGTGCCATAGAGACTACACAGAGCACCTTACAGAGGGCTTTCAAAAAGAAGAGAGTGAAGGCATATTGAGGGGTGTAGTCCCTGTGGATAATGGCAATGCCATCCAGAGGAAGTCGACCAAGATAGTGTGCCAACGCAGCATCATGTCCATGGACCTTGGCCTGGTCTCTGCTGTGTCGCCGCCTCTCTCAGCAAATGCGTCAATTTCAACCACCCTCTGCAATCAAAAGAAAAATCAAAATATTTTTCTATACATAATTACAAATGTTTCTAGGTTATAAAAGGTCGATTATTACCTCTTGCTCAATGTCTTCTTTTGCCAAAGTGCTGGTGGGGGCAGAGAGGTCAATCGAGAACTTAGCCTCATCCTTTTTTGGTGCTTTGGTCTCCTCCATCACTCCAGTATAGCAAGGGTACCCTTTTCAGCCTCTAGCTTGTCTTGTAAGGTTATTAATTCCTCTTGCAACTGTCTCTGTGATAGATTCTCCAAGGGGTAATATAGCACTATCTAGGTGAGGACTGAGGTTGGACGTATCAAGGTCCACCTCACATCGCATGCATATAATGCCGAAGCATTCATCCATTCTCAAGCCAGCTACCTTTTCAAGGTCATGAAGAAATAGGTGTTCTTCAAGGTCATGAAGAAATAGGTGTTCTTCAACTTCCACCACCATAATGGTGCTCAAGAGATTGATCTCAATCTATGGCAGCACCTTGCTCTCCTCGTGTGGGGAAGATGGCCCCGTATCTTCTACTAAGATTGTGCACCCTCTCGAAAGTGCTCTGATGCAAGCTGCTCTTCCACGGCAGCACTCGTTCCTACTACCTTCACTTCCTTGTCATCCCTCAAATACCCTACCAACTGCAATGCAAGCATCTCCACCTCCTCATCCGAATCCTCATCATTGATGAGGAACGCAAAAGTGGTGAGCCACGAGAGGAACCTAGTTCCTAAATTGCCATTTCCCAACCTCTTCACCTCCTGCTTATTGAAGGTACAGTAAGCTCCTGCGGGTATGCAGATGTCGATGAAGCGTTCAAGGCGCTGGATGTAGGGGCGGGCAAATTGCTGAATGTACTTAAGCAGCTCAACAGGCACCCATCGATCATTGGGCAATTGGAAAAGGAGATGGAGTGGGGAGCCAAGTAATGCTCCATGTATGCAATCTGCATCTCATAATGTTGGGACGCAAGGGCGAGCGACTTTTCAAAGTCGACTTCACGAGAGAACATGACAAAGAGCTTGCTCTTGTTTGCCCACGGGGTGGTGGAGAGGAACTCACAGAAGTTGTCAAAGTGGGTAGCCATGTGAATGCAAAGAGATAGTGTGAGCTCGTGCTTGGTTTCTATCGCGTGAAAATGAGAAAGAAGGCACCTTTGGCTATTTATAGTTAAAATTTAAAGTTTGGCCTTTTCACACTAGACTGCGACAAAAAAATTACAGTTTGTAAAAATATTAAGATTTCAATTAAATAAAAGGTTCGTTAAAAAAGATCCTGCTACAAAATTACAAGCATGTCATCTAATCTAAAATTGTTATAATGTCTTCATTTTTTGCCCCTCTTGTGACATTTACTTCATGTTGATCTCCATCTCCTTGTTGACTTGAAAGCTTGTCATTGCCTTCACCTCGATCCTAAAACTCTTGCCCCTCACGTGCATCAAAACAGAGGCTATTTTTCCATATACTCAGTTCATCTTCAAGCTCTTCCACACATGCCTACTATGTGTTGGTTGGGATATGCACCTTGTTGCTGCTGAAAATTCAAGGTCCCCCATTTGCCATGATTCTGAGACCATGGTTGTCCCTCCTTATGCTTCCCAATCTGTAAAAATATAGAAAGTGGCACAATAACCAGAAAGTGTAAGGGTTAATTCTAGACATGTAGTGGAATTAGATATACATTTCTTCTCATCAACTTGAAACTTGACTCTTCCACATTGTCAAAGCCCACAATGCTAAAGTGTTGATGTAGGTCTGCTAGGCTCCAATGCTTGCTTGCTGCCACTCGCTCAATCCATCCATTTTGCATCATCACAGCTACCTCAATAGGCATAATTTCTTCTTCTGAGACTTGAAGTGGGATCCATGTCCCGTGTTTTTGCATCCATCTTTGGTAGTGCAGACGCATGTACAAAATAGAGCGTGCCTTCAAGTACCTCAAAGACACTGTAGAATCTACTACATTGCACTTGTACACATCACCTTGATGTGACCCCTCATTAACCTCCCAGCCCTCTCCTAGTAATCCTTGAATGAGGTCAGACCGTACCTCCTTACAAATATACATTGTTTTTGTTTGGTGCATTGGCATGGAATTGAACATGTGCACAAAAACATGTAAAGGACAAAACCAATTTAGCCCTACTGACCTAGATGCCTTTGAAAACTTGAGTGATGTCTTGATATCACTTACCATCTTAAACTTTAAGCATAAGATGGTCCAAGCATCAGGTTTGGGCCATTCGGGATTGTTAAGAGGGGGGTTGGGGATCTCTTCTAGTTTGCCAAATAAACTTGGTTTTTTATCTACAAAACTTTGAGTGAGAAAAGAAAAAGATATTGTTCTCTTACAAGATCACTTGGGCTTTGAGAGATACAAACATTGCCTCTCCAATGGTTTTTTATCTACAAAACTTTGAGTGAGAAAAGAAAAAGATATTGTTCTCTTACAAGATCACTTGGGCTTTGAGAGATACAAACATTGCCTCTCCAATGGATGCATGCATAGCATAGAAAACTCCGGTGAGGCTTTGGAGTGGTTGTTCCTCAACATAATTAGAGGGAAAAATATCTGCAAAGAGACATAAGAAAATGGAGAATCATAAGAAAATTTGGAACAAAAAATCCAATATTAGCATGTTGTTAAAGGTGTGGTTATGTTACACTGACAATTTTAAGCAAACCTTGGTCGTTAGCCTTGAATAAACAGGGCTCCAAGGGTATACACATGTTGCACTATGGCAACAGTCCTTCCTCTTAGTATGCTTGAAGCCTTGTAGCCGCCCCTTCCAATGATGTAGGATATTCCCCAGTTGATGCACTCGAAGTGGTCCCTTAGAGCTTGGCTGCATGTAGACCCAAGCCCCAACCCTGAATCTTGTTGGAGCCCAAACTCCATTCTCATCTCTTATGTTATGCAGCAAAAGCTCTTCCACCTTCTCCTCCCTAGGTCTTCTCACATTACTGGAAGAGGCCATGGTGGTAAGAAAAGAGAAGAAGGGAAAAGAAAAGCTTGTTTTACAACAGAGGAGTGGAGAGGAGAGAAAGTTCAGGGTTTTCAGTAGTGTAGCAAGGGAAAGCTTAAAAGAGGGTTAGAGTTTGAGAATAGGCTTCCTCAACCTAGAGTTTGAGAATAGGCTTCCTGAACCTAGAGTAGACTAAACAGGGATAGAGTTTCTGCAGTAGCAATGGAGAGGGAGGGAGCTTGAGAGAGAGAGAAAGAGAGAGATTGAGAGGGAGGGAGCTTGAGAAGGAGGGATAGCTTGAGAGGGATGGAGTTTCTGCAGCAATGGAGAGCTTAGAAAAAGAAGAAAGAGGGAGAGGGAGCTTGACAAGGAGGAAGAGCTTGAGAGGCATGGAGTTTCTGCAGTAATGGAGAGCTTAGAAGAGGAAGAAAGAGGTTCAAAATGAGCTTCCCAAACCTAGAGTATGTTGGGGGAAAGTTTGAGAGGGAAAACACACTTTTGGGAAAAAAATAAAAATTTTCAATTTTTAAGGTTTCTAATCTGCACGATTCTAGGTGGGGGGACCTCTAAGTTTGGGCCCAAGAGGTAGGGGGACAAGATTAGTAATTAGACCCCATTAGCAAACCAAAGCCTAGGCCCCCTAGGGTCAAAGAAGTCAAAAATGTGCACCCAGCCCTCTTCCTATTGGTCCATTCCTAATCAAAAGTTAATCCAAGAGGCCCTCTTTGGGACCTAAAAATTCCTAATGTTCTCCTAGGAGGTTGCATGGACCTTCGGAGTCCTTGTTAAAAGAGATATCATGTTTGAGAGCCTAAATTTAAGACTCTACTCCAAAAACGTATACAGTTTAAGACTTTACTCTAAAAACGACGTATACAATTTATTAAAAGTTACACAAGGAATGAGAAGGAGAAACCAGATGCAAGCACTTGAGGGAAAAATAAAGAGGTTTAAAAGAACACAACACTCTAATAAGGTCTAGGGAGAAACAGAGGAAGGGTATGCTGATACACATGGTAAAAGAGGGCATGAAAAACAATGACGAGGAAGGGCAAGTAGGTACAGGTGCAAACAAGTGTGTGGGTAAGAAGACTCAAATTTTGTGAAGCTCTTATGTGTTCAATCTTACTTTCAAGAAATTAAGAAGGTAGAAAATCATCTTTTCCTTAGCTTTAACAAAACTATTCTATAGGTTACACATTTTCCAGGAGTGCACAACATGTGATAAATTTTTCATCCCTTTCATCTTCCCTCTTTATACGTCTTGTTGAAAACTAGTTGAATGAATACAGGATTAGCTTCAGACCACAATTAGCAGAAAGCACCCACGAGATCTTCAAGTAGCCACAAATAATCACTACAACAGAATAATATTGTTGTAGCAAAAATAGCAGCGCTTTTATAACTAGAAGGGTACCAAGATATTGGGCCTATATCATTGCTAAAAATGCTGCTATTTTCATTGCATGGGATCACTTCTCAGCAACAAAAATTCACTGCTCATCAGCCAACGATCTTTCATTGTTCGGTAGCAAAATCTCACTGTTGTTTTTGCTATACTGAGCAACGATAGAACTGCCTGGAAAAAATAAGCTGGGAAGGACTGGGGAGTTTGCACAGGACTCCCCAGTCTACTTAAAACACAGACACAATATTTTAATACAAACATAAACTTGCAAAAGATAGAAACTAAGAAGAATGCAAGTGAGCCTATGCATATAACCTATGCATAGAGTCTACGCATAAATCTCTTTGCATAGAGCCTACGTGTAGAGCCTATGCATAGAGTCGTATGCATAAAGCTCATGCATAGAGCCTTATGCACAAAGCTCTACATATAGAGCCTACACATAGAACTCTACGCATAGACCCTATGGATAGAGGTAAACCTTAGCTAAACCTACACCCAACACCCAAGGGTGCAATAAAGGTACAACTTGAATAAGCAATTAAACAAAAAGGAGAGCTTATCTCTTTTTTGTGAAGACGAAGGAAAGGATTAGTGCAAGAGCTATAAAATAAAAGATTAAATAAAGTAATTAGTAGATTAAACATAAGCTTTATGCAAGCCTATGCATAGAGCTTGCAAGCAGCCCATGCATAGAGGTTGCAAGAAGCCTATGCATAAAGCTTGCATAAATAAGCATAAAACTCTATGCAAAGAGCTTGCAAGCCTATGTAAGCTTTATGCATAAAGCCTATGCATAGATTAAACAAGCCTATGTAAGCTTTATGCATAAAGCCTATGCATAGATTAAACAAGCCTATGCATAAAGCTTGTAAGATCTATACATAAAGTGTATCCATAGAGCTTGCAAGCCTGTGTATAATCCTTTATGGAAGCCTATGCGTAGGCTTTAACCCGGCACGCAAGGGTGCAATAAAGTAAGATAAAACCATAAACAATTAAAACCATAAACTAAGATCTATACTTTTGCCAGTAACACTCTATTCTCTACTCTGTGTTAATTTTTATACACTTTACAGCTGATTTAGTCAGTTGGCAGCCATCCAAGGTTGCATTTAGTGAATACTCAGTCTTTGTAGTGTGTTGAAAGATTTTGCAATAAAGTAAGATAAAACCATAAACAATTAAAACCATAAACTAAGATCTATACTTTTGCCAGTAACACTCTATTCTCTACTCTGTGTTAATTTTTATACACTTTACAGGTGATTTAGTCAGTTGGTAGCCATCCATAAAACTAAGATCTATACTTTTGCCAGTAACACTCTATTCTCTACTCTGTGTTAATTTTTATACACTTTACAGGTGATTTAGTCAGTTGGTAGCCATCCAAGGTTGCATACTCGGTCTTTGTAGTGTGTTGAAAGATTTTGCATTTGGTAGAAAGTCATGGCTAGCAGTGATGTATTCGACATGTTGTCTGCTAAGGACAAACTTGATGGGACTAACTACCCATTGTGGTCCTATATGATGAGGCATGTATTGGTTGCTAAAGGCCTTTGGAATGTGGTCAGTGTTAGTGAAACTCGTCTTGTTTCACAACTACTAGTGCAACTAGGTGCTACAGGTACATCTAAAGTAGAATTTGATATACAGATGTGGTTCCTCTACATGCACCACCAGTAACTCCCACTACTTGTCAAAAAAGATGGGATGGAAGAGATGCACAGGCACATGCATTGCTTCCACTTTCTATGAAACGAAGCATTATTCCTCATATTCAGTCATGTAAGACTTCAAAACAGGCATGGGATGCACTTTCTGCATTATACCAGGTGTGCAATGAGGCACGTGTTGCATATCTACGCAAACAGTTGGAGTCAGGGATTTCATATTCACGTGATCACAGCCTTTTTTCTTGTGATCACAGCTATTGTTCACAAATCTCAATGTTCACAAAATTCACAGTTCTCAAATCCTAGAGGGTGGGATGACCTGGTAACCCACAATTGGCCTGCCGGGCTACAAGTCTGGACCGCCGGGCCCGCCGGGCGCGCAGAAGCCCGCCGGGCCCACCTCCCGACCCGGCGGGCTATATTGTAGTATAAAAGGGTGGTCCAGGGGGTCACTGTTCACAGAATCTTCCTTGTACTTGGTGTCAGTGGTGCTAGTGTGATCAATTTGAGGTAATTTTTAAGTTGAAAGTGTTGGTGTCATTTAATTTTTTGCATACGCTTAAGTTTAACGTTGTTTGTGATGCATGTGCATGTGTCGTTAAATGTTAAGAGGCCCGCTGCAGATGGCCGAGCGATTGGCTAGGTCTGCTGATGTGCACTCTTAATATTTAACTTATGTAGAAGTTTTCGTTGTGGCACGGTATCTGCAAATGGTCGGTTTACTTACTAGGTTTGCAGTTACCAAGTTACAATGCGGCTTTGTTTTTGTTAAATGCTTTGAGAGCCCGCTGCAGATGGCCGGTTTACTGGCTAGGTCTGCTGATGTGCACTCGTAGCATTTGACATGTGTGATGCTTTGCTACTTAGTACGGTATCTGCAGATGGTCGGTTTACTGACTAGGTCTGCTGACACCAAGCTATGTGGTGAAGTTTGTTTTTGTTATTTGGTTTGATAGTCATCTGCAGATGGTCGGTATACTGACTAGGTCTGCTGACGATGTGTCAAAGCATTTAACTTGTGCCATAGTTTTCATCTTAATGCGATATCTGCAGATGGTCGGTATACTGACTAGGTCTGCTGACGTCAAGTTAAGTCGTAAACTTGTGTTTTGTGTTTGTTTTTGACGATGAATGTGATTATTTAGTTTGCATGACATGAGTCATAAGTGTGTTGGATGTAGAAATCTCTTAGTTAGCTTACAAATAGCATTTTTTGTGGTTATAAATGTTGCAACTATTTGTCAATTATATTGTGCAGATTGATGGCGACGCTTGCACTTACTCCTGAAATCAAGAAATCAATTCGTATCAAACTCGTTACCTTCATTAGTTGCTTGTCACCTAATCACATCGAGGGTATTGTGTCTGATAGGAATCGATTTGAGCAAATATTAGGTGAGGTTGTCCGCGCTGTGAAAAATATCCATGTGGGTGCTGATGGAGCAGCCATCAAGCATTTTGTTACTAGCATTGTGGGCAACATGCCTAGATGCGCTGTTGACCTAGGTGACGACAGACCAGCGGAAACAAATGAATCCAAGCTGGAGCACTTCCACACAAAATGGAAGGTAGAGAAAGAGAGGTCCAAGCGTGCAAAGGCCATAGACACCCAAGCTATCCTGAGCAAGAGAGCTCGCAAAGAGCTGGACCGGCCTGCTGATGAACAAGAAGATTTATCATCTGGTGCACGTGAGGTCTCTAAAGGCACCCACTTGCAGCGCACAAAGCATAATACTAACTGCAGCATGACAATTGGGTTGCCTGCAGAGGCCATCATCACAGCAAAGAAGATGGGCTATGGATCGTATGGCGTTGTACATAAATGCCATATTCAAGGTGTCTCCTAGTTTCCAGAAGGCATTTCTTATTGTGCAAAGCAATTCCTTGGTAGTCAAAGGGCTCAATTGAAGTCTTTTGCTCAGGAGGCTTCAATCGATCTAACCCACAGGGGCATAGTGCGCGCCATTGGGCACACAAGGAAGGAGCCATGGATACTGCTCTTCCCCCTCTTTAATGGGGGAAGTCTTGGAGATATAATGGAGTGTGTTCCGCCTCCTAAGGGGACCCTCAATTCCATGCTTGCTGCCTGCAGGCAAAGGCAACAGATACAAGAAAAAACAAGTGGCTCCTCATGAAATGGAGCGATACAAGTCTTTGATTTTTCATGCTCCCGAGCTTATCTGTGCCCTTGTGAATACCATGGCCTTTGCACATGCTGAAGGGATCATCCACAATGATTGCCACCCCTGGAATATAATGATAGATTTCACCAAAGAAGGGGTGCCACGGGTAGGCATCATTGACTGGGGTCTTGCATTGAGGGATGGGATTGAGTTCAAACCCACAAATATCGCCAACAAAGCAGAGCACGATCAACGCCCCTGGAGAGCCCCTGAGCTCGCAGATGTAAGGTCCCCTTGTCCATGGAGCAATGCATCAGATGTCTTCTGCTTGGCTTAGGTGATTGAAAAGTTTACATTATTTTGTGCTGAGTTTGCAGAAATGACCAAAGTGCCGTGGGTGGGTAAAACTGCCATCCACACAAATTTGATTAAGGAATGGACGGCTGCCTATATGACGCCATCAAAGGAAGATAGGAAGACCATGGCAGATTTTGAGGAGCAATTGAAGAATTTGGAAGTGTCACCTGCTGCATGCTTACGTCCACTATCTGAGATGACACCACACTTATTTTAAAGCCTCTTGTAAATGATATGTTTTGGTTGGCTATCTATTCCATGACCTGCCTTTAATCGACTGACACTATTTTGGTCCCAATTGTTAAATATTATTTTGATCCCAATTCTCTCTCTCTCTCTCTCTCTCTCTCTCTCTCTCTCTCTCTCTCTCTCTCTCTCTCTCTCTCTCTCTCTCTCTCGCTGAGTATTTGAAAATAACAAGTTTGCAGTAAATAAACATTGATTTTATAAACTTATACCTAACATCTGAAAATAACTTTAAAGCTATTCCTAAATTAACATTGATTCTATAAACTTAAAGTGTATACATACTTTTTCTCAGATGGCTGATAATAATGAAGCCGCAAAGAAGGCATTTGAATGCTTAAAGCAAATCTCGGGCACTGGCACTGTGAATGATGCGGCACGTATTGCCGGACGCACCTCCAAATGGGCACCGGCCCATGGATTACAATATGCCCAAGTAAATAAGAATGTGTCCAAAGAGATGGTCAAGAGCATCTGGCCTGACGTCTCCAATGATGCCATAAAAAAAGGGCGCTTGAAGCTAACACAATGTAGTGTTACTTTAATTATCGAGCATGCGGAGCGCATTTTTGTGGATGTCATGGCCCAACCCATGCATCACGGTGACTGTCCCCTCTGGTTTGCTAAAATGCTATATGCACAATTTGTGCAGAATTCAGTTGTAGACTTTAGCTCTCGACCTCCTCATCTACATGTGGAAGACATTCGGAGTGAGTCAATCACTATGCCTCGAGATGAGTTGCAACTGGCCATTCTTGGAGCCTCAATGGAAGTTCATCACACGGTTGATGAGCTTCAAACTCAAATCAACCAAATTAGAGGCACCCAAGGCCCTCAACAGACGGAAGCAGCACCAGAGCGCGGGCAAGCACCTGAAAGGTCAAGCGCTAGAGATATACTAAGAGAGAACAAGCTCTTGAAGAGACGCATAACGCAAATGGAGGAGCAAGGCCATGCAAACTCTCCTATGACGGCATTTGAACACCCGAATAGTTTGGAGCAACCACCTCTACATGGGCACGAAAGTGGCGGACCATGCCCTATTTGTTATAGTTTCTTTCACTCATGGTCTGGCCACTACACTGTCCCATGTGGGCACATGTACCACTTGACGTGTCTTTTGCAACACATGGTCAACAGTACTACGTGTGCTTTGTGCGGCAAAGAATTTCACAAAAATTTGTATATATGTTTTAAATTGGGTGCCAACTATGATCGGTTAACCAATGCACGACACATGGACGAGTTAGAGCCGCATTTAAACTTATCTCTCTCTTAAATGCAACCCTGGAATTTAACAAGATTCGGCAACTTTGTTCAAAAGATTTCCAATGCTCTCTCTCTATCTCTCTCTCTCTCTCTCTCTCTCTCTCGCACACACACAAACACATGCACACAGATTACTTTGGAGTGTGTCAAAACTAACATGATTTCGTATTCTAAGTTTAACATGACATGACTAAAAACCATACTCTCTAAATTGACACTAACATGTTTGATATCCAGTTGTTGCAAGACGGATTACTTTGGAGTGTCTCAAAACTAACATGATTTCGTATTCTAAGTTTAACATGACATGACTAAAAACCATACTCTCTAAATTGATCACCAACATGTTTGATATCCAGTTGTTGCAAGACGGATTACATTGGAGTGTGTCAAAACTAACATGATTTCGTATTCTAAGTTTAACATGACATGACTAAAAACCATTCTCTCTAAATTGACACTAACATGTTTGATATCCAGTTGTTGCAAGACGGATTACTTTGGAGTGTCTCAAAACTAACATGATTTCGTATTCTAAGTTTAACATGACATGACTAAAAACCATACTCTCTAAATTGATCACCAACATGTTTGATATCCAGTTGTTGCAAGACGGAATACATTGGAGTGTGTCAAAACTAACATGATTTTGTATTCTAAGTTTAACATGACATGACTAAAAACCATTCTCTCTAAAATGTTCACCAACATGTTTGATATCCAGTTGTTGCAAGACGGATTACATTGGAGTGTGTCAAAACTAACATGATTTCGTATTCTAAGTTTAACATTACACGACTAAAAACCATTCTCTCTAAAATGTTCACCAACATGTTTGATATCCAGTTGTTGCAAGACGGATTACATTGGAGTGTGTCAAAACTAACATGATTACATCAAACGTGAGGAGCGTCTGCGCGGCGGGTGGCTTTACTAACACCAAAATCGGGTTGCAAGTTTTCTTCTATCTCTTCAATAAAGCACAAGTTATCGCTCGTATGTGGGACATTAGGCTCTACAAGTCCATTCTCTTCTGCATCATACTCATCCTGAGTAATGTCATATGTCCACTTAGGCATCTCTTCGTTGTAATCATCTGACTCAATTGACTTCACCAATTTATCATTACAATACATATACACCAACTTCTCAGCTCTATCACTCAATAAACGATTTCTGCTAATAGAATGCACATACTTGTAACTGCTCCAATTACGTTCAGAACTAGAATTTGAAGCACATTGCGCAAGCACTCTCACAGCTAAGCGTCGCAAAATTGGAACACTTCCCCCATTCAACATCCACCATTTCCAAGCAGGCTGTTCCTTAGCAAGCTTTTGCACAAACTCCAAGGCAAATCTACCTTCTTTCAATTTATACTTGGTTAGCTCAATTACCGCTGTTGCTTGCTCATCTGGATCTTCATAAAATCGCTCCACAACATCATAGAAATCATCGATTACCTCCTCATCTAGGGCATTCACGTCCATATGCCAGTATTCTGGGTCAAGACAATATGCAACACTATGCAATGGACTATGTGCTCCTACCCACCGAGCGCTTACATACTTGGCCAAGATATTTCTCCTTGCTCTGGTGAATGGAGGACTCCAATACTTGACAACAGTTTTAGTGGGCTCCTCTGGGTTTGCGAGGCTTTCTTGAATGGACCACCACGCCATCCAAACCTTCCCGATATTTGGCAATCTAGAATCCAACTGGCGCAAAGCAAGCATAACTGGCATCATCACATGATAACAATCTGCTGCTTCCTCCCATAAACTACGATCCGATATCAAAGATCGCATGTACCTCACCTTTTCTTTAACCTTTTCGGACTGGTCAGCCTCCCACTCAGAGAAGCCAGCACACACAAAGGTTTCCATGACTGCATTCCTATTTCTTAGGAGAGATTGAAGCATATAAAAATTAGTGCAAAATCTGGTTTCACAAGGCAACTTTAGCATAGTTTCCATGCGTTGACGATACATATCTAAAACACGTTGCCGTTTGAGCACAAATTTGACAATCTTACTTGCACTATCGATAATCTCCTTGAACCACTCTGTATCAGCATTTTTGTACCAATCTTGTAACACCAAGTTAAGGCTATGAGTGTTACAACCAAATGTATAGATATTGGAAAATCGAGATTCCAACATACGACCTGCTGCTCGACAATTAGCTGCATTATCCATAATCACTTGAAGCACATTTTCAGACCCAACTTGGTCGATAGCATCACCAATGATATCGGCGATAAATTGACCAGATTTAATTTCCTCGAAGTTATCAACAGCTTTGATAAAGCATTCCCCACGAGGACATACCAACATTACATTTATCAATGGACGTCTTTGGGCATTCGACCAACCATCACTGACAATTGTGCATCCAGACTGATTTGTGGTGTCAATTATGAGTCTTTGAACGCTTTCCCGTGTGTTGTCATAGCACTTGTCAAGTAATTGATTTCGCATGTGGTGATAAGTTGGTGGACAAAACCCAAGTCCATATTCTCCAATCTTCTTCCAAGCCATCTTCCATGAATCTTTGTGACCATAGACAATGAAGAACCAGTAAAGAAGATCGCTTTCGCTAAAGCAAGTTGAGCATCCTCTAAAGCAGTGGTACGAAAGCTGTCAACTAGATTAGTTTGTCTGGTACGAGACATACCCACCTGAAACTCAGGAGATGCATCCATCGATATTGAGACATCTAGACCTTGGGTGTCATTTTGGCAAGTAGTATGTGTTGGAGTCACTCCTTGGTTGGAGATCCCTCCACTTGATGCTGCCAAATTCGGCGATTGGTGATTTCTTGCACAGAGATTGGGCCTCTTGTTTTGTGATGCTTGTTTACTTATCAAAGCTCTAAGGCGCTTTGCAGCATCATCAGCTCCTGCACCCTTGCATTTACCTCTGGGATTTTTTGTGCTAGTGCCAAGCAAATGCTCCCTTATTCTGGGAGCACCCCCAGATTTTACCAAGCCACAAAAATTACACTTCCATTCGACAAATCTAGAAAGATTGGAAGCAAATTGCCATTCAGGTCCCGGTGATTTTCCTCCGCTCCTCCTCTTGCCACTTTGAGACGCAACATTCAAAGTTTGTGCTGTCATATCTCGTTGCAAGGAAACTCCACTAGTTTCTAATGGTCTGTTGCTTCGTTGGGTTGATGTGCCGCAATTAGAAGCAACCATTGTAACACCTAAACAACAATCATGCAAGATTTGAGATCCAAAACAGCCTGAGTAAAACTAAAATATGCAATTATAAAGTCTAAAACCCACTTCTTGCCAATGCAACCGAACGTTTGGTGAGATGCATTTGAGGCAATCCATCCCTAAATAGAGATGATGTCCCGAACATCTCACCACCTATATCCTCCTCTAGAGAAGCTCCTACCCAGACCAAATGGCACTCGAGTAGACCACCCAAGAGGAGGTATTGCTAGTCGACCTAAAGAAACCAAACGTTTGGTGAGATGCATTTGAGACAATCCATCCCTAAATAGAGATGATGTCCCGAACATCTCACCACCTATATCCTCCTCTAGAGAAGCTTCTACCCAGACCAAATGGCACTCGAGTAGACCACCCAAGAGGAGGTATTGCAAGTCGACCTAAAGAAACCAAACGTTTGGTGAGATGCATTTGAGGCAATCCATCCCTAGATAGAGATGATGTCCCGAACATCTCACCACCTATACCCTCCTCTAGGGAAGCTCCTACCCAGACCAATTGGCACTCGAGTAGACCACCCAAGAGGAGACATTGCTAGTCCACGTAACAAATACGATAAACCATTTACAATCAAAATCTTATAAAATACAAAATACTATTAACAAGCTTCAAACAAAAATCCAGAATATTTATACTCACCTCTTGTGTCTTTTAGCCTGAGGTGAGCCACCCAAGTGCAAGTGCTTTGGTAAAGCACATTTGGAAGTGAGGGGAAACCCTTTATATAGGTCCCTCCAAAACAGCCAAGTTTTTGGCGCAAAAAAAAAGGCCCCGAGGCCCGTCGGGCTAGGTAAGTAACCCGCCGGGCTAAACAGTGGACCGCCGGGCCAAGCTAGTAGCCCGTCGGGAAAACCGGGATAGCAAGTTTCTCCCGGTTGTGTGAATATCTATGATATTAACAAGTGTGTGAGAGTGTTATTAACTAGTGTTATTACCACTTCGCGGTTAACGTGATCACGTGAATGAAATCCCTAGTTGGAGTCTGAGCACATAAATGAGAGAGACTCAATGGATAGCTTCTTGACCAAGATCAAAGATTTTAAGGAGTAGCTTGCTAGTGTGGATGAGATATATCCTGATAGTACATTCGTGCCCATAATTCACCTTAAAATCTTTGACCAAGATCAAAGATTTTAAGGAGTAGCTTGCTAGTGTGGATGAGATATATCCTGATAGTACATTGGTGCCCACAATTTCAATGTACTGCTAGATTCTTATCAGAGTTTTTCCTCTACCCTTAGACTCATGATGAAGGGAAATCCAAATGCCCTTACATTTGATGAGATGGTTTCAATACTCTTGCAAGAAGAGCAATCTAGGCAAAACAAATCTAATATGCGAGTTGATGACCAAGCTTTTATTGTTGCCAATCAGAAAGGCAAAGGTAAAGCTTCTTCCGCATGGTGGCTATAAGCCAAAGTCAAAATCCTCAGTTAAGGATATAGAGAAAGAGGGTGATAAGCCTAAAAACAAGGGCAAGTGTCACTCTTACAAGAAACTAGGGCACTACATACATGAGTGCAAGAAAAGGCTATAGAAGGAGAAAAAGAAAGAACTGGGCGTGGTTGTGGCTAATGCATCTGCAGCAAGTGCAAAGAAGAAGGAATCTGCTAGTTTTTTTGAAGATTATTGGGCATGGACTGTACATTGTAGTTATGACCCTTCTGTTCATGATGTATGCATGTCAATGGCAATATCGGATGCTAGTAAGCACATTACTTCACAAAAAGGTCATCTCTGGAATCTGTCCCAAGTGCAGGAACCATCACATGTCTGAATGGTTCCTCATATCCTATCAAAGGAGTTGGAAGAGTTGTGCTCACTGCTGAAAATGGGGGCGTACTTACTTTTTTTGAAAGTTTTATATGTGCCAAGAATTAAGAAGAACTTGGTCAGTTTTAGCCTTAGCCTTGTCAGGCTTGATGGTGAAATTTGTAGATGACAGAAGTACAATTCAGGATAGAAATGACGGTTATTCTATCATTGCCTCAGGTACCTTGTTTCATGGCCTATATAAGATGGATGTATTTGAGAAGTTGCACCATGAAATTTGTGGATAACAGAAGTACAATTCAGGATAGAAATGACGGTTATTCTATCATTGCCTCAGGTACCTTGTTTCATGGCCTATATAAGATGGATGTATTTGAGAAGTTGCACCTTGATCCTTGATCAATCTCTATGACTCGTGCTATGAGTGATGGAGAATTATAGCATGCACTATTTGGCCATCTGAATTATGGTAGTTTGTTAAGCGTTAAAAGGCATGATATGGTGTCTGAGTTGCCACCTCTTGAGACCCCTACTAGACATGTAAGTGAGGGGTGTATTCTTGGTAAAATGTATTGGGCATCATTTCCAAAGGATGGATTTGTGAGATCTGTTAAGAAATTACAGTTTATACATAGTGATGTATGCGGTCCTATGAGGACACCATCTATTGGGGGATATCTCTTCTTTGATGATTACTCCAGATATAGCTGAGTGTATCCATTAAAGCAGGAGTCCGAGGTTTTTATGTGCTTTAGGCACTTCCTATCTATGGCTAAAAATGCATGTGAATGTAAAGTTGGCACCCTACATTCAGATCGAGGGGGAGAGTATATGTCCAAGGAATTTCATGCATATATGGCTGAAAAAGACATAAGGCATCAATGTACAGTGCCATACACACCTCAGTAAAATGGTGTGCGACTGAGTGGAAGAATAGGTCTCTCATGGAGATTGTAAGGTTCCTCTTCAATCCTAAAAGATGTATAAGCTCTCCTGTCAGTCCCTGTAACCATTCCCTATTTCAAAACGCAAGAAAACATTGTTTTCCCTTGTTTTTGGCCTAGAGAGAGAAAATATTCTAGAGAGAGATAATTTAATTTTGAGATATTTTTGGATACAAAGTTTCTCCTTATATCTAAGATGAATTCCCCTGAAACAGAAGTTCAAAAATAATTTTCCAATGTGCATTAGAAATTAATTGAATATGTGTATTAGAGACCTTAGCCTGAGGGTCCACATTTTCAAAAAAATTTGATTAAGGTCCAAAGAGTGTTCTAAAGGGCCAATAGGATTAATCCAAGTGTTTTACTAAGAAAAATGCAAAGAATAAAAGAAAACCTCCCAAAAATGAGTAAATTCTCACATAAGATGAAGAGTTGACTAAGTATTGGGTTTATTAATTTAAAAATGAGATTTATTAGTAAAAAAAAGAAATTTTGACACTTCAATAAGGAGGGAGGGGGCTCATGAAGGAGGCGCTTATTTCACATCATTACTCCATATTTTTAATTCAAAAAAATCTGATATTTCATCTCTTCTCTCTCCTCCTTCAAACAGGATCAAAAAAGTTAGCCAAACTGGTCCAAATCTTGTCCAAATCTTGTCCAAACTTAAGCTGGAAGCCTAGATAGAACCTAGTTGGACTTGGTTAGTAGCCTCCCTCACCTATAAATAGACCCTCATTCCTTTGTATTTTTTTCTTTGGGTATTTACATGCCAATATAATTTTCAAATTAGTGTATTTTTATTATACCTAGAGCTATTTTGCCTCTCCTTTGGGAAGCTTTGGAGCTTCACTAATCTTCATCCACTCTTGGAGATTACCCTCTCCATCTTGGTGGCCAAGCTTCTCTTGGGGACTTCACTTCTCTCTAAAGAATCAAGCAAAAAACCAAGGTAAGCCTAAATCAATGGTGTTTTTCTATCTTTTTCAATGGTAATCATCTTCCCAACCTTTCTAATGCTTGGGAAGCATTTTAATCAATGGTTTTTTTCTTAAAACCAATCTTTTAGTGATTCATAATGTTTAATGGATTAATGCTAATCTTTTATGCTTAAATATAATATTTTTGATTAGTAAATCTCTCTTTTTGTAAGAATACTCACCTTTTTGGTTGAATCCTTCTTGGAATGATGGATCTTAGCGTTAATCTCATTTTCTTAACCAAAACTCTAGGCTTAACAAGCTAGAGATAGAGATTAAGCAGTTGAAAAAGGGCTTATTCTAACATTCTTGTAATTATTTTCTTATAGGAATGATAAATGGATATTTTAAAAATAAACAAGAGGTTAAATGTAATTATGCTCATAATTATGCTTAGGTATGCATAATAAATTTTTAGTTTAAAAGAGGAAGTCCCACCATTATGTATTGAAATTTAGAAGTAGAATTTTGAGTATTTTCAAAAAATGCAGTGAAGCTATGGCAAAATTTTACCATAAAAAAATGAATTTAATTTTTATGTATAAATTTGATAATTCAAAAAGAGAAACTCTCATCATATTCTATGCATAAGCATTTTAATTCTAGATAAAAGAGAGATTTTTGTTGCATTTATGGAAAATACATTTATAGTATTTATGCGTAAATGTTTAAATAGAGAAAAGAGGAATGTTTGTTATATTATTTTTTTAGTATGTGCATGCTTAAAAATTTAGATGCAAAAAGATGAATTTTCATGATATTCTATGTACATACATTTTAAATATTAAAAGAGAAATTTTTGGTATATTTCAAAATAGGTATATTCATGTTATGTATATACATGGGTATTTTTATTTATTTATTTAAAAAAAAGAAATTTTCACCGTACTTTTAATTAGGAAAATGCATAAATTAGTTTCAGTGTTAAAAGAGAAAGTTTCACCATAATTCTACATAGATAATGTAGGGCATATTGATGTCGAGGTTCAATTGGAGAAAAGAATAATTTAGAATATTGCTATGAGAATAATTCAATAAAATGATGTATGCATATTATATTAGTCACACAGAAAAAGAAATCTCCTCGTTAAAATTTCATTATTCTCAAATAAAAGTATTATGACCAAGAATGAATGAATTTTAGTTTTTTTTGGGGATTTTACCCTTACGATTAGAAACCACAGTTATTTTATTAGATAAATAAGAGAAAAATCTTTAGGAAATAAGTCTAAGATTAAATCCGAGTAATTTAGGGTTAGACATTGAGCCAATGAGAAAGGTGGGTCAGTAAGATGCCCGCCCATCTCTTGAATCAAAAATTAAACCAAGTCTTGTGACCATTCCCATTTCTTCAGTACACAAAGAATGGATAACCGGCTGATTTAGAGAAGTTTTCCCTAAGACCCGAAATCGTTGAGAAATGACTTATAAATTTGTTGTAATTGATGGGTAGATCACTGAGATACGAGATTCGTGATTTTCATTAAGAAAGTCTGGGTTTTAAGAAAAAGGGTCTTGTGAAATAAAACTCAACGGGAAATTCTTACTTGCATACAAACTTTGTTTTTGAAAAAGGACTGTTTGATGCCAGAATGCTAGAGGAAGCATTTGGCTTATGGGTTAATCTAAGGAGAGTTACGTTGTTGCAACAACTAGCGAGGAGTCATGGAAGGACGTCTCTTGTGACGGCAAAGCCTGCCAAGGTCTTGATGACCAGCCTCAGTATGGTTAAAAATGGTGCGCTTTCGGTACGATGGGTGAGGGCCGACGAAGCAGTCCCTGAGTGAAGTGCTAGGACACCTAAGGAGGATCCTAAAGGGTTCTTACCAAGCGATGCACGGGCTCGCGACTACTAAGACACCCATGCGTATGTCGAGGAAGATATTGATAGATTAGCGAGAAATTATCTAAGTGAAAATTCGATCTCATTGGTTGACTAGCTGGTCTTCAACGGAGAGTCCGGACAACATTTTGATTGTAATATCAAGGCAATAGCAATGGAAAGGATGACATTTTGATTGTAATTTGAGAGTGATGGAAAGGCAATAGCACCCCTCTTTATAGAAAAAAGAGGTACTAGTAGTCTGCCTCCCTCCTCACGACCCTGTTTTTTGTCTCCGATTGAGATATCTTCTTAGGAGAAGAAGGTGTATATTGTAGTGTGTTGTATACAAAGTATATTGTAGTGTGTTGTATACAAAGTATACAATGTTTTTGGGGTCCTCGGCACGATTCAGGCGCGTAAGGTTTCTGCAAATGTTCTTAAAAGGCATCATTTAATATTAGTTCTGCTCAATTTTGGGTGTTTGGGTTGTGTAGTAGTGGCAAAGATTTGGTGTGCAGCAGCATCTACAGTGTCTTCAACAACATCGACCATCATCCTTTTGCCAGTAACACTCTATTCTCTACTGTGTGTTAATTTTCATACACTTTATAGGTGATTTAGTCAGTTGTTGGCAACCATCCAAGGTTGCATTCAGTGAATACTCAATACTTGTAGTGTGTTGAAAGATTTTGCATTTAGTAGAAAGTCATGGCTAGCAGTAGTGATGTATTCAACATGTTGTTTGCTGAGGACAAACTTGATGGGACTAACTACCCATTGTGGTCCTATATCATGAGACATGTATTGGTTGATAAAGGCCTTTGGAATGTGGTCAATGTTAGTGAAACTCGTCTTGTTTCACAACTACTAGTGCAACTAGGTACTACAGGTACATCTGAAGTAGAATCTGATACAGATGTGGTTCCTCTACATGCACCACCAATAACTCCCACTACTGCTCAAACAAGATAGGATGGAAGATATGCACAAGCACATGCATTGCTTGCACCTTCTATGAAGCGAAGCATTATTTCTCATATTCGATCATGTAAGACTTCAAAACAAGCATTGGATGCACTTGCTGCATTATACCAAGTGCGCAATGAGGCACGTGTTGCATATCTGCGCAAACAGTTTGAGTCTGAGCACATGAATGAGGGAGACTCAATGGATAGCTTCTTGACCAAGATCAAAGATTTTAAGGAGCAGCTTGCTAGTGTGGATAAGATATATCTTGATAGTACATTGGTGCCCACAGTTCTCAATGCATTGCCTCAGATTCTTATCAGAGTTTTGCCTCTACTCATAGACTCATAAGGGAAAATCTAAATGCCTTTACATTTGATGAGATGGTTTATAAGGGGAAATCCAAATGCCCTTACATTTGATGAGATGGTTTCATTACTCTTGCAAGAAGTGCAATCTAGGCAAAACAAATCATATATGCGAGTTGGTGACCAAGCTTTTGTTGCCAATCAGAAAGGAAAAGGTAAAGCGTCTTCGCATGGCAGCTATAAGCCAAAATTCAGAATCCTCAGGTAAGGATATAAGGTAAGGATATAGATAAAGATGGTGATAAGCCTAAAAAAAGAAGGGCAAGTGTCACTCTTGCAGGAAACCAAGGGACTACATACATGAGTGTAAGAAAAGTCTAGGGAAGGAGAAAAAGAAAGAATTGGGCATGGATGTGGCTGATGCATGTGCACCAAGTGTAGAGAAGAAGAAATCTGCTAGTTTCTCTCAAGATTATTGGGCATGGATTGTACATTGCAGTTATGACCCTTTTGCTCATGATGTATGCATGTCAGTGGCAAAATCAAATGCTAGTAAGCACATTACTTCACAAAAAGGTTTTTTCTCATCTCTGGAATCTGTCCTCCCAAGTGCAAGAATTGTCACATGTGTAAATGGTTCCTCATATCCTATCAAAGGAGTTGGTAGGGTTGTGCTCACTGCTGCAAATGGGGGCGCATTTACTCTTTTTTAAAGTTTTATATGTGCTAGGCATTAGGAAGACCTTGCTACAGCCTTAGCCTTTTTAGGCTTGATGGTGAAATTTGCGGATGATGGATGTACAGTTCAAGATAAAAATGATGGTTATTCTATCATTGCCTCAAGTACCTTGTTTCATGGCCTATACAAGATGGATGTATTTCAGAAGTTGCAGCATGATGCTTGCTCAGTCTCTATAACTCGTGCAATAGGTGATGTAGAATTATGGCATGCACAATTTGGTTATTAAAATTATGGCAGTTTATTACGCCTTCAAAGGCATGATATGGTGTCTGAGTTGCCACCTCTTGAGACCCCTACTAGACATGTAAGTGAGGAGTGTAATCTTGGTAAAATGCATCAGGCATCATTTGCAAAGGATGGATCTATGAGATCTGTTAAGAAATTACAGCTTATACATAGTGATGTATATAGTCCTATGAGGACATCATCTATTGGGGGATATCTCTACTTCGTCACTTTTATTCATGATTACTCCATCCATTAAAGCAGAATTCAGAGGTTTTTATGCGCTTAAGGCACTTCGTATCTATGGTTAAAAATGCACGTAAATGTAAAGTTGGCACCCTTTGTTTAGATCCAGGGGGGAGTATATGTCGAAGGAATTTCATGTATATATGGCTGAAAAAGGCATAAGACATCAATGTATCGTGCCATACACACCTCAACAAAATGGTGTGGCTGAGTGGAAGAATAGGTCTCTCTACATGGAGATGGCACGATGTATGGTGAAAGCCGAAGATTTACCTCATGGTTTTTGGTTAGAGGCAACTACGTGCACAAACTATGTGTTGAACAAATGCGCTACCAAGGCCTTGCGGTCTAAAACTCCTTTTGAAGCTTGCAGGAAGCCTTTTGTGGCTCATTTGCCTGTTTTTGGCGTCTTTCTTATCGTCTTGTGCCTGAGCAACAACGTAGTAAGCTTGATGTGATAAGGCACTTAAATGCATATTTGTGGGATACTATTCAGAAAGCAAGGGATATAGACTCTACCATCCAGCCTCAAAGCGGATTTTGCTAAGTAGAGATGTTGTTTTGTCAAAAACTCAGTTCAGCCCGTGCTTTCATACAAAAAACAGTAGAATGTATGCTCAAAGGACATGTTTGATTCACTCCTACCTTTGTCTAATGGAGGGCAGCCATATATAGAGCAATTGAATGCTCAACCAAGTATTGAAATTCAGCTTTTACATGTGCAAAATCAACTTGCAAATTGGTCTTTTGATGAGGTAATTATTGAGGATGTAGTGGATGATGAGGAGAGAGCAGCCATAGAAGAATCTAGGCATATGCCAAAATGGCTTGTGCAAACATTGAGGGATAGCAAGTTGGCAGCTTCTTTACCTAGCAGAACTCGTGCAGGTTCTCATCATGCAGATTATTCTCATGTGGATCATGTGGATCATGTGGATCATGTGGATCATGTTCTCATTTCTACTTTATGTAATGAGGAGAAGCCTGTTTCCTTTGAGGAAGCACAGGATGATGATCATGCATGCTATGCAGTATGAGTATAACTCTATACTCAAGAATGACACCTGGTATTTGATAGATCTACCTCATAGCAAGAAGGCCATTGGTACTAAGTGGGTTTACAAGTTAAAATGCAAAGAAGATGGTAGCATTGATCACTACAAGGCCAGACTTGTTTACAAAGGGGTATGCCCAGCAAAAGGGCATTGATTATGATGATGAGACCTTTGCACCCACATCTTGTATGACTACCATTAGGTGTCTCATTGCTTTGGTAGCACATCATGGGTGGAATGTACATCAGTTGGACATTAAGACTGAATTCTTGAATGGTGACTTACATGAGGACGTGCATGTATCGAAGCCTCCTAGTTTTGATGTGAAAGAAGAAGAGTCTAAAGTATGTAGGTTGAAAAAGGCTCTTTATGGCCTTAAGCAGGCTCCTAGAGCATGGTATCGAAGCCTCCTAGTTTTGATGTGAAAGAAGAAGAGTCTAAAGTATGTAGGTTGAAAAAGGCTCTTTATGGCCTTAAGCAGGCTCCTAGAGCATGGTATGAGAAGATTCATGCATACTTCGTTGCAAATGATTTTTGCAACAGTAAACAGAGAGTACCCTCTATGTGAAGAGGAGTAAGGACATGTTTTTTTATCATCATTCTATATGTTGATGACATGCTGCTCTCACGGGACCTGATATAGATCAAATTTCAGCCTTTAAGGGGCTGATTTGCAGGTCATCATTTGAGATGCCAGATTTGGAGTCCTTGCATTATAATTTAGGGATTCGGTTTATGCAGCGCAATGATGGCATTGTTATGCTGCAATCTAAATATATACAAAAGCTATTAAAGAGGTTTAATCTTGAAGACTGTAAACCTGTGGGGCTACACCTATGGAGATAGGTACTCGACTTAGTCTTCAAGATGCAAGAGACTCTTTTGGTGCTAGTTTGTATTAGTAGACTGTTGGATCCCTTCTATATGTATGCAGCACGAGGGCAAATATACAGTATGCGGTCTCACAGTTGAGATTTATGCATGGCCAAAGTACGAAGCATTGGTAGGCTATCAAGCGAGTTTTTTGCTATTTGTAGGGCACTCAGTATTTTGGATTGTTTTATCCAAAGGGGGGTGAGTCACAGCTGCATGCTTTTAGTGGTTCATATTGGGCTGGATGTTATGACACACGAGTGTCCACTAGTGGGTTTTGCTTTTGCCTTAGTGATTCAGGTATATTATGGGGCTCAGCAGCAAGAAGCAGCCTACAGTGGCCACTTCCAGATCTGAAGCTGAGTACAGGAGAGCACCTACAATTCAGTGTGTGTGGCTCAGATTTCTTATGGTTGATTTGAGTGTTGGACAGTCGTATAGTACTACGATTTCACTAACAGCTAGGAGTTATTGCGAGGAACCGAGTGTTTCATGCTCGCACTAAGATCATTGAGGTGCATTACCACCAGGGTTTTCACTGACGTAAACGAGAACATGTGAACATGTTAATAACATATGTTAATAACACAAAAAATCTTGTGATCACATGTTATATTCACAAAGCTTTCACAAGGGCCTAAAAAAATTATCTTTGTTGGGTATAAAAAATCTTCTTAGCTCGCGACGACTGACCTGCTATTATGTGAAGATGGTAACATGAGAACATGTGAATAGCTTATTCCCATGTGTAGCCAAGCTTTTAAGGGGTTCCCAAATGGCAAGTGACTTGTTATTTTGTGAACGGTAACATGAGAACATGTGAATAACTTGTTCACATGTGTTATTATCACAAAAAATCTTGTGATCACGTGAATATTAAATCCCTGATTACCACTTTGTTAGGGAAAGACTCTCTACAGCAGAGATCCTCTTTGTCTCTATGTGCCTACACATGACAACATGGCAGATTTATTCACAAAGGCTCTTTCTTATGAAAAGTTCAAAGCTTTTCGTAAAGCTTTGGGATTACTACCTTTTCAGGATTGATCGGGCATATCCTATACATGTTCACATTATGACTCCAGGGGGGATTTGTAGCATTATATGGTAGTATTGTGTGTGAACACACTTACCGTCATGGCACTTTTTCCCTCACTATGAGGTTTTTTCCCCCATGCATATGTACACACTCTTATCTAATCATTTTGGGGTGTGTACTTATCTTTTGTATCTGGCACACATTTGTTCATTCTAATCTAGTGAGTGTGTGTTCATTCTAGTGAGTGTGTGTACTCTCAAGCTTCTCTATCTTGTGTGTGTGCATTGTTGCAACCCTATCCCTAATTCCAACACTTCCAACCAGCTTTGTTAGAATCAAAATGGTGGTATATATAATATAAATTGCACCTCGAAGCAAACACATATTTAAAGATAGGGATGTTGAGGAAGAAATAGAAGAAGGTGATAACACCCCCAATGCTTTAGAAAGTAACTAAAAATATGCTCATGATGTAAATGTCATGGACAATGATGTCATTGAGAATCAATTAATATATACATGTGGAGGGCTCATCATCATCTAGTGGATTTACTGATAGTACATGCTCTTATCATTCTATGGATGGTAACGAATTCCCTTTTAATATTGTGTTTGGAGATATTGGAGATATGTAGACCTCATTTTAGAAATTGAGCCTTTGGAGCCATGGACCTTATATAGGATGAATAATCATAAAATTTCTATTATATTCTAAAATCAAATATATTCACTAATATTTTTGATAAAATGTTGTAAGTAAATTTTGATATAAATATCGACACACATTTCAACCCACATATCGATGCAAGTACCGAAATCTTCTATTGACAATAATGCTAAGGCCCAAGAGATTGCATACTTGAAAAAAACTATCTCGACAAAAACATTGCACATCATTACTATGGGTAGATCTCTTGTAGTGAAAGTTTTGAGTTTTTATATGCACCCAGGAGGCTTTGAATATGCACCACTCCCATTTCTTTACCCTTTTTCCTCCTACACTGATGGGAGAATGTACATGCACCCTACTCCGAGAATCCTAATGGGGGAGTAGTATCCTTACCCTCACTCATTACCCCTACTTATCACTTATCTTTTGTGAATATTTTTAGGTTATTTAATTTGTCTTATGTTTTATTTTGTTTGGTTTTCTAAATAGATTAATAATGTAAACATGTCATCAAAGAAAGGTCAATACTTTAAGTCATCTCTCTGCTTTACCTTTTTTAATCTTATGCCATGTCATTGCCATCTTTCCTTCTTCTATACTAGAGGAAGAAGAGAGAGGTGTCGAAGAATACTTTTCTTGTTTTTGTCCTTTTTATGAGAAGAAGAATAAAGGGAAGAAGAGAAAGAATCTCTTCTCTTTGGGGAGGTTTTTCAAATTTCTCTTCACTTTCTTTATATTGAAGAAAATGAAGAGAAAAATAAAGATATACATTAATTTTGGTGTTTGTTGCTTGTAGTATTACGGTCTCTTTAATCGCATCTTCAAGCTGACATTCACTCTCGACTCGACGTAAGACTCCCATCGCTTCTTTGTTTTTACTATGTGGCACCCTTGTGTTCATTGATATATCTTTTATATGTTTCACCAATGTGTGATCCTGTTTCTTTTTTAAATATAGAAAATGAAATATAAGGGCAATATATATTTCAGGAGATAATAAGGATCAACTGTATACCTATGCCCTTTCATAGCAGCCATGTGGTTAGGTTACGTAGCAATTCAATCACAGAAAGCTGTAGATATGTACTCAAAGGGGCGAACCACCCTGGCGTGCCTACAAAGGACCACGTGATGTGGCCATGAGAACGAAAGAAAGAATCAGCATTGTGCTAGGAGTGACTTGTGTGGATTGTAATGAGGATCCTGGGGATAAGGATTATGAATCAGCATGTGTACTCGAAGGGGCGACCCACAAAGGACCGCGTAATTTGGTAGAAAGACTGGACCGCGTACTTTGGCCATGAGAACGACAGAAAGACTAGTGTGGATTACAAATCAGCATGAGCATGTGCTATTAAATGAGAGAGAGAGAGTGTGTGTGTGTGTGTGTGTGTGTTCGTGTGCGCGCGCCTGTGAGATGAGAGACAGAGAGAGAGAGTACGTCTAATTTTTCTTTTTCTTACATAACAAGAGATCAGAGCGACGCGACAAGACAGGATAGAGCACGAGAGAAATGCTTAGCAGCTTAGGTCGGTGATCATGTCCTCCTCGACTCCACAACGAGTCTTCCGGCTAAGAAGTAGAGCTCGGCACACCAGCGTATCGACACCAACGCCTTTCCTCCACTTTGCAACAACAACGGATTTAGCGAGATGTCTAGTTCTGCCCAGGTAAGTAGGTAGGGCGAACAATGTATCATCAACTTCTAATAGGTATGATATTTGATTTTAGCCTCTTGTATAGCTGGCTATAGTAGCTAATTGAATAATTAGTATGCTTCATGATTCTGCAGGCTGATGCAGCGGTAATTCTTGGGCCTTGGGGGGGCGCTGGCGGTGACGCCTTCGACGACGGATGGCATAACTCAAGTGTTTCAAAGGTCACCATTTATTACACGGAAATACTCCGGGGCTTGGAGGTTGTGTACGGCAACGGAAGCACGAAGCTTCACGGTTCCCGCGTGGGCAGCACAAAGGAGGTAGGAGAGTAACGAGTTAGAGAGCGCCTCTCATAATTACGTCAGATTCTTCTACCTTAACTCGTCTTTTTAATATTGCTTTTCATTTTGTTCACGGCGCAGATCCAATTCAACCCGGCAACAACGGGGGCGCTCGAGGCGTTAAGGAACATCTCCGTTCACCGTCGCTCGTGATTCCGGATACTTCTCCGGCGATCCTAACCACATTGGTGTGGTGGTTGTGGGCCTCTCTGCCTCAACCGTCACCACCCATTTTCCAAGTGCCAGGAATGGCCAGATTGTCCGACCCCAAATTCTTGGCTTCTTCGGCGGTGCCGGCACCAACATCGATCGCCTCGGTGTTTACGTCTCCAACGTTCGCACCTAGCAGCCTGTGGACGTCAACAACAGGCTTTGTGCAGGATGCCCAATAAGAAATAAAATAAATAATCACTCTCCGTGCACGTGAGACATGCATGTACAAATGCCAGACCTACGTTTCCCAAAAAAAAATGGTTCTGTTTCTCTACATGTGCTGTTGCTGTGATTGTTACACCTGTTGCTGTGATTGTGTGTAACAATGTATGTATCGTGTGCATTGTGAC
The DNA here is from genome assembly GCF_041138505.1 of Cibotium barometz. Classification (NCBI taxonomy): domain Eukaryota; kingdom Viridiplantae; phylum Streptophyta; class Polypodiopsida; order Cyatheales; family Cibotiaceae; genus Cibotium; species Cibotium barometz. The sequence goes on along the minus strand of NC_141048.1, from coordinate 2,697,347 downwards.
TCGTGAGATTAATCTTTGAATGACCGCCCCGATCTTTCATTCACGCAACCATTTTGTAACCATATAAAAACCTATATAGCTCTCGCGCGCGCTCTCTATCGCTAGATAGATTATGGATATGTACGTGTATATATGTACATATACGTATGCATGTATATGTAAAACAAAAGTTATCCCTAGTGGCGAAAAATAACTTTTAAATTGTCCTACATGGGAAGTTATATAGTATGTAACTAAGGAAATCTATCTTGCAAGTTGGAGTAGAGGAGAGAGTCACAAGATCCCAACGTTCAAGTTGTTCCTTCAATTATTCTAATCGTTGTAATTATCTACAAGTCTACATTTGGTTGGTGAAATAGACATTGCCTTCTATTTCACACAAATTATAGCAATGATAGTAGATTGTAGAAACATCACATCTCCTTCTACTAAGTATATAGCTAACCATGTTAAGAGTATAGTAGATTACCCCCATAATGTGCTTTCACACTAATTGTTGTATCTCATTGGGCTTGATAGAAGTAACAATTCCTCTATCGGCATTTGCATTAATCTCGGCATCTAGCTTCTGCTCAATTGTTTGTTATAACAGTGGTCATACATATTGCTATCATTTCAACTTAGTCATTTTGTGGTGTTACATCTAAGTGATTTCTTACATCCTTAATGATGAGCCACACCTAGCTTAAGTGGATGGCACAAAATGTGTCACACCAAAATGCTCCCGTGACCCCATCAACATGTAGGCATGTAGTGATGTAACTCGTGTGCTGCATATTTGGTCACTAGCTTACAGAGCTGGCAACTGCACATGTGTCATTTCTGAAGTTAGTAATCTATATGCTGAATGAGTCCAAGACTCTTGGGCTACAGTTGCTTGCATCTAAATCTTTAGCAACACTAAGACTCTTGGGCTACAGTTGCTTGCATCTAAATCTTACAGAGCTGGCAACTGCGCATGTGTCATTTCTGAAGTTAGTAATCTATATGCTGAATGAGTCCAAGACTCTTGGGCTACAGTTGCTTGCATCTAAATCTTTAGCAACACTAATCACTCTGGCTAGGTCTCCTTGTCACCACCATGGGTTACAAAACCATTCCCCTTTTATCACCAACTCTAAAAATTTGCCAACAAGTGGTGATGGGCATTGGAGATGTGATTTGGATACTTCACTCTTCACTATGAAACCCACATACCAATAAATGCACAAAATAAGTTGACTACCCACCATCAAATAGGACTCTACAAGTCCATGTTTGGTTGGTGAAATAGACATTGAGTTCTAGCCTCTAGTATTTCACACAAATTATAACAATGATGGTAGATTGTAGGAACATCACATCTTCTTCTACTAGGTATGTAGGTAACCAAGATAAGAGTATAGTAGATTACCCCCATAATGTGCTTTCACATTAATTCCTGAATCTCATTGGGATTGATAGAAGTAACAATTCCTCAATTGGCATTAGCATTAATCTCAGCATCTAGCTTCAGCTTAGTTGTTTGTTATAACAATGGTCATACATATTGTTATCATTTCAACTCAGTCATTTCGTGGTGTAACATCATCTGAGTGATTTCTTACATCCTTAATGATGAGCTATAGATTCAATATCCTGTCCAAATTTTTTAAGGCTTCGTATGCTTAGGCTTGCCACCTAGCTCAAGTGGATGACACATTATGTGTCACACCAAAATGCTCCCATGAGCTCATCCACATGTAGGCATGCAATGTTGTAACTCATGTGCTACACATTTGGTCACTAGCTTTTGAAAGTGTGTAAAAGAAGAAGCCCTAGTACCCAACTCTATACCCTCGAAGCTTGAAATCTCAAATGTTGTTCTTACTACACAATTTAGCTCAAGTAACGTTCATATCATGTTTTGTGGCCTATTATGGATTGTGCTCTTGAGTGGTGAAGAGCTGACAACTGCGTAGGTGCCGTTTCTCAAGTATAGTATTCTATATGATGCTGAATGAGTCCGAGACTCTTGGGCTAGAGTTGCTTGCATCTAAATCTTTAACAACACCAATCATTGTGGCTAGGTATCCTTGTCACCACCATGGGTTACAAAACCATTCCTCTTATCAACCTCTAAAAATTTTCCAACAAGATGTGGGGATGTGATTTGGATACTCCACCCTCCACGGTGAAACCCATGTATCACTAAATGTACAAAATCAGTTGACTACCCAAATAAATAGGAATCTTGTCTCATAATGCATTTATGTCTTATGCCTCGACAAAAATAGCACTATAAAGAGAATTGCCTCAACAACATGGTTGGTTCCTAACTTCAAGTTCAATGTCTCACTTCAACTCATGAAGGGGACACTCTCATACTACACCTAAACAAAGCAGTGTGTTCCAAGCACGTCCACACGAACTCTAGCCTTTGATTATCTCCATCTTAATCTTAATGGGCAAAGGCAAGTCATTAGGAATTTTTTGGACCCAAAAAAGGCCTCTTAAGGATTCCTAATTTTAAGGGATTAGAGCTTAAAAAGCTAGGCTTAAGGGAGACAAAGGCTATGATGACCCCTATTTTTTGCCTTGCCACATCAGCCATACCCCCCTAGTTTCACTTTTTAAAGGGAATATTCTCATACTCTCTCTCTCTCTTACTTTTTGACCTTTGTCATACTTTCTCTCTTACTTTTTGAATTTTTTATCTTCACTCTCTACAAATTGAATCTTTCTTGCCAGTTTGAAATCTCCTTTCTCATTAACTCCCACCATATCTCCCTTCCACATCAACAAAACATTCTCGCATTTAAATGAGCCCCAAAAAGTGAAAATTTTTTCTTTTTTATTTTTTTACATTTTGAGGTGGAAAAAACACCACCCAACCAATATGTATAATGAAAATAATTTTTTCTCTCCAAAAAGCTTGTAATTCAAGGGTCATGTCAGAAGCCTATCAGGAGCCAGTACATCCATAACTAACTGTCAGGTCCCCACAACCCCATAAACATAACTAACTATCAGGAACCACTACATCCATGAGATCCCGAAATTATGGGGATCCCAAAAATTATTATTTTTTAATTTTTCTCATAAATGTAATTTTTTGATAAAAAACTCCATGTTAGTATATTTGTATATCAAAAATATCATTTTCTACTTATAGAAAAACGGATTTGTGTTAAACCTGTGAGAGCAAAGTTTTAACAGTCTCTCTCTCTCTCTCTCTCTCTCTCTCTCTCTCTCTCTCTCTCTCTCTCTGATGATCTCTCTACTTTAGCTTCTTCCTTTGCTTAGCTATGGAGCCTTTGCAAGCTGTGTGTGTAGCCCCTTGTCACTACTAGAGGTTTAGGGCATACCGACGTTAGAATACCGACGCAAATGTCGAACGTCGGTATGCCCGTCTCGCAATCTTGGAGGCGACAAGTCTTGCGGGCAATTTTTAAAATTTCATATACCGACGTGTATACCGACGCGTATACCGTCACGTATACCGACGCGTATACCGAGACATATACCGACGTGTATACCGATGCTCGTAAGTTTTTTACAGCTGAGAACCTATTGTTCTCTGTTTTCCACGGCGTCGAATTGCATCCAGAGAAGGTATGCGTCCGTCCATCTCCTTCAAGCTTTCCTCTTTTTACATTCAACCCACTCTTGTTGTTGTTGTGTGTTTTTCTCCTCTTCTCCTTCTCCACTTTAACTTATCCTCTTGCTTTTACTAACATGCTCTTGCTTTTGCTTTTTAGGATATAGGGCGTTTAGGGTTTTGTGTTTTTTTGGCTCTCTATGCATGTTGAGAGCTCTCTATGTATGCATAGATCTCCTAATGCATGCATAGAGATTTTAGGGTTTTGTATTACTTGTGTATTAGTTCTTATTTGTTGAAAGAACGGTAGAGGGAGAGGAGACACACACACAGGAGCAAACCCTAATGTATATTTCAAACCCTAACCATAGAGGGAAGCCATGTCCACTCTCACACAGAGCATAATGCACTAATCCATAATCCACACAACACACAATGAGTTGTGTCCACACTCTACTAAACCTAGCTAATGTCCACACACTATGACCAGCTGGACACGCGGTCATTTATCTCTCACATGTTCCTACCTAATCTGCCAGCACATAGCATAGCTGGCTCACACTGACATCGAGCTTGAATCTCAACAGTCCCTCTCAAGCTCATGATGTACTGCCGATGAAGATGTAGATGAGCTTGGGATATCAAGACTCTCAACACTCCCCCTCAAGCTCATCCCATGTACTCCCAACATAGTCCGAAAGTACTCAAACTTCTCCCTGCTAAGTGGCTTCGTGAAGATATCAGCCACCTGCTCATCAGTCTTCACATACTGAAGATCAACTGTACCATCCAGCACCTTTTCTCTGACAAAGTGATAATGGACCTCTATGTGTTTGGTCCTCGCATGAAACACTGGATTCCAACTGTATACTGCTCATGTTGTCACAATGAATGACAACTTTGCCACCAATAGGCTCACATAAATCTGCCAAGAAACTCTTTAACCAAACTGCCTCACAAGTAGCAATGGCAGCATCTCTGTACTGGATAAAGCAACTGTAGGTTGCTTTTTGCTACTCCAACTCACCACAGCACTTCCAAGTGTAAAAGCATATCCACTAATAGACCTCCTGTCATATGCGCTACATGCCCAATCAGCATCTGTGTAGCCATGTATGTCCAAGCTTTTACCACTCTCATAAAATAAACCATAATGTGCTGTGGTCTTCACATATCTCATGATGCGTCTCACTGCATCCAAATGTGGTTTCCTGGGGCTCTGCATAAACTGGCTGACTAGCCCCACGGCATAATCCGAGCGTGTGATAGTCATATATATGAGACTACCAACCATCTTCCTGTACATAGAAGGATCATCCAATTCCTCGCCATAATCAGCCCGTAACTTCACATTTTGCTCCAATGGTGTACTCATAGGCTTACACCCTGTCATGCCATACTTTGCCAACATATCCAATGCATATTGGCGCTGTACTAACCACGTACCTGCATGATCTTTCACCACTTCAATTCCAAGGAAGTATCTCAACTCACCAAGATCTTTCATGTCAAATTGCCCACTCAAAGCTTTCTTGACATGCATCACATCTGCACTATGATCACCTGTAATAATCAAATCATCCACATAGATGACGAGTAAAACAATCCCATGCTCTGTCTTCTTCACATAGAGTGAAGAATCTGTTGTAGAAATCTGAAAACCAAGTGAGATAAGATATCTGCTCATCTTATCACTCCAAGCACGAGGTGCTTGCTTCAAACCATACAATGCCTTTTTCAACCTGCATACGTGAGTGGGATATCTTGGGTGTACATACCCTTCTGGCTGTGCCATGTACACTTCCTCTTGTAGATCTCCATTCAGAAATGCATTCTTGACATCCATCTGATGCATTTCCCAGCCATTAGCTGCAGCCATAGCAATGACTGCTCTCACTGTGCCCATCTTAGCCACTGGACTAAACGTCTCATCATAATCCAATCCTTGGGTCTGTGCATAACCCTTTGCTACCAATCTTGCTTTATGTCTCTCAATAGAACCATCAGATTTGCACTTTACTTTGTAAACCCATTTACATCCAATAACATTCTTATCCTTTGGTAATGCAACCAAATCCCATGTATCATTATGGACCAATGCGTCCATCTCAACATCCATTGCTTTTTCCCATACATGCTCTCCAATAGCCTCTGTATAGCATGTAGGTTCCACATGCTTCACCATAGATGTCATATATGCATAGTGCATAGCAAAATCTCTATATGTCAATCTGTCAACAGGATATCTGACTCTCCGGGATCTCCGCAATGCCTGCGTGTCACTCTGTACACCTGTAACTCTAGCATGTGGTGGCACATATCTATCCTGTCTAGCACCAGGTGTGCGTAAAACAGGTATGCCAAGCTCCTCATCCAAACTCTCTGAGAACTAGATGACTCATAACCTGTGATTCCAATTCCTTCGACTTTCTTTTTGCCTTTATCCATAGCACTACTCCCAGTGCTCACACTCTCATGCCTCAAACGTCCTGACCATGGACGTACACTGCTACTCTCAGCTTCTGCTTGCCCAGACATAGTAGTAGAACTAGAACTTGCTTGTGGTGGCAAGTTCACATGAGCATCAGCCTCAAGTGACTCAATAACACCCTCATCTTTTGCTTTGTACCAACTAGCAAGCTCATCAAACACCACATCACGTGAGATGACCACTTGTCTAGTTTGTGGATTATAACATTTGTATGCCTTTCGATCCTGTGCATATCCAACAAATACACATTTCTCTGCTTTAGGATCCAACTTCCTTCTTCTTTCATCAGGCACATGTACATAAGCAATACATCCAAAAACTTTAAGATGTCCAATGTCTGGCCTGTAACCTGTGAGCCGCATTTCTGGCGTGCTTCCATGAATGGCTGCTGTAGGTGTTTTGTTCAATATATACACTGCAGTAGCACATGCTTCTGCCCAATAGTAATCTGGCATGCTCTTTTCATTAAGCATCGCCCTTGCCACTTCACATATGACTCTATTCTTTCTCTCAGCCACACCATTCTGCTGAGGTGTATACCTGCAAGTCAACTATCTTCTTATTCCATGTTTCCTCAAGAAATGCTCAAAAGCTTTTGAGGTGTATTCACCACCTCCATCTGTCCTCAGACATTTAATCCAACAGCCATACTGCTTTTCTGCAAAAGCTTTGAAATCCATGAACTTTTCCAACACTTCACTCTTCTCTTTGAGAAAGTATATCCATGTCATCCTGCTGAAATCATCTATGAATGTAACATAGTATAAACTGCCTTTGATAGATGGGTTTTGTGCAGGACCCCTTACATCACTGTGTACTATCTCAAGTGGCCTGTTACTCATATTATCTTCTCTAGGAAACCTCAACCTTGCCTGCTTCCCAAACTGACAGGCTTCACAAACATGCATATGTCCATCATATTTGAACCTAGGCAATCCATTCACAATGCCTCTTGTTTGCATGTTCTTTAATCTCTGTATATTGACATGGCCAATCCTCTTGTGCCACATATCAATGTCCTGTACCACATTCCTGCTCTTTGAGAACATGGCTGATTTTAGCTCAGGAATTCCAGAATCCAGCTTAAACAATCTTCCTTCTTTCTTGCCTTTAGCAATCACTCTACATCCATGTTTGAAATCTTCAACGAAGCATCCATGCTCGTTGAAACGAATTTGTAATCCCTGTTCCACCATTTGACCAACTGAGGCCAAGCTTTTAGTGATCGAAGGCACATACAGCACATCTGACATAGACTTTGTCTGACCATTGTGCATGACCAATGGTACACTCCCAACATGTGTAATGACATGCTGGGTATCATCACCTATTTCCACATAGCCTTTTACATCCATAGGCTTCATGTGCTCAAACCATTCACCATGACATGTCATATGGTTTGATGCTCCTGAGTCCATATACCATGTATCATCATTCTTAGCATTTGTTGTCATAGAACCCACAACATGCTTCATGGCAAACAAATGATTTGCAGTTCCATCATTGCTACTTGATGCATAGTCACCACCATGTTGTGCATAGTTTCCACCATAATGACCACCACGTTGTGCTCTTCCCCCTCTCAAATCATTCTATTTGCGAAAACAATCTCTCGCCATATGACCATATTTGCCACAATAATGGCATTCCACATCTTGCATAGAATTTTGTTGGCCTTGCCAATGTCCTCGACCCACGGGGGGTACCACGACCTCTTTGAGGGGTGTATCCACGACCACCTCGAGCACCATATGAAGGCCTGTCCTGCCATCCACGACCATTACCACCACGTCCACGTGATGCAAATCTCCCCCTGCCTCTAAAGCCTCTCTGCGAGTAGAAAGCCTGATTTCTGCCATCATCATGGCTAGTAGATGCATCCAAAAATGAATCACTGAGCTTGATTTCCTCAACCAGCAAGAGGGAAACCAACTCATCGAAGTCGGGTAGACCTGTACTCCTCACTGAGATAGATGTATCAAAGGATTTGTATTCCTTGCGAAGACCACGCAAGGTAATATCCACCAAATCATCATCAGTCATGGGGGCATTTATTGTGGCCAATGCATCTGCAAATTTCTTGATTTCTTGCACATAATCATGTATGCTCCTTTTATTCCTTTTCACATTGTGTATCTGCTGTCGCAATTGAGACTTGCGAGCACTCGTATCTGTATCAAACATCTTGACCAAAGTATCCCATGCATCTTTGGGATTCTCAGCATCCTGAATGTGTATGAGCATAACATCAGAAATGCATATAGACAAATAATGCAGCACTTTGAATGCTCTCTTAGACCATTGCTTATGAGCAATAAGCTGCTGCTGTGTAGGTTGCCGAGGTAGCTCAGGCTCTGGCTCAGCACCTGTAATGAGATTCCAAAATCCTTTTCCTTTCAAGAAACTCTTTATCCTGTACTTCCATGCCTGGAAGTTCTTCCTATCCAGCTTTTCACCAACAATCTGAACTGGATTGTCCGACATGTTTGCTTAATGCATACACCTTCTGCACACTTTAAATCTGTAAATGAGCCTTCCTCAGCTCAACCACACTCCAATGAATGTTCCAGATACTCCAAGGTAGCCAACAAACTCCAAATTTGATGTAGAAAATCAACCTGTAATCATCCAAGATGAACTGACTCACTCAGTGCGGGATACCCTGAATTGACACGCCTTCCAAGGCTCCAAATCACAATGTAATGGTGCAATCAAGTATGGGCAACTTGCATTGACACCTAATCAACCTCAATGTTGAGTATCAACACCATCTGACATGTGTACATATCAATTTTTGAAAACCCCTTTCTCTGTTTTTGGAAAAACCAGAAAAACCAGTAGAAAATTTGCTCTAATTCCTTCAATATTTGTCCAAATTGGGCAACCAAGCATTCATTAGCTTAGCATTAGTGTCCATCAACTCCATGTAAGTGGAATTTGTCCAATTGTAAAAGACCAAGGATTAATTGCTCGATTAAAAATGCTCTGTTTCTTTGCAACCAGTGGACAGCCTGTTTTAATCAGCTCATTCCCAACTCAATTAGGCATCATTGACCAAACAAATCAATAGCCCTCTTCTCCAATGTGTATAGCATCCAATTGCTAAAGAAGTTGTGGAAGATATCAAGCACCCACTTAGAATTTGATCTCCTCGTAGCCAAAATGAACAAAATCTACCCTGTTTTCTCTGTTGATTCAGCGCCGCCTGCTGTAGGGGGGTTTAGGAGAGTTTGTGATGCTAATTGATGATGATAATAGATGCCCAACACACCTAGGTACATGTGCAATCCACCAATGGTTGGATTTGAGCCAAAATCACACTCCAAATGCTTCAATTTTGGGCTTCTTTTTCACTGTTTTGTGAGAGCTCAAAAACCAGAGATTTCCACACTTTGAAATGCATTCAAATTGCTCCAAAATCACAATAGGGCTTGCATAAGAGTTGCCATTACATCCCTCATTGTCAGATACATGTTTGCTTTGCCAGATTTACATGTATTTCCACCATACATCAATGTTCCCAAGCTTTAATGGAAAGCTTCAAAAACCAGAATTTTGCTTTGCTTTGATTTGCTCTATTTTGCTTTGTTTTTGCCTGTATCACCTGCAATCCGCTCAAGGATGTTTAGAAGACCTTACCCAGTAGGCCAAGCTCTCAGATCTGATAGTATTTGGTGTGCTCCAAAGCGTCACAGCTCCAATGGTAAGCTTCACAGCTTCTCTTCACAGCTTCTTCTTCTCCCTCTTCACTCACTCACTCATAAACCCTAATAAACAGCACAAGGCTCTGATACCATGTTGAAAGAACGGTAGAGGGAGAGGAGACACACACACAGGAGCAAACCCTAATGTATATTTCAAACCCTAACCATAGAGGGAAGCCATGTCCACTCTCACACAAAGCATAATGCACTAATCCATAATCCACACAACACACAATGAGTTGTGTCCACGCTCTACTAACCCTAGCTAATGTCCACACACTATGACCAGCTGGACACGCGGTCATTTATGTCTTACATGTTCCTACATGTTCCTACACGCGGTCATTTATGTCTTACATGTTCCTACCTAATCTGCCAGCACATAGCATAGCTGGCTCACACTGACATCGAGCTTGAATCTCAACATTATTCTTATGTTTAATTTACTAATTACTTTGTTTAATATTTTGTTTTGCAGGTCTTTCACCAATCTTTCACCAATCCTCTCCTTCAGCTTCGCAAAAAAGAGGTAGTCCCTCTTTCGATTTTCCTTGTTTATGCTTTTTTCTACGTATTATTGCACCCCTGTTTTATGGTTTAGGGTTAGTTTAGGGTTCTTGCAAGCTTATACATAGGATTATTGCAAGATCTATGCATAAAACCTATCATAAGCTTGCAATCTCTATGCATAGCCTTCTTGCAAGCTTTATGCATAAGCTCTATTCATAGAGCTTGTGAGCTTGTAAAATCTCTATGCATAAGCTCTATGCATAGGCTTTATGCATAGAGTTTGCAAGCTTATAAAATCTCTATGCATAGGTTTCTTGAAAGCTTGCATGGACATTATACATAGAGCTTGCATAGCCTTCTTTCAAGATCTTTGCATAGCCTTCTTGTTGAAAGCTCTATGCATAGCCTTCTTGTAAGCTTAATGCATAAGCTCTATGTATAGGCTTTATACATAGAGGTTGTAAGATTATGAAAGCTCTATACATAGGGCTTGTAAGCTTATGCAAGATCTATACATAGAGTTTATGCATAGAGCTATATGAATCTAGCTGAATGCATGAATTAAGATCTATGCATAAAGCTTAATACATAATGTTTTATGTATAAATCTTATGGATGAGCTTTATGCATAAGGCTTCATGCGTTATGTTTTTATGCATAAAGCTTTTTTTGATGTAGAGTGCCTTGCATGGATGGAGAGCATAAGCTTTTTGAATGTTTATACTCTCTTATACATATAACATATGTTTCTTATGCTCTGTTTTTCTATGCATAAGGTATTCTCTTTATTCATAGAGCTTAAATATGTTATCAAGGTAAGATCTCTTATCCATGTAAGACAAGATCATGTTTATTACACCCTTGGGTGATGGGTTTAAGGGTTAGCATAGTGCATAAGGCTTATAGCATAGAGCTTATGCATAAGACTTATGCATATGGCTTATGCACAGAGCTTATGCATAAGTCTTGCAGCCTTATTATGCAAGCTTATACTTAAGGCTTGCAAGCCTTACTATGCATACGATTGCATAAACCTTATTCATAAAGCTTGCATAAGACTTATGTATAGAGAATTACACATAAGCTTATGTATAGATCATTATGCATAGGCTTTATGCATAAGGCTCTATGCGTTCAGCTTTAGGTGTAGGCTTCTATGCATAGAGCTCAATGTGTAAGCTCTATTTGCAGAATCTATGCATATAGATTTTTGCATAAAGCCTTTATAAATAGCTATTTATGAATAGAGATATCCCCTCTCTCCATCCTTGTTCTAATTACCTTCTTAATTTTGTTTGATGGTTTTTTTAATATTTTTAAAATCTCCCTCAACGGCTGGGGAAAAGAAGCCCGTTTGACGCTTTAAATGTTATTTTTAAAATCTCCCTCACGGCTGGGGAAAAGAAGCCCTGTTTTATGGTTTACATAATGCTTTGTATAATGCATAATGATTTGTATTTAATGAGCTACATATACATGTTATCCTGCTAGATGGAGCCTCTCAATCTTGAAGAGAGAATAGCGTGTCCATGCATGCGATGTAAGTACCAAATCTTTCGAAAATGAAGGATTTGCAACCAGCATATTCATGACGCTGGCATATTTCCAATGGAGCGCTTGCAAAATTTACGGTTTCAATCGTACAACCAAGCAAGTGTGTAGCCGCATCTTGATAACATTGTGCCTATGAATTCTCGTCCCCAACAAAGGATGAGAATATCGAAGGAGGGAGTGACAGATGGAGCTCAATTAACAGCACCCGAGGGAATGGAAGAAGGTCAGGAAATGGAAGAAGGTCCAATGGAGGAAATGTTGGATGCCTTCATCGAGCAACAAGAAGCTCTCTTCGAGGAGCATGAACATAAAGATCATCAACCACGACATTCTCAACGGTCAAATTATGAACCAAAGGAAGAGGCCATGCGTAAACTTGCACGCCTTCCACTATACAATGGTGCCAACATATCTGTATTACGTGCATCTCTTACGATGCTAAATTTACAGTCAAATTTTGGATGGTCTAATACAAGTGTCATTGAACTCTTCAAGTAAGGATTTTTTGGAGATTACACCTGTTGCATGACGAATGAAGATCAATACAAGGATGCAACAAAAAAGACACTTAGGGCTCTTGAAAAGAGTTCAAAGTTGTAGATGAATGTGGGAGAGGGCTTGACAATAATCCCACATGGGAACTTTTGGGAGTTCTAGAATTTTTGTATAAAAGGTGGCCCATTTGAGAGCTAGAGGGGACTCTTTGGTCATTTGGTTGAGAGGCTCATAGAGAGAGCTTGTTCCATAGCTCCTTCTCAAGTGCTCTCCCAAGGCTCTCCATCTCCATTCATGCTTCAATCTTGTACTCTCTATTCTTTACATTTTCAATGATATGAGGTTTTGGTCTACATACTTGCTAATCTAGATTTCTTAATGATGTTTTGATTTGTGAGTTGTAGAGTGCTTGTAATGAAGCTTGTGCTTGAAATAATGTGTAGTTGAGGCTTGTGTGATAGCTCTTTGCATATTAGGTTCCTTGCATAAGTTGCATTTGTGTGCTTAAGTGTAGCCTAATCTTGATGCTTTGATTATGTTAGATTGATGTGTTGATTGTGTTAGATTGATTGCTTGAGTGTTGAAGAAGGATTGAGTAGGACTAGAAGTCATTAGTATGTGGTTAACTCATCTTCTCCCATTCGGGATAGCCTCTATGCGCTAACCGGGTTGCATTCACGGATTGACAAGTGTGTGGGTTGGAGTGTAGCCTCCGCTATGCTATGATGTCCCAAACAATGGCGCCGCTACCGGGGAACGCACACCTAAGTTAGTGAAGGGTGTTAACCATTACTTCTTACTAAGTGCTCCATTGATTGCAAAATCGTGGATTAGGGTAGATTAGAGTAGAGTTAGCAAGGACATTGAGTGTGTGATCTCAAGGGCGCCTTGTGTGTTTTCGGTTTTTTGATTAGAAGCAAAAAAAAACAAAATTAATTAAAACCTCATTGCGGTAGAGAAATCCCACCATTAATCAGATTTATGCACTTTCTGTTTTTGCATCTTTGACAGGGTTGGCGAGTGGTAGATAGGAAGTGTTGGAGGTGGCCTTTCTTCTATTGTTTTGTTGTGTTGTTATTGTGTGGGGAGGCATTTCCATCAAGCATATCAAAGAAAAAATAGATATATATATACATATATATATATATCTATTTCATGCGGCTGTAAGACGGCGTTGGAGATGGCCGTGAGGGCGGCCTTGTGAAAACGAAGGCTGCATCAAAGGTATACACTGACGTGCATCAAGCGCTGTATCAAGAGCTGGAGTGGAAGGGCGGTTGAAAAAAAAATCAGGAAGGCGGCGTAAAATATATATATATATATATATAATACATTAATGCTGGCGTTGGCTGTGCAGAAGCGCTGAAGCGCTATGGAAGAAAGAAAATATAAATCTATATATATATATATTTATATATTTATATTTTTTCAGTTGCGTCGAGCACTGCAGCGAGGAAGGGCATTACTATGATTGCTAATCTAACGTGGAGGGAGCCGTCGGCATCGAAACGCTGGCGTTGGTTGCAGAAGCGCTGAAGCGCCGTGGAAGGGCTTGCGTCGAGCACTGCGAGGAAGGGCTGTAGGCAGTGGCTAGCAAGCAGACGAAGGAAGTGCTGGCCGTTGCATGTTGGGTGGCTGTAGCGGCGAAGAAGAGGCCGGCGACTCAGGTGGAGTGGCCTTCGCGGCTGCAGTAGAAGAGGTGGCCATGAGAAGGTGTTTAGGCGGCTGGCGGCGTTGGCATAGCGCCTGCAGACAGTCGACAGCAAAGGCGTGAGACGGCGGCGTTGGCATAGGCGGGAGCAGAGGAGTAGGTGAAGTCGACAGCAGAGGCGTGAGACGGCGGCGTTGGCATAGGCGGGCGTAGCCTGCAGGACGACAGCAAAGGAGTAGACGTGGCAGCGTTGGCTAGAGTGAGACGGCAGCTGGTGCGAAGGAAGTGCTGGCCGACTGAGAGCTGGGGAGCTGTAGAAGGCAGGTAGCAGCAAAAGCGGCGACTGGGTGATTGGAGGCGGACGCGAAGAAGCGGTAGCTGGCCACAGAGCAGACGAGGGTGCATTAAAGAATCGGCGCGCCAGCGAAGGATCCGGCGTGCGGTGAGCTGCAAACGGTGGAGGAAAAGGTAGGTGGAATTTTTCATTTTTTTATTTTTTTTATTTTTATTAATTTTTCATGTTTTTTGTATTTTTAAATAAAAAATAAAAAAAATAATATTTTTTTTATTTTAAAAAAAAGAAAAAGGAATTAAAAAAAAGGAATAGAAAAAAAAAGGAGAAAAAAACAAGAGAAAAAACAATTAAATTAAAAAAAAATAATTTTTATTTTTTGAATCCATTGTTCCTTATTTAAATTTTTGCATAATTAAAGTAGCTTGATTTTTTTTTATTTTTTTAGAATTTTTGTAAATGATGCATAACTAGTAAATTCATATTTTTTATATTTGGCACGAAATTTATTAGTTAAAAAAAACAAACAAACAAACAAACAAACAAACAAACAAAAAAAAACCAACAAAAGGAGAAAAAACAAAAGAAAATTAAAAAAAATCTATAAATTAAGTGTTTTTTAGGAGTATTTTTTTGCATATTTTGTAATTCTTCATTTTTTATTTTTTGCATAATTAGTGTAACCTGTATTTTTTAATTTTTTGTAACTTTGTGCATAATTAGTATTTTTTTAGTGTGATTCATAATTTTTGTGTAAATTTAAAAAAAATAAAAATAAAAATAAAAATCATAAAATCATATTAAAAAATCATATAAAAAATAGGATAGATAGTTACACCACACATACTCATTTTAGTTGCATTTAGTGATTAGGTAGGTTAAAATATATATATATATACATATATATATATATATATATATATTATTTAAAAAAAACAAAAACAAAACAAAACAAAACAAAAACACATAAAAAATCAAAAAAATTTGACCTTATGCACTTGCGGTCGGGACGTCTTGTAGATTCTGCCATAGGGCCTAGGGCACCTTCTAGAGTACCTACGCAGGAAAGTGGGACCCAATCGGTAGGAAATTTGGCAGATATTGTTGAAACCCTTTCTGAATCCCAATCCGATACCCTTTCCTCTAGAACAACTAGTTCATTGTCCATGGACAATCTAGGGCCAACAAATAGTTATCCCGTAGCCCCAAATAGGACACCCTCAAGATCCTTTAATCCATTTGAAGCCGACACCATGGGGTTAACACTCAATGTGAGACTCCAATATGTCTACACAAATGCTCAAGGAGCTGAGATCTTTAGGGATCCACAACAACGGTATCTTGTTAAGATCGCAGACATTTTCTCAGAACTTGATAGAGCACCTCTAGTCAATGACCAGGGTAACATGTACATGGGTGGAGATGGTGTTCGCTACGAAGTCACCTACCATCCAGAAAAGGTAGACAAATTAGGGGAGCTCTCTAAAACCGAGTTCTTAGACTTATCAGAACTTTCCAGAGCAAGGGAGTCTAGAGATGACTGGCTCATTGAGCCGGACATGCCTGGACCATCCAATGCCCAGTCCTCAAAGCCATCCACCATAGATGATTTACTTCTTGTAGATCTAAATTTGGAAAGGGATAGGAAAGGCAAGAGTAAAATGGATCAGGGGGTTGAAAACCAATGGGAGTTTGTACGACAAATTCCAGTGACAAAGGTCTTACAGGATGATCCACTTCAAGTGGTCTATAAGGACTCGTTAGAGGGATATTATGCCACAACTAGATTGCCACAGCTAGATCTTCCTCTAGCTCATGTGGTGGTAGTTGAGAAGCTTGCAGGACACATGAACAGAATAATTGATAAATGGGCCAATGAATACCGAACCTTAGATTGGAAAGAGATTCGGGAACTCACGTGGAAAGGACATCCATTATTCATGGAAGTGTTCTCAACAAATACAGCCAAACCAGGAGAGATAGCCTTTCTTGGAGAAACTGTTGCTCCTCCCCTACGAGAGTTCACTAGAGAGGGACCTTCAACGTCCAAGTGGACCACTGCTAGTAGCCCAACTTTAGCACCAAGATATCGTCCTACACCAAATATGCGACCACAGGTCACACCACACCAACATCTTTCTCACTATAACAATCGGAGGGTAGGGGAGCCAACTCAGCATCCCATTAATGCACCTCCTGAAATGCGTGTGACAAGATCTTTGGAGGGGTTTGGTGAGGCTGGTAATAGGGTACCCACACCAATTTTGGAAACATGTGGACCATCTTTCCAAAGAGAGGAACAATTCCCACTGAGAGTGAGAGGCCGTAGGACCTATGATGAGTATTCAAGACAAGTAAGGCCATCAACTCTTCAGAAACTGGTAAAGAAGTATGAAGGGTCGGGAGATCCATACGACCATGTAGCAGCATTTAGGCAAGCAATTCGAGCTGAGCAAGTGGCTGATAAGCATACTCAAATTGAAGGATTTGGACTCACTCTTGAGGGAAAAGCCCTGGCTTGGTTTCAGGCATTAGAGGCTTCAGACAAATCTTCTTTACGAGTTTTGGAAGAGAGATTCATTGCTGCTTTTTCCTTGATGGGAATTCAACATGACACGGTAGCACACATCTACTCTTTCAAGCAAGGCGAGAATGAGAGTGTTAGAGACTGTGTAAATAGAATGAAGCAGTACATTAATCGTTGCCCAAAAGATGAGAAGCCCGCCCAAAGTCGATTAATTTCTCTCTTCTTAAAAGGACTCAAAAATTCAACACTGCATACACATCTCTATGCGAAGAAACATACAAATTTCAATGAGTTGCCATGATGCTATGGATTTCACCGATAACTTCAAATTCCAAGATGGTTCTGGCCCAGAGGTGAAACCTAGAGATCAGTGGGGAGATGACCAAAGTTCAGGGTCTAGCGCGCTAGTAAATCCCGGACCAGATAGCTAACCTTGTACTACGGAGATTGGGACAGACCTATCGTCCACCCATGCAGCCACAACAACAGCAGAGAATGAGGAGTGTACTTCCTACAGGTCCTCATCTTTGTGGAGCATGTGGCGGTAACCATAAAACAGAGGAATGTAATACCTTTTCTCCTCTAGTCACAAACCAACCCACTAAAAAGTGGTGCCAAGCCTGTGCTTGGAACTTTACCCATACCACACAGGAATGTACTCGCATTACGAGAATGAGACAGGAACGTGAGCAGCCAAGGGGTGGAGTGGCTCCACAAATGTATCAACAGTATACTAATTTTGAACGTAAGCCACCGATGGCACAAGAGCAAGCACGACCTGTTCTTGGTGCTCAACCTCCTGCTCCAGGGACTGCTCCTGTGAGGGTTGTCGACTACGACAATTCAAATATGTGTAGAGACTTAATAAACCCGGGCTATGTGGAGGAGGAATACGCATCATATTCATCCAAAGAAAATATCTTTGAAAGTCCCGCATACCCAAGCCCAGCACTGGACGTTCAACCAGGGGAACAAAACTCTTTACTGTTGCTAGGCGGCTACCAACCTAGGACTCCAGGCCCCTCAGGTCAATGGCAGCCAAGGAAAGTAGAGGCCAAACCAATGGGCCCCTGTTATGAGTGCGGAGAACCCCATTGGGCTCGTGATTGTCCACATCGCTCAAGACAAGCATCTCGGTCCAATACAACAGTACAACAGTTTCCACCAATTGAAAGATATTGTCTAGGGTGCTGTGTCGAACACTTCCCAAAAGACTGTCGCTGAAACCACAGGAGGAGGGCATCTCTCAACCAAAGGTCTCACTCAACCTTGTAGGCACAGTTCCATCACCACCTTCATCTGAGAATGAGGATGTCGTGCCACTTAGAGTCATGACAAGATCACAGACACGAAATGCCGAAATACAGACGGATGAGACACCTCGAACTAGGGATGCAAAGACAAAACTAGTGGACAAGACCCTACAGTACAATAGAAAAAAAACCACTAGGAGGAAGAAGAACCGAAACAAACAAACTAAAAGTGCATCCACTAGTTCTCAAGAAGCCTCTAAACAAAACATGAGGGATAAAACGTTTACATCCCAAGAAGTGCATGAGGAACATCAACCTCAACCTGAGCCTAGTGCTAAACAAGATGAGGCTAGTACGACTGAAGTTAGTTCTGGGGGTTCTGTTTTTGTGGATAAAGTGAATGAGACTCTAGAGGCCATCATTGATGCTCATAGAAGTCGCATTGGAGCTTTATCTGAGCTACCCAAGAAGCTTCAAGAATACCCAAACCCTCGTGAGGAGAAGATCAATCTAGCTGTACATCAGCAACTCATTAGGGAAGCTCAGTCAATACTTGAGGGACCACCACCACCTATTCCTCGGGGCCCAACCTCTCTTAAGCCAACATTAGAAACCATACCAGAAGTGTCATCAAGTCGGGAAATGAAAAGTGAACTCATTTCACAAGCTCATAGCGAAAGGTCTGCACCAATTGACACCCGATTGAAAGGAGGTAATCTGCCACCACCTAGCATTGTCCTCCCATGCAATGATGAAGTTATTGATGCTAATGAGGACATGGCAAATGAGATGTGGGCCGCAGTTCATGAGAAAGTTCATGAGAACATGTCTTCTATTAGTTTGCCTCCATTCTCTGAGGTGGATTTTACCAGGGGTACGAAAAACAAATTTAGACACCCAAGCATCCAGGAGGAAGTTCAAACAATTGTTTCTCCTAGAAGTAAGCATACAATGAAAACCTTACCATCATATCTGGGAGAATATGAGAACTGTTCTCAAACCTTGAGGATACCCTCCATGCATAAAGGGTTGACAAAGGAGAAAGATATGAGTATGGTGCAAGCTATTTTGTCAGCACCAGTGGCTTGTACCTTACCTTTGCTTGATTTGATAAAAATTCGACCTGAGTTGTGGAATGATATTGCCACATGTTTGTCAGAGCAGGTATTGCTACAAAAGGGTCACCGTGAGTGTACTATACACCCTGAGACAAAGCATGTTATGCCAGTTCCTATCAACATAGGAAAATTTTGTGAGGACGATCAGGGAAATGCTACCCTCCCATTAGAAGTGCGAAAAGTATCTTCAACTGCAATACTTGATAGTGGCGCAGGAGTGGGCATTGTGACAAGGTCCATTTGGAAAAAATGGGACAAACCAGCTATTAGGAGTATAAGGATGCGCTTGCAGCTAGCAGATGGAAGCTTAGAACATCCCCTTGGGCTACTTGAGAACATATTGGTCACCACATGTGGGATTGAATATGAGCACACCTTTGTAGTAGTGGATTTTGGAAAACATCCAAACTATGAAGTGATATTGGGTAGACCGTTTATGTGACAATTTCAAATGATTCAAGATTGGGGATACAATTATTTGTACCTCCGACATGATTCTGTCATCACAAGGGTCAACTTAAGGAATCACTCATATCGTGATGTAACAAGGTCTCCAATAGATGAGTTTGACTCTGCTTCATCTGAGGGCTCAAGAGTTACATTGTCAGATGGGCGAGAAGATCTCTGGATGTGTGGAGCCTCATGTAGGGACTTCAACACTGAGAGACTTAAGGGTAATCGAAGTGTATCAGACGAGGCATACATTCCACAACCCTTCCCTGAGCATTTAATTGATCCATTAGAATGGAGTCATGTCCTTGCAACATTATCGACATGTGCTTTACCGAAGCCAATTCAATTTTGTGACTCAGATGGATATGATATTATTCCTATACGAATGGTACAACCACGTGCCCTTCTAGATGATTTGTACTATAGAGATACATCCACAACAGCTATGCATGTCGAGGAAGTCTCAGTATGAAAAGATGCAGGGGGGAAGAGAGCTTGAGCTCTTGCAAGCACACACACACACTCACAAACCCTAATAGAGAACACACAAGGTGAGAGGCTGAAAATCTTCTTCTCTACTCAACACTCAACACACCATATACAAGAATAAGAGTACACACAATATGAAAGGTACTCAACCAGATACATACACGGGTTCTCTATAGTGTGAACCCGACTAAATGAGCTGGCGCTATAACTATGCCAGTCTCTAGAGTGGCTGTCACACAGCCTGTCATCCCACTGGCCGCATATCACCCAAGATCTCACCAACCATGCCAGTGGTGTAAGTGTGGGGCCTATCCCCCAGGCGGGTCATAAGTGTCCACCGCCTCACTAGAGCTCGATATCTCAACACTCCCCCTCGAGCTCAACTCCATCTCATGTACACCAAGCGAAGCCCTGAATCTGCGGAGCTTCTCTGTACCCAATGCTTTGGTGAAGATGTCAGCTACCTGATCCTCTGTGCTGACATAAACAAGGTCAAGGTCTCCTGCCAAGACCTTCTCTCTCACGAAGTGGTAGTGGACCTCTATGTGCTTCGTACGAGCATGAAAGACTGGGTTCCTGGCCAACTGTATACTACTAATGTTGTCACAGAAAATGACAACTTGTCTATCCACTGATAGACCCAAATCTCCAAGTAGCTTCCTCAACCAAGCTACCTCACATGCTGCCATAGCAGCTCCTCTGTACTCGGCCTCTGTACTCGATAGAGCAACCGTAGGTTGCTTCTTGCTGCTTCAAGTCACAGCAGCACTCCCCAAAGAAAACATGAATCCACTGGTAGATCTTCTATCTGAGGTACTACCAGCCCAATCAGCATCTGTGTACCCATGTACACATATCTCTGTCCCAGTCTCATAGAATAGTCCACAATGCAAAGTAGACCTCACATACCTCAGTATGCGTTTCACTGCATCCAAATGTGGTTTCCGTGGAACCTGCATAAACTGACTCACCAACCCAACAGCATAGCTCAAATCTGGTCTGGTGATCGTCATGTAGATCAAACTTCCTACTATGCTCCTATACATAGTAGGATCCTCCAAGATCTCTCCTGAGTCTGCACTCAATTTGCCATTCTGATCCAATGGCACAGAAATAGGCTTACAGCCTTTCATACCATACTTGGACAACATGTCCAAGCCATACTGTCTCTGCAGTAATCCAATGCCATGTGGTGACCTAATCACCTCAATGCCCAAGAAATATCTGAGCTCCCCCAGATCCTTCATCTCGAACTTCTGTCTAAGCAAGATCTTTACATCAAAGATCTCTGCATCATGGTCCCCCGTAATGATCAAGTCATCTACATAGATGACAACAAGCACAACCCCTCTATCACCATGTCTCACATACAATGAGAAATCTGCATTGGCTACATGAAAGCCAATAGTGACAAGATATTCAGAAATCTTATCAGACCATGCTCTTGGTGCTTGCTTTAAGCCATACAAGGCTTTCTTCAACCTGCAAACATGCTCGGGGTGACCCACATCCTCATAACCAGGTGGCTGCAACATATACACCTCTTCTTGCAAATCCCCATGCAAGAATGCATTCTTTACATCCATCTGATGTAAAGACCATTGCTTTGATGCAGCCACTGCTATCACAACTCTCACCGTTGCCATCTTGGCAACTGGGCTGAAAGTTTCCTCATAATCAATCCCATATGTCTGCGCATATCCTTTGGCTACTAATCTAGCCTTGTACCTGTTTATGCTTCCATCACTGTTATGTTTAACTTTGTACACCCACTTGCATCCAATGGCTTTCTTGCCTTCAGGCAATTGCACTAAATCCCAAGTTTCATTTCCATATAGTGCATCCATCTCCTCATCCATAGCTTTCTCCCAATTCACATTTCCAACAGCCTCATCAATGCATGTGGGCTCAACGACCTGCACAACCTTTGCCATATATGCATAGTGATGTGCCACATAACCATCATATGTAAATCTCTGCACAGGGTTCTTCACTCTCCCTGATCTTCGTAGCTTTTCATTCATGGCTTCCATAGCCTTCTTTACACCAGGTGTTCTCATAGCTGGGATCCCAAGCTCCTCATCAAGGCTCATATATGAGCCACTAGACTCTCCATCAACATGAGAATGCCCTGCAGAAATGTCAGGCATACCAAGGGGCTCAACCACTTTCTCTTTTCCTTTTCGTGATGTAGTAATCACATTTGCAGGATTGGTATTATGACGCAGCCTGCCACTCCATGGTCTATCAAACAGACCCACTAGATGAGGACTCTCCTGGTCCACTCAAAGACTGTGATTGCTGACCTGCATTTTGTGCAACCACACTTCCACTCACATCAGCCCCAATAGCTTCTTTCCCAACAGCATACCAGCTGCTCATCTCATCAAAGACAACATCCCTGCTTACCCTCAACTCACGTGTAGCAGGGTTATAACACCTGTATCCCTTTTGCTCAAGGGAATATCCAATAAACACACATTTTTTTGCTTTTGGATCCAGCTTAGTTCTCAGCTCATCTGGCACATGCACATATGCAATGCATCCAAAGACTTTTAGATGAGACAAATCTGGTTTTCTGCCAGTAAACTTCTCCTCTGGAGTTACATCATGTATGGCTGCAGTTGGAGTCCTGTTCATGATGTATACTGCTGTAGAGACAGCCTCAGCCCAATAGCAATGCGGCATATTCTTCTCTTCCATCAATGCTCGCGCAATCTCTGCAATGTGCCTGTTTTTCCGCTCAGCAACTCCATTTTGCTGCGGAGTGTATCTGCAGGTAAACTGTCTCCGAATACCATTCTTCTTCAAGAATTCAGAGAACTCATTGGAGAAGTACTCTCCCCCTCCATCTGACCTTAGGCACTTTACATATTTTCCTGTTTGCTTTTCAACCAAAACTCTGAAATTCTGAAAGTGAGTGAACACCTCACTCTTCTCCTTCATGAAATATACCCACACTTTTCTTGTATGGTCATCAATGAAAGTGACATAGTACCTGCAGCCTCCCATAGACACAGTCTTCGTAGGACCCCATACATCTGAATGCACAACATCTAGTGCATTTCTGCTCACATATCTGTTACGTGGAAACACATGCTTTGTTTGCTTCCCAAATTGGCATGCTTCACAGATTTTCTGCATACCTTCCACTTTAAATTTTGGCAGCCCTGTCACAATTCCTTTTGTCTGCATAGACTTCAATCTCTGCACATTTACATGTCCAATTCTTTTATGCCATATGTCTGTGTCTGCAACAACTCCTGAACCATTTGCAAACATTGCAGCACTCATTTCAGGCATGTCTACATCCAACGTAAACATTCTGCCCACTCTGTTGCCTTTTGCAACCAACCTGCACTTGTCTTTGAAATCTTCAACATAACACCCATCAGGGTTAAACCGAACCTGCAAACCCTACTCAATCATCTGGCCAACTGAAACCAGATTCTTTGTTATGTTCGGTACATGAAGTACATCTGCAAGGTACTTCACTTTGCCATCCTGCATAGACAATGGCACATCTCCAACGTGGGCAATTGGATGAGCAGTGTCATCCCCTGTTTCCACAAAACCTGGTCTTTCCGGGTTTTTCATCTCCTTGAACCACTCCCCATGACTCGTCATGTGGTTCGAAGCGCCTGAATCCACATACCATACATTATCTTTTTGTGATGCATCAACATTTTCAGACATGGCATTCACAACATGCTGCATAACAAACAACCTTTCATTATCCTCATTATTTCTGCTTGAGGATGCATAGTTGTTTTGCTGCACTTTCCCATTTTGCATGTCAGTCTGCTTCTTATAACATTCTGACTGCACATGTCCAAGCTTACCACAATAATAGCATTCACGTGCATCATTGTACTGCCTTTGCCAATTTCCACGGCCTCTTTGACTCCCCCTGCCTCTGAATCTGCCTCTTCCACCTGCGTGTTGTTGTTGTTGTTGTTGATTCTGGGACTGTTGTTGTTGTTGCTGCTGCTGCTGGCCATAATTCTGATTACCTGTTCGGTCACCTCCTTGACCGCGTCCACGGCCTCCTCTACCTCGTCCCCTTCCTGAACTCGTGTAGAAGGCCTGTTGCTCTGAACTGTTTTTGCTTTGTGAAGACTGTTGGTCTTCACCCAAGTTCTTCTCTTCGATAATCAGCATAGACACCAAATCTGTAAAGTTGGGAATGTTTTCCCGAGTCTGAATAGACGTCTTGAACGCCTTGTATTGTGGCCCGAGACCACGTAGACAGACTTCCACTTTGTCATCATCATCTACTGACACACCAATAGATGCAAGGGATTCCACAATACCCTTTATCTTCAATGCATAGTCATTCACAGACATGCTCTTTTTCTCCACAGTATGAAGCTCATTCTTCAACTGTATCTTACGTGCCTTGGTATTTGTTTCATAAAGCTTTACCAAGGTGTCCCACGCCTCCTTGGGCGACTTGGCATCCTGAATATGCCCAATCATGGTGTCCTGTATACTAATGGAAAGCCAATACATTACTTTCTTGGCTCCTTGGTTCCAGTCTTTAAACTCTTTCACATCTGCAGCAGTTGGATTTATATCCGGTATCTCCGGTGCCTCTTCATGCTCACCTTCTATGTAGTCCCAATAGCCTTTTCCCATCAGGAAATTTGTCAACCTGAACCTCCAAGCATGGAAGTTATTCTTATCCAGCTTCTCAGCCACAATCTGTGTTATGCCATCATTAGACATCTTGCCAAACACACAATTTCACCAGAACTGCACTCTGGTTTTTCCTGCACAAATGCTGTATTTTCTGCACAGCGGTACTGTTGTACTCTCAAATGTCACAACCAGTGACTTCAATGTGCATACATACACCCAATGGCAACTGTAGACCTCTTTGCAGCACCCACAGTGTCTGCACAGTCAATCTGTCTTCCTGCAGTTCTTAAAACAGAGTTCTGCAGAGAATCGATGACTTACCCGCAGTGCTCGAAATAGCCTGCTTTCTGAAAAACGGAGGTCCAGACGCGCCCGAAACGCGTTTTCGGCCTGGAAATTTTAGTCCGAAGGACTGTATAGTTGCCTTGTAGCTTCACTCCCGCGAAGAAAGCTCCTCAATCGGAGATCGTTTGCCGGTGCCTCCCGTAGAGCTCCCGACAAGGGTGTAGTCACCAACACAATAGGGAAGAGTAGTTGAAGCTCTTACCCTCGTACCGCTTCCTGTGGTTCTCTTGCTTGCAGCTCAGCCCTTAGCACGAACCAGGCTCTGATACCATGAAAAGATGCAGGGGGGAAGAGAGCTTGAGCTCTTGCAAGCACACACACACACTCACAAACCCTAATAGAGAACACAAAAGGTGAGAGGCTGAAAATCTTCTTCTCTACTCAACACTCAACACACCATATACAAGAATAAGAGTACACACAATATGAAAGGTACTCAACCAGATACATACACGGGTTCTCTATAGTGTGAACCCGACTAAATGAGCTGGCGCTATAACTATGCCAGTCTCTAGAGTGGCTGTCACACAGCCTGTCATCCCACTGGCCGCATATCACCCAAGATCTCACCAACCATGCCAGTGGTGTAAGTGTGGGGCCTATCCCCCAGGCGGGTCATCAGTGTCCACCGCCTCACTAGAGCTCGATATCTCAACACAGTAGAGGACTTAACACTCGAATCTGCTAATGATGCTGATAAGGAAGATGGATGGGACTCTGATTTTAATAATGATGTGACAATCCCTGAGGAAGAGTTAGGAAAGGCACGCCTACTCTTGAGAGGAAGGGAGGTTCAAGTAGAGATCCCTCGAAGCCGACCTAAACGTAAATGCTGTAAGAGCCATAAAAGAATCCGTAGACAAGATGAGCGTGAACAACGTGAGAGACTACAAAAAGAAAAAGAGGAGTCTAAGAGTGAAAACTCTCGACCACCACCTCACTTCTCAGGAAAGAACGGATATCTATACTATGTCCAAGCACAAGATAGTATCAAAGACCAAGTCAGACGATCAGATGGATTCCAAGCAGAGGAAAAGCTAACAACTGTTAGCAAAAATCGTAAAAAAACGAAGAAACAAAAACCAAAACTCACGTCTAAAACCGATTCAAAAAAGAGTGTGGGAAGTGCAAAGACAACGGTTGAACAAAAAAATCCGATGCAAGATAGCAAAGGAGAGCTCAAAACCGCATGGTCTTCAATGAGTGAAGACTCAAGTGGACAAGAACAAGGTCTCAATGTTCCTCCCAATTTCACACAGTACACTCTTCAAGATCGGAAGATTGTTCTTCAACAGCCCGTGCGACAAAAACCAAGCGTGCCAGGGGTTTCATACGATGGTCCAGAAGATGCAAAAAAGATTGATATTGCTAAGTCAGGAGAAGAGCCTCACTATGTGTGGATTGCCACAGACTTGTCCTTAGATGAGGAGAAGTTATTAATACAAACAATAAAGGAGTATCGCGATGTTTTTGCTTGGAGTTATAAAGATCTCAAAGGAGTTGATCCAAGCATATGTCAGCATACAATTCCATTGCGAGAGGATGCAAAACCCTCCAAGCAACGTCCTTATACCTACAATGAAAACTTCGCACGAAAGATAAAGGAAGAAATAGACAAGCTCTTAGAGGCAGAATTTATCTATGAGATTGAACACACTGTGAATGGGTCTCCCCTATTGTAGTGGTGTCCCAGAAAAATGGAAAACTTCGAGTATGTGTAAACCTCAAGAAGGTAAATGCAGCTACTATGCGTGATCATTACCCACTTCCAATCACGGATCATGTTCTGGAACGAGTTGCAGGGAAAAAGGCATATAGTTTCTTGGATGGATTCTCCGGGTACAATCAAGTGTCAATTGATCCAAAGGATCAACACAAGACAGCCTTTGCTACTGAAGATGGCATCTTTACCTATCGTGTTATGCCATTTGGTCTAACAAATGCACCAGCAACCTTTCAGCGGTTAATGAGTCATGTATTCAAGGAGTACCTTAGGCAATTTCTTGAGATTTTCATGGATGATTTATGTGTTCACTCACAAGAGCGTGATGATCATATAGAACACCTGAGACTTGTGTTTCAAAAGTGTCAACTTTATCGTATATGCTTGAATCCTGACAAGTGCAAATTCATGGTAAGACAAGGGAAAATTTTGGGCCATATTGTTTCTCGCAATGGGATTTCAACAGATATGGATAAAATTGATGTCATTGTCTCATTACCTCGGCCTATCAACCCTAAAGGGGTACAAACATTCATGGGACATTGTGGCTATTACCGTAGATTCATCTACATGTATGCTGTCCTAGCCAGACCGTTATATGCTCTTCTTGTAAAGTTTAATTGGACTGATGAGTGTGAGGAATCCTTTGAAAAGTTGAAGCAAGCATTAGTGACTGCACCCATTTTACGGGCACTAGATTGGAACCAAATCTTTCATGTCCACATTGATGCTTCCAACTTTGCAATTGGATGTATTTTGGCTCAATCGGGAGAACACAATAAGGATTTCCCAATCTCATATGCTAGTCGACAGTTGAACAATGCTGAGAGGAATTACACCACAACAGAAAGAGAAGGATTGTCCATGATATATGCAGTGAAAAAGTTTTGCCATTACCTTTTGGCAAACAAATTCATATTTTTTGTGGACCATCAAGCATTGCTATATTTGGTGAATAAACCTTGTGCAACTGGAAGGATTGTGAGGTGGTTTATCATCCTTCTTGAGTTTGATTTTGAAGTGGCAGTTCAAAAAGGAACAACTCATCTAAGGGCAGATCATTTGTCTCGAATCACCTCTGGCGAAGCTCCTGTGGGTGGGTGTGGATGATGATATGTTAGATTCAACACTTTTCCTTGTAGAGACAGCTCCTAGATGGTCTGAATCCATTTTAGAAATTTTGACAAGTGGGCAAATACAACTAGCGGGTCCTAATGTGGACCTATGGCGACCATTCAAGTTAATCTCAGGGAGATTATATCGTCACGGTAATGATGGAGTGTTGAGGCTTATACCTAACCCCGACCAATATGAGGAGATCTTGGAATGGGCACATGCGTGTATTGATGGAATCCATGCATCAGCTACTACTTGTGTGCGACGTATATCTCAAGATGGGCAATGGTGGCCTACCATGCATGCAGATGCTGAAACATTTGTTCGTAACTGTGCTTCATGTAAAATTCAGAAGCCAATTCATAATGTCACATTATTCCAAATTTCAACTACACCAAGTTGGAGTAAGTATATTGTGGACTACCTTCAGCATGGTCATTTGGAGTAAGTATATTGTGGACTACCTTCAGCATGGTCATTTGGATCAAACAATTCCTAAACATCGAAAGCATGCTATTAAAATTGAAGCGGCAAACTATATGCTGATAGAGGGCCAACTCTACAAGAGGGGCAAGGATGGCAACTTACGCATGTGTGTATGTGAAGCTGACTATCTGAAAATCTTAACTCATGCACATGCAGGTGTTGGTGGGACACTTTTCTGGAAATACCACAGCTAAGTTGATTAGGTGGTCTGGGCTTTGGTGGCCAACCTTACAAATGGATGCCGAAGAATATGTGAAACGTTGTGACGATTGTCAAAGGACCAAACCTGCCATCACAAAGGACAATATGCCGTTGCGGCCTATGTTAAGCACACGTGCTTTTGCAAAATGGGATATTGATTTTGTCGGTCCCATTAAACCTCCAGCTCGTAACACGCATGCAGAATATATTATAGTCGCAACTGACTATTTGACCAAATGGGTAGAGGCAAAGGCAACAGTCAAAAATGATGCCAGAACCACAGCCAAGTTCTTGTATGAGTACGTGTTTACACGCTATGGCTTACCTATTGAGATCGTTAGTGATCAAGGTGTACACTTTGTAAATGAAGTCATAGAATTTTTGCTTCAAGAATTTATGGTAATTCACAAGCGTTCTGTACCCTATCATCCCCATACCAATGGACAAGCCGAGAGTACTAACAAGATTCTCTGCACAGCACTCACAAAGATTGTTGAGGGACATAGGACTGATTGGGAGCAAAAGTTGCACTCAGTTCTTTGGGCATATAGGACAGCCTATAAAACATCTGTGGGCACAACCCCATTTGAACTTGCTTTTGGGCTAGATGCAATTCTTCCCATTGAATTTCTTGTACCTACTCTACGAGTAGCTAAACAATTGAATTGGACTGGTCATGAGCTTTCACAACGCGTTGACGAATTGGAAAAGCTTGATGAGACCCGCTTATTGGCGGTAATGGGGATGTATGCCGAGAAGAGGAGACAAAAGCAATGGTATGATAGAAATGTAACAACTGGCCGATTCAAAAAAGGAGACCTGGTGCTCTTGTACACACTTAAGAAACATAAGAGAAAGCTCAAAAAACGTGGCCTAGGACCGTTTGTGATTAATGAGCTTACTCCAAGTGGTGCAGTGCGTTTAGAGACACTAGAAGGTGAGCAAATGCCTAACTTCATTAATGGAAGTCGTCTCAAGAAATACAATGAACCATTAACTGAAGCCATGCTTCAACAGATGCATGCTGCACAAACACGAAAAGAAGCACTTGACCTACTTAAACGTCAGGCTCAAGAGGAGGCTAAAGCTAGAGTTGCAAAAGCCAAGGAGCGTCGCAAAGCTTCTATGTTAGCCATACAGTTGGCTACTGATGAGCCATATGTCGAACCATTCAATATTCAAGTGTGCCTTCATCTTCATGAGACTACCTACTTTGTCTCTGCCTTAATTGACTCTGGTGCAGATTATAATGTTCTCTCGTTTGACACCTGGATAGCCTTGGGTCAACCACCACTTGTGCAAATTCCTGTGGACCTACGAAGCTTCTCCAGAGAAGATAACCCTATAGCGGGAAAATGTGTCATTATGATGACCATTCATCAGGATCACCAGCAGATGTCAGTGCCCTTTTATGTGGCAAGTAAGTCCAAGGCAGTAGTAGAGGTTGTTCTCGGTAGATCGTGGTTAAGTGCTACCAATTACTCATTAGATTGGAAGAATAGACAATACAAGTTGCAAATTGATTCTGATTGCATCTTGGGATCTGCTACACCACGAGCTTTATCGTGTCAAAGGGGTAATGTTTCTACCCTACACAACCCACAATCAAAATCTGCTCTTGAAGCTCCAAAACAAATGATGTGGATAATTGATGAGTACTCAAGTGAGGGCCATGGCTGGCATGTTCCAACTACTCTAGTTGCTGCTCAGAGAAGGCCAGGCAAGAAGGAATTATCAATGTGGCTACCCAAAGATGCGTACAAACTTGTACCATCTAGTCCAGTTGCTAAGCCTCTTAAGAAGCACATCATTTCCAAGCCTAAACCTCGGACTGTTCAATGGGTCCCAAAACATGTGCTCAAAGCACAAGGCTATTATGAGGGTGCAACAGCAATTTGGCTTCCAAAATGCCATGCTTTGCTAGGGGTAACAGAGTCTTTCAGAAAGATTCCAAATGCCACCCTTGATTTTCCATATCAGTGGGTGCAAAAGAAATCAACACAAACTCTTCAAGAAAGGAAAGGTGGCTGTGATAGCACCTACAAAACTACTTGTGTTGATCTTCCTAAAACATGTATTGAAACACCGGTTGTCCCGATTTCTCCTTGTTACACAATTCAACCATCAACTTGTGTACCTACGACATGTCCAAATGAGTCTCATTTGAGCATAGATTCTAGCATTTCAATGCCTAAAACCTCTTATCTTGCTCAAATTCCAAGACAATTGCTAAAGTTTCCACCTCTTAAAAAGGATATACCAAAAACGAAAGATAAGGCATTAACACTACAATTAAAGCTCTTTGGTAAATCAATGTTTGAATAATTTAGTTCCTTATGCCTTTAGAAGATGTGTTCTTTTTGAGATAATCTTGTTTTTGATTGGAATTGTCATGATGGATTTGAGTGTTCTAAATTTCATTGTTCTACGTTCAGATAACTCCTGATGGATATTTGGCGAGATACATGTCCACCATGCATTGACCCTGATAGTACTCGACCAGATCATCGCGGGGGTTATAGTGCTCCTCCGTTTCAAACACATTCTAGGTACTTCTATGCTCCCTTAGGTGAAAATTGCTGTGGGCATCACTTTGTCACGTTATTCTATCAACAGCATCACCCATTTCCACATTGTCAAGAGTGTGCACGGCTCATATTAGAAGAAACTTCACATATTTGTTGGATATGCCGCTCTTACTTTAGACGATATGGCACGGGCTTAATGAAGCAAATTGTGGGAGTTACACCCCAACGCCATAATCTTCTTAATGTGAGAATACGAGAGAGAGAGGACCAAATCAACGTAGATTACCCGAGGAGGTTCAAGCACAACAATGGAGGGATACAAGCCTAAATGACTTGCAACCACCGATCTTGCAAGCCCTCCTTCCCCAAGCCTCAACATGTCAATATTGGATAAATATGAGTACCTATATTGCGCAGTTCCAAAATTGAAACTGTCTGATTAACCTTCCCATAGAACCAATGCCATATTTTAGTGAGGAAGCACTCCTTCCTCTACTACCTTCTCCAGCGGGCCGGCAGGTTTTTATGAGGGGTTGTCTCTGCACCCTGAGGAAATTGATACCATCTTTCCAGCAGACGAGGACACGGATCCACCACCAGCGCAAGGGTAAGTTCAACGACTCCACAATAAGATCGACAAGCCAGGGCACTTTTCTCCCATTGGGTTTTTCCCCTCGGCTATATTCGGTGTTTGGCACCAATGGCAAATTTTATTCTTTTCTTTTCTTTTCGTGTTTGTTAATAAACATTTTGTAGAAATCTCCGTAAAAAACAAGAGCATCAAACACGCCCCAATAGTCCACATATCGTGCACACAAATTAGGAAGGGGGGAGACATGCTACGCTTACAAAGATCAAGGAGGAGCAATCTGCACAAAATCAGCAATGCATCAATGCAAACGAACAACATCAACAGGGCACTACAACAGGTGTATTCAAATCTTAATCTTTATTTCTTTATGTGCTCTTATCTTTCGAATATATGGTTTGCATGTTCACACAATGTTGGCTGGTTTAAGTTTTTGATTAGTTGTTAAAATATGGTGAGAAAATTCTAGAGTCTTAGAAGACTTAGTAACAGATATTTCTATCTAAAGACAGTGTAGGATATATACCAAGGGAATATGCCAAGTTCTTATGCTTTCAAGGTATATTAGTTATCCCTAGTGGTAGCTACCTCTTAGATATGAGCTAGGTGCTAGGAGTAATAATAATTTATAAAAAAATTATACCCTAAAAAAGAAATATGTACAAAGTGAATTGAGACATGAAGTGTCCACAGCCATGAGAAATGCTTGGTAGGACCTGGGGTTGTCTTAGCACCTTGGGGCGGCCGATGCCTTGGTTTTCATGGGGTGAACACTGATGTCGAAAAGCTTCAAAAAAAGACCTTTGAGGAATCCATCGCCTTGATGGATGTTGGTAGGACTCTGGGGTACACTATGGGCCCTCGAGACCGATGCCCTCATCTTCATGGGGTACTCCTTAGGTCATAAAAGAAAGAAAAAGGGTCTGTCACCCTTGAGAGCGGTCTTTAGATTCTCTTGGCGGAGGTCTCTTGGCCATTGCTTGGGTCTCTTTGGGATGGAACCTTAATCTTTATCACCTTCTACACACACATCAAAAAAAAAAATGAGTTCCAATCACCTTTGCTCATATTTAGGAGTAGGTTTGCCACTTAGGAATAACTTATATACTTGTAGGACATTGAGATTGCGGTCATAACTGGCGGTGTACAAAGCACACTTGCCTTTGCATAGCACTATCTACCACTTAAGTCTCACTTTGACTAGTCTTTACTCACCTATTTTAGTACTCATTAAAACTTTAATCAGCCTTGCACTTGTATGCTCACGTGTGAAATTATCAGCCTTGCACTTGTATGCTCACGTGTGAAATTATCATTGCTGGTTTTTCTTTTCTTTTCTTTTTTTTCAATAAGAGACTTTACTTGTATCCATTGTTTTTTTTTGTTGCAGCTCTTGCTACCACCGCGCTCGAGGACGTGCGCAAAATAGGAAGGGGGGAGTGTTGCATGACGAATGAAGATCAATACAAGGATGCAACAAAAAAGACACTTAGGGCTCTTGAAAAGAGTTCAAAGTTGTAGATGAATGTGGGAGAGGGCTTGACAATAATCCCACATGGGAACTTTTGGGAGTTCTAGAATTTTTGTATAAAAGGTGGCCCATTTGAGAGCTAGAGGGGACTCTTTGGTCATTTGGTTGAGAGGCTCATAGAGAGAGCTTGTTCCATAGCTCCTTCTCAAGTGCTCTCCCAAGGCTCTCCATCTCCATTCATGCTTCAATCTTGTACTCTCTATTCTTTACATTTTCAATGATATGAGGTTTTGGTCTACATACTTGCTAATCTAGATTTCTTAATGATGTTTTGATTTGTGAGTTGTAGAGTGCTTGTAATGAAGCTTGTGCTTGAAATAATGTGTAGTTGAGGCTTGTGTGATAGCTCTTTGCATATTAGGTTCCTTGCATAAGTTGCATTTGTGTGCTTAAGTGTAGCCTAATCTTGATGCTTTGATTATGTTAGATTGATGTGTTGATTGTGTTAGATTGATTGCTTGAGTGTTGAAGAAGGATTGAGTAGGACTAGAAGTCATTAGTATGTGGTTAACTCATCTTCTCCCATTCGGGATAGCCTCTATGCGCTAACCGGGTTGCATTCACGGATTGACAAGTGTGTGGGTTGGAGTGTAGCCTCCGCTATGCTATGATGTCCCAAGATTACACCTAATGTTGAAATGATAAATTTAGCATCTCTTACGATGCTAAATTTACAGTCAAATTTTGGATGGTCTAATACAAGTGTCACTGAACTCTTCAAGTAAGGATTTTTTGGAGATTACACCTAATGTTGAAATGATAAATTTTCAACTTGTATTTGACTAGATCTTAATAGTAACGATCAGATATTGCCATACTTGCAGGCTTTTGAAAGACCAGATATTGTCCCCGGCAACGAGATGCCTCCATCTCGTGCAGATGCCAAGAAGTTATTGAAATCCATAGGCATGGATTACAATAATATTCATGCTTGTCGCAATGATTGTTGCCTCTTCCGCCATGAATATGAGCATTTTGCAAGAATATCCCCATTGTGGCTCTAATAGATATAGAGAAGATGTTCAGCGGGAAGCTGTCCCGGTAAAGGTTCTTAGGCACTTTCCAATCATCCCAAGAATAAAAAGCATGTTCAGGTGCAAATCTATAGCAAGCTTGATGACATGGCATGCCACAACTCGATCCACAGATGAAGTGATGCGTGTGCCTGCTGATTCACCCACATGGAGACACATTTTGAAGAGAAATGGCCGGCTTTTAGGGAAGATCCTCGTAACCTCCGTCTTGGCCTAGCAATGGATGGTGTAAACCCTTTTGGTTTAAGGAGATCTTCATGGATCACATGGCCTGTTTGCCTTGTGAATTATAATCTTCCGCCATGGTTAGCAATAAAGAAAGGTCATTTGTTGCTCTCATTAATAGTTCCAGGAAAGTACAACGTGAAGAACATGGATGTATATTTGGCACCACTTATTGATGAGTTACGCACCTTGTGGAACGGAATTGAAGTGAAGGACATGTCAAAGCAGCAGAGTGGCCAAATACTTGCAAACTGTGCAAGGTATTCTCATGTGGACAATGCATGATTGGCCTGGCTATGGAGAATGCTCAGGTTTGTCTATATCAGGTTACAATGCATGTCCTGTATGTGGTCCTCGACTTGATTCAAGATACTCAAAAGCATTACGAAAGAATGTCTACCAAGGACATGTTAGGTATCTTCTAGAAAATCATGAATTGCGGGATGGTAATCTAGGAAGACCTCCTCCAAGTGCACTGAAGGCAAGCGATTGGAAGATCAAATGGGAGGAATGTGGCAACTTGGCATGTCCTGGGATGAAGAGGCTCTCTATCTTTCACCAACTCCCCTATTGGGGT
Source organism: Cibotium barometz (assembly GCF_041138505.1). Lineage (NCBI taxonomy): Eukaryota > Viridiplantae > Streptophyta > Polypodiopsida > Cyatheales > Cibotiaceae > Cibotium > Cibotium barometz. Next base: position 2,662,255 of record NC_141048.1, on the reverse strand, counting down.
GATCTCCTTATAAACCATTTGCTTGACCCGATGCATATGAAGCTCTCAAGCGACAGCGAGTACAAGATCGTTTAAGTTTCAGAAGGAATCGCACTACAAGAAATCTCCCATATCCAGAAGGTATGCAAGCTCTTCCGGACTTTCCCACAGGCTGGTTTAACTATAACAGAGGAGGAGGAGGAGCTTACAAAAGGATGCGATTGGCATGTAAGTGTTTAAGTTCTACATGTCTCTCTTTTTTTTCTCTACATGTCTCAGTGTTTGTTTGTCCATCAACACTCTTTATGTGCTATTTGTAGTATCACAAATATGGGGCGTTTTGGTCACATGGACGTCATTTTTTAGTAGAATGAATAGACCAAAGAAGAGCAACCTTTGATTGTGGTATCATAGCACAGTTTGTTCAAGAAAGTCGTGCAAGTGCAAGTGATGATAACACAATTACTGGAATGCATGATTACTTTGGAACCATTCAAGACATATTAAAGGTTGGCTTTAGAAGTTTTGAGTTGTTTATCTTTGATGTGAAGTGGTTCAAGGTAATCACAAATGGGCCACATGCAACTGTACGTAGAGACAAGAGTGGCCTCATCCAAGTGGACTCCACAAAGGTATGGACCGATCAGCAAGATACTTTTGTGCGCCCAGAGCATTGTGAGCAGGTTGTCTTTAAAGCGGATCCAAAAGATCCATGCTGGCTATTTGTGGTTCAAGTCGCCCCCTGTAGTAGTAAGCAAATTTTTGAAGAATTTGAGCTACAACAAGGTGATGTGGATTCACAGGGTGGTGGGGAGCAGCAAGAACAAGCCGATATCAACAATGAAGAGGAGCAAGCAAATGAAGAGGAGCAACTAGAGCAAGATCCAAATGAAGAGGTGCAAACCAATGAAGCTAGAAAACATGTTGAGGAAGAAGACATAGATGATGAGGACATCCTTCATCAAGGGACTTTTAATGATGAGGATGCTGAAATGTACAGACATAGATCTCTTTGGGGCTACTGATCTTAATGAAGATGATAGAATAGATAATGATTTTTAAAATGATATATCTTAATGATTATGCAAATAGTTATGACATATTTGTAATGATTTTATGACATTGAAGGTGCAAAGTGATATGGTTTACCATTGTTGTTTAGGAAAGTTAATGTTTGTCATATGGTCCTTTCATTGTTTACCATTGTTAATGTTTATCGTCATAATCACTAGTGCAGGTGCAAATTGATATGGTTTTACCATTGTTGTTTATCATTGTTAATGTTTGTCATATGGTTCTTTCATTGTTTACCGTGCAATTTTCATTTCGCACAAGTTTGTCATATGGTTTTTGGTCCAACAGGCCATGGGTGATGACTCACCGCCGCCGCTCGACTACAGTCCTGATTTCTCATTTAACCCTACACCGCAGGGCATGAGTCCCCAGCAGTTATATGGTTTTCTCTCGTCCATGACTCCAGAGTAGAGAGCCATGGCTCAGAGTTATTGGGGTTCTGGAGCAGGGACATCTGCCTCACCATCTGGCTTCCCGACGCCAGTTCCCACACCCGTAGGTACGACAGCAACTCCCACACCTCATACCAGATAGCCTTCCACTCCTCTTACAGCTCGATCTACCACCTCTTCACATAGACGTCGCTCACGTAGTAGGTCTTCAAGGGAAGGTTGTTGTGGTGGTAGTGCCACAGATGCTATGACACCACCACGTGAGCGTCTTCAGGGTGAGGTTGTTGTGGTGGTAGTGCCACAGATGCTGTGACACCACCACCACCACCACGTGAGCATCATCCTTCGCTCTCATCTATTGATAGCACACCCATAGGTTCACCTTCCACTCCCTGGGATGCACATGACCATGACAACAGCAAGATATACACAATTAGGGATGGGGCACCAATAATGAATAGTGCAGGGAAAGCAATGAAGACACGCATTCGACAATTGTGCACTATACAGTTTCACAACTCTGTCATGACTAAATGGGATCAGCAAGATAAGGAGAAGAAAAATTACATAAATACAAAGATAAAGCAAGAGTTTCAACCATCTGACCCTATGAATGTCGTCTCTAATGAGTGGATACAGTATACAGCTCGCATTTTGATGGGGCATCGTAGGTCAGAGGCGAGGAAGTCAATATTAGATAAAATGGGAAAAATCCCTCAAAATGGGAATGTATTTAAAAAATTTGTTTTGGCCATAACTTGAACATGCAAACTCCAAATTTGTCGGACAAAGTAGATCTAGATTCTACTTTTCAAGCTCTTTCCAATGATATGTCACATGAATATGTTTTGACAAACTTTTGGATGAGTTTACCATACCCCCACTTTTTTCATGAAAATAGGATTTTTCTCACTTTATCTAATATTGACATGAGGGATGCATTTAGAGAGGGGAAAGAGAAACCTGTTTGGCTAGATGACAGGGAGTGGGAAGCCATTGCTCAGGAGCTCACAGAGACACCAGAGAGGTTTCAACAACAAAGAGAGGCGGCAAGGGCAAGACTCCAAACAATAGGGGCTTCTCATCTTGGGAGTGGTGGTTACAAAACCATGCGCCATGAATTCATAAGTATTTGTAGCAATTTTATTTATCTAAATGTATGTATGTGGGCTAAATGTTGATTTCTAAAAGTTGTAGTTGTTAATCGTTTGTGTAGGAGTTGGCCATGAATCGCCCACCAAGTAGGTGAGAAGAGAAGTACGCTCACAAACATGGCCTTGTGGCCTTATTTGAGATGCTTGAAGAAGAAGGAGAGATCGTCAATTGGGAGGCATTACCATAATGTAAGATGACCTTCAAACTATTGGTATATGATCAAAATATTCTTGAGTATTAATGTTTAATTTAATTCCTTGTTTATCTGAAAAATAAAAAAACGAGCACTGTTGTCTTTTGTGCTCTATTTTAGACAGAATGGTGCTGTCTATTTACTGCTATTGAGTCCTGTTCATTGCAGGCAGCCAGGCAACAGCTGGCAACACTATGCTATCTTAAAAAAAATTCTGCTATAGCGTCAGTATATTCCCCGGTATAGGTACCGGTACAGGCACCGGTATAGTTGCCGGTATATGTGCTAGTATACATACCGGTATTGTCGTCGGTATAGGCGTCGGTATAACGTCGGTATAGACACTGGTATAGACTCCGGTATACGTGCCGATATAGAGGCCGGTACAGACGCCGGTATGCTCGTCGGTATAGACGCCGGTATGCTCATCGGTATAGACACCGGTGTAACGTCGGTATAGACACCAATATAGGCACCAATATTTTTCCCCGATGCTTATACCGACGTCGTCGTTCCGGCGCAGATACCGACGTTTATACCAATATTGACAGGGCTTTTTTAGACCCTATTCAATGACGTCAGTATAAGCGCCGGTATTAGGCTATCATGTAGTAGTGTGTGAAGCTAGAAAACGGAAGGTAGATTTACACATTCGTATTCCTGAAGAGTATGGCATCTCTAAAAAAACCCATCCTACTAATGCACAATCTGTCCAAGCTCGTAAGATAGCTAAGGAGAAAAATGTAGATTTTTGGGTTGATGGGCATCTCTATCCAGTTGACCCTCCATTAAGAGCAAACCCTCCTTTCCGAAATTTATCATCTTTTATGCAATTTGTTCGTCAAGGAGAGCTTGGCTTGTTAGGATACTGTAGAAGATTGACTACAAGTAGAGCTTGGCAAACCCATATTCTGCAATCTCAATTGCAAGCATCACAATTCAGCCTTTTACAATGTCAAAGAAGGACTTAAAACATCATCAGATAAAATGAAAGAGATTCTCGCAGAGAATGTGGAGAAGGAAGCAAAGATTCAAAGGCTACAGGAACTTATCAAACGACTCAAAGCACCGCCAAATGGTGCTCGTCGTCGTGAATGCAAAAAGACATTGGCTGGTATAGAAACTCTTGCGTTAAAAGGTGGAGCACAGAAGAAAAGGATTCTTACAACAAAGTAAGTAACATAAACTTTCATTATGCACTCAGTGGTTTAAACAAAATAGTCATGATTTGTGCTCTGCCAGAAATTTTCTGCAAACAAGAGGTGTGTGGTTCTAATGAAGAGGGATGGAAGGATTTGGTCAAAGCCATTCTGAATACCAAGGATATTCTCTCAATTATTACTGACCCTCGTCATCCTAAAATACGCCAAGCTATTGTCAGCAATGTAGTGAGCGAGATTACCACCTCCATCGATTCTTCATTAATTCAACATGCTTGTGATGCAGTTGGAATCAGCATGAAAGGGCACCAAGCAATCGTGTAAAAGATGCATTTCTAAGACAAGGAATCACTGGCACTTTATTTCCTACACTCAAGGTGATTCACAATGTCAAGCGTATCAATAATGATGATGTGCAGCAAGCTATAGGATAATTTTATCACATTGAGGACACACTAACATCAGAGATAGGGTCGAGTAGAAAGAAAATCAAGACAACAAGTACAGAATTTCACTATGATGTTTACAATAACATCTTTGTTCATATTGAGAGACTAAAACAAGCTATGGTGAAGTTCTATGGTCTTTCACCAGAAGGTGAGAACTTGCAATTGCTACTATTCATGTTTTTCAATAGAAAATGAAGACGATTATTTTGTTTTGAATATTGTAAATTATCGTTTATTTGCAGTTTTGGGGAGCACACTTTCATTTGTGCTCAAGCTAGATGAGTGTCAAATTGTGAAAGGTCAGAAACTGGAACGTATGAGCATTACGCTCATGAATGAGGCCATGATTTGTGCATGGGAAAAGACTACCAAACCAAGTTTTAGTGTACAATTTGAGAAAGAGGTCTGGTGGCTTGGTGCATTCGAGGTACCGAAGGAGACACATGAGGTATTGACATGGATGTTTGGAAGGACTCCCTGGATAACAGATGTAATCAAAAAGCAAATTGATGATCAACTTTTAAATGTAGAAAACATGGGAAAGTTCAAGATGGATTGGCATCTTGGGGGAGATTTGAAGACAATTAAATGCATGATGGGTTGTGCTCAAGGCGTGACATCAAGATGGCCTTGTCCATACTGCAATGCTTACATTGATATTCCTAGGTAGAAAAAGACAAATGGAAAAGGTATACAAAAGGTTGGTTCTGTTGGAATAAACTGGTGTTTTAACCTTGACCTTTTCTAATTAAATTCTATTGTCATGTGTACAGCACGTAGTTTATGCGCATGGTGCGTATTTCATGAACAAGTATGGATCGCTCGACATGTGGAGTACCCAAGGGATGTAGAAATCACATTATAAAGTAAGAGGGGTTTATTTCAAAAATACAAGACATGGAGATGGAGCTTCTGCAGGAGGAACATGTACAAACTATCTACAAGAGATGTTCAATTGGTTTTATTGCACAACCTTTGGAAGGGTATTGTTTAGGGAGCGGGCCCAACAATCTAAGCTTGTGCAAGAGGCACGCAAGGCTGCAAAAAGTCATGCTCGGTTTGAATGGTTGCAGACCAATGCTCCCCATAGGCATGGTGTTGGCATGCACGAATGAGGAGACAAGGGAGGCGTTGGGTTGTGCACGCACCAGCATAAATCTAGATGTAATAAGGCTAAGAAAATAAGTTTAGTTAGGTTTTTTGCCCTTTAAAAAAACTATTAATAGTTCCTTCTCTCACTTCATTTTCATTTCACTTTTAGAGAGCTTAAGCTCAAGATCTACGTAGACACCCACGTAAGGACACCAACACATCACCACGTTAGCATAGTTGTACATGGATATGGCACGCACCAAGAACACCGCACGTGTTACCATGCCTTCACAAAACACAGTGCAAGGCACCCAGAACGACCACATACTAGCGACACCACGGAAGAGAGTGACCCCTTGATTCTAGGACACGCCCAATGGGATCACCAGGAGTCCAACCTCCCACAGCAACACCAACGCACACACATGCAGGCCCTTCTAGTGGGAGAAAGCGTGTGAAGAAGACCCCACAATGCAGGCCCTTCTAGTGGGAGAAAGCGTGTGAAGAAGACCCCACAATGCAGCCAACCCAGAGATCAAGACAGAGAGGCCGATGATGAGCAATTCGACTAGGTTGGTGAAAACATTCCTACATTGCGCAGCACCATAGGTGGCAAGACCCTAATACCAGGATAGGGTCCCCTACCTACCCGGGAGGAACTTGATACACAGGTACCACAGCAACAGGAGGAGGAGAATTCAGACTATGAGAGAGACCAAGAGGAGGTTCGTGCAAGTGCGCGCAAGCGTAGAAAGGTCAAGTTCTTCAAGCCAAGGAAGTCCCAACCTCACCAACGCACTAACACAACACAGAGAGCTCCAAGGAGAAGGATGCGCCAAGGGCATAGGGCTCTACAAGAAATCAAGTTTTATCAGAGGAACACTAAGTTGCTGATAAGAAGAGCCCCTTTCACTCGCACAGTGAAGGAGATTCTCCAACGATATAGAACAGAGTTCCGTGTGCAGGGGATTGCCCTTAAAGCATTGCAAGAAGCCTTCGAGGCTTACCTTTTTGGGCTTTTTGAAGACACCAACCTCCTTGAAATACATGCAAAGAGGATTACCATATCTGCCAAGGACCAGCAACAGCTAGCTCGACGCATTCGAGGCAAGCGAGACGACACGATCTAGAGATCTTAGATGTTAACCTTTTTTTTGAAGCAACTCTTTTGTTTCAAACCCCCCTTTGTAACAAGCCTATCTGGCTTTCATTTGTAATCTTCTGATTAATTAAAATTTTAAGTTTCTCTTACAATGTCTCGGTGTCATCATGTTTGTTTAACATGGAGTGTCTATCATGTGCCAGTTTGTCACCCAAGGCATCCGAAATGCTCCTGGAGGACTAAGGAAGCTGTGCCAGAACATTACAAATTTGGCCTCTGCAATGGCGATGTAGGCTCAAAATTCGCATTGTTCTGGCACTTCTCCCCTAGCCACTCAGCATCATTTCTGATGCATTTATAATGAAGTTGAGCACACTAATTGTGAGAAACAGTAGTTTATAGGATAAAAACACCTTTAATCATGTGTAAAAATATAGTGTTTATCATCTAATGCATCAGAATTGCTCCTGGAGGACTGGGGAAGCTATGCCACAATAGTGCGAATTTAAGCTCTGCAAAGCGGCGTGCAGGCTCAAAATTGGCACTGCTCTCCTATCCACTCAGGATCATTTCTGATCCATTTATAATGAAGTTGAGTACACTAATTGTGAGAAACAATAGTTTATAAGATAAAAACAGCTTTAATCATGTGTAAAATTACATTGTTTGTCATCCAATGCATCAGAATTGCTCCTCTGGAGGACTGGGGAAGCTATGCAAGAATAGTGCGAATTTAGGCTCTGCAGCGGCGGTGCAGGCTCAAAATTCACACTGTTCTGGCACTGCTCCCCCAGCCACTCAGGATCATTTCTGATGCATAATGAAGTTGAGTACATTAATTATAAAAACGATAATTTACAAAATAAAAATACCTTTGATCATGTGTAAAAATACATTGTTTGTCATCTAATGCATTAGAATTGCTTCTGGAGGGCTGGGGAAGCTATGCCAGAACAGTGCGAATTTGGGCTCTACAGCAGAGCGGTGCAGGCTCAAAATTCACACTGTTCTGGCTCTGCTCCCCCAGCCACTCAGAATCATTTCTGATGCATTTATAATCAGGTTGAGTACATTGATTATGAGAAACAATAATTTACAAGATAAAAATACCTTTAATCATGTGTAAAAATACATTATTTATCATCCAATGCATCAGAATTGCTCCTGAAGGACTGGGGAAGCTGTGCCAAAACAGTGCGAATTTGAGCTCTACAGCAGCGGTGCAAGCTCAAAATTTGCACTGTTCTAGTTGCACTACTCCCCCAGGCTCCCAGGGTCATTTCTGATGCATTCACAAAAACATTGATGGTACAAACTAGAAAAAACTATGATATACTTAATGAAAACAAGTTTGCAAAAATTGTATTATATTCATAATAAGAAGTGATACATCATCTTTACAAAAGCTTTCTTACAATATTGAGCTTTCCTGTTATTGGGTAGAGTGTGCTCAAGGAGTGATTGGGCTATTTCTTGAGGATCCTCTATGCCTATGCTTTTGGCTATACCTATATGAGCCACTACAAGACAATGCTGCCATACACGCGTTTCATACACGCGATAAATTACGAACGCGTGTATGGTCGCGCCTGTATTTGAATAGAATCGGGCGCGTGTATTTTAGCATTTAAGTTTGTGTGTATGTTTGCATTTATCAACGCGTGTATAAACGCGTTTATATACACGCAGTAATACACGCATCTATACACGATAATATTCACGGGGTAATACTCGCTATTATACACGGATAAATACACGCTACTATACACGGATTAATACACGCATGGCAGAGAAAAACTGAAGAAAAACTGAATTCCTTTACAAAATTAAAAATTATTTTCCTTAAACCATCTCATAGTACATTACAATATACACCATTACACAATCCCACTACATGCATTTACAACAATGAAATATATTCAAAAATAAATCATGCATATGAGATGATAGAAATGTCATCAATTTAGAACATACAGTGACGGATTGGTTAGGGTTCGATCTCATCTTCAATAAGATCCATCCTTGCCAAACGATCAACATCAATATCCATTTGATCAATTGGTAAGGCTACGATTAAATTTATTCCACTATCGATATTCTGTACTCCATTGATAATGGTATCGATGTCCTGATCATCCTCATCAACATCACCATCATCCTCAATGGTAGGGTCATTCTCATGATCATGAGAAATGGCATGCTCATCCTCATTATCATGATCATCTCTTATTTCTTGATCATCGATCACAGCATCTTCAATGGCATGTTCGACATCATCTTCATTGCGGCTTGTTACATCCTCCATATGCTCCATATCAGTGAATGTATTATACATCACTTTGGAACGTGGTGCAATAGGGATGACGTACCACCATTTGATGTCATGCACCATTGGTAGATAGATAACCTACTCAAATACACACAGTACAGTAATTAATTAGCATATCAAAAGTCAAGGGATACGCGAGCTTAGATATATATGTACATGAAACACATTAGTAAAAAAATGCATACCTGCTCACATTGTTGTGGCAATACGAGCCTATCTTTCTTTGTTTGCCAGAACTTTGTAGAGTCAATAGTTACATATCCACTTGCATGGTGTTTTATCGTTGCATTAGGCCCTTTTTCCACCACGTTCATTTGCCATTTGACATCCAAAACATACACAAAGAAGCGACGAAAGTCAAGCCTAAATATGTCTTGGATTATGCCACAATAATCATCCATTTTTCCATTAGCTCCCTCAAAGCTACTAATGACACCGCAATCTTGTGTATTTCTCTTTTCATCAATTCTTTTTGTTCAAAAATGCTTGCCTTCACACCATATAGCATTGAACATAGTGCACTGGACCAAAATAGAAGCAATATTTGTGTAAGCAATGTGAATAAATATTAAAAGCAAATCACTTACAACTAATGCAAAACATTAGTTCTATGTACCTTTGACATGCATCCTCGTGCATACTCCCATTCTTCCGCCGTGATATTCAGCCCCTCGTCGCTCTCTGTTCTCTCCATTTCCTCATGCAACCAATCAACATGGATATCATTCGGAAGTGTTGCTAGATGCTTAGGGTACACCTTCCGAGAGCCATGTTGCCTCCGAAAGAGAGCTCTTTCTACTTGCCTGCTTGTCTTTGCATCCTCATATCTTGTAATCCGTCTGCTCATCACATCACTATTAAGGATACAAGTGAAATTGAGATCATCAATCAATGTTCTGTCAATTACTTTACTCTGTCCTTTTCCTTGAGGCACAATAGAGGTCATCCTCAAGTCCTCTTCATTGCTCCATAGTCGTGGCAAAGAGCTGTCCACCTGACCAAGAAATTCTAAAATATATACAAGAGACTCTTGTATCAACCAACCCTCGGCCATGCTTCCTTTAGGCCTTGCACTTTGCCTCACAAAGTCTTTTAAGGTCTTCATGAAGCGCTCTAGGAATAACATCCAGCGTGCATGCACAGTACCACATAAAGCAATTTCGTCCACTAAATGCACAATGAGATGTAGTTGACTTGTGAGAATGGTTCGTGGAAAAGTCTCCTCTACCAAACAAACCACTGCCACTGCCATAACACGCGCATCATCCAACGTGGCTGGATCAATTGCTTTGGAACTAACATATCTGAAAAATAAATAAATAGTACGTTATACCTCATGCATGTTCATTTTGCAAGGTATAATGAAGGGTGATCTGAGCATGGGTTTTACATACCTCACAAGCTCGCCCATCTTATAAATACATTTTTTCAAACTCTTATTTGCACAATGGTCGATGCTGGTAGGTAGTATGAACTGCGCACATAAGAGCACATTTATGGTTTATGGCATTACAAAATTTAATTTCAACGTATGTACAAGACTTGGAAAACACTTACTTGAAGCATCTTGTGCCAATCGTGGGACTTCAACCCATATAGTTGCTCAACGCCTCTTTTCTTAGTGGTTATAAAGGCTCCCTTCAATGATCTCATGCATCCAGTGGGAGTACCCAAAGTGGTGATGGCCTGCTTTACCTGCTTCTCCTCTTTCTTTGATATAATCCATGGTGCAGGTGGAAGACGAACGTGCCCACCCACCTCTCGTGGCCAAGCTTGACGCATACGTCCTGCGACCCGCAAGTCCTCACGTACGCTAACATTGTCTCGTTTACCAGTAATATGTTCCCAAATACCAGATCCCACATTCTTGAAGATGTGCATGGGATCAAGAAGATGGTTGATCTTAAGATGGGTCCAATATGGCAGCCGGAAAAAAATGGAGTACCTACACAAGGGATTGCTCTATGTGACCTTTAATCCAATTAGAGACTACACAAAACAAGATTGAAAAAACATCACTATACCTGTTCATGCCATCTGGAGGAAGAATAGTTGTAGACTCCCAAATACGCTTCCAATCTTTTGCACGAAGTGTTTGTGGAGGAATGTTACTCTTACTAGCAACATATTTAGGATGATCTGAGGGGAGAAATCGATGATGATTATCGAATATAGTCTTACACAAACCATCAGCATACTCATGTACTAACGAAGGGCCACAAACAGGACATGCATGTTTACCCGATGTTTTCAAACCTGTTAAAATATAAATAAAAGTTAGAATAATAAAGTCAAACCGTCTAATTAATATATATAGCCAATAGTAATAGAGTAGGGAGGTAATTAGAATTCTTACCAGAACAACCGCTGTATCCTGGAAAGTCATGCATTGTCCACATCAACACTGCTTTTAAGTCGAAGTGTCGAGAGGAGGGAGGCCTACTAATGTCCACCACCGCAACACCTCTCCATAGTTCCTCCAACTCATCAATCAGTGGTTCAAGATAAACATCCATATGCTTGACTTTATGTTTCCCTGGAATTAGAAGGGATAACATAAGATGTCCCTTCTTGATCGCCATTGATGATAGAAGGTTGTAATTCACCAACACAACTGGCCACACGCTGTATGCGGTGCTTTTCAAACCAAATGGATTCACTCCATCCATACCCAGGCCAAGTCTCAAGTTTCTGGGCTCTGTTTTAAAGCTGGGCCACTCATCTTCAATATGCTTCCAAGCAGGAGTGTCTGCGGGAATTCTCCACATGCCATCATCCGATCGATGTGAGGAATGCCATGACATGAGCTCTGCTATGGATTTGCACCTGAACATGTGTTTGATGCGAGGAATTATAGGAAAGTGTCGCAAGACTTTACGAGGTACATCAAAACTCTTCATATCTGTTCTGTACCTTGCTTCACCACAAGTGGGACAATGTAGAGCCTCCTTATGCGTCCCACGAAAGAGAATGCAATCATTGACGCATGCATGTATTTTATCATAATCCAGTCCTCCAAGAGATGTCACATAGCGCCTCGCTATGTCTCTTGAGGTGGATAGTCTATTTTCCTTTGGAAGCATGTTTGATAATAGCCTGCATCCAATATCATCAATTATAATTAGTCTTAAATCCTAAACCTTAAACCACTAATTCAAATTTGTAAGTTAGAATGCTTACTTCAACAATGCGTCAAGACTTGCATTGCTCCATCCATAAACTGTTTGTATATTAAGTAGTTGAAGTGAAGCACGTAAAACAGAGAATGTGCACCCTTCAAACACCGGTGTCGATGAAGCCTTATAAAGATGCTCTTGTTCCATATCATCATCGTCCATACCTTTGGGATCATCCTTAAAAAGATTCCGCACCATATCATCAAGCACCTCCTCTTCCACAACTTCGTGGGGTGCAGGGCTATTGTCATATCTTTCCCACTCATCTCTGACAATAGATCCCGAAGCTTCAGCATCATCTCGTCGACGCTTTACGTGCTCTCGTCGCGCGTAGGGTACCATGTTAGGGTGTGGTACTGCATCCTGCTTCAATTTATCAAATTATATGTTACAACTCTATTAATTTAATTTGGATACCATGAGTCATTTGAATACCATCAATTTACATCTACTCACCTCTAAACTTGTTTGATTCCATTCTCCATACATGGAGATGTGATTCAAGGTAATTCGACGTGCTCGTACAATGCATCCTTGACATCGATTACACATACATTTGATCCGTTGTCCCAACCACACATCGCGATTACGATGACGCATTGTCTCATCTTCCCCAGAACTGCTTGAAGAGGTTGATGACATCCTGTGTACAAATCAGAAAACACAAAATCATTATATGCTTTTAATGAAAGCACAAAAATCGTGTGTATTGACGCGGCTATTTCCTAAAAATTGCGTGTATTAACGCGACTACTTCCTAAAAATCGCGTGTATTCACGCGGGTAATGTCTGCAAAACGCGTGTATAAACGCAGCTAAAATATCATACACGCGAATATACACGCATTTATAAACGCGAATATAAACGCGACGGTATGTTTAAACTAAAAATAGCCCGCCTTCCCCAAATATAGATTTTGAACTAAGAAATCGACTCTGCTTGCGTTTTCGCCTGTTTTCGCCTCTTCCAACAGCAAGGAGGGAGCAGAGAAAGGAGCACACACACGGGAGAAGGAGGGAGCAGAGAAGGAGCAGAGAAGACTCACTTTTTCAGAGGTGAGTCACTTTGTCCTGTGCCTGGTCTCTTTCGTCAGATTTGTTTATGCTATTTGCTCTTTGCTCTTTGGGTTTGTCCTTTTGCTTCTGTGCACACGATTGGGTTACTGCATCCTGACAGGGGCGACAATGGTTGGTCCTTTTATAAGGACACTCTGTCTTTGTCGGGGGTCGGTCTTTTCGAAAAAAAATTTCGCAGGTCGCGTGTAGAAACGCGTGTAAAAGCGCGTGTAACCTGTCTGCAGAGTCTACGCGGATATACACGCGTTTCTGGACGGGTGTATACACACGTTTTTTGACGGGTGTATACACGCGTTTCTGCACGAGACTGCGGCGTTTCAGATTTCATGATTTGCAGGCAACACAACTGACTTGAATGATGATATTTGTGTGAGTCAAGAGACAGCCCATGATGTACATGAAGATGTTTGTTGCAGGTTCTTTATGGATATTCCAGGTTCTTCATCCGATCCATTTGCGTATAGCAATTGGCTGATGGAGATGCTGAATCATTTTGGGCGCCAACCTGGTCTGGTTGAGCTTACAGAGTATATGTATGCCCATCCCCCTCCTTCCCTGCCTGGTGTCTATACCCCTACCGCGAGTATCCAGGGCACTCCAGTGCCGTCTATTCCTCCAAGTCCGACGAGACGGCATGCAGCTTCTCCTCTTCCACGTCCACCGAACGAGGAGACATACCTCGTCCCAGACACACTCACGTACACCCTCACAGCCACCATCACGTGCTCCCTCAGAGCCACCGTCACGTCAGGGCTCACAGCCACCGTCACATAGACAATCCCCCAGTCGTGACTCCACCCGCAGCAGTAGGAAGAGTGGGAGTGGAGGATGCGGGCGGGTGCTTTGGTGGGGGAGGTGGGGGAGGTGGGGGAGGTAGTAGGGCACGCGGTGAGAGAGGAGATAGAGAGAGAAGAGTTAGAGGAGACAGTTCGGAAGAGGAGGAGATGAGAGAGATAGAGAGAGTGGTCTGCTATGATGTGACGGATAGGGGCGGGATAGTGATGGATGCGAGGGGGAGGGAGGTAATGGAGTACATGCGTGGGGTAGTATCAAACTTATATAGAAATTGTTTTATTAAATTTAAAGATCAAAATAGCCGATTAGTTGGGGAGGTGATAGAGGCTGTACATAGTCGGTACCCCAATCCCCCACATGCTACATTCTCGGATGTAGCATGTACAGCCGATTAGTTGGGGAGGTGATAGAGGCTGTACATAGTCGGTACCCCAATCCCCCACATGCTACATTCTCGGATGTATGGGGAAGGACGCGAATAAGGGAGATCTTAAGTAATAAAAGATCTCACCTTAAAAAACTCGCGTACGATGACCGGCTAAATGTAGCTGCGGGTGGCTATCCTGCCGAGAAACCTGCCACCACTGCGCACAAACGCGAGTGGAAGGAGGCAAAGAAACGAGCAGAGGGTGGCGTGAAGAGCAGGCAGCATGTGGAGGCACGACGGATCCAGATGGAGACCATTGGATCTTCGCATTTCGGATCTGGCGGCGTCGAGTCATGGGAGGCAGAGTTCGTAAGTATCTTGCCACTTTATTTGATTGTTTACTTAATTCATTGATTCTATGATTGTTTTAATCTTACAAATTGTGTTGATTATGATACAGCGCGACGGGTTACGGGGAGGAAGCCCACAACCCACGATACTGCGTATGCTCGTCGGCATAGCAGACGTGACACGTAGGCCATCTTCAGAGCCGAGGGACGTATTACAGACGCGCAATTTGAGATGGCCATGAGACCATACGGTCGACAGGTACTTGAAAATTCTAAACGAATGGTTTTGGTTTATTGAATTGCATATATATATACTTATATACTATATATTACTTGAACAGGCACAAGCTGCTGATGATCCACCGACCGCCGCTCGGACATTCTGACCGATGTGAGCTCATCTGAGCATGGAGGGAGCACCGAGTCATCATCTGGGTCTGAGTAGTACTCAGACTTATAGTATCACATTCCATATTGAGGATGTGATTGTATATATTTTTTTGTAAACTCAAGCCATGGGCTACTTCGAGAT
The DNA here is from genome assembly GCF_041138505.1 of Cibotium barometz. Taxonomy (NCBI): domain Eukaryota; kingdom Viridiplantae; phylum Streptophyta; class Polypodiopsida; order Cyatheales; family Cibotiaceae; genus Cibotium; species Cibotium barometz. Next base: position 2,647,034 of record NC_141048.1, on the reverse strand, counting down.
ATGGACTCCCTTGTATACATGTATGAAATTTTGATAGTAATATTGAATTGATTAATCGATAGTATTACATTCATGTCTGTCTTGAATCGTGTATTGACAATGTATGCATTCATGTCGTTCTTGTCTTAATCTCCCTCATGCATATGTTCTTCGTGGATGGTCTAATGGGATGGTCTAATGCACAAAAAAACAAAACCAGAGAGTGCTATTGGGTGCTGGAATGCTGGAACAGTATTCAAGCACCAAATAGCACTCTCTGGATTTTTTTTTGCTCTCTGTTCGCGTGTATAAATGCGTCAGAACTGCTAAAACTCGCGTGTATCTACGCGGATACCCTGGAAAATACGCGTGTATTAATGCGTCAAAACTGGTAATTACGCGTGTATAAGCGCATCTAAATTAAAGAAACGCGTGTATAGACGCAGGTATAAACGCGTCTGAGACATTTGAACTGAACAGGACGCAGCTATACACCCGTGTATAAGCACGTCTAAAATAAGAAAAAGCGTATATAGCCGCATGTATCAACGCGTCTGTAAAAAGAACGCGGCTACACACCCGTGTATACGCGCGTCTGAGAGGTGCTATACACGCGCTTTTACACGCATGTCTCTAGCCGCGATGATACACGCGCTGATACACGGGCCCGCTACTTTTTTTCACAAGTCATTTTTAGCGGCTAGGAGCGCGGGTATGAGCCCGATCCCTTGTAGTGAGCAAGAAGCTTACCCCTAAATCCAGAACCAAAAACATCAAAGGAAAGGGATTTTTTAATCAGAACTATACATTTGGTGCTCTCTGTGCCATAGAGACTACACAGAGCACCTTAGAGAGGGCTTTCAAAAAGAAGAGAATGAAGGCAGATTGAGGGGTGTAGTCCCTGTGGATAATGGCAATGCCATCCAGAGGAAGTCGACCAAGATAGTGTGCCAACGCAACATCATGTCCATGGACCTTGGCCTGGTCTCTGCTGTCACCGCCTCTCTCAGCAAGTGCGTCAATTTCAACCACCCTCTGCAATCAAAAGAAAAATCAAAATATTTTCCTATACATAATTACAAATGTTTCTAGGTTGTAAAAGGTCGATTATTACCTCTTACTCAATGTCTTCTTTTGCCAAAGTGCTGGTGGGGGTGGAGAGGTCAATCGAGAACTTAGCCTCATCCTTTTTTGGTGCTTTGGTCTCCTCCATCACTCCAGTATAGCAAGGGTATCCTTTTCAGCCTCTAGCTTGTCTTGTAAGGTTGTGAATTCCTCCTGTGGAACTAGGGCTTGCTCCGTGGTCTCAACCACAGTTTCCTTGACCAAAGCAACTGTCTCTACGATAGATTCTCCAAGGGGTAATATAGCACTATCTAGGTGAGGACTGAGGTTGGACATATCAAGGTCCACCTCACATCGCATGCATATAATGCCGAAGCATTCATCCATTCTCAAGCCAGCTGCCTTTTCAAGGTCATGAAGAAATAGGTGTTCTTCACCTTCCACCACCATAATGGTGCTCAAGAGATTGATCTCAATCTATGGCAGCACCTTGCTCTCCTCGTGTGGGGAAAATGGCCCCGTATCTTCTACTACATTGGGCTGTTTGGCTACAGATTGTGCACCCTCTCGAAAGTGCTCTGATGCAAGCTGCTCTTCCCCACAGCAGCACTCGTTCCTACTACCTTCACTTCCTTGTCATCCCCCCTCAAATACCCTGCCAACTGCAATGCAGGCATCTCCACCTTCTCATCCGAATCCTCATCATTGATGAGGAACAGGGATTTCATTAACGTCTTCACAATTTCGTGATCACGTTAACAAAACCTATTGTTAACATATTCAAACTTGTGATCAAAACCTATTGTTAACATATTAAAACTTGTGATCATATTGTATATTCACATGACCTGAGCAATGACCTGCCAGAACCCACTAGTCCCGTAACACCTCCGGGCTTTTGGTTTTCCCGGCGGGCCCGCCGAGATAAGCAGTTATCTTGGCGAGCCCGCCGAGAAAACCAAAGAACACCGACGGGGTTCTATTCTGTTTATAAACACTGCCCAACACCCATCGTGGAACTTTTGGGGAGATAGTCCTTGTTTTGGGGGCGTGATATCTCTCCTCAAAGTACTTGTACAGCTCTCGAGTTGCTAGAAGTGTCCTCTTGGGAAGAACATCCTTATCTTAGGGGCTATCATCTTTCCATGTAGGCACTCCTAAGAGCCACTCGTCCTTAGTTCTTTGAATTGGGGGCAGGGTGTGGTTCGTAGCTAATACTTGCGGAGATTTAGGGACAAATTTGGAGTCATTCAGCTTTGCATTTGAGCTACGTAGGTAATCTACCTCATTCTGCTTTATGAATGGTTTGATGGAGCCAAGAGTCCTGCTTAGGGACTTGTATTGGTTCTTGATACTTGATATAGTTTAGAGTAGACAAGGGTCTATTGTCCTATACTAGAGTATTGGGCAAGCATAGATCTTTGATTTTCTTTGTGAATGTTAGAGAAGGTCTATTGTCCTATACTAGAGTATTGGGCAAGCATAGATCTTTTATTGTGTAAAGTATCCTTAATTGGGTACAAAAGGCATCCTTCATTGGGGGTGCAATGTGCATGATAGTTTCGAAGTAGTTTTGTAGTCAGACCTTGCAAGATAGTTTCGAAGTAGTTTTGTGTTATGTGATGATCTTTTGTATTTGTCAAGATAGTTTCGAAGTACTTTGTTAGCTAATGTATGTTTTATAATACATGAGTGACTTTGTTGTTTTTTCATTTGTGTATTCATTGTTATATGCTTTGTTGAATAGGTTATTTGTTGAGATGGAGGACAATGTTGGATCCAGTGATACCTCCAATAGAGTCCAAATTCCAAATAGTAGGAAAAAAAAGGCACCTGGGATAGAGTGGGAATATGCAATTAACGTTGGTGATCGATTCATAGATTGGGAGTGTAAGCTATGCCATGCAGTAAAATCAGGTGGGGCACCTCGACTAAGAGAACACTTTTTAGGCGGACCGAAGAAAAAGTCATGTACCCACCCCTCTGCACCTGTAGTGGCCAAATGCATAAGAGAAGAAATTCAAAAGAAAGATTCAGGAAAACATGACACTCCTACCGTTAATGTATCAAGGCACCAAGAACACTGTTGTTCTAATCATCAAACTCCCGCTACATCGCGTGCTTGTACTTTGAACGTCAATGTGCAACCAGAAAGTAATCTACCCAATGCATCTTCCTGCAAGCAAAACTTTGACGTAGGAAATATACCCATGCATCAAACTTGCAAGAAAGCCTATGTCAAGGTCGGCTCGATGATGCACAACTCGCCCTTGCTGAAGCGATTTACCTTTCTGGGAGTGCTATGATGATGGTGGACAGTGAGCATTGGAAGAGAGCATGGAAGAAAATTGGTGAGTTTGGACCAAGGTTTTCACCACCTACGTACCATGCTATGCGAAATGATCTATTAGAGAAATGTTATGCACAAGTGAAAGAACGTGTGCAAAGAATAATTCTTAGCAATATAGAGCTTTCTGGATGTAGTATAGTAAGTGATGGATGGTCTAATGTACAAAGAAAACCATTAATTAATATAATGGTTATTTCACCTAGAGGTGAGACTTTCATCCGTGCCGTGGATTCTGCTGGTTTAATCAAAACTGGGGCTTACATTGCTCAAGTCATTGGCTCTGTGATAGAGGAAGTGGGTGCCAAAAATGTAGTCCAAGTCGTCATGGACAATGCAAAGAATTGCAAGAATGCATCCAAAATCCTACAGCGACAATATCCACATGTTTTTTCGGTAGGCTGTAATACTCATAGTTTGAATCTTGTATTAAAAGATTGGTATAAAAGTGATGATACCAAATGGTTTGCCTCAATCGTTGACACTGCTCCCCAGCTTGTGAGATTCATGCTCAAGAGACAAAGAGTGTTAGATATTTTTCGACCTCACATGTCAGTTATGTTAGAGCTTCCAGCGGAGACTAGGTTTTGCACTCACTTTTACACTTTTGAGTCTCTTCTTCGAAATAAAGATGCAGTTTGCGAAACATTTACATGCATGGCATTTCATGGCTGAGAGAGCACTCAACTTGAAAAAGTGAAAGAGAAAATCAAAGTCTTGAAGGCAGCGCTTACGAGAAGAAGTTGGTGGAACAGTGTGATGGATGCATACCATGTAATGATGCCTGTTATGTATGCCGTACGAAGTCTTGATCAAAGAGTGCCTAATCTTGGGAAAGCATGGATGCAATGGTGGACTGTCAGCGGAGTTTGGAGTGTCCTGAGAAATTAGAGCATTCAATGGTGGAAAAGCAATGGCGTGTACCATTCTCCAGTAGACAAAGAAAAATCCTATTGAAGTACTTTCATGCTAGATGGATTGGAGCGCATTCACCACTACACAGTGCTGCTTACATGTTAGATCCTCAATATTGGAATATGGATTTGATGTCCAACATTGAGGTGGTGCAAGATTTTTATAAAGTGGTAAACACTTTCTATAATAATGTTGAAGTGCATAAAGGAGATGACCTCATTTCGATTGAAAGAGGGTTTATTTTCCAACTCCCTTGTTCAACAAATGGCTAAAGAGCAACCTGCATGGAAGTGGTGGGTGATGAATGGTGGTGAGCATTATGCTTTATTGCGCAACCTTGCGATGAAGGTTCTAAGTCAGTGCTCTTCAAACTCAGGCTCAGAAAGAAACTGGAGCATGTACAAATATATTCACAGTACTATTCGCAATCGACTTCTTGCAGATCGAGCAGATAAACTTGTTTACATGTATTGCAATGAAAAGATCTTGCGAGACATTGAAAGCGAAGAGTATGAAGAAGATATGCCCAGATGGATGTACAATTGTGATGATGTAGTAGACGAGAACTTTGATGTTGGATGCACGTCGTGCACCACCCTTGAGATAGAAGACAATTTAGACATTGACTTAGACAAGAGGGTAAACGGTGAAAGAATTTTGGAGCAAGATACTAACATAGAGAAAGAAGTCATTTCATTAATTTCATAAGAAGTACTTGTACAAATGATCGTATTTGGAGAAATTATCAATACAAAAGTAGGATTTATGTCTTTCTTAGCTTTCATCTTGAAATAAATTGCGAATTGCACTAGGAGTTGCATCTAAAGGTCCTGGTGGTTTATATTCGCTAGCCATGCCAAACACTGTATAAATACCTTGATTTATTGGGACACTGCACAATGCACATGTGGAAACATTTTGCATTTGCCTCACAACATATTAAGTGGTAGTAGTGTCCACAGGGTAGTATATACTGGCCGCTCCACCCATCGAATACTTTGTAACATACAGGACATTGGGGGGTGGAGGAACTAGTAGCCTCAGCAGAAACTCCCACAAGATCAGGATGTATCAAAAAATGAGAGATGTGGTTTCCTTGGCGCACAGGAGCAATACGTGAGGAGATGGTCTGTACATCTTGGCTGATCTTTGTGAGCTGCTCTTGAATCCCTCTATTGGCTAGGGGAGGAGTTGACGCTTGAGATAATCGCTTAGCTTCTTTCTCCTTCTCTGCTAGCTGTGCCCCTAAGCTTTCTTTGACCTTGTTTCCAGTGCCCTCCACCATGAGAGCAAGTTCCTCCCTTGTGAATGTCACTATCTCTTCACGTATGTCGTGGGTGTTAACAGTGGCCTCTCTGGAGGCGAAGTCCACTGGAGTTTCTAGGATAAATTGTGCATATAGCATCTTAGCAAAATAGAGTGGAGGTCGGCGTTATGGAGAGGACGACCGTACACCTCCAAGAAAATGCGCTCGGCATTAATTTTGATATCATTGTGAGTGCAACATGAAATCTTCCATCTTCCCTTCTTAATCTCGCCATCTGGACATGGCCATATTTCCTTTATCATCTCTGTGGTTACGCGTTTGTTTATGTCTTTCCATTGGGCATAAGTAGGATTTGTCCATTTCGACAACCTGCATGCTGTTCTCGTAGCTTCGCGGGCTGTCAGGCCATGTGCAAGGGCCTTCATTCGCTCATATGTCTTGGCTAACTCTTGATGCTCGTTTGCTTGCGCCTTTGCCATATCTGCATGAACGTAAATGACTTTAGGATTTTAATGAATTGTAAAGATCAACGTAAGATAAATTGACCATTACCCTTAAAAACTTAGAGTTTAACACCACAAGAAGAGATATGTATTGCAAAGACTCAATGAGAAATATCCACTTGACTCAAAAAATACTTCAAACAATGTGCGCACATCAAATTTTGAAGAGAAAACATAAACTTAAACACCATAAGAGGAGAGAGATATTGCAAAGACTCAATGAGATAATATTTCAAACAATGGGCACATATCAAATTTTGAAGAGAGAAACAAAGTGCCATTCTTGAAACTTAATCTCCTGATACTGTATCATTACAAAATTGGGGTGAATGACACCGATAGCTCTACACGAGGATGTTGTGCCCTCGTTGGGTCAGTATTTAGTGATCTAAAAAATTCCACTACTTGCAAAATAGATTTTTGCTCATCGCGATTAGGCAGGCACATCCAATTTTTGACTCTATAAATAATAGTATCCATGGTAACTTTATCATAGGAACTATTGTCCATCCACAACTCTTGTACTTTCTGCCAAAAGTCATATAAAGTTTGTAATAAATACCCTAAAGCAAAAACATCAGATGCAGGAGTGTATGCATCTGCCAAAAACAGATCATAAAGTTTCGGGGCTATCCACGGCCGTTTATTTCGCTCTTTGTCTGCGTAGGAGACCGCCTGTGCCACCTTCTCAGGGTTCTTGTCTGCTTCAAATACAAAATTGAGAGACACCCGTTTTTTGGGCGCTCTCAGCAGTAACCCCCAATCGATAATACCTACGCGTGGCTTCAACTCTTTTGTAAAATCCAACACTACATTGAATGGATGTAGGTCGGTATGTGGCATGGTTATTACTATTTGTTTTATTTTAGAAAGTTCTAGATGACTTAAAGGAATATTATCGGGCGGGGGTTGTCTCCATCCTCGATCCAAACGGAAAATTGCTCTGGTAAACTCACTGAATCTGAAGGGGACCTTCAGAAGAGTATCACCAAGCGAGCCGCCATTATAGTATGAGAAAATAGTGATCCAAGGAGATTCTTTTGTGAAGGCAATACACCTGACAATTGATGGGTGTAGAACTTGCATGCCCTGCTCTGCCTGGAAGCTCTCGAACTTGGCGCTGCCTTCTCCTTTGTAGTGCTTTCCGCAAAAAGTAATGTGCTCCGGCAAAAATGATATACCTTTAACTGTATACTCTTTTACTGTGCCAAAAACACCAGAGCCTATTAATAGTTCACCCTTCGAACAGAGCCTCGTGCGGGATGCCAATAAGGTGTGTGCACATAGAATTGTAGATTGTACGATTAATGGCACCTGTCCCACTCGCATCTGCCTGGCTGGACGTTGCAGCGACGTCCTGGGCAATGCGCACTCTTTTGGGGAGTGACTCTGCATCCAGCACCTTCATGCGCTTGCTCTTCGCTCTTTGCTCGCTCCATACAACGTCCCATAACTGTAGACGATTCATATTAGCTTCAGGCGGGGCAGCATCTCTAAGATCATTGCATGCTACATGCATGCTCCCCAAAATGGTTCGTGTTATATGTTGATGGTTGAAATCTGCTATCTTTTGTCTATCAAGCAACTCAGCGTTGCCTCTGCTTCAAAGTTGACGCTGTGCATTTTCCCATATCTGCTCTATTAGATCTCGCATGAGTATCTCAGACTCATTGATCTTTTTGACGACATCATCAGCAATGCGAATTGCTCGTAGAACGATTTTACGCTCTTCAGGGGAAAGCATGTTGGTCGTCTTCGTAAATCTAGCAAATATCACTAAACACAACAAAAACAGAATATTAAACAACATTACTGAAATCAACATCAAGTAAATGTGAGAGAACAGCAACAAGTGTATCATTACTTATCAATGTTCAAACAAAAATGGAATATCAAATAATTTTACTGATATCAACATCATCCAATACATCATCAAACGTGAGAGAACAGCCAACAAGTGTATCATTACTTATCAATGATCAAACAAAAATGGAATATCAAACAATATTACTGAACTCAACATCATGCAATACATTATCGAACGTGAGACAACCGCAACAAGTGCATTATTACTTATCAAGTGTATACATGTTGCACTCCTCATCTACACACCTATCATGACAGAGAGAGAAAGAGAGAGAGTTGTGAAGTGTATTATGAGAGAGAGAGAGAGGGGGAGGAAGAGAGAGAGGTGTGACAGATAGAGAGGGAGGGGACATTAGATGACATTTTTAATAGTTTTGTGAGTTCCTAAAGAGAGGAAAATAATGTTTTGTATTCCTAAAGCACTCCTCATCTACACACCTATCGTGATAGAGAGAGAGTTGTGAAGTGTATCATGAGAGAGAGAGAGAGAGTTGTGAAGTGTATCATGAGAGAGAGAGAGAGAGAGAGAGAGAGAGAATTATGAAGTGTATCATGAGAGAGAGAGAGAGAGAGAGAGGAGAGGAAGAGAGAGAGTTGCGACAGATAGAGAGAAGAAACATTAGATGACATTTTCAATATTTTTGTGAGTTCTTAAAGAGGAAAATAATGTACTGTTTTAATTTTTAAGTAAATAGAGGGAGAAAAAAGAAATTATTAGGAATTATGTATATTTTAAGAGAAAAAAAAGAAATCCTCATCTACACATCTATCGTGTTGTGAAGTGTATCATGAGAGAGAGAGAGAGAGAGAGAAAGAGTTGTGAAGTGTATCATGAGAGAGAGAGAGGGGGGCAGGAAGAGAGAGAGAGAGAGATTCATTTTTTCGAGTTACGATATTATGAAATAAAACGTAAAGACAATATGATGTAAACTTTGATCCATGAAATACTCATGCCATGTTAGCAACCAAGTATCGCATGGATCAAACACAATAAAAACAATACAGTCAAATCAAACAAATTTACGATATTTTTTCGACCACGTTAACGATCACATGCCGTAATATGCAAGCAAATTTACGACATTTTTTCGACCGCGTTAACGATCAAATGCCGCAATATGCAAAAAACAATATATGCACTAGCGGACGACACCAACTTGCCGCGTTAACGACAAAATGCTGCCCGATTCTATGGGAATACGAATAGGATACGGACATACACTGGCCGCGTTACCGACCATATGCCTGCATTTGACAAAGGGAAGGGAAGGGAAGGTGACATCGCCATAACGATACTATGCTTGCCGCATTACTGACTAGTACCGCTACGGCGTGCCATACTTACCATAGGACACAGACTAGCCGCGTTACCGACTAAGTGCCCCAGGGTAAGCACCATTCCGAAGAATGGCCTTACACACACACACCCCTCGTGTGGCGGACCACCCACATCCTGCCGCGCATTGCGACAATGGGCGGCTGCCCGCACGAACACACACCCACACACACACCCCTCGTGTGGCGGACCACCCACATCCTGCCGTGCATTGCGACAATGGGCGACTGCCCGCACGAACACACACCCACACACACACACACAAACACAAGTCTCATTACTTGTGTATACTGTCAGCAATGAACTCCCAAAGGGCCCCCCGGGCCCATATATATAGAAAATTGTAGCCCGTCGGGCTAGATGACGACCCCGTCGGGACGACCCGTCGGGTTTTTATTTTTTCCGGCGGGACCGTCGGGTATTGCAAAACCCCGGCGGGATTTTATCCGGAGAGACATAAGAAAATCGAGAATCATAAGAAAAATTCAAACAAAAAATCCAATATTAGCATATTGTTAAAGGTGTGTTTATGTTACACTGACAATTTTAAGGAAACCTTGGTCGTTGGCCTTGAATAAACAGGGCTCCAAGGGTATACACATGTTGCACTATGGCAATAGTCCTTCCTCTTAGTATGCTTGAAGCCTTGTAGCCGCCCCTTCTAATGATGTAGCATATTCCCCAGTTGATGCACTCGATGTGGTCCCTTAGAGCTTGGCTGCATGTAGACCCAAGCCCCAACCATGAATCTTGTTGCAGCCCAAACTCCATTCTCATCTCTTATGTTATGCAGCACAAGCTCTTTCACCTTCTCCTCCCTAGGTCTTCTCACATTACTGGAAGAGGCCATGGTGGTAAGAAAAGAGAAGAAGGGAAAAGAAAAGCTTGTTTTACAATAGAGGAGTGGAGAGGAGAGAAAGTTCAGGGTTTTCAGTAGTGCAGCAAGGGAAAGCTTAAAAGAGGGTTAGAGTTTGAGAATAGGCTTCCTCAACCTAGAGTTTGAGAATAGGCTTCCTGAACCTAGAGTAGACTAAAGAGGGATAGAGTTTCTGCAGTAGCAATGGAGAGGGAGGGAGCTTGAGAGAGAGAGAAAGAGAGAGATTGAGAAGGAGGGAGGGAGAGCTTGAGAGGGATGGAGTTTCTGCAGCAATGGAGAGCTTAGAAAAAGATGAAAGAGGGAGAGGGAGCTTGAGACTGAGGGAGCTTGACAAGGAGGAAGAGCTTGAGAGGCATGGAGTTTCTGCAGAGCAATGGAGAGCTTAGAAGAGGAAGAAAGAGGTTCAAAATGAGCTTTCCAAACCTAGAGTATGTTGGGGGGAAGTTTGAGAGGGAAAACACACTTTTGGAAAAAAAATAAAAAATTTTAATTTTTAGGGTTTCTAATCTGCACGATTCTAGGTGGGGGGACCTCTAAGTTTGGGCCCAAGAGGTAGGGGGACAAGATTAGTAATTAGGCCCCATTAGCAAACCAAAGCCTAGGCTCCCTAGGGTCAAAGAAGTCAAAAATGTGCACCCAGTCCTCTTCCTATTGGTCCATTCCTAATCAAAAGTTAATCCAAGAGGCCCTCTTTAGGACCTAAAAATTCCTAATGTTCTCCTAGGAGGTTGCATGGACCTTCGGAGTCCTTGTTAAAAGAGATATCATATTTGAGAGCCTAAATTTGAGAGCCTAAATTTGAGACTCTACTCCAAAAACGTATACAATTTAAGACTTTGCTCTAAAAACGTATACAATTTATTAAAAGTTACACACACAAGGAATGAGAAGGAGAAACCAGATGCAAGCACTTGAGGGAAAAATAAAGAGGTTTAAAAGAACACAACACTCTAATAAGGTCTAGGGAGAAACAGAGGAAGGGTATGCTGATACACATGGTAAAAGAGGGCATGAAAAACAATGATGAGGAAGGGCAAGTAGGTACAGGTGCAAACAAGTGTGTGGGTAAGAAGACTCAAATTTTGTGAAGCTCTTATGTGTTCAATCTTACTTTCAAGAAATTAAGAAGGTAGAAAATCATCTTTTCCTTAGCTTTAACAAAACTATTCTATAGGTTACACATTTTCCAGGAGTGCACATGTGATAAATTTTTCATCCCTTTCATCTTCCCTCTTTATACGTCTTGTTGAAAACCAGTTGAATGAATACAGGATTAGCTTCAGACCACAATTAGCAAAAAGCACCCATGAGATCTTCAAGTAACCACAAATAATCACTACAACAGAATAATATTGTTGTAGCGAAAATAGCAGCGCTTTTATAACTAGAAGGGTACCAAGATATTGGGCCTATATCATTGCTAAAAATGCTGCTATTTTTATTGCATGGGATCACTACAACAGAATAATATTGTTGTAGCGAAAATAGCAGCGCTTTTATAACTAGAAGGGTACCAAGATATTGGGCCTATATCATTGCTAAAAATGCTGCTATTTTTATTGCATGGGATCACTTCTCAGCAACAAAAATTCACTGCTCGTCAGCCAATGATCTTTCATTGTTCAGTAGCAAAATCTCACTGTTGTTTTTGCTATACTGAGCAACGATAGAACTGCCTAGAAAAAATAAGCTGGGGAAGACTGGGGAGTTTGCACAGGACTCCCCAGTCTGCTTTAGCTATTTTTTAATTAAAACACAGTCACAATATTTTAATACAAACATAAACTTGAAAAAGATAGAAACTAAGAAGAATGCAAGTGAGCCTATGCATAGAACCTATGCATAGAGTCTACGCATAAATCTCTTTGCATAGAGCCTACGTGTAGAGCCTATGCATAGAGTCGTATGCATAAAGCTCTTGCATAGAGCCTTATGCACAAAGCTCTGCATATAGAGCCTACACATAGAACTCTACGCATAGACCCTATGGATAGAGGTAAGCTAAACCTACACCCAACACCCAAGGGTGCAATAAAGGTACAACTTGAATAAGCAATTAAACAAAAAGGAGAGCTTATCTCTTTTTTGTGAAGACGAAGGAAAGGATTAGTGCAAGAGCTATAAAATAAAAGATTAAACAAAGTAATTAGTAGATTAAACATAAGCTTTATGCAAGCCTATGCATAGAGCTTGCAAGAAGCCTATGCATAAAGCTTGCATAAATAAGCATAAAACTCTATGCAAAGAGCTTGCAAGCCTATGTAAGCTTTATGCATAAAGCCTATGCATAGATTAAACAAGCCTATGCATAAAGCTTGTAAGATCTATACATAAAGTGTATCCATAGAGCTTGCAAGCCTGTGTATAATCCTTTATGGAAGCCTATGCGTAGGCTTTAACCCGGCACCCAAGGGTACAATAAAGTAAGATAAAACCATAAACAATTAAAACCATAAACTAAGATCTATACTTTTGCCAGTAACACTCTATTCTCTACTCTATGTTAATTTTTATACACTTTACAGGTGATTTAGTCAGTTGGCAGCCATCCAAGGTTGCATTTAGTGAATACTCAGTCTTTGTAGTGTGTTGAAAGATTTTGCATTTGGTAGAAAGTCATGGCTAGCAGTAGTGATGTATTCGACATGTTGTTTGCTAAGGAAAACTTGATGGGACTAACTACCCATTGTGGTCCTATATGATGAGGCATGTATTGGTTGCTAAAGGCCTTTGGAATGTGGTCAGTGTTAGTGAAACTCGTCTTGTTTCACAACTACTAGTGCAACCAGGTGCTACAGGTACATCTAAAGTAGAATTTGATATACAAATGTGGTTCCTCTACATGCACCACCAGTAACTCCCACTACTTGTCAAAAAAGATGGGATGGAAGAGATGCACAGGCACATGCATTGCTTGCACTTTCTATGAAGCGAAGCATTATTCCTCATATTCGATCATGTAAGACTTCAAAACAGGCATGGAATGTACTTTCTGCATTATACCAGGTGTGCAATGAGGCACGTGTTGCATATCTACGCTGTGCACTTTTGCTGCACAGGTCGTAGCTCGGGACTTGCCGAACACCGTATGCGAGCCACGAATGGCTGCAAGCATACAACCAGGGAAGCAAGCTCAAACAGAATGCAAAAGGTGTGTCACTCACCGCTCAACCGTCGCCTTGAAGGATTCTCGCGTCGCAGTGAAGAAGGAGCCGCCGTCCCGCTCTACCACCTCTCCGCCGCCGCCGTGCCGCTACACAGTGCTCGATCGCTCTCACTCTCTCTCTCTCTCTCTCTCTCTCTCTCTCTCTCTCACACACACACACACACACGCAGGAGAAGGAAACCAAGGAGATAAGGCAAGAGCACTCTTGTATTCACAACACATGAGAATGAGGGTTTTAGGGTTACATTTGACTCTTATAGGTGAATTGGCCGTTCACACATGGGCGCCCATACATGGCCGGCCGATCCTAACCCTTACCGTGTTGATATTCAAGGTGCGCCTCTCATCGGCGATCACCCAATCCCTTTATCCTTAACATATGGTGCCGACAAGCCCAGCCCATAACTCAGAATATTTGAATTAATGACGTAAAACATAGTACGTCTCAATGTCCGTCATGGGTTAACATACGCAAACAGTTGGAGTCTGAGCACATAAATGAGAGAGACTCAATTGATAGCTTCTTGACCAAGATCAAAGATTTTAAGGAGTAGCTTGCTAGTGTGGATGAGATATATCCTGATAGTACATTCGCCATTCCCTATTTCAGAACGCAAGAAAACATTGTTTTTCCTTGTTTTTGGCCTAGAGAGAGAAAATATTCTAGAGAGAGGTAATTTAATTTTGAGATTATTTTGGATACAAAGTTTCTCCTTATATCTAAGATGAATTCCCCTGAAACAGAAGTTCAAAAATAATTTTCCAATGTGCATATGAATATGTGTATTAAAGACTGCATAAATTAGTTTCAGTGTTAAAAGAGAAAGTTTCACCATAATTCTACATAGATAATGTAGGGCATATTGATGCCGAGGTTCAATTGGAGAAAAGAATAATTTAGAATATTGCTATGAGAATAATTCAATAAAATGATGTATGCATATTATATCAGTCACACAGAAAAAGAAATCTCCTCGTTAAAATTCCATTATTCTCAAATAAAAGTATTATGACCAAGAATGAATGAATTTTAGTTTTTGTTGGGGATTTTACCCTTACGATTAGAAACCACAGTTATTTTATCAGATAAATAAGAGAAAAATCTTTAGGAAATAAGTCTAAGATTAGATCCGAGTAATTCAGGGTTAGACATTGAGCTAGTGAGAAAGGTGGGTCAGTAAGATGCCCGCCCATCTCTTGAATCAAAAATTAAACCAAGTCTTGTGACCATTCCCATTTCTTCAGTACACAAAGAATGGATAACCGGCTGATTTAGAGAAGTTTTCCCTAAGACCCGAAATCGTTGAGAAATGACTTATAAATTTGTTGTAATTGATGGGTGGATCACTGAGATACGAGATTCGTGATTTTCATTAAGAAAGTCTGTGTTTTAAGAAAAAGGGTCTTGTGAAATAAAACTCAATGGGAAATTCTTACTTGCATACAAACTCTGTTTTTGAAAAAGGACTGTTTGATGCCAGAATGCTAGAGGAAGCATTTGGCTTATGGGTTAATCTAAGGAGAGTTACGTTGTTGCAACAACTAGCGGGGAGTCATCGAAGGACGTCTCTTGACGGCAAAGCCTGCCAAGGTCTTGATGACCAGCCTCAGTATGGTTAAAAATGGTGCACTTTCGGTACGATGGGTGAGGGCCGACGAAGCAGTCCCTGAGTGAAGTGCTAGGACACCTAAGGAGGATCCTAAAGGGTTCTTACCAGGCGATGCACGGGCTCGCGGGGCGACTGCTAAGACACCCATGCGTATGTCGAGGAAGATATTGATGGATTGGCGAGAAATTATCTAAGTGAACTGGAAACTTAAAATTCGATCTCATTGGTTGACTAAGAGTCCGGACGACATTTTGATTGTAATATCAAGGCAATAGCAATGGAAAGGACGACATTTTGATTGTAATCTGAGAGTGATGGAAAGGCAATAGCACCCCTCTTTATAGAAAAAAGAGGTACTAGTAGTCTGCCTCCCTCCTCACGACCCTATTTTTTGTCTCCGATTGAGATACCTTCTTAGGAGAAGAAGGTGTATATTGTAGTGTGTTGTATACAAAGTATATTGTAGTGTGTTGTATACAAAGTATATTGTAGTGTGTTGTATACAAAGTATACAATGTTTTTGGGGTCCTCGGCACGATTCAGGCGCAATTCACATACGTTTTGGGCAGCATAAGTTTTCTGCAAATGTTCTTAAAAGGCTTCATTTTATATTAGTTCTGCTCAATTTTGGGTGTTTGGGTTGTGTAGTGGCAAAGATTTGGTGTGCAGCAGCATCTACAGTGTCTTCAACAACATTGACCATCATCCTTTTGCCAGTAACACTCTATTCTCTACTCTGTGTTAATTTTCATACACTTTATAGGTGATTCAGTTCAGTTGTTGGCAACCATCCAAGGTTGCATTCAGTGAATACTCAATACTTGTAGTGTGTTGAAAGATTTTGCATTTGGTAGAAAGTCATGGCTAGCAGTAGTGATGTATTCAACATGTTGTCTGCTGAGGACAAACTTGATGGGACTAACTACCCATTGTGGTCCTATATCATGAGACATGTATTGGTTGATAAAGGCCTTTGGAATGTGGTCAATGTTAGTGAAACTCGTCTTGTTTCACAACTACTAGTGCAACTAGGTACTATAGGTACATCTGAAGTAGAATCTGATACAGATGTGGTTCCTCTACATGCACCACCAATAACTCCCACTGCTGCTCAAACAAGATAGGATGGAAGATATGCACAAGCACATGCATTGCTTGCACCTTCTATGAAGCGAAGCATTATTTCTCATATTCAATCATGTAAGACTTCAAAACAAGCATTGGATGCACTTGCTGCATTATACCAGGTGCGCAATGAGGCACGTGTTGCATATCTGCGCAAACAGTTTGAGTCTGAGCACATGAATGAGGGAGACTCAATGGATAGCTTCTTGACCAAGATCAAAGATTTTAAGGAGCAGCTTGCTAGTGTGGATAAGATATATCTTGATAGTACATTGGTGCCCACAGTTCTCAATGCATTGCCTCGGATTCTTATCAGAGTTTTGCCTCTACTCATAGACTCATGATAAGGGGAAATCCAAATGCCCTTACATTTGATGAGATGGTTTCATTACTCTTGCAAGAAGAGCAATCTAGGCAAAACAAATCATATATGCGAGTTGGTGACCAGGCTTTTGTTGCCAATCAGAAAGGAAAAGGTAAAGCTTCTTCGCATGGCGGCTATAAGCCAAAATTCAGAATCCTCAGGTAAGGATATAGATAAAGATGGTGATAAGCCTAAAAAAAGAAGGGCAAGTGTCACTCTTGCAGGAAACTAAGGGACTACATACATGAGTGCAAGAAAAGACTAGGGAAGGAGAAAAAGAAAGAATTGGGCATGGATGTGGCTGATGCATGTGCACCAAGTGTAGAGAAGAAGAAATATGCTAGTTTCTCTCAAGATTATTGGGCATGGACTGTACATTGCAGCTATGACCCTTCTGCTCATGATGTATGCATGTCAGTGGCAAAATCAGATGCTAGTAAGCACATTACGTCACAAAAAGGTTTTTTCTCATCTCCGGAATCTATCCCAAGTGCAGGAATTGTCACATGTGTAAATGGTTCCTCATATCCTATCAAAGGAGTTGGTAGGGTTGTGCTCACTGCTGCAAATGGGGGCGCATTTACTCTTTTTGGAAGTTTTATATGTGCTAGGCATTAGGAAGACCTTGCTACAGCCTTAGCCTTTTTAGGCTTGATGGTGAAATTTGCGGATGCTAGATGTACAGTTCAGGATAAAAATGATGGTTATTCTATCATTGCCTCAAGTACCTTGTTTCATGGCCTATACAAGATGGATGTATTTCAGAAGTTGCAGCATGATGCTTGCTCAGTCTCTATAACTCGTGCAATAGGTGATGTAGAATTATGGCATGCACAATTTGGTTATTAAAATTATGGCAGTTTATTACGCCTTCAAAGACATGATATGGTGTTTGAGTTGCCACCTCTTGAGACCCCTACTAGACATGTAAGTGAGGAGTGTATTCTTGGTAAAATACATCAGGCATCATTTGCAAAGGATGGATCTATGAGATCTGTTAAGAAATTACAGCTTATACATAGTGATGTATATAGTCCTATGAGGACATCATCTATTGGGGGATATCTCTACTTCGTCACTTTTCATGATTACTCCATCCATTAAAGCAGAATTCAGAGGTTTTTATGTGCTTAAGGCACTTCGTATCTATGGTTAAAAATGCACGTGAATATAAAGTTGGCACCCTTTGTTCAGAGTATATGTCGAAGGAATTTCATGTATATATGGCTGAAAAAGGCATAAGACATCAATGTATAGTGCCATACACACCTCAACAAAATGGTGTGGCTGAGTGGAAGAATAGGTCTCTCTACATGGAGATGGCACGATGTATGGTGAAAGCCCAAGATTTACCTCATGGTTTTTGGTTAGAGGCAACTACGTGCACAAACTATGTGTTGAACAAATGCGCTACCAAGGCCTTGCAGTCTAAAACTCCTTTTGAAGCTTGCAGGAAGCCTTTTGTGGCTCATTTGCGTGTTTTTGGTCATCTTTCTTATCATCTTGTGCCTGAGCAACAACGTAGTAAGCTTGATGTGATAAGGCACTTAAATGCATATTTGTGGGATACTATTCAGAAAGCAAGGGATATAGACTCTACCATCCAGCCTCAAAGCGGATTTTGCTAAGTAGAGATGTTGTTTTGTCAAAAACTTAGTTCAGCCCATGCTTTCATACAAAAAACAGTAGAATGTATGCTCACAGGACATGTTTGATTCACTCCTACCTTTGTTTAATGGAGGCCAGCCATATATAGAGCAATTGAATGCTCTATACAAAAAACAGTAGAATGTATGCTCACAGGACATGTTTGATTCACTCCTACCTTTGTTTAATGGAGGGCAGCCATATATAGAGCAATTGAATGCTCAACCAAGTATTGAAATTCAGCCTTTACATGTGCAAAATCAACTTGCAAATCAGTCTTTTGATGAGGTAATTATTGAGGATGTAGTGGATGATGAGGAGAGAGCAGCCATAGAAGAATCTAGGCATATGCCAAAATGGCTTGTGCAAACATTGAGGGATAGCAAGTTGGCAGCTTCTTTACCTAGCAGAACTCGTGCAGGTTCTCATCATGCAGATTATTCTCATGTGGATCATGTTCTCATTTCTACTTTATGTAATGAGGAGAAGTCTGTTTCCTTTGAGGAAGCACAGGATGATGATCATTGGATGCATGCTATGCAGTATGAGTATAACTCTATACTCAAGAATGACACCTAGTATTTGATAGATCTACCTCATGGCAAGAAGGCCATTGATACTAAGTGGGTTTACAAGTTAAAATGCAAAGAAGATGGTAGCATTTATCGCTACAAGGCCAGACTTGTTTACAAAGGGGTATGCCCAGCAAAAGGGCATTGATTATGATGAGACCTTTGCACCTACATCTTGTATGACTACCATTAGGTGTCTCATTACTTTGGTAGCACATCATGGGTGGAATGTACATCAGTTGGACATTAAGACTGAATTCTTGAATGGTGACTTACATGAGGACGTGTATGTATCGAAGCCTCCTAGTTTTGATGTGAAAGGAGAAGAGTCTAAAGTATGTAGGTTGAAAAAGGCTCTTTATGGCCTTAAGCAGGCTCCTAGAGCATGGTATGAGAAGATTCATGCATACTTCATTGCAAATGATTTTTGCAACAGTGCAACAGAGAGTACCCTCTGTGAACAGTAGTAAGGACACATTTTTTGTCATCATTCTATATGTTGATGACATGCTGCTCTCACGGGACGTGATATAGATCAGATTTCAGCCTTTAAGGCTGATTTGCAGGTCATCATTTGAGATGTCAGATTTGGAGTCCTTGCATTATAATTTAGGGATTCGGTTTATGCAGCCCAATGATGGCATTGTTATGCTACAATCTAAATATATACAAAAGCTATTAAAGAGGTTTAATCTTGAAGACTGTAAACCTGTGGCTACACCTATGGAGATAGGTACTCGACTTAGTCTTCAAGATGCAAGAGACTCTTTTGGTGCTAGTTTGTATCAGTAGACTGTTGGATCCCTTCTATATGTATGCAACATGAGGGCAAATATACAGTATGCGGTCTCACAGTTGAGAAGATTTATGCATGGCCAAAGTACGAAGCATTGGTAGGCTATCAAGCGAGTTTTTCGCTATTTGTAGGGCACTCAGTATTTTGGATTGTTTTATCCAAAGGGGGGTGAGTCACAGCTGCATGCTTTTAGTGGTTCATATTGGGCTGGATGTTATGACACACGAGTGTCCACTAGTGGGTTTTGCTTTTGCCTTAGTGATTCAGGTATATTATGGGGCTCAGCAGCAAGAAGCAGCCTACAGTGGCCACTTCCAGCTCTGAAGCTGAGTAGGAGGGCAGCTACAATTCAGTGTGTGTGGCTCAGATGTCTTATGGTTGATTTGAGTGTTGGACAGTCGTATAGTACTACGATTTTCACTAACAGCCAGAGCGCATTAGGAGTTATTGCGAGGAACCGAGTGTTTCATGCTCGCACTAAGAACATTGAGGTGCATTACCACTTTGTTAGGGAAAGACTCTCTACAGCAGAGATCCTCTTTGTCTCTATGTGCCTACACATGACAACATGGCAGATTTATTCACAAAGGCTCTTTCTTATGAAAAGTTCAAAGCTTTTCATAAAGCTTTGGGCTTACTACCTTTTCAGGATTGATCGGGCATATCCTATACATGTTCACATTATGACTCCAGGGGGGATTTGTAGCATTATATGGTAGTATTGTGTGTGAACACACTTAGGACCGTCAGGGCACTTTTTCCCTCACTATGAGGTTTTTTCTCCCATGCGTATGTACACACTCTTATGTAATCATTTTGGGGTGTGTACTTATCTTTTGCATCTGGCACACATTTGTTCATTCTAATCTAGTGAGTGTGTGTACTCTCAAGCTTCTCTATCTTGTGTGTGTGCATTGTTGCAACCCTATCCCTAATTCCAACACTTCCAACCAGCTTTGTTAGAATCAAAATGGTGGTATATATAATATAAATTGCACCTCGAAGCAAACACATATTTAAAGATAGGGATGTTGAGGAAGAAATAGAAGAAGGTGATAACACCCCCAATGCTTTAGAAAGTAACTAAAAATATGCTCATGATGTAAATGTTATGGACGATGATGTCATTGAGAATCAATTAATATATACATGAGGAGGGCTCATCTCATCATCTAGTGGATTTACTGATAGTACATGCTCTTTTATCCTTCTATGGATGGTAACGAATTCCCTTTTAATATTGTGTTTGGAGATATTGGAGATATGTAGACCTCATTTTAGAAATTGAGCCTTTGGAGCCATGGACCTTATATAGGATGAATAATCATAAAATTTCTATTATATTCTAAAATCAAATATATTCACTAATATTTTTGATAAAATGTTGTAAGTAAATTTTGATGTAAATATCGACACACATTTCAACCCACATATCGATGCAAGTTCTGAAATCTTCTACTGACAATAATGCTAAGGCCCAAGAGATCGCATACTTGAAAAAAACTATCTCGACAAAAACATTGCACATCATTACTATGGGTAGATCTCTTGTAGTGAAAGTTTTGAGTTTTTATATGCACCCAGGAGGCTTTGAATATACACCACTCCCATTTCTCTACCCTTTTTCCTCCTACACTGATGGGAGAATGTACATGCACCCTACTCCGAGAATCCTAATGGGGGAGTAGTATCCTTACCCTCGCTCATTACCCCTACTTATCACTTATCTTTTGTGAATATTTTTAGGTTATTTAATTTGTCTTATGTTTTATTTTGTTTGGTTTTCTAAATAGATTAATAATGTAAACATGTCATCAAAGAAAGGTCAATAGTTTAAGTCATCTCTCTGCTTTAACTTTTTTAATCTTATGCCATGTCATTGCCATCTTTCCTTCTTCTATACTAGAGGAAGAAGAGAGAGGTGTCGAAGAATACTTTTCTTGTTTTTGTCCTTTTTATGAGAAGAAGAATAAAGGGAAGAAGAGAAAGAATCTCTTCTCTTTGGGGAGGTTTTTCAAATTTCTCTTCACTTTCTTTATATTGAAGAAAATGAAGAGAAAAATAAAGATATACATTAATTTTGGTGTTTGTTGCTTGTAGTATTATGGTCTCTTTAATCGCATCTTCAAGCTGACATTCACTCTCGACTCGACGTAAGACTCCCATCGCTTCTATGTTTTTACTATGTGGCACCCTTGTGTTCATTGATATATCTTTTATATGTTTCACCAATGTGTGATCCTGTTTCTTTTTTAAATATAGAAAATGAAATATAAGGGCAATATATATTTCAGGAGATAATACCCTTGAAAAGGAAGGATCAACTGTATACCTATGCCCTTTCATAGCAGCCATGTGTACTCAAAGGGGCGAACCACCCTGGCGTGCCTACAAAGGACCACGTGATGTGGCCATGAGAACGAAAGAAAGAATCAGCATTGTGCTAGGAGTGACTTGTGTGGATTGTAATGAGGATCCTGGGGATAAGGATTATGAATCAGCATGTGTACTCGAAGGGGCGACCCACAAAGGACCGCGTAATTTGGCCATGAGAACGACAGAAAGACTGGTGTGGATTACGAATCAGCATGAGCATGTGCTATTAAACGAGAGAGAGAGAGTGTGTGTGTGTGTGTGTCCGTCCGCGTGCGCGCGTGTGAGAGAGAGACAGAGAGAGAGAGAGAGAGAGAGTACGGACAAGCTGGCGGAGGCGAGACGTCCAATTTTTCTTTTTCTGACACTAACAAGAGATCAGAGCGACGCGGTGACAAGGCAGGACAGAGAGCACGAGAGAAATGCTTAGCAGCTTAGGTCGGTGATCATGTCCTCCTCGACTCCACAACGAGTCTTCCGGCTATCTACATAAGAAGTAGAGCTCGGCACACCAGCGTATCAGCACCAACAACGCCTTTCCTCCACTTTGCAACAGATTTAGCGAGATGTCTAGTTCTGCCCAGGTAAGTACGTAGGGCGAACAATGTATCATCAACTTCTAATTGGTATGATATTTGATTTTAGCCTCTTGTATAGCTGGCTATAGTAGCTAATTGAATAATTAGTATGCTTCATGATTCTGCAGGCTGATGCAGCGGTGATTCTTGGGCCTTGGGGGGGCGCTGGCGGTGACGCCTTCGACGACGGATGGCATAACTCAGGTGTTTCGAAGGTCACCATTTATTACACGGAAATACTCCGGGGCTTGGAGGTTGTGTACGGCAACGGAAACACGAAGCTTCACGGTTCCCGCGTGGGCAGCACAAAGGAGGTAGGAGAGTAACGAGTTAGAGAGCGCCTCTCACAATTACGTCACGTTCTTCTACCTTAACTCGTCTTTTTAATATTGCTTTTCGTTTCGTTCACGGCGCAGATCCAGTTCAACCCGGCAACGGGGGCGCTCGAGGCGTTAAGTAACATCTCCGTCACCGTCGCTCGTGATTCCGGATACTTCTCCGGCGATCCTAACCACATTGGCGTGGTGGCTGTGGGCCTCTCTGCCTCAACCGTCACCACCCAGTTTCCGAGTGCCAGGAATGGCCAGATTGTCCGACCCCAAATTCTTGGCTTCTTCGGCGGTGCCGGCACCAACATCGATCGCCTCGGTGTTTACGTCTCCAACGTTCGCGCCTAGCAGCATGTGGACGTCAACAGGCTTTGTGCAGGATGCCCAATAAGAAATAAAATAAATAATCACTCTCCGTGCACGTGAGACATGCATGCACAAATGCGTTTCCCCAAAAAAAAATGGTTCTGTTTCTCTACATGTGCTGTTGCTGTGATTGTTACACCTGTTGCTGTGATTGTGTGTAACAACGTATGTATCGTGTGCATTGTGACTCGTGAGATTAATCTTTGAATGACCGCCGATCTTTCGTTCACGCAACCATTTTGTAACCATATAAAAACCTATATAGCTCTCGCGCGCGCTCTCTATCGCTAGATATCGCTAGATAGATTATGGATATGTACGTATGCATGTATATGTAAAACAAAAGTTATCCCTAGTGGCGAAAAATAACTTTTAAATTGTCCTACATGGGAAGTTATATAGTATTAACTATGTAACTACTAAGGAAATCTATCTTGCAAGTTGGAGTAGAGGAGAGAGTCACAAGATCCCAACGTTCAAGTTGTTCCTTCAATTATTCTCTAATCGTTGTAATTATCTACAAGTCTACGTTTGGTTGGTAAAATAGACATTGCCTTCTATTTCACACAAATTATAACAATGATAGTAGATTGTAGAAACATCACATCTCCTTCTACTAAGTATATAGCTAACCATGTTAAGAGTATAGTAGATTACCCCCATAATGTGCTTTCACACTAATTCTTGTATCTCATTGGGCTTGATAGAAGTAACAATTCCTCTATTGGCATTTGCATTAATCTCGGCATCTAGCTTCTGCTCAATTGTTTGTTATAACAGTGGTCATACATATTCCTATCATTTCAACTCAGTCATTTTGTGGTGTTACATCTAAGTAATTTCTTACATCCTTAATGATGAGCGAACCTTTCAAGGCTTCATATGCTTAGGCTTGCCACACCCAGCTTAAGTGGATGGCACAAAATGTGTCACACCAAAATGCTCCCGTGACCCCACCCATCAACATGTAGGCATGTAGTGATGTAACTCGTGTGTTGCATATTTGGTCACTAGCTTACAGAGCTGGCAACTGCGCATGTGTCGTTTCTGAAGTTAGTAATCTATATGCTGAATGAGTCCAAGACTCTTGGGCTACAGTTGCTTGCATCTAAATCTTTAGCAACACTAATCACTTTGGCTAGGTCTCCTTGTCACCACCATGGGTTACAAAACCATTCCCCTTATCACCAACTCTAAAAATTTGCCAACAAGAGGTGATGGGCATTGGAGATGTGATTTGGATACTTCACTCTCCACTATGAAGCCCACATACCAATAAATGCACAAAATAAGTTGACTACCCACCATCAAATAGGACTCTACAAGTCCATGTTTGGTTGGTGAAATAGACATTGAGTTCTAGCCTCTAGTATTTCACACAAATTATAACAATGATGGTAGATTGTAGGAACATCACATCTCCTTCTACTAGGTATGTAGCTAACCAAGATAAGAGTATAGTAGATTACCCCCATAATGTGCTTTCACATTAATTCCTGAATCTCATTGGGATTGATAGAAGTAACAATTCCTCAATTGGCATTAGCATTAATCTCAGCATCTAGCTTGAGCTTAGTTGTTTGTTATAACAATGGTCATACATATTGTTATCATTTCAACTCGGTCATTTTGTGGTGTAACATCATCTAAGTGATTTCTTACATCCTTAACACTAGTTTGGTACCAAAACAGGACACTTGAGTGTCCTTTTTTGGGGGTTGCGAAAAAAAATCAAACTCCTAATGTAGGCTTTAAAAACCAAAATGCTTCATTGGGCATTTAGAACATAACCCTATGCTTATGTAAAAAATGCTAAACATATAAAATGCCTTTTTATTTGGAAGTACATAAGCAACAAAGTAGCATATGTCTTGAAAATGAACATTTTTCAAGATTTTTCAAGATTTTTCCAAATATGCAAGCATCATTCTCTCAAAAAAAAAATCCAATGATATCAATAGCATTTTTCCCAAGATATTTTGATAGCATACATCAGTCCAAGGGGGTAGAAGTTCACCAAAAAAATCATTTTCCTTTCCTAGAATTTTTTCCAAAAAAGTTGTATAAAATCAGCAAAAGTAACACGTATTATCAAAACTCAATCACGCCACTAAAAAAAATTGTAGCCCTATTAATGAGAATGTTGATTATTGGTTTTCATGCTTGAGATGAGATAAATAAGCCATAATTTGATGTGTATGACACCAACTTAGCCTCCACTTAAGTAGGTTCTTATCGCCTAGTTCTAAAAAAACTGTAAAAAATAAAAATACAAAATTTGATCATCTTTTTTCAAAAACTAATCATAACTATGCTTGCACACGTAGTCTACACCTATAGTTACAACAAATAATGCACTTACACAGCTTTCCCCTTTGATGAAAATCAAAATGAGGCTCATAATTAGACATTTTACGTATTAAAAACAGGTTGCGCAAAAGGCCATGTATGAGAAGAGGCCCAAAAAGTGGCTCTAAAGTTTTGGAAAATTCAAAACAAAGTAGTATTTACCCTATATAACATGGGTGCACCTCAAGTTTTACATTATTAGCTTGCATATGGAAGGAGAAAAATTCATGCTCCACCTGTATAAAAAACATCATTTCAATATTAGCGAGTCAAGAATTTATCCAATAATTATCATTTGATGATTCCAAGATTTAGTTTACATCATGGGCTTTCCATCAAGCCAAGTTTCATGATCAAACTATGTCCCTTCTAAAAGTTATGTACAAATTACTACTATTTTGAAAACAGCAAAAATCATGCGTTTTATCAGCATGTGTCTAAGAAAATTAAAATATTGCCTTGCAAAAGCTAAGAAAAGTGCAATTTAAAAAATCTCAAATTTTTTTTGGGTCTTGAGGAACATCTGTGGATGTTAAGCATTTCAAAACTCTTAATAGATTGCCCACAAAAATTCAAGAAAAATGCTAACTTTCAGGACACTTTAGTGTCCTCAGGACACTTTAGTGTCCAATTACAGAACTAGTGTTAATGATGAGCTATAGATTCAATATCCTGTCCAAATTTTTTAAGGCTTCGTATGCTTAGGCTTGCCACCTAGCTCAAGTGGATGACACATTATGTGTCGCACCAAAATGCTCCCATGAGCTCATCCACATGTAGGCATGCAATGTTGTAACTCATGTGCTACACATTTTCTCACTAGCTTTTGAAAGTGTGTAAAAGAAGAAGCCCTAGTACCCAACTCTATACCCTCGAAGCTTGAAATCTCAAATGTTGTTCTTACTACACAATTTAGCTCAAGTAACGTTCATATCATGTTTTGTGGCCTATTATGGATTGTGCTCTTGAGTGGTGAAGAGCTGACAACTGCGTAGGTGCCGTTTCTCAAGTATAGTATTCTATATGATGCTGAATGAGTTCAAGACTCTTGGGCTAGAGTTGCTTGCATCTAAATCTTTAGCAACACCAATCATTGTGGCTAGGTATCCTTGTCACCACTATGGGTTACAAAACCATTCCTCTTATCAACCTCTAAAAATTTTCCAACAAGATGTGGGGATGTGATTTGGATACTCCACCCTCCACGATGAAGCCTATGTATCACTAAATGTACAAAATCAGTTGACTACCCACGTCAAATAGGACTCTTGTCTCAGAATGCATTTATGTCTTATGCCTCGAAAAAAACAGCACTATAAAGAGAATTGCCTCAACAACATGGTTGGTTCCTAACTTCAAGTTCAATGTCTCACTTCAACTCGTGAAGGGGACACTCTCATACAACACCTAAACAAAGCAGTGTGTTCCAAGCATGTCCACACAAACTCTAGCCTTTGATTATCTCCATCTTAATCTTGATGGGCAAAGGCAAGTCATTAGGAATTTTTTGGACCCAAAAAAGGCCTCTTAAGGATTCCTAATTTTAAGGGATTAGAGCTTAAAAAGCTAGGCTTAAGGGAGACAAAGGCTATGATGACCCCTATTTTTTGCCTTGCCACATCAGCCATACCCTCCTAGTTTCACTTTTTAAAGGGAATATTCTCATACTCTCTCTCTCTCTTACTTTTTGACTTTTCTCATACTTTCTCTCTTACTTTTTGAATTTTTTATCTTCACTCTCTACAAATTGAATCTTTCTTGCCAGTTTGAAATCTCCTTTCTCATTAACTCCCACCATATCTCCCTTCCACATCAGCAAAACATTCTCGCATTTAGATGAGCCCCAAAAAGTGAAAATTTTTTCTTTTTTATTTTTTTACATTTTGAGGTGGAAAAAACACCACCCAACCAATATGTATAATGAAAATAATTTTTTCTCTCCAAAAAGCTTGTAATTCAAGGGTCACGTCAGAAGCCTATCAGGAGCCAGTACATCTATAACTAACTATCAGGTCCCCACAACCCCATAAACATAACTAACTATCAAGAACCACTACATCCATGAGATCCCAAAATTGTGGGGACCCCAAAAATTATTATTTTTTAATTTTTCTCATAAATGTAATTTATTGATAAAAAAACTCCATGTTAGTATATTTGTATATCAAAAATATAATTTTCTACTTATAGAAAAACGGATTTGTGTTAAACCTGTGAGAGCAAAGTTTTAACAGTCTCTCTCTCTCTCTCTCTCTCTCTCTCTCTCTCTCTCTCTCTCCCCCTCTCTGATGATCTCTCTACTTTAGCTTCTTCCTTTGCTTAGCTATGGAGCCTTTGCAAGCTGTGCGTGTAGCCTCTTGTGAAGCTAGAAAACGGAAGGTTGATTTACACATTCGTATTCCTGAAGAGTATGGCAGCTCTAAAAAAACCCATCCTACTAATGCACAATCTGTCCAAGCTCGTAAGATAGCTAAGGAGAAAAATGTAGATTTTTGGGTTGATGGGCATCTCTATCCAGTTGACCCTCCATTAAGAGCAAACCCTCCTTTCCGCAATTTATCATCTTTTATGCAATTTGTTCGTGAAGGAGAGCTTGGCTTGTTAGGATACTGTAGAAGATTGACTACAAGTAGAGCTTGGCAAGCCCATATTCTGCAATCTCAATTGCAAGCATCACAATTCAGCCTTTTACAATGTCAAAGAAGGACTTAAAACATCATCAGATAAAATGAAAGAGATTCTCACAGAGAATGTGGAGAAGGAAGCAAAGATTCAAAGGCTAGAGGAACTTATCAAACGACTCAAAGCAACGCCAAATGGTGCTCATCGTCGTGAACGCAAAAAGACATTGGCTGGTATAGAAACTCTTGCGTTAAAAGGTGGAGCATGGAAGAAAAGGATTCTTACAACAAAGTAAGTAACATAAACTTTCATTATGCACTCAGTGATTTAAACAAAATAGTCATGATTTATGTTCTGCCAGGAATTTTCTGCAAAGAAGAGGTGTGTGGTTCTAATGAAGAGGGATGGAAGGATTTGGTCAAAGCCATTCTGAATACCAAGGATATTCTCTCAATTATTACTGACCCTCGTCATCCTAAAATACGCCAAGCTATTTTCAGCAATGTAGTGAGCGAGATTACCACCTCCATCGATTCTTCATTAATTCAACATGCTTGTGATGCGGTTGAAATCAGCATGAAAGGGCACCAAGCAATCCGTCAGGTTGTAAAAGATGCATTTCTAAGACAAGGAATCACTGGCACTTTATTTCCTACACTCAAGATGATTCACAATGTCAAGCGTATCAATAATGATGATGTGCAGCAAGCTATAGGATAATTTTATCACGTTGAGGGCACACTAACATTAGAGATAGGGTCGAGCAGAAAGAAAATCAAGACAACAAGTATAGAATTTCACTCTGATGTTTACAATAACATCTTTGTTCATATTGAGAGACTAAAACAAGCTATGGTGAAGTTCTATGGTCTTTCACCAGAAGGTGAGAACTTGCAATTGCTACTATTCATGTTTTTCAGTAGAAAATGAAGACGATTATTTTGTTTTGAATATTGTAAATTATCGTTTATTTACAGTTTTGGGGAGCACACTTTCATTTGTGCTCAAGCTAGATGAGTGTCAAATTGTGAAAGGTCAGAAACTGGGACGTATGAGCATTACGCTCATGAATGAGGCCATGATCTGTGCATGGGAAAAGACTACCAAACCAAGTTTTAGTGTGCAATTTGAGAAAGAGGTCTGGTGGCTTGGTGCATTCGAGGTACCGAAGGAGACACATGAGGTATTGACATGGATGTTTGGAAGGACTCCCTGGATAACAGATGTAATCAAAAAGCAAATTGATGATCAATTTTTAGATGTAGAAAACATGGGAAAGTTCAAGATGGATTGGCATCTTGGGGGAGATTTGAAGACAATTAAATGCATGATGGGTTGTGCTCAAGGCATGACATCAAGATGGCCTTGTCCATACTGCAATGCTGACATTGATATTCCTAGGTAGAAAAAGACAAATGGAAAAGGTATACAAAAGGTTGGTTCTGTTGGAATAAACTGGTGTTTTAACCTTGACTTTTTCTAATTAAATTCTATTGTCATGTGTACAGCACGTAGTTTATGCACATGGTGCGTATTTCATGAACAAGTATGGATCGCTCGACATGTGGAGTACCCAAGGGATGGAGAAATCACATTATAAAGTAAGAGGGGTTTATTTCAAAAATACAAGACATGGAGGTGGAGCTTCTGCAGGAGGAACATGTACAAACTATCTACAAGAGATGTTCAATTGGTTTTATTACACAACCTTTGGAAGGGTATTGTTTAGGGAGCGGGCCCAACAATCTAAGCTTGTGCAAGAGGCACGCAAGGCTGCAAAAAGTCATGCTCGGCTTGAATGGTCGCAGACCAATGCTCCAATGCTCCCCATAGGCATGGTGCTTGGCATGCATGAATGAGGAGACAAGGGAGGCGTTGGGTTGTGCACGCACCAGCATAAATCTAGATGTAATAAGGCTAAGAAAATAAGTTTAGTTAGGTTTTTTGCCCTTTAAAAAAACTATTAATAGTTCCTTCTCTCACTTCATTTTCATTCACTTTTAGAGAGCTTAAGCTCAAGATCTACGTAGACACCCACGTAAGGACACCAGCACATCACCACGTTAGCATAGTTGTACATGGATATGGCACGCACCAAGAACACCGCACGTGTTACCATGCCTTCACAAAACACAGTGCAAGGCACCCACAACGACCACATACTAGCGACACCACGGAAGAGAGTGACCCCTTGATTCTAGGACATGCCCAATGGGATCACCAGGAGTCCAACCCTCCTCCCACAGCAACACCAACGCACACACATGCAGGCCCTTCTGGTGGGAGAAAGCATGTGAAGAAGACCCCACAATGCAGCCAACCCAGAGATCAAGACAGAGAGGCCGATGATGAGCAGTTCGACTAGGTTGGTGAAAACATTCCTACATTGCGCAGCACCATAGGTGGCAAGACCCTACTACCAGGACAGGGTCCCCTACCTACCCGGTAGGAACTTGATACACAGGTACCACAGCAACAGGAGGAGGAGAATTCAGACTATGAGAGAGACCAAGAGGAGGTTCGTGCAAGTGCACACAAGCGTAGAAAGGTCAAGCTCTTCAAGCCAAGGAAGTCCCAACCTCACCAACGCACTAACACAACACAGAGAGCTCCAAGGAGAAGGATGCGCCAAGGGCATAGGGCTCTACAAGAAATCAAGTTTTATCAGAGGAACACTAAGTTCCTGATAAGAAGAGCCCCTTTCACTCGCATAGTGAAGGAGATTCTCCAACGATATAGAATAGAGTTCCGCGTGCAGGGGATTGCCCTTGCAAGAAGCCTCCGAGGCTTACCTTTTTGGGCTTTTTGAAGACACCAGCCTCCTTGAAATACATGCAAAGAGGATTACCATATCTGCCAAGGACCAGCAACAACCAGCTCGATGCATTCGAGACAAGCGAGACGACACGATCTAGAGATCTTAGATGTTAACCTTTTTTTTGAAGAAACTCTTTTGTTTCAAACCCCCCTTTGTAACAAGCCTATCTGGCTTTCATTTGTAATCTTCTGATAATTAAAATTTTAAGTTTCTCTTACAATGTCTCGGTGTCATCATGTTTGTTTAACATGGAGTGTCTATCATGCGAGTTTGTCACCCCCAAGGCATCATAAATGCTCCTGGAGGACTGAGGATGGAGGACTGAGGAAGCTGTGCTAGAACATTACAAATTTGGCCTCTGCAACGGTGATGTAGGCTCAAAATTCGCATTGTTCTGGCACTTCTCCCCTAGCCACTCAACATCATTTCTTATGCATTTATAATGAAGTTGAGCACACTAATTGTGAGAAACAATAGTTTATAGGATAAAAACACCTTTAATCATGTGTAAAAATATAGTGTTTATCATCTAATGCATCAGAATTGCTCCTGGAGGACTGGGGAAGCTATGCCACAATAGTGCGAATTTAAACTTTGCAGTGGTGGCGATGCAGGCTCAAAATTGGCACTGCTCTCCTATCCACTCAGGATCATTTCTGATCCATTTATAATGAAGTTGAGTACAATAATTGTGAGAAACAATAGTTTATAAGATAAAAACAGCTTTAATCATGTGTAATATTACATTGTTTGTCATCCAATGCATCAGAATTGCTCCTGAGGAGGACTGGGGAAGCTATGCCAGAATAGTGCGAATGCAGAGCGGCGGTGCAGGCTCAAAATTCACACTGTTCTGGCACTGCTCCCCCAACCACTCAGGATCATTTCTGATGCATAATGAAGTTGAGTACATTAATTATAAAAACGATAATTTACAAAATAAAAATACCTTTAATCATGTGTAAAAATACATTATTTATCATCTAATGCATTAGAATTGCTTCTGGAGGGCTGGGGAAGCTATGCCAGAACAGTGCAAATTTGAGCTCTACAGCAGCGATGCAGGCTCAAAATTCGCACTGTTCTAGCACTGCTCCC
The DNA here is from genome assembly GCF_041138505.1 of Cibotium barometz. Classification (NCBI taxonomy): domain Eukaryota; kingdom Viridiplantae; phylum Streptophyta; class Polypodiopsida; order Cyatheales; family Cibotiaceae; genus Cibotium; species Cibotium barometz. Next base: position 2,615,066 of record NC_141048.1, on the reverse strand, counting down.
CCAGCCACTCAGAATCATTTTTGATGCATTTATAATCAAGTTGAGTACATTGATTATGAGAAACAATAATTTACAAGATAAAAATACCTTTAATCATGTGTAAAAATACATTATTTGTCATCCAATGCATCAGAATTGCTCCTGAAGGGCTGGGGAAGCTGTGCCAAAACAGTGCAAATTTGAGCTCTACAGTAGCGGTGCAGGCTCAAAATTTGCACTGTTCTAGCACTGCTTCCCCAGGCTTCCAGGGTCATTTCTGATGCATTCACAAAAACATTAATGGTACAAACTAGAAAAAACAATGATATACTTAATGAAAACAAGTTTGCAAAAATTGTATTATATTCATAATAAGAAGTGATACATCATCTTTACAAAAGCTTTCTTACAATATTGAGCTTCCTTCTCTTGTTATTGGGCAGAGTGTGCTCAAGGAGTGATTGGGCTATTTCTTGAGGATCCTCTATGCCTATGCTTTTGGCTATACCTATACGAGCAAGAAGCTTACCCCTAAATCCAAAACCAAAAACATCGAAGGCAAGGGATTTTTTAATTAGAACTATACATTTGGTGCTCTGTGCCATAGAGACTACACAAAGCACCTTAGAGAGGGCTTTCAAAAAGAAGAGAGTGAAGGGATTTTTTAATCAGAACTATACATTTGGTGCTCTGTGCCATAGAGACTACACAGAGCACCTTAGAGAGGGCTTTCAAAAAGAAGAGAGTGAAGGCAGATTGAGGGGTGTAGTCCCTGTGGATAATGGCAATGCCATCCAGAGAAAGTCGACCAAGATAGTGTGCCAACGCAACATCATGTCCATGGACCTTGGCATGGTCTCTGCTGTCGCCGCCTCTCTCAGCAAATGCGTCAATTTCAACCACCCTCTGCAATCAAAAGAAAAATCAAAATATTTTCCTATACATAATTACAAATGTTTCTAGGTTGTAAAAGGTCGATTATTACCTCTTGCTCAATGTCTTCTTTTGCCAAAGTGCTGGTGGGGGCGGAGAGGTCAATCGAGAACTTAGCCTCATCCTTTTTTGGTGCTTTGGTCTCCTCCATCACTCCAGTATAGCAAGGGTATCCTTTTCAGCCTCTAGCTTGTCTTGTAAGGTTGTGAATTCCTCCTGTGGAACTAGGGCTTGCTCCGTGGTCTCAACCACAGTTTCCTTGACCAAAGCAACTGTCTCTGCGATAGATTCTCCAAGGGGTAATATAGCACTATCTAGGTGAGGATTGAGGTTGGACGTATCAAGGTCCACCTCACAACGCATGCATATAATGCCGAAGCATTCATCCATTCTCAAGCCAGCTGCCTTTTCAAGGTCATGAAGGTGTTCTTCAAGGTCATGAAGAAATAGGTGTTCTTCACCTTCCACCACCATAATGGTGCTCAAGAGATTGATCTCAATCTATGGCAGCACCATGCTCTCCTCGTGTGGGAAAGATGGCCCCGTATCTTCTACTACATTGGGCTGTTTGGCTACAGATTGTGCACCCTCTCGAAAGTGCTCTGATGCAAGCTGCTCTTCCACAGCAGCACTTGTTCCTACTACCTTCACTTCCTTGTCATCCCTCAAATACCCTGCCAACTGCAATGCAGGCATCTCCACCTCCTCATCCGAATTCTCATCATTGATGAGGAACGCAAAAGTGGTGAGCCACGAGAGGAACCTAGTTCCTAAATTGCCATTCCCCAACCTCTTCACCTCCTGCTTATTGAAGGTACAGTAAGCTCTTGCGGGTATGCAGATGTCGATAAAGCGTTCAAGGCGCTGGATGTAGGGGCAGGCAAATTGTTGAATGTACTTAAGCAGCTCAACAGGCACCCATCGATCATTGGGGCAATTGGGAAAGGAGATGGAGTGGGGAGCCAAGTAATGCTCCATGTATGCAATCTGCGTCTCATAATGTTGGGACGCAAGGGCGAGCGACTTTTCAAAGTCGACTTCACGAGAGAACATGACAAAGAGCTTGCTCTTGTTCGCCCATGGGGTGGTGGAGAGGAACTCAGAGAAGTTGTCAAAGTGGGTAGCCATGTGAATGCAAAGAGATAGTGTGAGCTCGTGCTTGGTTTCTATCGCGTGAAAATGAGAAAGAAGGCACCTTTGGCTATTTATAGTTAAAATTTAAAGTTTGGCCTTTTCACACTAGACTGCTAGACAAAAAAATTACAGTTTGTAAAAATATTAAGATTTCAATTAAATAAAGGTTGGTTAAAAAAGAGCCTGCTACAAAATTACAAGCATGTCATCTAATCTAAAATTGTTATAATGTCTTCATTTTTTTCCCCTCTTGTGACATTTACTTCATGTTGATCTCCATCTCCTTGTTGACTTGAAAGCTTGTCATTGCCTTCACCTCGATCCTAAAACTCTTGCCCCTCATGACAGAGGCTGTTTTCCCATATACTCAGTTCATCTTCAAGCTCTTCCACACATGCCTACTATGTGTTGGTTGGGCTATGCACCTTGCTGCTGACAATTCAAGGTCCCCCATTTGCCATGATTCTGAGACCATGGTTGTCCCTCATGCTTCCCAATCTGTAAAAATATAGAAAGTGGCAGAATAACCAGAAAGTGTAAGGGTTAATTCTAGACATGTAGTGGAATCAGATATACAACTTGAAACTTGACTCTTCCACATTGTCAAAGCCCACAATGCTAAAGTGTTGACATAGGTCTGCTAGGCTCCAATGCTTGCTTGCTGCCACTCGCTCAATCCATCCATTTTGCATCATCACAGCTACCTCAATAGGCATAATTTCTTCTTCTGAGACTTGAAGTGGGATCCATGTCCCGTGCTTTTGCATCCATCTTTGGTAGTGCAGACGCATGTACAAAATAGAGCGTGCCTTCAAGTACCTCAAAGACACTGTAGAATCTACTACATTTCACTTGTACACATCACCTTGATGTGACCCCTCATTAACCCCTCTCCTAGTAATCCTTGAATGAGGTCAGACCGTACCTCCTTACAAATATACATTGTTTTTGTTTGGTGCATTGGCATGGAATTGAACATGTGCACAAAAACATGTAAAGGACAAAACCAATTTAGCCCTACTGACCTAGATGCCTTTGAAAACTTGAGTGATGTCTTGATATCACTTACCATCTTAAACTTTAAGCATAAGATGGTCCAAGCATCAGGTTTGGGCCATTCGGGATTGTTAAGAGGGGGGTTGGGGATCTCTTCTAGCTTGCCAAATAAACTTGGTTTTTTATCTACAAAATATGAGTGAGAAAAGAAAAAGATATTGTTCTCTTACAAGATCACTTGGGCTTTGAGAGATACAAACATTGCCTCTCCAATGGATGCATGCATAGCATAGAAAACTCCGGTGAGGCTTTGGAGTGGTTGTTCCTCAACATAATTAGAGGGAAAAATATCTGCAAAGAGACATAAGAAAATGGAGAATCATAAGAAAATTTAAAACAAAAAATCCAATATTAGCATGTTGTTAAAGGTGTGTTTATGTTACACTGACAATTTTAAGGAAACCTTGGTCGTTGGCCTTGAATAAACAGGGCTCCAAGGGTATACACATGTTGCACTATGGCAACAGTCCTTCCTCTTAGTATGCTTGAAGCCTTGTAGCCGCCCCTTCCAATGATGTAGCATATTCCCCAATTGATGCACTCGATGTGGTCCCATAGAGCTTGGCTGCATGTAGACCCATAGAGCTTGGCTGCATGTAGACCCAAGCCCCAACCCTGAATCTTGTTGGAGCCCAAACTCCATTCTCATCTCTTATGTTATGCAGCACAAGCTCTTCCACCTTCTCCTCCCTAGGTCTTCTCACATTACTGGAAGAGGCCATGGTGGTAAGAAAAGAGAAGAAGGGAAAAGAAAAGCTTTTTTTACAACAAAGGAGTGGAGAGGAGAGAAAGTTCAGGGTTTTCAGTAGTGCAGCAAAAGGGAAAGCTTAAAAGAGGGTTAGAGTTTGAGAATAGGCTTCCTCAACCTAGAGTTTGAGAATAGGCTTCTTGAACAACCTAGAGTAGACTAAAGAGGGATAGAGTTTCTGTAGTAGCAATGGAGAGGGAGGGAGATTGAGAGAGAGAGAAAAAGAGAGATTGAGAGGGAGGGAACTTGAGAAGGAGGGAGAGCTTGAGAGGGATGGAGTTTTTGCAGCAATGGAGAGCTTAGAAAAAGAAGAAAGAGGGAGAGGGAGCTTGAGACTGAGGGAGCTTGACAAGGAGGAAGAGCTTGACAAGAAGGAAGAGCTTGACAAGGAGGGAGCTTGACAAGGAGGAAGAGCTTGAGAGGCATGGAGTTTCTGTAGCAATGGAGAGCTTAGAAGAGGAAGAAAGAGGTTCAAAATGAGCTTTCCAAACCTAGAGTATGTTGGGGGGAAGTTTGAGAGGGAAAACACACTTTTGGGAAAAAAATAAAAATTTTCAATTTTTAAGGTTTCTAGTCTGCACGATTCTAGGTGGGGGGAACCTCTAAGTTTGGGCCCAAGAGGTAGGGGGACAAGATTAGTAATTAGGCCCCATTAGCAAACCAAAGCCTAGGCCCCCTAGGGTCAAAGAAATCAAAAATGTGCACCCAGCCCTCTTCCTATTGGTCCATTCCTAATCAAAAGTTAATCCAAGAGGCCCTCTTTGGGACCTAAAAATTCCTAATGTTCTCCTAGGAGGTTGCATGGACCTTCGGAGTCCTTGTTAAAAGAGATATCATATTTGAGAGCCTAAATTTAAGACTCTACTCCAAAAACGTATACAATTTAAGACTTTACTCTAAAAACGTATACAATTTATTAAAAGTTACACACACGAGGAATGAGAAGGAGAAACCAGATGCAAGCACTTGAGGGAAAAATAAAGAGGTTTAACAGAACACAACACTCTAATAAGGTCAGAGGAAGGGTATGCTGATACACATGGTAAAAGAGGCCATGAAAAACAATGACGAGGAAGGGCAAGTAGGTACAGGTGCAAACAATGACGAGGAAGGCCATGAAAAACAATGACGAGGAAGGGCAAGTAGGTACAGGTGCAAACAAGTGTGCGGGTAAGAAGACTCAAATTTTGTGAAGCTCTTATGTGTTCAATCTTACTTTCAAGAAATTAAGAAGGTAGAAAATCATCTTTTCCTTAGCTTTAACAAAACTATTCTATAGGTTACACATTTTCCAGGAGTACACAACATGTGATAAATTTTTCATCCCTTTCATCTTCCCTCTTTATACGTCTTGTTGAAAACCAGTTGAATGAATACAAGATTAGCTTCAGACCACAATTAACAGAAAGCACTCATGAGATCTTCAAGCAGCCACAAATAATCACTACAATAGAATAATATTGTTGTAGCGAAAATAGCAGCGCTTTTATAACTAGAAGGGTACCAAGATATTGGGCCTATATCATTGCTAAAAATGCTGCTATTTTCATTGCATGGGATCACTTCTCAGCAACAAAAATTCACTGCTCATCAATCAACGATCTTTCATTGTTCAGTAGCAAAATCTCACTGTTGTTTTTGCTATACTGAGCAACGATAGAACTGCCTGGAAAAAATAAGCTGGGGAAGACTGGGGAGTTTGCACAGGACTCCCTAGTCTGCTTTAGCTATTTTTTAATTAAAACACAGTCACAATATTTTAATACAAACATAAACTTGAAAAAGATAGAAACTAAGAAGAATGCAAGTGAGCCTATGCATAGAACCTATGCATAGAGTCTACGCATAAATCTCTATGCATAGAGCCTACGTGTAGAGCCTATGCATAGAGTCGTATGCATAAAGCTCATGCATAGAGCCTTATGCACAAAGCTCTACGTATAGAGCCTACACATAGAACTCTACACATAGACCCTATGGATAGAGGTAAACCTTAGCTAAACCTACACCCAACACCCAAGGGTGCAATAAAGGTACAACTTGAATAAGCAATTAAACAAAAAGGAGAGCTTATCTCTTTTTTGTGAAGACGAAGGAAAGGATTAGTGCAAGAGCTATAAAATAAAAGATTAAACAAAGTAATTAGTAGATTGCCTATGCAAGCTTTATGCATAAAGCCTATGCATAGATTAAACAAGCCAATGCATAAAGCTTGTAAGATCTATACATAAAGTGTATCCATAGAGCTTGCAAGCCTCTGTATAATCCTTTATGGAAGCCTATGTGTAGGCTTTAACCCGGCACAAGGGTGCAATAAAGTAAGATAAAACCATAAACAATTAAAACCATAAACTAAGATCTATACTTTTGCCAGTAACACTCTATTCTCTACTCTGTGTTAATTTTTATACACTTTACAGGTGATTTAGTCAGTTGGCAGCCATCCTAGTGTCTGAGTTGCCACCTCTTGAGACCCCTACTAGACATGTAAGTGAGGGGTGTATTCTTGGTAAAATGCATTGGGCATCATTTCCAAAGGATGGATTTGTGAGATCTGTTAAGAAATTACAGTTTATACATAGTGATGTATGCAGTCCTATGAGGACACCACCTATTGGGGGATATCTCTACTTTGTCACTTTTATTGTTGATTACTGCAGATATAGCTGAGTGTATCCATTAAAGCAGGAGTCCGAGGTTTTTATGTGCTTTAGGCACTTCCTATCTATGGCTAAAAATGCATGTGAATGTAAAGTTGGCACCCTACATTCAGATCGAGGGGGGGAGTATATGTCCAAGGAATTTCATGCATATATGGCTGAAAAAGACATAAGGCATCAATGTACAGTGCCATACACACCTTAGCAAAATGGTGTGCGACTGAGTGGAAGAATAGGTCTCTCATGGAGATTGTAAGGTTCCTCTTCAATCCTAAAAGATGTATAAGCTCTCCTCTCAGTCTCTGTAACCATTCCCTATTTCAAAACGCAAGAAAACATTGTTTTCCCTGTTTTTGGTCTAGAGAGAGAAAATATTCTAGAGAGAGATAATTCAATTTGGAGATATTTTTGGATACAAAGTTTCTCCTTATATCTAAGATGAATTCCCCTGAAACAGAAGTTCAAAAATAATTTTCCAATGTGCATTAGAAATTATTTGAATATGTGTATGAGGGTCCACATTTTCAAAAAAAATTGATTAAGGTCCAAAGAGTGTTCTAAAGGGCCAATAGGATTAATCCAAGTGTTTCACTAAGAAAAATGCAAAGAATAAAAGAAAACCCCCCAAAAATGAGTAAATTCTCACATAAGATGAAGAGTTGACTAAGTATTGGGTTTATTAATTTAAAAAATGAGGTTTATTAGTAAAAAAATAAAATTTTGACACTTCAATAAGGAGGGAGGGGGCTCATAAAGGAGGCGCTTATTTCACATCATTACTCCATATTTTTAATTCAAAAAAATCAGATATTTCATCTCTTCTCTCTCCTCCTTCAAACAGGATCAAAAAAGTTAGCCAAACTGGTCCAAATCTTGTCCAAACTGCATCAAACTTAGCCTAGATAGAACCTAGTTGGACTTGGTTAGTAGCCTCCCTCACCTATAAATAGACCCTCATTCCTTTGTATTTTTTTCTTTGGGTATTTACATGCCAGTATAATTTTCAAATTAGTGTATTTTTATTATACCTAGAGCTATTTTGCCTCTCCTTTGGGAAGCTTTGGAGCTTCACTAATCTTCATCCACTCTTGGAGATTACCCTCTCCATCTTGGTGGCCAAGCTTCTCTTGGGGACTTCACTTCTCTCTAAAGAATCAAGCAAAAAACCAAGGGTAAGCCTAAATCAATGGTGTTTTTCTATCTTTTTCAATGGTAATCATCTTCCCAACCTTTCTAATGCTTGGGAAGCATTTTAATCAATGGTTTTTTTCTTAAGACCAATCTTTTAGTGATTCATAATGTTTAATGGATTAATGCTAATCTTTTACGCCTAAATATAATATTTTTGATGCGTAAATCACTCTTTTTCTAAGAATACTCACCTTTTTTTTTTAATCCTTCTTGGAATGATGGATCTTAGTGTTAATCTCATTTTCTTAACCAAAACTCTAGGCTTAACAAGCTAGAGATAGAGATTAAGCAGTTGAAAAAGGGCTTATTCTAACATTCTTGTAATTATTTTCTTATAGGAATGATAAATGGATATTTTAAAAATAAACAAGAGGTTAAATGTAATTATGCTCATAATTATGCTTAGGTATGCATAATAAATTTTTAGTTTAAAAGAGGAAGTCCCACCATTCTGTATTGAAATTTAGAAGTAGAATTTTGAGTATTTTCAAAAAATGCAGTGAAGCTATGGCAAAATTTTACCATAAAAAAATGAATTTAATTTTTATGCATAAATTTGATAATTCAAAAAGAGAAATTCTCATAATATTCTATGCATAAGCATTTTAATTCTAGATAAAAGAGGGATTTTTGTTGCATTTATGAAAAATACATTTATAGTATTTATGCATAAATATTTAAATAGAGAAAAGAGGAATATTTGTTATATTATTTTTTTAGTATGTGCATGCTTAAAAATTTAGATGCAAAAAGATGAATTTTCATGATATTCTATGTACATACATTTTAAATATTAAAAGAGAAATTTTTGGTATATTTCAAAATAGGTATATTCATGTTATGTATATACCTGGGTATTTTTATTTATTTATTTAAAAAAAAGAAATTTTCATCGTACTTTTAATTAGAAAATGCATAAATTAGTTTCAGTGTTAAAAGAGAAAGTTTCACCATAATTCTACATAGATAATTTAGGGCATATTAATGCCGAGGTTCAATTGGAGAAAAGAATAATTTAGAGTATTGCTATGAGAATAATTCAATAAAATGATGTATGCATATTATATCAGTCACACAGAAAAAGAAATCTCCTCGTTAAAATTCCATTATTCTCAAATAAAAGTATTATGACCAAGAATGAATGAATTTTAGTTTTTTTGGGGGATTTTACCCTTACGATTAGAAACCACAGTTATTTTATCAGATAAATAAGAGAAAAATCTTTAGGAAATAAGTCTAAGATTAAATCTGAGTAATTCAGGGTTAGACATTGAGCCAGTGAGAAAGGTGGGTCAGTAAGATGCCCGCCCATCTCTTGAATCAAAAATTAAACCAAGTCTTGTGACCATTCCCATTTCTTCAGTACACAAAGAATGGATAACCGGCTGATTTAGAGAAGTTTTCCCTAAGACTCGAAATCGTTGAGAAACGACTTATAAATTTGTTGTAATTGATGGGTGGATCACCGAGATACGAGATTCGTGATTTTCATTAAGAAAGTCTGGGTTTTAAGAAAAAGGGTCTTGTGAAATAAAACTCAACGGGAAATTCTTACTTGCATACAAACTCTGTTTTTGAAAAAGGACTGTTTGATGCCAGAATGCTAGAGGAAGCATTTGGATTATGGGTTAATCTAAGGAGAGTTACGTTGTTGCAACAACTAGCGGGGAGTCATCGAAGGACGTCTCTTGATGGCAAAGCCTGCCAAGGTCTTGATGACCAGCCTCAGTATGGTTAAAAATGGTGCGCTTTCGGTACGATGGGTGAGGGCCGACGAAGCAGTCCCTGAGTGAAGTGCTAGGACACCTAAGGAGGATCCTAAAGGTCTTACCAGGCGATACACGGGCTCGCGGGGCTGCTAAGACACCCATGCATATGTCGAGGAAGATATTGATGGATTGGCGAGAAATTATCTAAGTGAACTGGAAACTTAAAATTCGATCCCATTGGTTGACTAGCTGGTCTTCAACGGAGAGTCCGGACGACATTTTGATTGTAATATCAAGGCAATAGCAATGGAAAGGACGAAATTTTGATTGTAATCTGAGAGTGATGGAAAGGCAATAGCATCCCTCTTTATAGAAAAAAGAGGTACTAGTAGTCTTCCTCCCTCCTCTCACGACCCTGTTTTTTGTCTCCGATTGAGATACCTTCTTAGGAGAAGAAGGTGTATATTGTAGTGTGTTGTATACAAAGTATACTGTAGTGTGTTGTATACAAAGTATACAATGTTTTTGGGGTCCTCGGCACGATTCAAGCGCAATTCACATGCGTTTTGGGCAGCGTAAGGTTTCTGCAAATGTTCTTAAAAGGCGTCATTTTGTATTAGTTCTGCTCAATTTTGGGTGTTTGGGTTGTGTAGTGGCAAAGATTTAGTGTGCAGTAGCATCTACAGTGTCTTCAACTACATCGACCATCATCCTTTTGCCAGTAACACTGTATTCTCTACTCTGTGTTAATTTTCATACACTTTATAGGTGATTCAGTCAGTTTTGTTGGCAACCATCCAAGGTTGCATTCAATCCTTGTAGTGTGTTGAAAGATTTTGCATTTGGTAGAAAGTCATGGCTAGTAGTAGTGATGTATTCAACATGTTGTCTGCTGCAGCAACACGAGGGCAAAAATATAGTATGCGGTCTCACAGTTGAGAAGATTTATGCATGGCCAAAGTACGAAGCATTGGTAGGCTATCAAGCGAGTTTTTTGCTATTTGTAGGGCACTCACTATTTTGGATTATTTTATCCAAAGGGGGGTGAGTCACAGCTACATGCTTTTAGTGATTCATATTGGGCTGGATGTTATGACACACGAGTGTCTACTAGTGGGTTTTGCTTTTGCCTTGGTGATTCATGTATATCATGGCTCAGCAAGAAGCAGCCTACAATGGCCACTTCCAGCTGTGAAGCTGAGTACAGGGTAGCGTTTACAGCTACAATTCAGTGTGTGGCACAGATGTCTAGCGAGTTTTTTGCTATTTGTAGGGCACTCACTATTTTGAATTGTTTTATCCAAAGGGGGGTGAGTCATGTGCAGGTACATGCTTTTAGTGATTCATATTGGGCTGGATGTTATGACACACAACAAGTGTGCACTAGTGGGTTTTGCTTTTGCCTTGGTGATTCATGTGGGTGAGCACATGTACCCACACCCACCCTCACAAATCCAAAAAAAATCACCCACCCACCCTCGCAAATCTTGAGTCACTAGGTGATTTTTTTTGCTTGCCAAAAAAATATCACCCACCCACCCTCAATGATCTTGAGTCACTACGTGATGGAGGGTGAGCACCCACAAGACACTGGTGGAGGACGAGACTTGAACAACATGTCTAAACGTCCACCTATGCAATGCTATCACTATGCTTGGACCTCAGCCCATGTTGCTTACTAATGCGTCTAATTTGTAGAAGTAGGAAGCCTTAAGACATGCAAGGATCTTGTCTTTGAAGAAGGTTCATGAATAAGCTCGAGCCACTAGGCACTCTCAAAAGAAAAAAGCCACAAATATCGACAAGGGCGATAGCCATGTTATCATAAAAAGTGGGTCCGACAAAGGGAAAACTACCAATGTGTCATCTTCCTCACCTGATGAAGAAAAGATACTACCATCCGCCCCTCAAGCAAGAGAGCAAATAGACCCTAGTCATCTGCCCAAAAAAGTTAGCCTAATATCCAAACCCAATTAAGGAGAAGGGGAGGCTAAAGGTTTCTTAGGAGCTAGTCGAGGATTGTCAAGCCCGATTAGAGGAAAAACCTCAAGCAATTCAAATGAAGTTCCCTTGTGCCTAATGTAAAACCAACTGAGTCAACCTAGGAACTCACAGAGGTGTCAACTGCCAAGCACCCCTTGAGAATCTCCTCCAAGAGGTAGACCCAAAAGCCACGACAATCCTGCACTAAGTTGACCTTACTACATATCCAAGTGGACCACCCAAGAAAATCAGACACTGAAGTTCATATTCCTATACCCTACACCTTGAAAAGTCAAAGCATAAATAGGAATCACCAGATTCACAAACCTATGCCCGGTTTGAGAGATATTGTAGGTCTCTCTTCCTTTCTATCTTCACTAGACTAGATTCCCATTGGCACCTTGCTTCAAGGTAGCCCGATTCTATGGAAGGATTGGATGGAAGGCAGTATTGGAGTAGGAATGGAAGAACATGTGGAACTAGGAAGGTCCAATGAGACTGATGTGAGGAAGGATCTCGAGGGAAGGATCCATAGCGGTCCGTGTGAATAAATTAGGTTGGTATTTTGAAGGAGACAAACTCAATGTAGCATTGCCCCTAGCTTTTGATGAGCTTCAAGCCATCCTAGATGGCGAGGTAGGAGTGAGCATTGTTACCAAAAAATGCTAGGAAAAATGGGGAAACCCTCCTACGGATGACACCGCATTGGCTATGAAACTAGTTGATGGAGCAACCGTAAAGCCCATAGGCCTTTTGGGACTTGAAGATTAAGATTCTCGGAACCAGTTTCCGACACACCTTTGTGGTGATGAACTTTGGCCAGCAGCTCATTTCCTATGATTGCATCTTAGGACGACCATTTATGAGAGAAACTAAGATGATCCATGATTGGGACATGGATCACATTTACAGTCGAAAAAAAGACCAAATGCTAAAGGTGAGCTTATGCACTTGAAAGATCCGTCCAATGACTGGGGGACCCTTGGCATAAGATTCAGTGACTCTTGCAAGATCTACGACATCACACATGCCAAACGTCCCATGAAATGTTGAATGCCATCACATGGAATTCATGACTCCCCCTGAGCCAGAAGACTTTGAGAACTAGATGCACATTCTTACTACCATGTACATACTTCCAAAACACATGGGTACAAGATTTTCCATGGTAGACGGGCAAGAGATCACATCCCTCTACATGCTAGAGTGCCGCATGTATGCCCGATGCTATGAGCCATGACCTATGAGCACTAAAGAGGTAAGGCCATTATGGGGAATAATCCATCTTGTGAAAAATCCACTTGCAAGACCCTTAAATAAATGGCTTCAAGGAAAGGAAGCTTACATCTTCCCAATAGATTTAGAAGAAAATTGGCTACGAAATGTAGACGCTATCAACGCAAATTTTGATTTCTACCAAGTCTGGCAAAAGGAGCTCGACAAGGCGTGAGACGGCGGCGTTGGCATAGGCAGGCGTAGCCTGTAGAGACGACAGCAAAGGAGTAGACGTGGCAGTGTTGGCTAGAGTGAGACGGCGGCTGGTGCGAAGGAAGTGCTGGTGCTGACTGAGAGCTGGGGAGCTGTAGAAGGCGGGTAGCAGCAAAAGCGGCGACTGGGTGATTGGAGGCGGACGCGAAGAAGCGGTAGCTGGCTGCAGAGCAGACGAGGGTGCATTAAAGAATCGGCGCGCCAGCGAAGGATCCGGCGTGCGGTGAGCTGCAAACGGTGGAGGATAAGGTAGGTGGAATTTTTCTTTTTTTTCTTTTTTTTATTTTTATTAATTTTTCATGTTTTTTGTATTTTTAAATAAAAAATAAGAAAATAATATTTTTTTTATTTTAAAAAAAGAAAAAGGAATTAAAAAAAAGGAATACAAAAAAAAGGAGAAAAAACAAGAGAAAAAACAATTAAATTAAAAAAATAATTTTTATTTTTTGAATCCATTGTTCCTTGTTTAAATTTTTACATAATTAAAGTAGCTTGCATTTTTTATTTTTATTTTTTTAGAATTTTTGTAAATGATGCATAATTAGTAAATTCATATTTTTTATATTTGGCACGAAATTTATTAGTTAAAAAAAAACAAACAAACAAACAAACAAACAAACAAACAAACAAAAACCAACAAAAGGAGAAAAAACAAAAGAAAATTAAAAAAAAATCTATAAATTAAGTGTTTTTTAGGAGTATTTTTTTGCATATTTTGTAATTCTTCATTTTTATTTTTTGCATAATTAGTGTAACCTGCATTTTTTAATTTTTTGTAACTTTGTGCATAATTAGTATTTTTTTAGTGTGATTTATAATTTTTGTGTAAATTTAAAAAAAATAAAAATAAAAATAAAAATCATAAAATCATATTAAAAAATCATATAAAAAATAGGATAGATAGTTACACCACACATACTCATTTTAGTTGCATTTAGTGATTAGGTAGGTTAAAATATATATATATATATACATATATATATATATATATTATTTTAAAAAAAACAAAAACAAAAACAAAAACAAAACAAAAACACATAAAAAATCAAAAAAATTTGACCTTATGCACTTGCGGTCGGGACGTCTTGTAGATTCTGCCATAGGGCCTAGGGCACCTTCTAGAGTACCTACGCAGGAAAGTGGGACCCAATCGGTAGGAAATTTGGCAGATATTGTTGAAACCCTTTCTGAATCCCAATCCGATACCCTTTCCTCTAGAACAACTAGTTCATTGTCCATGGACAATCTAGGGCCAACAAATAGTTATCCCGTAGCCCCAAATAGGACACCCTCAAGATCCTTTAATCCATTTGAAGCCGACACCATGGGGTTAACACTCAATGTGAGACTCCAATATGTCTACACAAATGCTCAAGGAGCTGAGATCTTTAGGGATCCACAACAACTGTATCTTGTTAAGATCGCAGACATTTTCTCAGAACTTGATAGAGCACCTCTAGTCAATGACCAGGGTAACATGTACATGGGTGGAGATGGTGTTCGCTACGAAGTCACCTACCATCCAGAAAAGGTAGACAAATTAGGGGAGCTCTCTAAAACCGAGTTCTTAGACTTATCAGAACTTTCCAGAGCAAGGGAGTCTAGAGATGACTGGCTCATTGAGCCGGACATGCCTGGACCATCCAATGCCCAGTCCTCAAAGCCATCCACCATAGATGATTTACTTCTTGTAGATCTAAATTTGGAAAGGGATAGGAAAGGCAAGAGTAAAATGGATCAAGGGGCTGAAAACCAATGGGAGTTTGTACGACAAATTCCAGTGACAAAGGTCTTACAGGATGATCCACTTCAAGTGGTCTATAAGGACTCGTTAGAGGGATATTATGCCACAACTAGATTGCCACAGCTAGATCTTCCTCTAGCTCATGTGGTGGTAGTTGAGAAGCTTGCAGGACACATGAACAGAATAATTGATAAATGGGCTAATGAATACCGAACCTTAGATTGGAAAGAGATTCGGGAACTCACGTGGAAAGGACATCCATTATTCATGGAAGTGTTCTCAACAAATACAGCCAAACCAGGAGAGACAGCCTTTCTTGGAGAAACTGTTGCTCCTCCCCTACGAGAGTTCACTAGAGAGGGACCTTCAACATCCAAGTGGACCACTGCTAGTAGCCCAACTTTAGCACCAAGATATCGTCCTACACCAAATATGCGACCACAAGTCACACCACACCAACATCTTTCTCACTATAACAATCGGAGGGTAGGGGAGCCAACTCAGCATCCCATTAATGCACCTCCTGAAATGCGTGTGACAAGATCTTTGGAGGGGTTTGGTGAGGCTGGTAATAGGGTACCCACACCAATTTTGGAAACATGTGGACCATCTTTCCAAAGAGAGGAACAATTCCCACTGAGAGTGAGAGGCCGTAGGCCCTATGATGAGTATTCAAGACAAGTAAGGCCATCAACTCTTCAGAAACTGGTAAAGAAGTATGAAGGGTCGAGAGATCCATACGACCATGTAGCAGCATTTAGGCAAGCAGTTCGAGCTGAGCAAGTGGCTGATAAGCATACTCAAATTGAAGGATTTGGACTCACTCTTGAGGGAAAAGCCCTGGCTTGGTTTCAGGCATTAGAGGCTTCAGACAAATCTTCTTTATGAGTTTTGGAAGAGAGATTCATTGCTGCTTTTTCCTTGATGGGAATTCAACATGACACGGTAGCACACATCTACTCTTTCAAGCAAGGCGAGAATGAGAGTGTTAGAGACTGTGTAAATAGAATGAAGCAGTACATTAATCATTGCCCAAAAGATGAGAAGCCCGCCCAAAGTCGATTAATTTCTCTCTTCTTAAAAGGACTCAAAAATTCAACACTGCATACACATCTCTATGCGAAGAAACATACAAATTTCAATGAGTTGCCATGATGCTATGGATTTCACCGATAACTTCAAATTCCAAGATGGTTCTGGCCCAGAGGTGAAACCTAGAGATCAGTGGGGAGATGACCAAAGTTCAGGGTCTAGCGCGCTAGTAAATCCCGGACCAGATAGCTAACCTTGTACTACGGAGATTGGGACAGACCTATCGTCCACCCATGCAGCCACAACAACAGTAGCAGAGAATGAGGAGTGTACTTCCTACAGGTCCTCATCTTTGTGGAGCATGTGGCGGTAACCATAAAACAGAGGAATGTAATACCTTTTCTCCTCTAGTCACAAACCAACCCACTAAAAAGTGGTGCCAAGCCTGTGCTTGGAACTTTACCCATACCACACAGGAATGTACTCGCATTACGAGAATGAGACAGGAACGTGAGCAGCCAAGGGGTGGAGTGGCTCCACAAATGTATCAACAGTATACTAATTTTGAACGTAAGCCACTGATGGCACAAGAGCAAGCACGACCTGTTCTTGGTGCTCAACCTCCTGCTCCAGGGACTACTCCTGTGAGGGTTGTCGACTACGACAATTCAAATATGTGTAGAGACTTAATAAACCCGGGCTATGTGGAGGAGGAATACGCATCATATTCATCCAAAGAAAATATCTTTGAAAGTCCCGCATACCCAAGCCCAGCACTGGACGTTCAACCAGGGGAACAAAACTCTTTAATGTTGCTAGGCGGCTACCAACCTAGGACTCCAGGCCCCTCAGGTCAATGGCAGCCAAGGAAAGTAGAGGCCAAACCAATGGGCCCCTGTTATGAGTGCGGAGAACCCCATTGGGCTCGTGATTGTCCACATCGCTCAAGACAAGCATCTCGGTCCAATACAACAGTACAACAGTTTCCACCAATTGAAAGATATTGTCTAGGGTGCTGTGTCGAACACTTCCCAAAAGACTGTCTGCTGAAACCACAGGAGGAGGGCATCTCTCAACCAAAGGTCTCACTCAACCTTGTAGGCACAGTTCCATCACCACCTTCATCTGAGAATGAGGATGTCGTGCCACTTAGAGTCATGACGAGATCACAGACACGAAATGCCGAAATAAAGACGGATGAGACACCTCGAACTAGGGATGCAAAGACAAAACTAGTGGACAAGACCCTACAGTACAATAGAAAAAAAACCACTAGGAGGAAGAAGAACCGAAACAAACAAACTAAAAGTGCATCCACTAGTTCTCAAGAAGCCTCTAAACAAAACATGAGGGATAAAACGTTTACATCCCAAGAAGTGCATGAGGAACATCAACCTCAGCCTGAGCCTAGTGCTAAACATACTCTAGAGGCCATCATTGATGCTCATAGAAGTCGCATTGCAGCTTTATCTGAGCTACCCAAGAAGCTTCAAGAATACCCAAACCCTCGTGAGGAGAAGATCAATCTAGCTGTACATCAGCAACTCATCAGGGAAGCTCAGTCAATACTTGAGGGACCACCACCACCTATTCCTCGGGGCCCAACCTCTCTTAAGCCAACATTAGAAACCATACCAAAAGTGTCATCAAGTCGGGAAATGAAAAGTGAACTCATTTCACAAGCTCATAGCAAAAGGTCTGCACCAATTGACACCCGATTGAAAGGAGGTAATCTGCCACCACCTAGCATTGTCCTCCCATGCAATGATGAAGTTATTGATGCTAATGAGGACATGGCAAATGAGATGTGGGCCACAGTTCATGAGAAAGTTCATGAGAACATGTCTTCTATTAGTTCGCCTCCATTCTCTGAGGTGGATTTTACCAGGGGTACGAAAAACAAATTTAGACACCCAAGCATCCAGGAGGAAGTTCAAACAATTGTTTCTCCTAGAAGTAAGCATACAATGAGAACCTTACCATCATATCTGGGAGAATATGAGAACTGTTCTCAAACCTTGAGGATACCCTCCATGCATAAAGGGTTGACAAAGGAGAAAGATATGAGTATGGTGCAAGCTATTTTGTCAGCACCAGTGGCTTGTACCTTACCTTTGCTTGATTTGATAAAAATTCGACCTGAGTTGTGGAATGATATTGCCACATGTTTGTCAGAGCAGGTATTGCTACAAAAGGGTCACCATGAGTGTACTATACACCCTGAGACAAAGCATGTTATGCCAGTTCCTATCAACATAGGAAAATTTTGTGAGGACGATCAGGGAAATGCTACCCTCCCATTAGAAGTGCGAAAAGTATCTTCAACTGCAATACTTGATAGTGGCGCAGGAGTGGGCATTGTGACAAGGTCCATTTGGGAAAAATGGGACAAACCAGCTATTAGGAGTATAAGGATGTGCTTGCAGCTAGCAGATGGAAGCTTAGAACATCCCCTTGGGCTACTTGAGAACATATTGGTCACCACATGTGGGATTGAATATGAGCACACCTTTGCAGTAGTGGATTTTGGAAAACATCCAAACTATGAAGTGATATTGGGTAGACCGTTTATGCGACAATTTCAAATGATTCAAGATTGGGGATACAATTATTTGTACCTCCGACATGATTCTGTCATCACAAGGGTCAACTTAAGGAATCACTCATATCGTGATGTAACAAGGTCTCCAATAGATGAGTTTGACTCTGCTTCATCTGAGGGCTCAAGAGTTACATTGTCAGATGGGCGAGAAGATCTCTGGATGTGTGGAGCCTCATGTAGGGATTTCAACACTGAGAGACTTAAGGGTAATCGAAGTGTATCAGACGAGGCATACATTCCACAACCCTTCCCTGAGCATTTAATTGATCCATTAGAATGGAGTCATGTCCTTGCAACATTATCGACATGTGCTTTACCGAAGCCAATTCAATTTTGTGACTCAGATGGATATGATATTATTCCTATACGAATGGTACAACCACGTGCCCTTCTAGATGATTTGTACTATAGAGATACATCCACAACAGCTATGCATGTCGAGGAAGTCTCAGTAGAGGACTTAACACTCGAATCTGCTAATAATGCTGATAAGGAAGATGGATGGGACTCTGATTTTAATAATGATGTGACAATCCCTGAGGAAGAGTTAGGAAAGGCACGCCTACTCTTGAGAGGAAGGGAGGTTCAAGTAGAGATCCCTCGAAGCCGACCTAAACGTAAATGCTGTAAGAGCCATAAAAGAATCCGTAGACAAGATGAGCGTGAACAACGTGAGAGACTACAAAAAGAAAAGGAGGAGTCTAAGAGTGAAAACTCTCGACCACCACCTCACTTCTCAGGAAAGAACGGATATCTATACTATGTCCAAGCACAAGATAGTATCAAAGACCAAGTCAGACGATCAGATGGATTCCAAGCAGGGGAAAAGCTAACAACTGTTAGCAAAAATCGTAAAAAAAATGAAGAAACAAAAACCAAAACTCACGTCTAAAACCGATTCAAAAAAGAGTGTGGAAAGTGCAAAGACAACGGTTGAACAAAAAAATAAAAATCCGATGCAAGATAGCAAAGGAGAGCTCAAAACCGCATGGTCTTCAATGAGTGAAGACTCAAGTGGACAAGAACAAGGTCTCAATGTTCCTCCCAATTTCACACAGTACACTCTTCAAGATCGGAAGATTGTTCTTCAACAGCCCATGCGACAAAAACCAAGCGTGCCAGGGGTTTCATACGATGGTCCAGAAGATGCAAAAAAGATTGATATTGCTAAGTCAGGAGAAGAGCCTCGCTATGTGTGGATTGCCACAGACTTGTCCTTAGATGAGGAGAAGTTATTAATACAAACAATAAAGGAGTATCGCGATGTTTTTGCTTGGAGTTATAAAGACCTCAAAGGAGTTGATCCAAGCATATGTCAGCATACAATTCCATTGCGAGAGGATGCAAAACCCTCCAAGCAACGTCCTTATACCTACAATGAAAACTTCGCACGGAAGATAAAGGAGGAAATAGACAAGCTTCTAGAGGCAGAATTTATCTATGAGATTGAACACACTGTGAATGGGTCTCCCCTATTGTAGTGGTGCCCCAGAAAAATGGAAAACTTCGAGTATGTGTAAACCTCAAGAAGGTAAATGCAGCTACTGTGCGTGATCATTACCCACTTCCAATCACGGATCATGTTCTGGAACGAGTTGCAGGGAAAAAGGCATATAGTTTCTTGGATGGATTCTCCGGGTACAATCAAGTGTCAATTGATCCAAAGGATCAACACAAGACAGCCTTTGCTACTGAAGATGGCATCTTTACCTATCGTGTTATGCCATTTGGTCTAACAAATGCACCAGCAACCTTTCAGCGGTTAATGAGTCATGTATTCAAGGAGTACCTTAGGCAATTTCTTGAGATTTTCATGGATGATTTATGTGTTCACTCACAAGAGCGTGATGATCATATAGAACACCTGAGACTTGTGTTTCAAAAGTGTCAACTTTATCGTATATGCTTGAATCCTGACAAGTGCAAATTCATGGTAAGACAAGGGAAAATTTTGGGCCATATTGTTTCTCGCAATGGGATTTCAACAGATATGGATAAAATTGATGTCATTGTCTCATTACCTCGGCCTATCAACCCTAAAGGGGTACAAACATTCATGGGACATTGTGGCTATTACCGTAGATTCATCTACATGTATGCTGTCCTAGCCAGACCGTTATATGCTCTTCTTGTAAAGTTTAATTGGACTGATGAGTGTGAGGAATCCTTTGAAAAGTTGAAGCAAGCATTAGTGACTGCACCCATTTTACGGGCACTAGATTGGAACCAAATCTTTCATGTCCACATTGATGCTTCCAACTTTGCAATTAGATGTATTTTGGCTCAATCGGGAGAACATAATAAGGATTTCCCAATCTCATATGCCAGTCGACAGTTGAACAATGCTGAGAGGAATTACACCACAACAGAAAGAGAAGGATTGTCCATGATATATGCAGTGAAAAAGTTTCGCCATTACCTTTTGGCAAACAAATTCATATTTTTTGTGGACCATCAAGCATTGCTATATTTGGTGAATAAACCTTGTGCAACTGGAAGGATTGTGAGGTGGTTTATCATCCTTCTTGAGTTTGATTTTGAAGTGGCAGTTCGAAAAGGAACAACTCATCTAAGGGCAGATCATTTGTCTCGAATCACCTCTGGCGAAGCTCCTGTGGGTGGGTGTGGATGATGATATGTTAGATTCAACACTTTTCCTTGTAGAGACAGCTCCTAGATGGTCTGAATCCATTTTAGAAATTTTGACAAGTGGGCAAATACAACTAGCGGGTCCTAATGTGGACCTATGGCGACCATTCAAGTTAATCTTAGGGAGATTATATCGTCACGGTAATGATGGAGTGTTGAGGCTTATACCTAACCCCGACCAATATGAGGAGATCTTGGAATGGGCACATGCGGGTATTGATGGAATCCATGCATCAGCTACTACTTGTGTGCGACGTATATCTCAAGATGGGCAATGGTGGCCTACCATGCATGCAGATGCTGAAACATTTGTTCGTAACTGTGCTTCATGTAAAATTCAGAAGCCAATTCATAATGTCACATTATTCCAAATTTCAACTACACCAAGTTGGAGTAAGTATATTGTGGACTACCTTCAGCATGGTCATTTGGATCAAACAATTCCTAAACATCGAAGCGGCAAACTATATGCTGATAGAGGGCCAACTCTACAAGAAAGCATGCTATTAAAATTGAAGCGGCAAACTATATGCTGATAGAGGGCCAACTCTACAAGAGGGGCAAGGATGGCAACTTACGCATGTGTGTATGTGAAGCTGACTATCTGAAAATCTTAACTCATGCACATGCAGGTGTTGGTGGGACACTTTTCTGGCAATACCACAGCTAAGTTGATTAGGTGGTCTGGGCTTTGGTGGCCAACCTTACAAATGGATGCCGAAGAATATGTGAAACGTTGTGACGATTGTCAAAGGACCAAACCTCCCATCACAAAGGACAATATGCCGTTGCGGCCTATGTTAAGCACACGTGCTTTTGCAAAATGGGGTATTGATTTTGTCGGTCCCATTAAACCTCCAGCTCGTAACACGCATGCAGAATATATTATAGTCGCAACCGACTATTTGACCAAATGGGTAGAGGCAAAGGCAACAGTCAAAAATGATGCCAGAACCACAGCCAAGTTCTTGTATGAGTACGTGTTTACACGCTATGGCTTACCTATTGAGATCGTTAGTGATCAAGGTGTACACTTTGTAAATGAAGTCATAGAATTTTTGCTTCAAGAATTTATGGTAATTCACAAGTGTTCCGCACCCTATCATCCCCATACCAATGGACAAGCCGAGAGTACTAACAAGATTCTCTGCACAACACTCACAAAGATTGTTGAGGGACATAGGACTGATTGGGAGCAAAAGTTGCACTCAATTCTTTGGGCATATAGGACAGCCTATAAAACATCTGTGGGCACAACCCCATTTGAACTTGCTTTTGGGCTAGATGCAATTCTTCCCATTGAATTTCTTGTACCTACTCTACGAGTAGCTAAACAATTGAATTGGACTGGTCATGAGCTTTCACAACGCGTTGACGAATTGGAAAAGCTTGATGAGACCCGCTTATTGGCGGTAATGGGGATGTATGCCGAGAAGAGGAGACAAAAGCAATGGTATGATAGAAATGTAACAACTGGCCGATTCAAAAAAGGAGACCTGGTGCTCTTGTACACACTTAAGAAACATAAGAGAAAGCTCAAAAAACGTGGCCTAGGACCGTTTGTGATTAATGAGCTTACTCCAAGTGGTGCAGTGCGTTTAGAGACACTAGAAGGTGAGCAAATGCCTAACTTCATTAATGGAAGTCGTCTCAAGAAATACAATGAACCATTAACTGAAGCCATGCTTCAACAGATGCATGCTGCACAAACACGAAAAGAAGCACTCGACCTACTTAAACGTCAGGCTCAAGAGGAGGCTAAAGCTAGAGTTGCAAAAGCCAAGGAGCGTCGCAAAGCTTCTATGTTAGCCATACAGTTGGCTACTGATGAGCCATATGTCGAACCATTCAATATTCAAGTGTGCCTTCATCTTCATGAGACTACCTACTTTGTCTCTGCCTTAATTGACTCTGGTGCAGATTATAATGTTCTCTCGTTTGACACCTGGATAGCCTTGGGTCAACCACCACTTGTGCGAATTCCTGTGGACCTACGAAGCTTCTCCAGAGAAGATAACCCTATAGCGGGAAAATGTGTCATTATGATGACCATTCATCAGGATCACCAACAGATGTCAGTGCCCTTTTATGTGGCAAGTAAGTCCAAGGCAGTAGTAGAGGTTGTTCTCGGTAGATCGTGGTTAAGAATAGACAATACAAGTTGCAAATTGATTCTGATTGCATCTTGGGATCTGCTACACCACGAGCTTTATCGTGTCAAAGAGGTAATGTTTCTACCCTACACAACCCACAATCAAAATTTGCTCTTGAAGCTCCAAAACAAATGATGTGGATAATTGATGAGTACTCAAGTGAGGGCCATGGCTGGCATGTTCCAACTACTCTAGTTGCTGCTCAGAGAAGGCCAGGCAAGAAGGAATTATCAATGTGGCTACCCAAAGATGCGTACAAACTTGTACCATCTAGTCCAGTTGCTAAGCCTCTTAAGAAGCACATCATTTCCAAGCCTAAACCTCGGACTGTTCAATGGGTCCCAAAACATGTGCTCAAAGCACAAGGCTATTATGAGGGTGCAATAGCAATTTGGCTTCCAAAATGCCATGCTTTGCTAGGGGTAACAGAGTCTTTCAGAAAGATTCCAAATGCCACCCTTGATTTTCCATATCAGTGTGGGTGCAAAAGAAATCAACACAAACTCTTCAAGAAAGGAAAGGTGGCTGTGATAGCACCTACAAAACTACTTGTGTTGATCTTCCTAAAACATGTATTGAAACACCGGTTGTCCCGATTTCTCCTTGTTACACAATTCAACCATCAACTTGTGTACCTACGACATGTCCAAATGAGTCTCATTTGAGCATAGATTCTAGCATTTCAATGCCTAAAACCTCTTATCTTGCTCAAATTCCAAGACAATTGCTAAAGTTTCCACCTCTTAAAAAGGATATACCAAAAACGAAAGATAAGGCATTAACACTGCAATTAAAGCTCTTTGGTAAATCAATGTTTGAATAATGTAGTTCCTTATGCCTTTAGAAGATGTGTTCTTTTTGAGATAATCTTGTTTTTGATTGGAATTGTCATGATGGATTTGAGTGTTCTAAATTTCATTGTTCTACGTCCAGATAACTCCTGATGGATATTTGGCGAGATACATGTCCACCATGCATTGACCCTGATAGTACTCGACCAGATCATCGCGGGGGTTATAGTGCTCCTCCGTTTCAAACACATTCTAGGTACTTCTATGCTCCCTTAGGTGAAAATTGCTGTGGGCATCACTTTGTCACGTTATTCTATCAACAGCATCACCCATTTCCACATTGTCAAGAGTGTGCACGGCTCATATTAGAAGAAACTTCACATATTTGTTGGATATGCCGCTCTTACTTTAGACGATATGGCACGGGCTTAATGAAGCAAATTGTGGGAGTTACACCCCAACGCCATAATCTTCTTAATGTGAGAATACCAGAGAGAGAGGACCAAATCAACGTAGATTACCTGAGGAGGTTCAAGCACAACAATGGAGGGATACAAGCCTAAATGACTTGCAACCACCGATCTTGCAAGCCCTCCTCACCGATCTTGCAAGCCCTCCTTCCCCAAGCCTCAACATGTCAATATTGGATAAATATGAGTACCTATATTGCGCAGTTCCAAAATTGAAACTGTCTGATTAACCTTCCCATAGAACCAATGCCATATTTTAGTGAGGAAGCACTCCTTCCTCTACTACCTTCTCCAGCGGCAGGTTTTTGTGAGGGGTTGTCTC
Organism: Cibotium barometz; assembly: GCF_041138505.1. Lineage (NCBI taxonomy): Eukaryota > Viridiplantae > Streptophyta > Polypodiopsida > Cyatheales > Cibotiaceae > Cibotium > Cibotium barometz. The sequence goes on along the minus strand of NC_141048.1, from coordinate 2,590,422 downwards.
TGCACCCTGAGGAAATTGATACCATCTTTCCCAGCAGACGAGGACACGGATCCACCACCAGTGCAAGGGTAAGTTCAATGACTCCACAATAAGATCGACAAGCCAGGGCACTTTTCTCCCATTGGGTTTTTCCCCTCGGCTATATTCGGTGTTGGCACCAATGGCAAATTTTATTCTTTTCTTTTCTTTTCGTGTTTGTTAATAAAAATTTTGTAGAAATCTCCGTAAAAAACAAGAGCATCAAACACGCCCCAATAGTCCACCTATCGTGCACACAAATTAGGAAGGGGGGAGACATGCTATGCTTACAAAGATCAAGGAGGAGCAATCTGCACAAAATCAGCAATGCATCAATGCAAACGAACAACATCAACAGGGCACTACAACAGGTGTATTCAAATCTTAATCTTTATTTCTTTATGTGCTCTTATCTTTCGAATATATGGTTTGCATGTTCACACAATGTTGGCTGGTTTAAGTTTTTGATTAGTTGTTAAAATATGGTGAGAAAATTCTAGAGTCTTAGAAGACTTAGTAACAGATATTTCTATCTAAAGACAGTGTAGGATATATACCAAGGTAATATGCCAAGTTCTTATGCTTTCAAGGTATATTAGTTATCCCTAGTGGTAGCTACCTCTTAGATATGAGCTAGGTGCTAGGAGTAATAATAATTTATAAAAAAGTTATACCCTAAAAAAGAAATATGTACAAAGTGAATTGAGACATGAAGTGTCCACAGCCATGAGAAATGCTTGGTAGGACCTGGGGTTGTCTTAGCACCTTGGGGCGGCCGATGCCTTGGTTTTCATGGGGTGAACACTGATGTCGAAAAGCTTCAGAAAAAGACCTTTGAGGAATCTATCGCCTTGATGGATGTTGGTAGGACTCTGGGGTACACTATGGGCCCTCGAGACCGATGCCCTCATCTTCATGGGGTACTCCTTAGGTCATAAAAGAAAGAAAAAGGGTCTGTCGCCCTTGAGAGCGGTCTTTAGATTCTCTTGGCGGAGGTCTCTTGGCCATTGCTTGGGTCTCTTTGGGATGGAACCTTAATCTTTATCACCTTCTACACACACATCAAAAAAAAAATGAGTTCCAATCACCTTTGCTCATATTTAGGAGTAGGTTTGCCACTTAGGAATAACTTATATACTTGTAGGACATTGAGACTGCGGTCATAACTGGCGGTGTACAAAGCACACTTGCCTTTGCATAGCACTATCTACCACTTAAGTCTCACTTTGACTAGTCTTTACTCACCTATTTTAGTACTCATTAAAACTTTCATCAGCCTTGCACTTGTATGCTCACGTGTGAAATTATCATTGCTGGTTTTTCTTTTCTTTTCTTTTTTTTCAATAAGAGACTTTACTTGTATCCATTGTTTTTTTTTGTTGCAGCTCTTGCTACCACCGCGCTCGAGGACGTGCGCAAAATAGGAAGGGGGGAGTGTTGCATGACGAATGAAGATCAATACAAGGATGCAACAAAAAAGACACTTAGGGCTCTTGAAAAGAGTTCAAAGTTGTAGATGAATGTGGGAGAGGGCTTGACAATAATCCCACATGGGAACTTTTGGGAGTTCTAGAATTTTTGTATAAAAGGTGGCCCATTTGAGAGCTAGAGGGGACTCTTTGGTCATTTGGTTGAGAGGCTCATAGAGAGAGCTTGTTCCATAGCTCCTTCTCAAGTGCTCTCCCAAGGCTCTCCATCTCCATTCATGCTTCAATCTTGTACTCTCTATTCTTTACATTTTCAATGATATGAGGTTTTGGTCTACATACTTGCTAATCTAGATTTCTTAATGATGTTTTGATTTGTGAGTTGTAGAGTGCTTGTAATGAAGCTTGTGCTTGAAATAATGTGTAGTTGAGGCTTGTGTGATAGCTCTTTGCATATTAGGTTCCTTGCATAAGTTGCATTTGTGTGCTTAAGTGTAGCCTAATCTTGATGCTTTGATTATGTTAGATTGATGTGTTGATTGTGTTAGATTGATTGCTTGAGTGTTGAAGAAGGATTGAGTAGGACTAGAAGTCATTAGTATGTGGTTAACTCATCTTCTCCCATTCGGGATAGCCTCTATGCGCTAACCGGGTTGCATTCACGGATTGACAAGTGTGTGGGTTGGAGTGTAGCCTCCGCTATGCTATGATGTCCCAAGATTACACCTAATGTTGAAATGATAAATTTAGCATCTCTTATGATGCTAAATTTACAGTCAAATTTTGGATGGTCTAATATAAGTGTCACTGAACTCTTCAAGTAAGGATTTTTTGGAGATTACACCTAATGTTGAAATGATAAATTTTCAACTTGTATTTGACTAAATCTTAATAGTAACGATCAGATATTGCCATACTTGCAGGCTTTTGAAAGACCAGATATTGTCCCCGGCAACGAGATGCCTCCATCTCATGCAGATGCCAAGAAGTTATTGAAATCCATAGGCATGGATTACAGTAATATTCATGCTTGTCGCAATGATTGTTGCCTCTTCCGCCATGAATATGAGCATTTGCAAGAATGTCCCCATTGTGGCTCTAATAGATATAGAGAAGATGTTCAGGGGGAAGCTGTCCCGGTAAAGGTTCTTAGGCACTTTCCAATCATCCCAAGAATAAAAAGCATGTTCAGGTGCAAATCTATAGCAAGCTTGATGACATGGCATGCCACAACTCGATCCACAGATGAAGTGATGCGTGTGCCTGCTGATTCACCCACATGGAGACACATTTTGAAGAGAAATGGCCGGCTTTTAGGGAAGATCCTCGTAACCTCCGTCTTGGCCTAGCAATGGATGGTGTAAACCCTTTTGGTTTAAGGAGATCTTCATGGAGCACATGGCCTGTTTGCCTTGTGAATTATAATCTTCCGCCATGGTTAGCAATAAAGAAAGGTCATTTGTTGCTCTCATTAATAGTTCCAGGAAAGTATAATGTGAAGAACATGGATGTATATTTGGCACCACTTATTGATGAGTTACGCACCTTGTGGAACGGAATTGAAGTGAAGGACATGTCAAAGCAGTAGAGTGGCCAAATACTTGCAACTGTGCAAGGTATTCTCATGTGGACAATGCATGATTGGCCTGGCTATGGAGAATGCTCAGGTTTGTCTATATCAGGTTATAATGCATGTCCTGTATGTGGTCCTCGACTTGATTCAAGATACTCAAAAGCATTACGAAAGAATGTCTACCAAGGACATGTTAGGTATCTTCTAGAAAATCATGAATTGCGGGATGGTAATCTAGGAAGACCTCCTCCAAGTGCACTGAAGGCAAGTGATTGGAAGATCAAATGGGAGGAATGTGGCAACTTGGCATGTCCTGGGATGAAGAGGCTCTCTATCTTTCACCAACTCCCCTATTGGGGTGATCTCCTTATAAACCATTTGCTTGACCCGATGCATATGAAGCTCTCAAGCGACAGCGAGTACAAGATCGTTTAAGTTTCAGAAGGAATCGCACTACAAGAAATCTCCCATATCCAGAAGGTATGCAAGCTCTTCCGGACTTTCCCACAGGTAGATGGCTAGAAGCTACAATTTTAGAAGCCAAACATGCTGGTTTAACTATAACAGAGGAGGAGGAGGAGCTTACAAAAGGATGCGATTGGCATGTAAGTGTTTAAGTTCTACATGTCTCTCTTTTTTTTCTCTACATGTCTCAGTGTTTGTTTGTCCCCATCAACACTCTTTATGTGCTATTTGTAGTATCACAAATATGGGGCGTTTTGGTCACATGGACGTCATTTTTTAGTAGAATGAATAGACCAAAGAAGAGCAACCTTTGGTTGTGGTGTCATAGCACAGTTTGTTCAAGAAAGTCGTGCAAGTGCAAGTGATGATAACACAATTACTGGAATGCATGATTACTTTGGAACCATTCAAGACATATTAAAGGTTGGCTTTAGAAGTTTTGAGTTGTTTATCTTTGATGTGAAGTGGTTCAAGGTAATCACAAATGGGCCACATGCAACTGTACGTAGAGACAAGAGTGGCCTCATCCAAGTGGACTCCACAAAGGTATGGACCGATCAGCAAGATACTTTTGTGCACCCAGAGCATTGTGAGCAGGTTGTCTTTAAAGCGGATCCAAAAGATCCACGCTGGCTATTTGTGGTTCAAGTCGCCCCCTGTAGTAGTAAGCAAATTTTTGAAGAATTTGAGCTACAACAAGGTGATGTGGATTCACAGGGTGGTGGGGAGCAGCAAGAACAAGCCGATATCAACAATGAAGAGGAGCAAGCAAATGAAGAGGAGCAACTAGAGCAAGATCCAAATGAAGAGGTGCAAACCAATGAAGCTAGAAAACATGTTGAGGAAGAAGACATAGATGATGAGGACATCCTTCATCAAGGGACTTTTAATGATGAGGATGCTGAAATGTACAGACATAGATCTCTTTGGGGCTACTGATCTTAATGAAGATGATAGAATAGATAATGATTTTTAAAATGATATATCTTAATGATTATGCAAATAGTTATGACATATTTGTAATGATTTTATGACATTGAAGGTGCAAAGTGATATGGTTTACCATTGTTGTTTAGGAAAGTTAATGTTTGTCATATGGTCCTTTCATTGTTTACCATTGTTAATGTTTATCGTCATAATCACTAGTGCAGGTGCAAATTGATATGGTTTTACCATTGTTGTTTATCATTGTTAATGTTTGTCATATGGTTCTTTCATTGTTTACCGTGCAATTTTCATTTCGCACAAGTTTGTCATATGGTTTTTGGTCCAACAGGCCATGGGTGATGACTCACCGCCGCCGCTCGACTACAGTCCTTATTTCTCATTTAACCCTACACCGCAGGGCATGAGTCCCCAGCAGTTATATGGTTTTCTCTCGTCCATGACTCCAGAGTAGAGAGCCATGGCTCAGAGTTATTGGGGTTCTGGAGCAGGGACATCTGCCTCACCATCTGGCTTCCCGACGCCAGTTCCCACACCCGTAGGTACGACAGCAACTCCCACACCTCATACCAGATAGCCTTCCACTCCTCTTACAGCTCGATCTACCACCTCTTCACATAGACGTCGCTCACATAGTAGGTCTTCAGGGGAAGGTTGTTGTGGTGGTAGTGCCACAGATGCTATGACACCACCACGTGAGCGTCTTCAGGGGGAGGTTATTGTGGTGGTAGTGCCACAGATGCTGTGACACCACCACCACCACCACGTGAGCGTCATCCTTCGCTCTCATCTATTGATAGCACACCCATAGGTTCACCTTCCACTCCCTGGGATGCACATGACCATGACAACAGCAAGATATACACAATTAGGGATGGGGCACCAATAATGAATAGTGCAGGGAAGGCAATGAAGACACGCATTCGACAATTGTGCACTATACAGTTTCACAACTCTGTCATGACTAAATGGGATCAGCAAGATAAGGAGAAGAAAAATTACATAAATACAAAGATAAAGCAAGAGTTTCAACCATCTGACCCTATGAATGTCGTCTCTAATGAGTGGATACAGTATACAACTCGCATTTTGATGGGGCATCGTAGGTCAGAGGCGAGGGATGCATTTAGAGAGGGGAAAGAGAAACCTGTTTGGCTAGATGACAAGGAGTGGGAAGCCATTGCTCAGGAGCTCACAGAGACACCAGAGAGGTTTCAACAACAAAGAGAGGCGGCAAGGGCAAGACTCCAAACAATAGGGGCTTCTCATCTTGGGAGTGGTGGTGGTTACGAAACCATGCGCCATGAATTCATAAGTATTTGTAGCAATTTTATTTATCTAAATGTATGTATGTGGGCTAAATGTTGATTTCTAAAAGTTGTAGTTGTTAATCGTTTGTGTAGGAGTTGGCCATGAATCGCCCACCAAGTAGGCGAGAAGAGAAGTACGCTCACAAACATGGCCTTGTGGCCTTATTTGAGATGCTTGAAGAAGAAGGAGAGATCGTCAATTGGGAGGCATTACCATAATGTAAGATGACCTTCAAACTATTGGTATATGATCAAAAGATTCTTGAGTATTAATGTTTAATTTAATTTCTTGTTTATCTGAAAAATAAAAAAACGAGCACTGTTGTCTTTTGTGCTCTATTTTAGACAGAATGGTGCTGTCTATTTACTGCTATTGAGTCCTGTTCATTGCAGGCAGCCAGGCAACAACTAGGCAACACTATGTTATCTTAAAAAAAATTTTGCTATAGCGTCAGTATATTCCCCGGTATAGGTACCGGTACAGGCACCGGTATAGTTGCCGGTATATGTGCTGGTATACATACCGGTATTGTCGTCGGTATAGGCGTCGGTATAACGTCGGTATAGACACTGGTATAGACTCCGGTATACGTGCCGATATAGAGGCCGGTGTACAGACGCCGGTATGCTCGTCGGTATAGACGCCGGTATGCTCATCGGTATAGACACCGGTGTAACGTCAGTATAGATACCAATATAGGCACCAATATTTTTCCCCGACGCTTATACTGACGTCGTCGTTCCGGCGCAGATACCGACGTTTATACCAATATTGACAGGGCTTTTTTAGACCCTATTCAATGACGTCAGTATAAGCGCCGGTATTAGGCTATCATGTAGTAGTGTGTGAAGCTAGAAAACGGAAGGTAGATTTACACATTCGTATTCCTGAAGAGTATGGCAGCTCTAAAAAAACCCATCCTACTAATGCACAATCTGTCCAAGCTCATAAGATAGCTAAGGAGAAAAATGTAGATTTTTGGGTTGATGGGCATCTCTATCCAGTTGACCCTCCATTAAGAGCAAACCCTCCTTTCCGTAATTTATCATCTTTTATGCAATTTGTTCGTCAAGGAGAGCTTGGCTTGTTAGGATACTGTAGAAGATTGACTACAAGTAGAGCTTGGCAAACCCATATTCTGCAATCTCAATTGCAAGCATCACAATTCAGCCTTTTACAATGTCAAAGAAGGACTTAAAACATCATCAGATAAAATGAAAGAGATTCTCGCAGAGAATGTGGAGAAGGAAGCAAAGATTCAAAGGCTACAGGAACTTATCAAACGACTCAAAGCACCGCCAAATGGTGCTCGTCGTCGTGAATGCAAAAAGACATTGGCTGGTATAGAAACTCTTGCGTTAAAAGGTGGAGCACAGAAGAAAAGGATTCTTACAACAAAGTAAGTAACATAAACTTTCATTATGCACTCAGTGATTTAAACAAAATAGTCATGATTTGTGTTCTGCCAGGAATTTTCTGCAAACAAGAGGTGTGTGGTTCTAATGAAGAGGGATGGAAGGATTTGGTCAAAGCCATTCTGAATACCAAGGATATTCTCTCAATTATTACTGACCCTCGTCATCCTAAAATACGCCAAGCTATTGTCAGCAATGTAGTGAGCGAGATTACCACCTCCATCGATTCTTCATTAATTCAACATGCTTGTGATGCGGTTGGAATCAGCATGAAAGGGCACCGAGCAATCGTGTAAAAGATGCATTTCTAAGACAAGGAATCACTGGCACTTTATTTCCTACACTCAAGGTGATTCACAATGTCAAGCGTATCAATAATGATGATGTGCAGCAAGCTATAGGATAATTTTATCACATTGAGGACACACTAACATTAGAGATAGGATCGAGCAGAAAGAAAATCAAGACAACAAGTACAGAATTTCACTATGATGTTTACAATAACATCTTTGTTCATATTGAGAGACTAAAATAAGCTATGGTGAAGTTCTATGGTCTTTCACCAGAAGGTGAGAACTTGCAATTGCTACTATTCATGTTTTTCAATAGAAAATGAAGACGATTATTTTGTTTTGAATATTGTAAATTATCGTTTATTTGCAGTTTTGGGGAGCACACTTTCATTTGTGCTCAAGCTAGATGAGTGTCAAATTGTGAAAGGTCAGAAACTAGAACATATGAGCATTACGCTCATGAATGAGGCCATGATTTGTGCATGGGAAAAGACTACCAAACCAAGTTTTAGTGTACAATTTGAGAAAGAGGTCTGGTGGCTTGGTGCATTCGAGGTACCGAAGGAGACACATGAGGTATTGACATGGATTTTTGGAAGGACTCCCTGGATAACAGATGTAATCAAAAAGCAAATTGATGATCAACTTTTAAATGTAGAAAACATGGGAAAGTTCAAGATGGATTGGCACCTTGGGGGAGATTTGAAGACAATTAAATGCATGATGGGTTGTGCTCAAGGCGTGACATCAAGATGGCCTTGTCCATACTGCAATGCTTACATTGATATTCCTAGGTAGAAAAAGACAAATGGAAAAGGTATACAAAAGTTTGGTTCTGACCTTTTCTAATTAAATTCTATTGTCATGTGTACAGCACGTAGTTTATGCGCATGGTGCGTATTTCATGAACAAGTATGGATCGCTCGACATGTGGAGTACCCAAGGGATGTAGAAATCACATTATAAAGTAAGAGGGGTTTATTTCAAAAATACAAGACATGGAGATGGAGCTTCTGCAGGAGGAACATGTACAAACTATCTACAAGAGACGTTCAATTGGTTTTATTGCACAACCTTTGGAAGGGTATTGTTTAGGGAGCGGGCCCAACAATCTAAGCTTGTGCAAGAGGCACGCAAGGCTGCAAAAAGTCATGCTCGGTTTGAATGGTCGCAGACCAATGCTCCCCATAGGCATGGTGTTGGCATGCACGAATGAGGAGACAAGGGAGGCGTTGGGTTGTGCACGCACCAGCATAAATCTAGATGTAATAAGGCTAAGAAAATAAGTTTAGTTAGGTTTTTTGCCCTTTAAAAAAACTATTAATAGTTCCTTCTCTCACTTCATTTTCATTTCACTTTTAGAGAGCTTAAGCTCAAGATCTACGTAGACACTCACGTAAGGACACCAACACATCACCACGTTAGCATAGTTGTACATGGATATGGCACGCACCAAGAACACCGCACGTGTTACCATGCCTTCACAAAACACAGTGCAAGGCACCCACAACGACCACATACTAGCGACACCACGGAAGAGAGTGACCCCTTGATTCTAGGACACGCCCAATGGGATCACCAGGAGTCCAACCTCCCACAGCAACACCAACGCACACACATGCAGGCCCTTCTAGCGGGAGAAAGCGTGTGAAGAAGACCCCACAATGCAGCCAACCCAGAGATCAAGACAGAGAGGCCGATGATGAGCAATTCGACTAGGTTGGTGAAAACATTCCTACATTGCGCAGCACCATAGGTGGCAAGACCCTAATACCACGATAGGGTCCCCTACCTACCCGGGAGGAACTTGATACACAGGTACCACAGCAACAGGAGGAGGAGAATTCAGACTATGAGAGAGACCAAGAGGAGGTTCGTGCAAGTGCGCGCAAGCGTAGAAAGGTCAAGTTCTTCAAGCCAAGGAAGTCCCAACCTCACCAACGCACTAACACAACATAGAGAGCTCCAAGGAGAAGGATGCTCCAAGGGCATAGGGCTCTACAAGAAATCAAGTTTTATCAGAGGAACACTAAGTTGCTGATAAGAAGAGCCCCTTTCACTCGCACAGTGAAGGAGATTCTCCAACGATATAGAACAGAGTTCCGTGTGCAGGGGATTGCCCTTAAAGCATTGCAAGAAGCCTTCGAGGCTTACCTTTTTGGGCTTTTTGAAGACACCAACGTCCTTGAAATACATGCAAAGAGGATTACCATATCTGCCAAGGACCAGCAACAACAGCTAGCTCGATGCATTCGAGGCAAGCGAGACGACACGATCTAGAGATCTTAGATGTTAACCTTTTTTTTGAAGCAACTCTTTTGTTTCAAACCCCCCTTTGTAACAAGCCTATCTGGCTTTCATTTGTAATCTTCTGATTAATTAAAATTTTAAGTTTCTCTTACAATGTCTCGGTATCATCATGTTTGTTTAACATGGAGTGTCTATCATGTGCCAGTTTGTCACCCAAGGCATCCGAAATGCTCCTGGAGGACTAAGGAAGCTGTGCCAGAACATTACAAATTTGGCCTCTGCAATGGCGATGTAGGCTCAAAATTCGCATTGTTCTGGCACTTCTCCCCTAGCCACTCAGCATCATTTCTGATGCATTTATAATGAAGTTGAGCACACTAATTGTGAGAAACAGTAGTTTATAGGATAAAAACACCTTTAATCATGTGTAAAAATATAGTGTTTATCATCTAATGCATCAGAATTGCTCCTGGAGGACTGGGGAAGCTATGCCACAATAGTGCGAATTTAAGCTCTGCAAGCGGCGTGCAGGCTCAAAATTGGCACTGCTCTCCTATCCACTCACGATCATTTCTGATCCATTTATAATGAAGTTGAGTACACTAATTGTGAGAAACAATAGTTTATAAGATAAAAACAGCTTTAATCATGTGTAAAATTACATTGTTTGTCATCCAATGCATCAGAATTGCTCCTGGAGGACTGGGGAAGCTATGCAAGAATAGTGCGAATTTAGGCTCTGCAGCGGCGGTGCAGGCTCAAAATTCACACTGTTCTGGCACTGCTCCCCCAGCCACTCAGGATCATTTCTGATGCATAATGAAGTTGAGTACATTAATTATAAAAACGATAATTTACAAAATAAAAATACCTTTGATCATGTGTAAAAATACATTGTTTGTCATCTAATGCATTAGAATTGCTTCTGGAGGGCTGGGGAAGCTATGCCAAAACAGTGCGAATTTGGGCTCTACAGCAGAGCGGTGCAGGCTCAAAATTCACACTGTTCTGGCTCTGCTCCCCCAGCCAATCAGAATCATTTTTGATGCATTTATAATCAGGTTGAGTACATTGATTATGAGAAACAATAATTTACAAGATAAAAATACCTTTAATCATGTGTGATACATTATTTATCATCCAATGCATCAGAATTGCTCCTGAAGGACTGGGGAAGCTGTGCCAAAACAGTGCGAATTTGAGCTCTACAGCAGCGGTGCAAGCTCAAAATTTGCACTGTTCTAGTTGCACTACTCCCCCAGGCTCCCAGGGTCATTTCTGATGCATTCACAAAAACATTGATGGTACAAACTAGAAAAAACTATGATATACTTAATGAAAACAAGTTTGCAAAAATTGTATTATATTCATAATAAGAAGTGATACATCATCTTTACAAAAGCTTTCTTACAATATTGAGCTTTCTTGTTATTGGGTAGAGTGTGCTCAAGGAGTGATTGGGCTATTTCTTGAGGATCCTCTATGCCTATGCTTTTGGCTATACCTATATGAGCCACTACAAGACAATGCTGCCATACACGCGTTTCATACATGCGATAAATTACGAACGCGTGTATGGTCGCGCCTGTATTTGAATAGAATCAGGTGCGTGTATTTTAGCATTTAAGTTTGTGTGTATGTTTGCATTTATCAACGCGTGTATAAACGCGTTTATATACACGCAGTAATACACGCATCTATACACGATAATATTCACGGGGTAATACTCGCTATTATACACGGATAAATACACGCTACTATACACGGATTAATACACGCATGGCAGAGAAAAACTGAAGAAAAACTGAATTCCTTTACAAAATTAAAAACTATTTTCCTTAAACCATCTCATAGTACATTACAGTATACACCATTACACAATCCCACTACATGCATTTACAACAATGAAATATATTCAAAAATAAATCATGCATATGAGATGATAGAAATGTCATCAATTTAGAACATACAGTGATGGATTGGTTAGGGTTCGATCTCATCTTCAATAAGATCCATCCTTGCCAAACGATCAACATCAATATCCATTTGATCAATTGGTAAGGCTACGATTAAATTTATTCCACTATCGATATTCTGTACTCCATTGATAATGGTATCGATGTCCTGATCATCCTCATCAACATCACCATCATCCTCAATGGTAGGGTCATTCTCATGATCATGAGAAATGGCATGCTCATCCTCATTATCATGATCATCTCTTATTTCTTGATCATCGATCACAACATCTTCAATGGCATGTTCGACATCATCTTCATTGCGGCTTGTTACATCCTCCATATGCTCCATATCAGTGAATGTATTATACATCACTTTGGAACGTGGTGCAATAGGGATGACGTACCACCATTTGATGTCATGCACCATTGGTAGATAGATAACCTACTCAAATACACACAGTACAGTAATTAATTAGCATGTCAAAAGTCAAGGGATAGGCGAGCTTAGATATATATGTACATGAAACACATTAGTAAAAAAATGCATACCTGCTCACATTGTTGTGGCAATACGAGCCTATCTTTCTTTGTTTGCCAGAACTTTGTAGAGTCAATAGTTACATATCCACTTGCATGGCGTTTTATCGTTGCATTAGACCCTTTTTCCACCACGTTCATTTGCCATTTGACATCCAAAACATACACAAAGAAGCGACGAAAGTCAAGCCTAAATATGTCTTGGATTATGCCACAATAATCATCCATTTTTCCATTAGCTCCCTCAAAGCTACTAATGACACCGCAATCTTGTGTATTTCTCTTTTCATCAATTCTTTTTGTTCGAAAATGCTTGCCTTCACACCATATAGCATTGAACATAGTGCACTGGACCAAAATAGAAGCAATATTTGTGTAAGCAATGTGAATAAATATTAAAAGCAAATCACTTACAACTAATGCAAAACATTAGTTCTATGTACCTTTGACATGCATCCTCGTGCATACTCCCATTCTTCCGCCGTGATATGCAGCCCCTCGTGCATACTCCCATTCTTCCGCCGTGATATGCAGCCCCTCGTCGCTCTCTGCTCTCTCCATTTCCTCATGCAACCAATCAACATGGATATCATTCGGAAGTGTTGCTAGATGCTTAGGGTACGCCTTCCGAGAGCCATGTTGCCTCCGAAAGAGAGCTCTTTCTGCTTGCCTGCTTGTCTTTGCATCCTCATATCTTGTAACCCATCTGCTCATCACATCACTATTAAGGATACAAGTGAAATTGAGATCATCAATCAATGTTCTGTCAATTACTTTACTCTGTCCTTTTCCTTGAGGCACAATAGAGGTCATCCTCAAGTCCTCTTCATTGCTCCATAGTCGTGGCAAAGAGCTGTCCACCTGACCAAGAAATTCTGAAATATATACAAGAGACTCTTGTATCAACCAACCCTCGGCCATGCTTCCTTTAGGCCTTGCACTTTGCCTCACAAAGTCTTTTAAGGTCTTCATGAAGCGCTCTAGGAATAACATCCAGCGTGCATGCAGCACAGTACCACATAAAGCAATTTCGTCCACTAAATGCACAATGAGATGTAGTTGACTTGTGAGAATGGTTCGCGGAAAAGTCTCCTCTACCAAACAAACCACCGCCACCACTGCCATAACACGCGCATCATCCAACGTGGCTGGATCAATTGCTTTGGAACTAACATATCTGAAAAATAAATAAATAGTACGTTATACCTCATGCACGTTCATTTTGCAAGGTATAATGAAGGGTGATCCGAGCATGGGTTTTACATACCTCACAAGCTCGCCCATCTTATAAATACATTTTTTCAAACTCTTATTTGCACAATGGTCGATGCTGGTAGGTAGTATGAACTGCGCACATAAGAGCACATTTATGGTTTATGGCATTACAAAATTTAATTTCAACATACGTACAAGACTTGGAAAACACTTACTTGAAGCATCTTGTGCCAATCGTGGGACTTCAACCCATATAGTTGCTCAACGCCTCTTTTCTTAGTGGTTGTAAAGGCTCCCTTCAATGATCTCATGCATCCAGTGGGAGTACCCAAAGTGGTGATGGCCTGCTTTACCTGCTTCTCCTCTTTCTTTGATATAATCCATGGTGCAGGCGGAAGACGAACGTGCCCACCCACCTCTCGTGGGGCCAAGCTTGACGCATACGTCCTGCGACCCGCAAGTCCTCACGTACGCTAACATTGTCTCGTTTACCAGTAATATGTTCCCAAATACCAGATCCACATTCTTGAAGATGTGCATGGGATCAAGAAGATGGTTGATCTTAAGATGGGTCCAATATGGCAGCCGGAAAAAAATGGAGTACCTACACAAGGGATTGCTCTATGTGACCTTTAATCCAATTAGAGACTACACAAAACAAGATTGAAAAAACATCACTATACCTGTTCATGCCATCTGGAGGAAGAATAGTTGTAGACTCCCAAATACGCTTCCAATCTTTTGCACGAATTGTTTGTGGAGGAATGTTACTCTTACTAGCAACATATTTAGGATGATCTGAGGGGAGAAATCGATGATCTGAGGGGAGAAATCGATGATGATTATCGAATATAGTCTTACACAAACCATCAGCATACTCATGTACTAACGAAGGGCCACAAACAGGACATGCATGTTTACCCGATGTTTTCAAACCTGTTAAAATATAAATAAAAGTTAGAATAATAAAGTCAAACCGTCTAATTAATATATATAGCCAATAGTAATAGAGTGGGGAGGTAATTAGAATTCTTACCAGAACAATCGCTGTATCCTGGAAAGTCATGCATTGTCCACATCAACACTGCTTTTAAGTCAAAGTGTCGAGAGGAGGGAGGCCTACTAATGTCCACCACCACAACACCTCTCCATAGTTCCTCCAACTCATCAATCAGTGGTTCAAGATAAACATCCATATGCTTGACTTTATGTTTCCCTGGAATTAGAAGGGATAACATAAGATGTCCCTTCTTGATCGCCATTGATGATGGAAGGTTGTAATTCACCAACACAACTGGCCACACACTGTATGCGGTGCTTTTCAAACCAAATGGATTCACTCCATCCATACCTAGGCCAAGTCTCAAGTTTCTGGGCTCTGTTTTAAAGCTGGGCCACTCATCTTCAATATGCTTCCAAGCAGGAGTGTCTGCGGGAATTCTCCACATGCCATCATCCGATCGATGTGAGGAATGCCATGACATGAGCTCTGCTATGGATTTGCACCTGAACATGTGTTTGATGCGAGGAATTATAGGAAAGTGTCGCAAGACTTTACAAGGTACATCAAAACTCTTCATATCTGTTCTGTACCTTGCTTCACCACAAGTGGGACAATGTAGAGCCTTCTTATGCGTCCCACGAAAGAGAATGCAATCATTGACGCATGCATGTATTTTATCATAATCCAGTCCTCCAAGAGATGTCACATAGCGCCTCGCTATGTCTCTTGAGGTGGGTAGTCTATTTTCCTTTGATAATAGCCTGCATCCAATATCATCAATTATAATTAGTCTTAAATCCTAAACCTTAAACCACTAATTCAAATTTGTAAGTTAGAATGCTTACTTCAACAATGCGTCAAGACTTGCATTGCTCCATCCATAAACTGTTTGTATATTAAGTAGTTCAAGTGAAGCACGTAAAACAGAGAATGTGCACCCTTCAAACACCGGTGTCGATGAAGCCTTATAAAGATGCTCTTGTTCCATATCATCATCGTCCATACCTTTGGGATCATCCTTAAAAAGATTCCGCACCATATCATCAAGCACCTCCTCTTCCATAACTTCGTGGGGTGCAGGGCTATTGTCATCCCTTTCCCACTCATCTCTGACAATAGATCCCGAAGCTCCAGCATCATCTCGTCGACGCTTTACGTGCTCTCGTCGCGCGTAGGGTACCATGTTAGGGTGTGGTACTGCATCCTGCTTCAATTTATCAAATTATATGTTACAACCCTATTAATTTAATTTGGATACCATGAGTCATTTGAATACCATCAATTTACATCTACTCACCTCTAAACTTGTTTGATTCCATTCTCCATACATGGAGATGTGATTCAAGGTAATTCGACGTGCTCGTACAATGCATCCTTGACATCGATTACACATACATTTGATCCGTTGTCCCAACCACACATCGCGATTACGATGACGCATTGTCTCATCTTCCCCAGAACTGCTTGAAGAGGTTGATGACATCCTGTGTACAAATCAGAAAACACAAAATCATTATATGTTTTTAATGAAAGCACAAAAATCGTGTGTATTGACGCGGCTATTTCCTAAAAATTGCGTGTATTAACGCGGCTACTTCCTAAAAATCGCGTGTATTCACGCGGGTAATGTCTGCAAAACGCGTGTATAAACGCAGCTAAAATATCATACACGCGAATATACACGCATTTATAAACGCAAATATAAACGCGACGGTATGTTTAAACTAAAAATAGCCCGCCTTCCCCAAATATAGATTTTGAACTAAGAAATCGACTCTGCTTGCGTTTTCGCCTGTTTTTGCCTCTTCCAACAGCAAGGAGGGAGCAGAGAAAGGAGCACACACACGGGAGAAGGAGGGAGCAGAGAAGGAGCAGAGAAGACTCACTTTTTCAGAGGTGAGTCACTTTGTCCTGTGCCTTGTCTCTTTCGTCAGATTTGTTTATGCTATTTGCTCTTTGCTCTTTGGGTTTGTCCTTTTGCTTCTGTGAACACGATTGGGTTACTGCATCCTGACAGGGGCGACAATGGTTGGTCCTTTTATAAGGACACTCTGTCTTTGTCGGAGGTCGATCTTTTCGAAAAAAAAATTTCGCAGGTCGCGTGTAGAAACGCGTGTAAAAGCGCGTGTAACCTATCTGCAGAGTCTGTTCACGCGGATATACACGCGTTTCTGGACGGGTGTATACACACGTTTTTTGACGGGTGTATACACGCGTTTCTGCACGAGACTGCGGCGTTTCAGATTTCATGATTTGCAGGCAACACAACTGACTTGAATGATGATATTTGTGTGAGTCAAGAGACAGCCCATGATGTACATGAAGACGTTTGTTGCAGGTTCTTTATGGATATTCCAGGTTCTTCATCCGATCCATTTGCGTACAGCAATTGGCTGATGGAGATGCTGAATCATTTTGGGCGCTAACCTGGTCTGGTTGAGCTTACAGAGTATATGTATGCCCATCCCCCTCCTTCCCTGCCTGGTGTCTATACCCCTACCGCGAGTATCCAGGGCACTCCAGTGCCGTCTATTCCTCCAAGTCCGACGAGACGGCATGCAGCTTCTCCTCTTCCACGTCCACCGAACGAGGAGACATACCTCGTCCCAGACACACTCACGTACACCCTCACAGCCACCATCACGTGCTCCCTCACAGCCACCGTCACGTCAGGGCTCACAGCCACCGTCACGTAGACAATCCCCCAGTCGTGACTCCACCCGCAGCAGTAGGAAGAGTGGGAGTGGAGGATGCGGCGGGTGCTTTGGTGGGGGAGGTGGGGGAGGTGGGGGAGGTAGTAGGGCACGCGGTGAGAGAGGAGATAGAGAGAGAAGAGTTAGAGGAGACAGTTCGGAAGAGGAGGAGATGAGAGAGATAGAGAGAGTGGTCTGCTATGATGTGACGGATAGGGGCGGGATAGTGATGGTGGATGCGAGGGGGAGGGAGGTAATGGAGTACATGCGTGGGGTAGTATCAAACTCATATAGAAATTGTTTTATTAAATTTAAAGATCAAAATAGCCGATTAGTTGGGGAGGTGATAGAGGCTGTACATAGTCGGTACCCCAATCCCCCACATGCTACATTCTCGGATGTATGGGGAAGGACGCGAATAAGGGAGATCTTAAGTAATAAAAGATCTCACCTTAAAAAACTCGCGTACGATGACCGGCTAAATGTAGCTGCGGGTGGCTATCCTGCCGAGAAACCTGCCACCACCACTGCGCACAAACGCGAGTGGAAGGAGGCAAAGAAACGAGCAGAGGGTGGCGTGAAGAGCAGGCAGCATGTGGAGGCACGACGGATCCAGATGGAGACCATTGGATCTTCGCATTTCGGATCTGGCGGCGTCGAGTCATGGGAGGCAGAGTTCGTAAGTATCTTGCCACTTTATTTGATTGTTTACTTAATTCATTGATTCTATGATTGTTTTAATCTTACAAATTGTGTTGATTATGATACAGCGACGGGTTACGGGGAGGAAGCCCACAACCCATGATACTGCGTATGCTCGTCGGCATAGCAGACGTGACACGTAGGCCATCTTCAGAGCCGAGGGACGTATTACAGACGCGCAATTTGAGATGGCCATGAGACCATACGGTCGACAGGTACTTGAAAATTCTAAATGAATGGTTTTGGTTTATTGAATTGCATATATATATACTTATATACTATATATTACTTGAACAGGCAAAGCTGCTGATGATCCACTGGCCGCCGCTGCAAAGGGTGGACGTGAGCACTACTCCTCGGACATTCCGACCGATGTGAGCTCATCTGAGCATGGAGGGAGCACCGAGTCATCATCTGGGTCTGAGTAGTACTCAGACTTATAGTATCACATTCCATATTGAGGATGTGATTGTATATATTTTTTTGTAAACTCAAGCCATGGGCTACTTCGAGATATGGACTCCCTTGTATACATGTATGAAATTTTGATAGTAATATTGAATTGATTGATCGATAGTATTACATTCATGTCTGTCTTGAATCGTGTATTGACAATGTATGCATTCATGTCGTTCTTGTCTTAATCTCCCTCGTGCATATGTTCTTCGTGGATGGTCTAATGGGATGGTCTAATGCACAAAAAAAAAAACCAGAGAGTGCTATTGGGTGCTGGAATGCTGGAACAGTATTCAGGCACCAAATAGCACTCTCTGGATTTTTTTTTTGCTCTCTGTTTGCGTGTATAAACGCGTCAGAACTGCTAAAACTCGCGTGTATCTACGCGGATACCCTGGAAAATACGCGTGTATTAATGCGTCAAAACTGGTAATTACGCGTGTATAAGCGCATCTAAATTAAAGAAATGCGTGTACAGACGCAGGTATAAACGCGTCTGAGACATTTGAACTGAACAGGACGCAGCTATACACCCGTGTATAAGCACGTCTAAAATAAGAAAAAGCGTGTATAGCCGCATGTATCAACGCGTCTGTAAAAAGAACGCGGCTACACACCCGTGTATACGTGCGTCTGAGAGGTGCTATACACGCGCTTTTACACGCATGTCTCTAGCCGCGATGATACACGCGCTGATACACGGGCCCGCTACTTTTTTTCACAAGTCATTTTTAGCGGCTAGGAGCGCGGGTATGAGCCCGATCCCTTGTAGTGAGCAAGAAGCTTACCCCTAAATCAAGAACCAAAAACATCAAAGGCAAGGGATTTTTTAATCAGAACTATACATTTGGTGCTCTCTGTGCCATAGAGACTACACAGAGCACCTTAGAGAGGGCTTTCAAAAAGAAGAGAATGAAGGCAGATTGAGGGGTGTAGTCCCTGTGGATAATGGCAATGCCATCCAGAGGAAGTCGACCAAGATAGTGTGCCAACGCAACATCATGTCCATGGACCTTGGCCTGGTCTCTGCTGTCTCACCGCCTCTCTCAGCAAATGCGTCAATTTCAACCACCCTCTGCAATCAAAAGAAAAATCAAAATATTTTCCTATACATAATTACAAATGTTTCTAGGTTGTAAAAGGTCGATTATTACCTCTTGCTCAATGTCTTCTTTTGCCAAAGTGCTGGTGGGGGTGGAGAGGTCAATCGAGAACTTAGCCTCATCCTTTTTTGGTGCTTTGGTCTCCTCCATCACTCCAGTATAGCAAGGGTATCCTTTTCAGCCTCTAGCTTGTCTTGTAAGGTTGTGAATTCCTCCTGTGGAACTAGGGCTTGCTCCGTGGTCTCAACCATAGTTTCCTTGACCAAAGCAACTGTCTCTACGATAGATTCTCCAAGGGGTAATATAGCACTATCTAGGTGAGGACTGAGGTTGGACATATCAAGGTCCACCTCACATCGCATGCATATAATGCCGAAGCATTCATCCATTCTCAAGCTAGCTGCCTTTTCAAGGTCATGAAGAAATAGGTGTTCTTCACCTTCCACCACCATAATGGTGCTCAAGAGATTGATCTCAATCTATGGTAGCACCTTGCTCTCCTCGTGTGGGGAAAATGGCCCCGTATCTTCTACTACATTGGGCTGTTTGGCTACAGATTGTGCACCCTCTCGTCGAAAGTGCTCTGATGCAAGCTGCTCTTCCCCACAGCAGCACTCGTTCCTACTACCTTCACTTCCTTGTCATCCCCCCTCAAATACCCTGCCAACTGCAATGCAGGCATCTCCACCTCCTCATCCGAATCCTCATCATTGATGAGGAACAGGGATTTCATTAACGTCTTCACAATTTCGTGATCACGTTAACAAAACCTATTGTTAACATATTAAAACTTGTGATCAAAACCTATTGTTAACATATTAAAACTTGTGATCATATTGTATATTCACATGACCTGAGCAATGACCTGCCAGAACCCACTAGTCCCGTAACACCTCCGGGCTTTTGGTTTTCCCGGCGGGCCCGCCGAGATAAGCAGTTATCCTGGCGAGCCCGCCGGGAAAACCAAAGAACACCGACGGGGTTCTATTCTATTTATAAACACTGCCCAACACCCATCGTGGAACTTTTGGGGAGATAGTCCTTGTTTTGGGGGCGTGATATCTCTCCTCAAAGTACTTGTACAGCTCTCGAGTTGCTAGAAGTGTCCTCTTGGGAAGAACATCCTTATCTTAGGGGCTATCATCTTTCCGTGTAGGCACTCCTAAGGCTATTGAGCCACTCGTCCTTAGTTCTTTGAATTGGGGGCAGGGTGTGGTTCGTAGCTAATACTTGCGGAGATTTAGGGACAAATTTGGAGTCATTCAGCTTTGCATTTGAGCTACGTAGGTAATCTACCTCATTCTGCTTTATGAATGGTTTGATGGAGCCAAGAGTCCTGCTTAGGGACTTGTATTGGTTCTTGATACTTGATATAGTTTAGAGTAGACAAGGGTCTATTGTCCTATACTAGAGTATTGGGCAAGCATAGATCTTTGATTTTCTTTGTAAATGTTAGAGAAGGTCTATTGTCCTATACTAGAGTATTGGGCAAGCATAGATCTTTGATTGTGTAAAGTATCCTTAATTGGGTACAAAAGGCATCCTTCATTGGGGGTGCAATGTGCATGTTAGTTTCGAAGTAGTTTTGTAGTCAGACCTTGCAAGATAGTTTCGAAGTAGTTTTGTGTTATGTGATGATCTTTTGTATTTGTCAAGATAGTTTCGAAGTACTTTGTTAGCTAATGTATGTTTTATAATACATGAGTGACTTTGTTGTTTTTTCATTTGTGTATTCATTGTTATATGCTTTGTTGAATAGGTTATTTGTTGAGATGGAGGACAATGTTGGATCCAGTGATACCTCCAATAGAGTCCAAATTCCAAATAGTAGGAAAAAAAAGGCACCTGGGATAGAGTGGCAATATGCAATTAACGTTGGTGATCGATTCATAGATTGGGAGTGTAAGCTATGCCATGCAGTAAAATCAGGTGGGGCGCCTCGACTAAGAGAACACTTTTTAGGTGGACCGAAGAAAAAGTCATGTACCCACCCCTCTGCACCTGTAGTGGCCAAATGCATAAGAGAAGAAATTCAAAAGAAAGATTCAAGAAAACATGACACTCCTACCGTTAATGTATCAAGGCAGCAAGAACACTGTTGTTCTAATCATCAAACTCCCGCTACATCGCGTGCTTGTACTCCGAACGTCAATGTGCAACCAGAAAGTAATCTACCCAATGCATCTTCCTGCAAGCAAAACTTTGACGTAGGAAATATACCCATGCATCAAACTTGCAAGAAAGCCTATGTCAAGGTCGGCTCGATGATGCACAACTCGCCCTTGCTGAAGCGATTTACTTTTCTGGGAGTGCTATGATGATGGTGGACAGTGAGCATTGGAAGAGAGCATGGAAGAAAATTGGTGAGTTTGGACCAAGGTTTTCACCACCTACGTACCATGCTATGCGAAATGATCTATTAGAGAAATGTTATGCACAAGTAAAAGAACGTGTGCAAAGAATAATTCTTAGCAATATAGAGCTTTCTGGATGTAGTATAGTAAGTGATGGATGGTCTAATGTACAAAGAAAACCATTAATTAATATAATGGTTATTTCACCTAGAGGTGAGACTTTCATCCGTGCCGTGGATTCTGCTGGTTCAATCAAAACTGGGGCTTACATTGCTCAAGTCATTGGCTCTGTGATAGAGGAAGTGGGTGCCAAAAATGTAGTCCAAGTCGTCATGGACAATGCAAAGAATTGCAAGAATGCATCCAAAATCCTACAGCGACAATATCCACATGTTTTTTCGGTAGGCTGTAATACTCATAGTTTGAATCTTGTATTAAAAGATTGGTATAAAAGTGATGATACCAAATGGTTTGCCTCAATCGTTGACACTGCTCGCCAGCTTGTGAGATTCATGCTCAAGAGACAAAGAGTGTTAGATATTTTTCGACCTCACATGTCAGTTATGTTAGAGCTTCCAGCGGAGACTAGGTTTTGCACTCACTTTTACACTTTTGAGTCTCTTCTTCGAAATGAAGATGCAGTTTGCGAAACATTTACATGCATGGCATTTCATGGCTGAGAGAGCACTCAACTTGAAAAAGTGAAAGAGAAAATCAAAGTCTTGAAGGCAGCGCTTACGAGAAGAAGTTGGTGGAGCAGTGTGATGGATGCATACCATGTAATGATGCCTGTTATGTATGCCGTCGTACGAAGTCTTGATCAAAGAGTGCCTAATCTTGGGAAAGCATGGATGCAATGGTGGACTGTCAGCGGAGTTTGGAGTGTCCTGAGAAATTAGAGCATTCAATGGTGGAAAAGCAATGGCGTGTACCATTCTCCAGTAGACAAAGAAAAATCCTATTGAAGTACTTTCATGCTAGATGGATTGGAGCGCATTCACCACTACACAGTGCTGCTTACATGTTAGATCCTCAATATTGGAATATGGATTTGATGTCCAACATTGAGGTGGTGCAAGATTTTTATAAAGTGGTAAACACTTTCTATAATAATGTTGAAGTGCATAAAGGAGATGACCTCATTTCGATTGAAAGAGGGTTTATTTTCCAACTCCCTTGTTCAACAAATGGCTAAAGAGCAACCTGCATGGAAGTGGTGGATGATGAATGGTGGTGAGCATTATGCTTTATTGCGCAACCTTGCGATGAAGGTTCTAAGTCAGTGCTCTTCAAACTCAGGCTCAGAAAGAAACTGGAGCATGTACAAATATATTCACAGTACTATTCGCAATCGACTTCTTGCAGATCGAGCAGATAAACTTGTTTACATGTATTGCAATGAAAAGATCTTGCGAGCCATTGAAAGCGAAGAGTATGAAGAAGATATGCCCAGATGGATGTACAATTGCGATGATGTAGTAGACGAGAACTTTGATGTTGGATGCACGTCGTGCACCACCCTTGAGATAGAAGACAATTTAGACATTGACTTAGACGAGAGGGTAAACGGTGAAAGAATTTTGGAGCAAGATACTAACATAGAGGAAGAAGTCATTTCATTAATTTCATAAGAAGTACTTGTACAAATGATCGTATTTGGAGAAATTATCAATACAAAAGTAGGATTTATGTCTTTCTTAGCTTTCATCTTGAAATAAATTGCGAATTGCACTAGGAGTTGCATCTAAAGGTCCTGGTGGTTTATATTCACTAGCCATGCCGAACACTGTATAAATACCTTGATTTATTGGGACACTACACAATGCACATGTGGAAACATTTTGCATTTGCCTCACTAAACATATTAAGTGGTAGTAGTGTCCACAGGGTAGTATATACTGGCCGCTCCACCCATCGAATACTTTGTAACATACAGGACATTGGGGGGTGGAGGAACTAGTAGCGTCAGCAGAAACTCCCACAAGACCAGGATGTATCAAAAAATGAGAGATGTGGTTTCCTTGGCGCACAGGAGCAATACGTGAGGAGATGGTCTGTACATCTTGGCTGATCTTTGTGAGCTGCTCTTGAATCCCTCTATTGGCCAGGGGAGGAGTTGACGCTTGAGATAATCGCTTAGCTTCTTTCTCCTTCTCTGCTAGCTGTGCCCCTAAGCTTTCTTTGACCTTGTTTCCAGTGCCCTCCACCATGAGAGCAAGTTCCTCCCTTGTGAATGTCACTGTCTCTTCACGTATGTCGTGGGTGTTAACAGTGGCCTCTCTGGAGGCGAAATCCACTGGAGTTTCTAGGATAAATTGTGCATATAGCATCTTAGCAAAATAGAGTGGAGGTCGGCGTTATGGAGAGGACGACCATACACCTCCAAGAAAATGCGCTCGGCATTAATTTTGATATCATTGTGAGTGCAACATGAAATCTTCCATCTTCCCTTCTTAATCTCGCCATCTGGACATGGCCATATTTCCTTTATCATCTCTGTGGTTACGCGTTTGTTTATGTCTTTCCATTGGGCATAAGTAGGATTTGTCCATTTCGACAACCTGCATGCTGTTCTCGTAGCTTCGCGGGCTGTCAGGCCATGTGCAAGGGCCTTCATTCGCTCATATGTCTTGGCTAACTCTTGATGCTCGTTTGCTTGCGCCTCTGCCATATCTGCATGAACGTAAATGACTTTAGGATTTTAATGAACTGTAAAGATCAACGTAAGATAAATTGACCATTACCCTTAAAAACTTAGAGTTTAACACCACAAGAAGAGATATGTATTGCAAAGACTCAATGAGAAATATCCACTTGACTCAAAAAATACTTCAAACAATGTGCGCACATCAAATTTTGAAGAGAAAACATAAACTTAAACACCATAAGAGGAGAGAGATATTGCAAAGACTCAATGAGATAATATTTCAAACAATGGGCACATATCAAATTTTGAAGAGAGAAACAAAGTGCCATTCTTGAAACTTAATCTCCTGATACTGTATCATTACAAAATTGGGGTGAATGACACCGATAGCTCTACACGAGGATGTTGTGCCCTCGTTGGGTCAGTATTTAGTGATCTAAAAAATTCCACTACTTGCAAAATAGATTTTTGCTCATCGCGATTAGGCAGGCACATCCAATTTTTGACTCTATAAATAATAGTATCCATGGTAACTTTATCATAGGAACTATTGTCCATCCACAACTCTTGTACTTTCTGCCAAAAGTCATATAAAGTTTGTAATAAATACCCTAAAGCAAAAACATCAGATGCAGGAGTGTATGCATCTGCCAAAAACAGATCATAAAGTATCGGGGCTATCCACGGCCGTTTATTTCGCTCTTTGTCTGCGTAGGAGACCGCCTGTGCCACCTTCTCAGGGTTCTTGTCTGCTTCAAATACAAAATTGAGAGACACCCGTTTTTTGGGCGCTCTCAGCAGTAACCCCCAATCGATAATACCTACGCGTGGCTTCAACTCTTTTGTAAAATCCAACACTACATTGAATGGATGTAGGTCGGTATGTGGCATGGTTATTACTATTTGTTTTATTTTAGAAAGTTCTAGATGACTTAAAGGAATATTATCGGGCGGGGGTTGTCTCCATCCTCGATCCAAACGGAAAATTGCTCTAGTGAACTCACTGGATCTGAAGGGGACCTTCAGAAGAGTATCACCAAGCGAGCCGCCATTATAGTATGAGAAAATAGTGATCCAAGGAGATTCTTTTGTAAAGGCAATACACCTGACAATTGATGGGTGTAGAACTTGCATGCCCTGCTCTGCCTGGAAGCTCTCGAACTTGGCGCTGCCTTCTCCTTTGTAGTGCTTTCCGCAAAAAGTAATGTGCTCCGGCAAAAATGATATACCTTTAACTGTATACTCTTTTACTGTGCCAAAAACACCAGAGCCTATTAATAGTTCACCCTTCGAACAGAGCCTCGTGCGGGATGCCAATAAGGTGTGTGCACATAGAATTGTAGATTGTACGATTAATGGCACCTGTCCCACTCGCATCTGCCTGGCTGGACGTTGCAGCGACGTCTTGGGCAATGCGCACTCTTTTGGGGAGTGACTCTGCATCCAGCGCCTTCATGCGCTTGCTCTTCGCTCTTTGCTCGCTCCATACAACGTCCCATAACTGTAGACGATTCATATTAGCTTCAGGCGGGGCAGCATCTCTAAGATCATTGCATGCTACATGCATGCTCCCCAAAATGGTTCGTGTTATATGTTGATGGTTGGAATCTGCTATCTTTTGTCTATCAAGCAACTCAGCGTTGCCTCCGCTTCAAAGTTGACGCTGTGCATTTTTCCATATCTGCTCTATTAGATCTCGCATGAGTATCTCAGACTCATTGATCTTTTTGACGACATCATCAGCAATGCGAATTGCTCGTAGAACGATTTTACGCTCTTCAGGGGAAAGCATGTTGGTCGTCTTCGTAAATCTAGCAAATATCACTAAACACAACAAAAACAGAATATTAAACAACATTACTGAAATCAACATCAAGCAAACGTGAGAGAACAGCAACAAGTGTATCATTACTTATCAATGTTCAAACAAAAATGGAATATCAAATAATTTTACTGATATCAACATCATCCAATACATCATCAAACGTGAGAGAACAGCAACAAGTGTATCATTACTTATCAATGATCAAACAAAAATGGAATATCAAACAATATTACTGAACTCAACATCATGCAATACATTATCGAACGTGAGACAACCGCAACAAGTGCATTATTACTTATCAAGTGTATACATGTTGCACTCCTCATCTACACACCTATCATGACAGAGAGAGAAAGAGAGAGAGTTGTGAAGTGTATTATGAGAGAGAGAGAGAGAGGGGGAGGAAGAGAGAGAGGTGTGACAGATAGAGAGGGAGGGGACATTAGATGACATTTTTAATAGTTTTGTGAGTTCCTAAAGAGAGGAAAATAATGTTTTGTATTCCTAAAGCACTCCTCATCTACACACCTATCGTGATAGAGAGAGAGTTGTGAAGTGTATCATGAGAGAGAGAGAGAGAGTTGTGAAGTGTATCATGAGAGAGAGAGAGAGAGAGAATTATGAAGTGTATCATGAGAGAGAGAGAGAGAGAGAGAGAGAGAGGAGAGGAAGAGAGAGAGTTGCGACAGATAGAGAGAAGAAACATTAGATGACATTTTCAATATTTTTGTGAGTTCTTAAAGAGGAAAATAATGTACTGTTTTAATTTTTAAGTAAATAGAGGGAGAAAAAAGAAATTATTAGGAATTATGTATATTTTAAGAGAAAAAAAAGAAATCCTCATCTACACATCTATCGTGTTGTGAAGTGTATCATGAGAGAGAGAGAGAGAGAGAAAGAGTTGTGATGTGTATCATGAGAGAGAGAGAGGGGGGTAGGAAGAGAGAGAGAGAGAGATTCATTTTTTCGAGTTACGATATTATGAAATAAAACGTAAAGACAATATGATGTAAACTTTGATCCATGAAATACTCATGCCATGTTAGCAACCAAGTATCGCATGGATCAAACACAATAAAAACAACACAGTCAAATCAAACAAATTTATGATATTTTTTTGACCACGTTAACGATCACATGCCGTAATATGCAAGCAAATTTACGACATTTTTCGACCGCGTTAACGATCAAATGCCGCAATATGCAAAAAACAATATATGCACTAGCGGACGACACCAACTTGCCGCGTTAACGACAAAATGCCGCCCGATTCTATGGGAATACGAATAGGATACGGACATACACTGGCCGCGTTACCGACCATATGCCCGCATTTGACAAAGGGAAGGGAAGGGAAGGTGACATCGCCATAACGATACTATGCTTGCCGCATTACTGACTAGTACCGCTACGGCGTGCCATACTTACCATAGGACACAGACTAGCCGCGTTACCGACTAAGTGCCCCAGGGTAAGCACCATTCCGAAGAATGGCCTTACACACACACACCCCTCGTGTGGCGGACCACCCACATCCTGCCGCGCATTGCGACAATGGGCGGCTGCCCGCACGAACACACACCCACACACACACCCCTCGTGTGGCGGACCACCCACATCCTGCCGTGCATTGCGACAATGGGCGACTGCCCGCACGAACACACACCCACACACACACACACAAACACAAGTCTCATTACTTGTGTATACTGTCAGCAATGAACTCCCTGAAATAAAACGTAAAGACAATATGATGTAAACTTTGATCCATGAAATACTCATGCCATGTTAGCAACCAAGTATTGCATGGATCAAACACAATAAAAACAATACAGTCAAATCAAACAAATTTACGATATTTTTTTGACCACGTTAACGATCACATGCCGTAATATGCAAGCAAATTTACGACATTTTTTCGACCGCGTTAACGATCAAATGCCGCAATATGCAAAAAACAATATATGCACTAGCGGACGACACCAACTTGCCGCGTTAACGACAAAATGCCGCCCGATTCTATGGGAATACGAATAGGATACGGACATACACTGGCCGCGTTACCGACCATATGCCCGCATTTGACAAAGGGAAGGGAAGGGAAGGTGACATCGCCATAACGATACTATGCTTGCCGCATTACTGACTAGTACCGCTACGGCGTGCCATACTTACCATAGGACACAGACTAGCCGCGTTACCGACTAAGTGCCCCAGGGTAAGCACCATTCCGAAGAATGGCCTTACACACACACACCCCTCGTGTGGCGGACCACCCACATCCTGCCGCGCATTGCGACAATGGGCGGCTGCCCGCACAAACACACACCCACACACACACCCCTCGTGTGGCGGACCACCCACATCCTGCCGCGCATTGCGACAATGGGCGACTGCCCGCACGAACACACACCCACACACACACACACAAACACAAGTCTCATTACTTGTGTATACTGTCAGCAATGAACTCCCAAAGGGCCCCCCGGGCCCATATATATAGAAAATTGTAGCCCGCCGGGCTAGATGACGACCCCGTCGGGACGACCCGTCGGGTTTTTATTTTTCCCGGTGGGACCGTCGGGTATTGCAAAACCCCGGCGGGATTTTATCCGGAGAGACATAAGAAAATCGAGAATCATAAGAAAAATTGAAACAAAAAATCCAATATTAGCATATTGTTAAAGGTGTGTTTATGTTACACTGACAATTTTAAGGAAACCTTGGTCGTTGGCCTTGAATAAACAGGGCTCCAAGGGTATACACATGTTGCACTATGGCAACAGTCCTTCCTCTTAGTATGCTTGAAGCCTTGTAGCCGCCCCTTCTAATGATGTAGCATATTCCCCAGTTGATGCACTCGATGTGGTCCCTTAGAGCTTGGCTGCATGTAGACCCAAGCCCCAACCATGAATCTTGTTGCAGCCCAAACTCCATTCTCATCTCTTATGTTATGCAGCACAAGCTCTTTCACCTTCTCCTCCCTAGGTCTTCTCACATTACTGGAAGAGGCCATGGTGGTAAGAAAAGAGAAGAAGGGAAAAGAAAAGCTTGTTTTACAATAGAGGAGTGGAGAGGAGAGAAAGTTCAGGGTTTTCAGTAGTGCAGCAAGGGAAAGCTTAAAAGAGGGTTAGAGTTTGAGAATAGGCTTCCTCAACCTAGAGTTTGAGAATAGGCTTCCTGAACCTAGAGTAGACTAAAGAGGGATAGAGTTTCTGCAGTAGCAATGGAGAGGGAGGGAGCTTGAGAGAGAGAGAAAGAGAGAGATTGAGAGGGAGGGAGGGAGAGCTTGAGAGGGATGGAGTTTCTGCAGCAATGGAGAGCTTAGAAAAAGAAGAAAGAGGGAGAGGGAGCTTGAGACTGAGGGAGCTTGACAAGGAGGAAGAGCTTGAGAGGCATGGAGTTTCTGCAGCAATGGAGAGCTTAGAAGAGGAAGAAAGAGGTTCAAAATGAGCTTTCCAAACCTAGAGTATGTTGGGGGGAAGTTTGAGAGGGAAAACACACTTTTGGAAAAAAAAAAAATTTAATTTTTAGGGTTTCTAATCTGCACGATTCTAGGTGGGGGGGACCTCTAAGTTTGGGCCCAAGAGGTAGGGGGACAAGATTAGTAATTAGGCCCCATTAGCAAACCAAAGCCTAGGCCCCCTAGGGTCAAAGAAGTCAAAAATGTGCACCCAGTCCTCTTCCTATTAGTCCATTCCTAATCAAAAGTTAATCCAAGAGGCCCTCTTTAGGACCTAAAAATTCCTAATGTTCTCCTAGGAGGTTGCATGGACCTTCGGAGTCCTTGTTAAAAGAGATATCATATTTGAGAGCCTAAATTTGAGAGCCTAAATTTGAGACTCTACTCCAAAAACGTATACAATTTAAGACTTTGCTCTAAAAACGTATACAATTTATTAAAAAGTTACACACACAAGGAATGAGAAGGAGAAACCAGATGCAAGCACTTGAGGGAAAAATAAAGAGGTTTAAAAGAACACAACACTCTAATAAGGTCTAGGGAGAAACAGAGGAAGGGTATGCTGATACACATGGTAAAAGAGGGCATGAAAAACAATGATGAGGAAGGGCAAGTAGGTACAGGTGCAAACAAGTGTGTGGGTAAGAAGACTCAAATTTTGTGAAGCTCTTATGTGTTCAATCTTACTTTCAAGAAATTAAGAAGGTAGAAAATCATCTTTTCCTTAGCTTTAACAAAACTATTCTATAGGTTACACATTTTCCAGGAGTGCACATGTGATAAATTTTTCATCCCTTTCATCTTCCCTCTTTATACGTCTTGTTGAAAACCAGTTGAATGAATACAGGATTAGCTTCAGACCACAATTAGCAGAAAGCACCCATGAGATCTTCAAGCAACCACAAATAATCACTACAACAGAATAATATTGTTGTAGCGAAAATAGCAGCGCTTTTATAACTAGAAGGGTACCAAGATATTGGGCCTATATCATTGCTAAAAATGCTGCTATTTTTATTGCATGGGATCACTTCTCAGCAACAAAAATTCACTGCTCGTCAGCCAATGATCTTTCATTGTTCAGTAGCAAAATCTCACTGTTGTTTTTGCTATACTGAGCAACGATAGAACTGCCTAGAAAAAATAAGCTGGGGAAGACTGGGGAGTTTGCACAGGACTCCCTAGTCTGCTTTAGCTATTTTTTAATTAAAACACAGTCACAATATTTTAATACAAACATAAACTTGAAAAAGATAGAAACTAAGAAGAATGCAAGTGAGCCTATGCATAGAACCTATGCATAGAGTCTAGGCATAAATCTCTTTGCATAGAGCCTACGTGTAGAGCCTATGCATAGAGTCGTATGCATAAAGCTCTTGCATAGAGCCTTATGCACAAAGCTCTGCATATAGAGCCTACACATAGAACTCTACGCATAGACCCTATGGATAGAGGTAAGCTAAACCTACACCCAACACCCAAGGGTGCAATAAAGGTACAACTTGAATAAGCAATTAAACAAAAAGGAGAGCTTATCTCTTTTTTGTGAAGACGAAGGAAAGGATTAGTGCAAGAGCTATAAAATAAAAGATTAAACAAAGTAATTAGTAGATTAAACATAAGCTTTATGCAAGCCTATGCATAGAGCTTGCAAGAAGCCTATGCATAAAGCTTGCATAAATAAGCATAAAACTCTATGCAAAGAGCTTGCAAGCCTATGTAAGCTTTATGCATAAAGCCTATGCATAGATTAAACAAGCCTATGCATAAAGCTTGTAAGATCTATACATAAAGTGTATCCATAGAGCTTGCAAGCCTGTGTATAATCCTTTATGGAAGCCTATGCGTAGGCTTTAACCCGGCACCCAAGGGTACAATAAAGTAAGATAAAACCATAAACAATTAAAACCATAAACTAAGATCTATACTTTTGCCAGTAACACTCTATTCTCTACTCTATGTTAATTTTTATACACTTTACAGGTGATTTAGTCAGTTGGCAGCCATCCAAGGTTGCATTTAGTGAATACTCAGTCTTTGTAGTGTGTTGAAAGATTTTGCATTTGGTAGAAAGTCATGGCTAGCAGTAGTGATGTATTCGACATGTTGTTTGCTAAGGAAAACTTGATGGGACTAACTACCCATTGTGGTCCAATATGATGAGGCATGTATTGGTTGCTAAAGGCCTTTGGAATGTGGTCAGTGTTAGTGAAACTCGTCTTGTTTCAGAACTACTAGTGCAACCAGGTGCTACAGGTACATCTAAAGTAGAATTTAATATACAAATGTGGTTCCTCTACATGCACCACCAAAAACTCCCACTACTTGTCAAAAAAGATGGGATGGAAGAGATGCACAGGCACATGCATTGCTTGCACTTTCTATGAAGCGAAGCATTATTCCTCATATTCGATCATGTAAGACTTCAAAACAGGCATGGAATGTACTTTCTGCATTATACCAGGTGTGCAATGAGGCACGTGTTGCATATCTACGCTGTGCACTTTTGCCGCACAGGTCGTAGCTCGGGACTTGCCGAACACCGTATGCGAGCCACGAATGGCTGCAAGCATACAACCAGGGAAGCAAGCTCAAACAGAATGCAAAAGGTGTGTCACTCACCGCTCAACCGCCGCCTTGAAGGATTCTTGCATCGCAGTGAAGAAGGAGCCGCCGTCGCCGCTCTACCACCTCTCCGCCGCCGCCGCCGCCGTGCCGCTACACAGTGCTCGATCGCTCTCACTCTCTCTCTCTCTCTCTCTCTCTCTCTCTCTCTCTCACACACACGCAGGAGAAGGAAACCAAGGATATAAGCAAGAGCACTCTTGTATTCACAACACATGAGAATGAGGGTTTTAGGGTTACATTTGACTCTTATAGGTGACTTGGCCGTTCACACATGGGCGCCCATACATGGCCGGCCGATCCTAACCCTTACCCTGTTGATATTCAAGGTGCGCCTCTCATCGACGATCACCCAATCCCTTTATCCTTAACATATGGTGCCGACAAGCCCGGCCCATAACTCAGAATATTTAAATTAATGACGTAAAACATAGTACGTCTCAATGTCCGTCATGGGTTAACATACGCAAACAGTTGGAGTCTGAGCACATGAATGAGAGAGACTCAATTGATAGCTTCTTGACCAAGATCAAAGATTTTAAGGAGTAGCTTGCTAGTGTGGATGAGATATATCCTGATAGTACATTCGCCATTCCCTATTTCAGAACGCAAGAAAACATTGTTTTCCCTTGTTTTTGGCCTAGAGAGAGAAAATATTCTAGAGAGAGATAATTTAATTTTGAGATTATTTTGGATACAAAGTTTCTCCTTATATCTAAGATGAATTCCCCTGAAACAGAAGTTCAAAAATAATTTTTCAATGTGCATATGAATATGTGTATTAAAGACCTTAGCTTCAGGGTCCACATTTTCAAAAATTTTTGATTAAGGTCCAAAGAGTGTTCTAAAGGGCCAATAGGATTAATCCAAGTGTTTCACTAAGAAAAATGCAAAGAATAAAAGAAAACCCCCCAAAAATGAGTAAATTCTCACATAAGATGAAGAGTTGACTAAGTATTGGGTTTATTAATTTAAAAATGAGATTTATTAGTAAAAAAATGAAATTTTGACACTTCAATAAGGAGGGCAGGGTCTCATGAAGGAGGCGCTTATTTCACATCATTACTCCATATTTTTAATTCAAAAAAATATGATATTTCATCTCTTCTCTCTCCTCTTTCAAACAACATCAAAAAAGTTAGCCAAATTGGTCCAAATCTTGTCCAAACTGCATCAAACTTAAGCTGGAAGCCTAGATAGAACCTAGTTGGACTTGGTTAGTAGCCTCCCTCACCTATAAATAGACCCTCATTCCTTTGTATTTTTTTCTTTGGGTATTTACATGCCAGTATAATTTTCAAATTAGTGTATTTTTATTATACCTAGAGCTATTTTGCCTCTCCTTTGGGAAGCTTTGGAGCTTCACTAATCTTCATCCACTCTTGGAGATTACCCTCTCCATCTTGGTGGCCAAGCTTCTCTTGGGGACTTCACTTCTCTCTAAAGAATCAAGCAAAAAACCAAGGGTAAGCCTAAATCAATGGTGTTTTTCTATCTTTTTCAATGGTAATCATCTTCACAAACTTTCTAATGCTTGGGAAGCATTTTAATCAATGGTTTTTTTCTTAAAACCAATCTTTTAGTGATTCATAATGTTTAATGGATTAATGCTAATCTTTTATGCTTAAATATAATATTTTTGATTAGTAAATCTCTCTTTTTGTAAGAATACTCACCTTTTTGGTTGAATCCTTCTTGGAATGATGGATCTTAGCGTTAATCTCATTTTCTTAACCAAAACTCTAGGCTTAACAAGCTAGAGATAGAGATTAAGCAGTTGAAAAAGGGCTTATTCTAACATTCTTGTAATTATTTTCTTATAGAAATGATAAATGGATATTTTAAAAATAAACAAGAGATTAAATGTAATTATGCTCATAATTATGCTTAGGTATGCATAATAAATTTTTAGTTTAAAAGAGGAAGTCCCACCATTATGTATTGAAATTTAGAAGTAGAATTTTGAGTATTGTCAAAAAATGCAGTGAAGCTATGGCAAAATTTTACCATAAAAAAATAAATTTAATTTTTATGCATAAATTTGATAATTCAAAAAGAGAAATTCTCATCATATTCTATGCATAAGCATTTTAATTCTAGATAAAAGAGGAATTTTTGTTGCATTTATGGAAAATACATTTATAGTATTTATGCATAAATGTTTAAATAGAGAAAAGAGGAATGTTTGTTATATTATTTTTTTAGTATGTGCATGCTTAAAAATTTAGATGCAAAAAGATGAATTTTCATGATATTCCATGTACATACATTTTAAATATTAAAAGAGAAATTTTTGGTATATTTCAAAATAGGTATATTCATGTTATGTATATACATGGATATTTTTATTTATTTATTTAAAAAAAGAAATTTTCACCTTATTTTTAATTAGAAAAATGCATAAATTAGTTTCAGTGTTAAAAGAGAAAGTTTCACCATAATTCTACATAGATAATGTAGGGCATATTGATGCCGAGGTTCAATTGGAGAAAAGAATAATTTAGAATATTGCTATGAGAATAATTCAATAAAATGATGTATGCATATTATATCAGTCACACAGAAAAAGAAATCTCCTCGTTAAAATTCCATTATTCTCAAATAAAAGTATTATGACCAAGAATGAATGAATTTTAGTTTTTGTTGGGGATTTTACCCTTACGATTAGAAACCACAGTTATTTTATCAGATAAATAAGAGAAAAATCTTTAGGAAATAAGTCTAAGATTAGATCCAAGTAATTCAGGGTTAGACATTGAGCCAGTGAGAAAGGTGGGTCAGTAAGATGCCCGCCCATCTCTTGAATCAAAAATTAAACCAAGTCTTGTGACCATTCCCATTTCTTCAGTACACAAAGAATGGATAACCGGCTGATTTAGAGAAGTTTTTCCTAAGACCCGAAATCGTTGAGAAATGACTTATAAATTTGTTGTAATTGATGGGTGGATCACTGAGATACGAGATTCGTGATTTTCATTAAGAAAGTCTGGGTTTTAAGAAAAAGAGTCTTGTGAAATAAAACTCAATGGGAAATTCTTACTTGCATACAAACTCTGTTTTTGAAAAAGGACTGTTTGATGCCAGAATGCTAGAGGAAGCATTTGGCTTATGGGTTAATCTAAGGAGAGTTACGTTGTTGCAACAACTAGCGGGGAGTCATCGAAGGACGTCTCTTGACGGCAAAGCCTGCCAAGGTCTTGATGACCAGCCTCAGTATGGTTAAAAATGGTGCGCTTTCGGTACGATGGGTGAGGGCCGACGAAGCAGTCCCTGAGTGAAGTGCTAGGACACCTAAGGAGGATCCTAAAGGGTTCTTATCAGGCGATGCACGGGCTCGCGGGGCGGCTGCTAAGACACCCATGCGTATGTCGAGGAAGATATTGATGGATTGGCGAGAAATTATCTAAGTGAACTGGAAACTTAAAATTCGATCTCATTGGTTGACTAAGAGTCCGGACGACATTTTGATTGTAATATCAAGGCAATAGCAATGGAAAGGACGACATTTTGATTGTAATCTGAGAGTGATGGAAAGGCAATAGCACCCCTCTTTATAGAAAAAAGAGGTACTAGTAGTCTGCCTCCCTCCTCACGACCCTATTTTTTGTCTCCGATTGAGATACCTTCTTAGGAGAAGAAGGTGTATATTGTAGTGTGTTGTATACAAAGTATATTGTAGTGTGTTGTATACAAAGTATATTGTAGTGTGTTGTATACAAAGTATACAATGTTTTTGGGGTCCTCGGCACGATTCAGGCGCAATTCACATGCGTTTTGGGCAGCATAAGTTTTCTGCAAATGTTCTTAAAAGGCTTCATTTTATATTAGTTCTGCTCAATTTTGGGTGTTTGGGTTGTGTAGTGGCAAAGATTTGGTGTGCAGCAGCATCTACAGTGTCTTCAACAACATCGACCATCATCCTTTTGCCAGTAACACTCTATTCTCTACTCTGTGTTAATTTTCATACACTTTATAGGTGATTCAGTTCAGTTGTTGGCAACCATCCAAGGTTGCATTCAGTGAATACTCAATACTTGTAGTGTGTTGAAAGATTTTGCATTTGGTAGAAAGTCATGGCTAGCAGTAGTGATGTATTCAACATGTTGTCTGCTGAGGACAAACTTGATGGGACTAACTACCCATTGTGGTCCTATATCATGAGACATGTATTGGTTGATAAAGGCCTTTGGAATGTGGTCAATGTTAGTGAAACTCGTCTTGTTTCACAACTACTAGTGCAACTACGTACTACAGGTACATCTGAAGTAGAATCTGATACAGATGTGGTTCCTCTACATGCACCACCAATAACTCCCACTGCTGCTCAAACAAGATAGGATGGAAGATATGCACAAGCACATGCATTGCTTGCACCTTCTATGAAGCGAAGCATTATTTCTCATATTCAATCATGTAAGACTTCAAAACAAGCATTGGATGCACTTGCTGCATTATACCAGGTGCGCAATGAGGCACGTGTTGCATATCTGCGCAAACAGTTTGAGTCTGAGCACATGAATGAGGGAGACTCAATGGATAGCTTCTTGACCAAGATCAAAGATTTTAAGGAGCAGCTTACTAGTGTGGATAAGATATATCTTGATAGTACATTGGTGCCCACAGTTCTCAATGCATTGCCTCGGATTCTTATCAGAGTTTTGCCTCTACTCATAGACTCATGATAAGGGGAAATCCAAATGCCCTTACATTTGATGAGATGGTTTCATTACTCTTGCAAGAAGAGCAATCTAGGCAAAACAAATCATATATGCGAGTTGGTGACCAGGCTTTTGTTGCCAATCAGAAAGGAAAAGGTAAAGCTTCTTCGCATGGCGGCTATAAGCCAAAATTCAGAATCCTCAGGTAAGGATATAGATAAAGATGGTGATAAGCCTAAAAAAAGAAGGGCAAGTGTCACTCTTGCTGAAACTAAGGGTCGACTACATACATGAGTGCAAGAAAAGACTAGGGAAGGAGAAAAAGAAAGAATTGGGCATGGATGTGGCTGATGCATGTGCACCAAGTGTAGAGAAGAAGAAATCTGCTAGTTTCTCTCAAGATTATTGGGCATGGACTGTACATTGCAGCTATGACCCTTCTGCTCATGATGTATGCATGTCAGTGGCAAAATCAGATGCTAGTAAGCACATTACATCACAAAAAGGTTTTTTCTCATCTCCGGAATCTATCCCAAGTGCAGGAATTGTCACATGTGTAAATGGTTCCTCATATCCTATCAAAGGAGTTGGTAGGGTTGTGCTCACTGCTGCAAATGGGGGCGCATTTACTCTTTTTGGAAGTTTTATATGTGCTAGGCATTAGGAAGACCTTGCTACAGCCTTAGCCTTTTTAGGCTTGATGGTGAAATTTGCGGATGCTAGATGTACAGTTCAGGATAAAAATGATGGTTATTCTATCATTGCCTCAAGTACCTTGTTTCATGGCCTATACAAGATGGATGTATTTCAGAAGTTGCAGCATGATGCTTGCTCAGTCTCTATAACTTGTGCAATAGGTGATGTAGAATTATGGCATGCACAATTTGGTTATTAAAATTATGGCAGTT
Organism: Cibotium barometz; assembly: GCF_041138505.1. Classification (NCBI taxonomy): domain Eukaryota; kingdom Viridiplantae; phylum Streptophyta; class Polypodiopsida; order Cyatheales; family Cibotiaceae; genus Cibotium; species Cibotium barometz. The sequence goes on along the minus strand of NC_141048.1, from coordinate 2,552,575 downwards.
TATTACGCCTTCAAAGACATGATATGGTGTTTGAGTTGCCACCTCTTGAGACCCCTACTAGACATGTAAGTGAGGAGTGTATTCTTGGTAAAATACATCAGGCATCATTTGCAAAGGATGGATCTATGAGATCTGTTAAGAAATTACAGCTTATACATAGTGATGTATATAGTCCTATGAGGACATCATCTATTGGGGGATATCTCTACTTCGTCACTTTTCATGATTACTCCATCCATTAAAGCAGAATTCAGAGGTTTTTATGTGCTTAAGGCACTTCGTATCTATGGTTAAAAATGCACGTGAATATAAAGTTGGCACCCTTTGTTCAGAGTATATGTCGAAGGAATTTCATGTATATATGGCTGAAAAAGGCATAAGACATCAATGTATAGTGCCATACACACCTCAACAAAATGGTGTGGCTGAGTGGAAGAATAGGTCTCTCTACATGGAGATGGCACGATGTATGGTGAAAGCCCAAGATTTACCTCATGGTTTTTGGTTAGAGGCAACTACGTGCACAAACTATGTGTTGAACAAATGCGCTACCAAGGCCTTGCAGTCTAAAACTCCTTTTGAAGCTTGCAGGAAGCCTTTTGTGGCTCATTTGCGTGTTTTTGGTCATCTTTCTTATCATCTTGTGCCTGAGCAACAACGTAGTAAGCTTGATGTGATAAGGCACTTAAATGCATATTTGTGGGATACTATTCAGAAAGCAAGGGATATAGACTCTACCATCCAGCCTCAAAGCGGATTTTGCTAAGTAGAGATGTTGTTTTGTCAAAAACTTAGTTCAGCCCATGCTTTCATACAAAAAACAGTAGAATGTATGCTCACATGACATGTTTGATTCACTCCTACCTTTGTTTAATGGAGGGCAGCCATATATAGAGCAATTGAATGCTCTATACAAAAAACAGTAGAATGTATGCTCACAGGACATGTTTGATTCACTCCTACCTTTGTTTAATGGAGGGCAGCCATATATAGAGCAATTGAATGCTCAACCAAGTATTGAAATTCAGCCTTTACATGTGCAAAATCAACTTGCAAATCAGTCTTTTGATGAGGTAATTATTGAGGATGTAGTGGATGATGAGGAGAGAGCAGCCATAGAAGAATCTAGGCATATGCCAAAATGGCTTGTGCAAACATTGAGGGATAGCAAGTTGGCAGCTTCTTTACCTAGCAGAACTCGTGCAGGTTCTCATCATGCAGATTATTCTCATGTGGATCATGTTCTCATTTCTACTTTATGTAATGAGGAGAAGTCTGTTTCCTTTGAGGAAGCACAGGATGATGATCATTGGATGCATGCTATGCAGTATGAGTATAACTCTATACTCAAGAATGACACCTAGTATTTGATAGATCTACCTCATGGCAAGAAGGCCATTGATACTAAGTGGGTTTACAAGTTAAAATGCAAAGAAGATGGTAGCATTTATCGCTACAAGGCCAGACTTGTTTACAAAGGGGTATGCCCAGCAAAAGGGCATTGATTATGATGAGACCTTTGCACCTACATCTTGTATGACTACCATTAGGTGTCTCATTACTTTGGTAGCACATCATGGGTGGAATGTACATCAGTTGGACATTAAGACTGAATTCTTGAATGGTGACTTACATGAGGACGTGTATGTATCGAAGCCTCCTAGTTTTGATGTGAAAGGAGAAGAGTCTAAAGTATGTAGGTTGAAAAAGGCTCTTTATGGCCTTAAGCAAGCTCCTAGAGCATGGTATGAGAAGATTCATGCATACTTCATTGCAAATGATTTTTGCAACAGTCCAACAGAGAGTACCCTCTGTGAAGAGTAGTAAGGACACATTTTTTGTCATCATTCTATTTGTTGATGACATGCTGCTCTCACGGGACGTGATATAGATCAGATTTCAGCCTTTAAGGCTGATTTGCAGGTCCTCATTTGAGATGTCAGATTTGGAGTCCTTGCATTATAATTTAGGGATTCGGTTTATGCAGCCCAATGATGGCATTGTTATGCTACAATCTAAATATATACAAAAGCTATTAAAGAGGTTTAATCTTGAAGACTGTAAACCTGTGGCTACACCTATGGAGATAGGTACTCGACTTAGTCTTCAAGATGCAAGAGACTCTTTTGGTGCTAGTTTGTATCAGTAGACTGTTGGATCCCTTCTATATGTATGCAACATGAGGGCAAATATACAGTATGCGGTCTCACAGTTGAGAAGATTTATGCATGGCCAAAGTACGAAGCATTGGTAGGCTATCAAGCGAGTTTTTCGCTATTTGTAGGGCACTCAATATTTTGGATTGTTTTATCCAAAGGGGGGTGAGTCACAGCTGCATGCTTTTAGTGGTTCATATTGGGCTGGATGTTATGACACACGAGTGTCCACTAGTGGGTTTTGCTTTTGCCTTAGTGATTCAGGTATATTATGGGGCTCAGCAGCAAGAAGCAGCCTACAGTGGCCACTTCCAGCTCTGAAGCTGAGTAGGAGGGCAGCTACAATTCAGTGTGTGTGGCTTAGATGTCTTATGGTTGATTTGAGTGTTGGACAATCGTATAGTACTACGATTTTCACTAACAGCCAGAGCGCATTAGGAGTTATTGCGAGGAACCGAGTGTTTCATGCTCGCACTAAGAACATTGAGGTGCATTACCACTTTGTTAGGGAAAGACTCTCTACAGCAGAGATCCTCTTTGTCTCTATGTGCCTACACATGACAACATGGCAGATTTATTCACAAAGGCTCTTTCTTATGAAAAGTTCAAAGCTTTTCATAAAGCTTTGGGCTTACTACCTTTTCAGGATTGATCGGGCATATCCTATACATGTTCACATTATGACTCCAGGGGGGATTTGTAGCATTATATGGTAGTATTGTGTGTGAACACACTTAGGACCGTCAGGGCACTTTTTTCCTCACTATGAGGTTTTTTCCCCCATGCGTATGTACACACTCTTATGTAATCATTTTGGGGTGTGTACTTATCTTTTGCATCTGGCACACATTTGTTCATTCTAATCTAGTGAGTGTGTGTACTCTCAAGCTTCTCTATCTTGTGTGTGTGCATTGTTGCAACCCTATCCCTAATTCCAACACTTCCAACCAGCTTTGTTAGAATCAAAATGGTGGTATATATAATATAAATTGCACCTCGAAGCAAACACATATTTAAAGATAGGGATGTTGAGGAAGAAATAGAAGAAGGTGATAACACCCCCAATGCTTTAGAAAGTAACTAAAAATATGCTCATGATGTAAATGTTATGGACGATGATGTCATTGAGAATCAATTAATATATACATGAGGAGGGCTCATCTCATCATCTAGTGGATTTACTGATAGTACATGCTCTTTTATCCTTCTATGGATGGTAACGAATTCCCTTTTAATATTGTGTTTGGAGATATTGGAGATATGTAGACCTCATTTTAGAAATTGAGCCTTTGGAGCCATGGACCTTATATAGGATGAATAATCATAAAATTTCTATTATATTCTAAAATCAAATATATTCACTAATATTTTTGATAAAATGTTGTAAGTAAATTTTGATGTAAATATCGACACACATTTCAACCCACATATCGATGCAAGTTCTGAAATCTTCTACTGACAATAATGCTAAGGCCCAAGAGATCGCATACTTGAAAAAAACTATCTCGACAAAAACATTGCACATCATTACTATGGGTAGATCTCTTGTAGTGAAAGTTTTGAGTTTTTATATGCACCCAGGAGGCTTTGAATATACACCACTCCCATTTCTCTACCCTTTTTCCTCCTACACTGATGGGAGAATGTACATGCACCCTACTCCGAGAATCCTAATGGGGGAGTAGTATCCTTACCCTCGCTCATTACCCCTACTTATCACTTATCTTTTGTGAATATTTTTAGGTTATTTAATTTGTCTTATGTTTTATTTTGTTTGGTTTTCTAAATAGATTAATAATGTAAACATGTCATCAAAGAAAGGTCAATAGTTTAAGTCATCTCTCTGCTTTAACTTTTTTAATCTTATGCCATGTCATTGCCATCTTTCCTTCTTCTATACTAGAGGAAGAAGAGAGAGGTGTCGAAGAATACTTTTCTTGTTTTTGTCCTTTTTATGAGAAGAAGAATAAAGGGAAGAAGAGAAAGAATCTCTTCTCTTTGGGGAGGTTTTTCAAATTTCTCTTCACTTTCTTTATATTGAAGAAAATGAAGAGAAAAATAAAGATATACATTAATTTTGGTGTTTGTTGCTTGTAGTATTATGGTCTCTTTAATCGCATCTTCAAGCTGACATTCACTCTCGACTCGACGTAAGACTCCCATCGCTTCTATGTTTTTACTATGTGGCACCCTTGTGTTCATTGATATATCTTTTATATGTTTCACCAATGTGTGATCCTGTTTCTTTTTTAAATATAGAAAATGAAATATAAGGGCAATATATATTTCAGGAGATAATACCCTTGAAAAGGAAGGATCAACTGTATACCTATGCCCTTTCATAGCAGCCATGTGTACTCAAAGGGGCGAACCACCCTGGCGTGCCTACAAAGGACCACGTGATGTGGCCATGAGAACGAAAGAAAGAATCAGCATTGTGCTAGGAGTGACTTGTGTGGATTGTAATGAGGATCCTGGGGATAAGGATTATGAATCAGCATGTGTACTCGAAGGGGCGACCCACAAAGGACCGCGTAATTTGGCCATGAGAACGACAGAAAGACTGGTGTGGATTACGAATCAGCATGAGCATGTGCTATTAAACGAGAGAGAGAGAGTGTGTGTGTGTGTGTGTCCGTCCGCGTGCGCGCGTGTGAGAGAGAGACAGAGAGAGAGAGAGAGAGAGAGTACGGACAAGCTGGCGGAGGCGAGACGTCCAATTTTTCTTTTTCTGACACTAACAAGAGATCAGAGCGACGCGGTGACAAGGCAGGACAGAGAGCACGAGAGAAATGCTTAGCAGCTTAGGTCGGTGATCATGTCCTCCTCGACTCCACAACGAGTCTTCCGGCTATCTACATAAGAAGTAGAGCTCGGCACACCAGCGTATCAGCACCAACAACGCCTTTCCTCCACTTTGCAACAGATTTAGCGAGATGTCTAGTTCTGCCCAGGTAAGTACGTAGGGCGAACAATGTATCATCAACTTCTAATTGGTATGATATTTGATTTTAGCCTCTTGTATAGCTGGCTATAGTAGCTAATTGAATAATTAGTATGCTTCATGATTCTGCAGGCTGATGCAGCGGTGATTCTTGGGCCTTGGGGGGGCGCTGGCGGTGACGCCTTCGACGACGGATGGCATAACTCAGGTGTTTCGAAGGTCACCATTTATTACACGGAAATACTCCGGGGCTTGGAGGTTGTGTACGGCAACGGAAACACGAAGCTTCACGGTTCCCGCGTGGGCAGCACAAAGGAGGTAGGAGAGTAACGAGTTAGAGAGCGCCTCTCACAATTACGTCACGTTCTTCTACCTTAACTCGTCTTTTTAATATTGCTTTTCGTTTCGTTCACGGCGCAGATCCAGTTCAACCCGGCAACGGGGGCGCTCGAGGCGTTAAGTAACATCTCCGTCACCGTCGCTCGTGATTCCGGATACTTCTCCGGCGATCCTAACCACATTGGCGTGGTGGCTGTGGGCCTCTCTGCCTCAACCGTCACCACCCAGTTTCCGAGTGCCAGGAATGGCCAGATTGTCCGACCCCAAATTCTTGGCTTCTTCGGCGGTGCCGGCACCAACATCGATCGCCTCGGTGTTTACGTCTCCAACGTTCGCGCCTAGCAGCATGTGGACGTCAACAGGCTTTGTGCAGGATGCCCAATAAGAAATAAAATAAATAATCACTCTCCGTGCACGTGAGACATGCATGCACAAATGCGTTTCCCCAAAAAAAAATGGTTCTGTTTCTCTACATGTGCTGTTGCTGTGATTGTTACACCTGTTGCTGTGATTGTGTGTAACAACGTATGTATCGTGTGCATTGTGACTCGTGAGATTAATCTTTGAATGACCGCCGATCTTTCGTTCACGCAACCATTTTGTAACCATATAAAAACCTATATAGCTCTCGCGCGCGCTCTCTATCGCTAGATATCGCTAGATAGATTATGGATATGTACGTATGCATGTATATGTAAAACAAAAGTTATCCCTAGTGGCGAAAAATAACTTTTAAATTGTCCTACATGGGAAGTTATATAGTATTAACTATGTAACTACTAAGGAAATCTATCTTGCAAGTTGGAGTAGAGGAGAGAGTCACAAGATCCCAACGTTCAAGTTGTTCCTTCAATTATTCTCTAATCGTTGTAATTATCTACAAGTCTACGTTTGGTTGGTAAAATAGACATTGCCTTCTATTTCACACAAATTATAACAATGATAGTAGATTGTAGAAACGTCACATCTCCTTCTACTAAGTATATAGCTAACCATGTTAAGAGTATAGTAGATTACCCCCATAATGTGCTTTCACACTAATTCTTGTATCTCATTGGGCTTGATAGAAGTAACAATTCCTCTATTGGCATTTGCATTAATCTCGGCATCTAGCTTCTGCTCAATTGTTTGTTATAACAGTGGTCATACATATTCCTATCATTTCAACTCAGTCATTTTGTGGTGTTACATCTAAGTAATTTCTTACATCCTTAATGATGAGCGAACCTTTCAAGGCTTCATATGCTTAGGCTTGCCACACCCAGCTTAAGTGGATGGCACAAAATGTGTCACACCAAAATGCTCCCGTGACCCCACCCATCAACATGTAGGCATGTAGTGATGTAACTCGTGTGCTGCATATTTGGTCACTAGCTTACAGAGCTGGCAACTGCGCATGTGTCGTTTCTGAAGTTAGTAATCTATATGCTGAATGAGTCCAAGACTCTTGGGCTACAGTTGCTTGCATCTAAATCTTTAGCAACACTAATCACTCTGGCTAGGTCTCCTTGTCACCACCATGGGTTACAAAACCATTCCCCTTATCACCAACTCTAAAAATTTGCCAACAAGAGGTGATGGGCATTGGAGATGTGATTTGGATACTTCACTCTCCACTATGAAGCCCACATACCAATAAATGCACAAAATAAGTTGACTACCCACCATCAAATAGGACTCTACAAGTCCATGTTTGGTTGGTGAAATAGACATTGAGTTCTAGCCTCTAGTATTTCACACAAATTATAACAATGATGGTAGATTGTAGGAACATCACATCTCCTTCTACTAGGTATGTAGCTAACCAAGATAAGAGTATAGTAGATTACCCCCATAATGTGCTTTCACATTAATTCTTGAATCTCATTGGGATTGATAGAAGTAACAATTCCTCAATTGGCATTAGCATTAATCTCAGCATCTAGCTTGAGCTTAGTTGTTTGTTATAACAATGGTCATACATATTGTTATCATTTCAACTCGGTCATTTTGTGGTGTAACATCATCTAAGTGATCTCTTACATCCTTAACACTAGTTTGGTACCAAAACAGGACACTTGAGTGTCCTTTTTTGGGGGTTGCAAAAAAAAATCAAACTCCTAATGTAGGCTTTAAAAACCAAAATGCTTCATTGGGCATTTAGAACATAACCCTACGCTTATGTAAAAAATGCTAAACATATAAAATGCCTTTTTATTTGGAAGTACATAAGCAACAAAGTAGCATATGTCTTGAAAATGAACATTTTTCAAGATTTTTCAAGATTTTTCCAAATATGCAAGCATCATTCTCTCAAAAAAAAATCCAATGATATCAATAGCATTTTTCCCAAGATATTTTGATAGCATACATCAGTCCAAGGGGGTAGAAGTTCACCAAAAAAATCATTTTTCTTTCCTAGAATTTTTTCCAAAAAAGTTGTATAAAATCAGCAAAAGTAACGCGTATTATCAAAACTCAATCACGCCACTAAAAAAAATTGTAGCCCTATCAATGAGAATGTTGATTATTGGTTTTCATGCTTGAGATGAGATAAATAAGCCATAATTTGATGTGTATGACACCAACTTAGCCTCCACTTAAGTAGGTTCTTATCGCCTAGTTCTAAAAAAACTGTAAAAAACAAAAATACAAAATTTGATCATCTTTTTTCAAAAACTAATCATAACTATGCTTGCACAAGTAGTCTACACCTATAGTTACAACAAATAATGCACTTACACAGCTTTCCCCTTTGATGAAAATCAAAATTAGGCTCATAATTAGACATTTTACGTATTAAAAACAGGTTGCGCAAAAGGCCATGTATGAGAAGAGGCCCAAAAAGTGGCTCTAAAGTTTTGGAAAATTCAAAACAAAGTAGTATTTACCCTATATAACATGGGTGCACCTCAAGTTTTACATTATTAGCTTGCATATGGAAGGAGAAAAATTCATGCTCCACCTGTATAAAAAACATCATTTCAATATTAGCGAGTCAAGAATTTATCCAATAATTATCATTTGATGATTCCAAGATTTAGTTTACATCATGGGCTTTCCATCAAGCCAAGTTTCATGATCAAACTATGTCCCTTCTAAAAGTTATGTACAAATTACTACTATTTTGAAAACAGCAAAAATCATGCGTTTTATCAGCATGTGTCTAAGAAAATTAAAATATTGCCTTGCAAAAGCTAAGAAAAGTGCAATTTAAAAAATCTCAAATTTTTTTTGGGTCTTGAGGAACATCTGTGGATGTTAAGCATTTCAAAACTCTTAATAGATTGCCCACAAAAGTTCAAGAAAAATACTAACTTTCAGGACACTTTAGTGTCCTCAGGACACTTAATTAGTGTCCAATTACAGAACTAGTGTTAATGATGAGCTATAGATTCAATATCCTGTCCAAATTTTTTAAGGCTTCGTATGCTTAGGCTTGCCACCTAGCTCAAGTGGATGACACATTATGTGTCGCACCAAAATGCTCCCATGAGCTCATCCACATGTAGGCATGCAATGTTGTAACTCATGTGCTACACATTTTCTCACTAGCTTTTGAAAGTGTGTAAAAGAAGAAGCCCTAGTACCCAACTCTATACCCTCGAAGCTTGAAATCTCAAATGTTGTTCTTACTACACAATTTAGCTCAAGTAACGTTCATATCATGTTTTGTGGCCTATTATGGATTGTGCTCTTGAGTGGTGAAGAGCTGACAACTGCGTAGGTGCCGTTTCTCAAGTATAGTATTCTATATGATGCTGAATGAGTTCAAGACTCTTGGGCTAGAGTTGCTTGCATCTAAATCTTTAGCAACACCAATCATTGTGGCTAGGTATCCTTGTCACCACTATGGGTTACAAAACCATTCCTCTTATCAACCTCTAAAAATTTTCCAACAAGATGTGGGGATGTGATTTGGATACTCCACCCTCCACCACGGTGAAGCCCATGTATCACTAAATGTACAAAATCAGTTGACTACCCACGTCAAATAGGACTCTTGTCTCAGAATGCATTTATGTCTTATGCCTCGACAAAAACAGCACTATAAAGAGAATTTCCTCAACAACATGGTTGGTTCCTAACTTCAAGTTCAATGTCTCACTTCAACTCGTGAAGGGGACACTCTCATACAACACCTAAACAAAGCAGTGTGTTCCAAGCACGTCCACACAAACTCTAGCCTTTGATTATCTCCATCTTAATCTTGATGGGCAAAGGCAAGTCATTAGGAATTTTTTGGACCCAAAAAAGGCCTCTTAAGGATTCCTAATTTTAAGGGATTAGAGCTTAAAAAGCTAGGCTTAAGGGAGACAAAGGCTATGATGACCCCTATTTTTTGCCTTGCCACATCAGCCATACCCCCCTAGTTTCACTTTTTAAAGGGAATATTCTCATTCTCTCTTTCTTACTTTTTGACTTTTCTCATACTTTCTCTCTTACTTTTTGAATTTTTTATCTTCACTCTCTACAAATTGAATCTTTCTTGCCAGTTTGAAATCTCCTTTCTCATTAACTCCCACCATATCGCCCTTCCACATCAGCAAACCACCCAACCAATATGTATAATGAAAATAATTTTTTCTCTCCAAAAAGCTTGTAATTCAAGGGTCACGTCAGAAGCCTATCAGGAGCCAGTACATCTATAACTAACTATCAGGTCCCCACAACCCCATAAACATAACTAACTATCACGAACCACTACATCCATGAGATCCCAAAATTGTGGGGACCCCAAAAATTATTATTTTTTAATTTTTCTCATAAATGTAATTTATTGATAAAAAACTCCATGTTAGTATATTTGTATATCAAAAATATCATTTTCTACTTATAGAAAAACGGATTTGTGTTAAACCTGTGAGAGCAAAGTTTTAACAGTCTCTCTCTCTCTCTCTCTCTCTCTCTCTCTCTCTCTCTCTCTCTCTCTCTCTCTCTCCCCCTCTCTGATGATCTCTCTACTTTAGCTTCTTCCTTTGCTTAGCTATGGAGCCTTTGCAAGCTGTGTGTGTAGCCTCTTGTGAAGCTAGAAAACGGAAGGTTGATTTACACATTCGTATTCTTGAAGAGTATGGCAGCTCTAAAAAAACCCATCCTACTAATGCACAATCTGTCCAAGCTCGTAAGATAGCTAAGGAGAAAAATGTAGATTTTTGGGTTGATGGGCATCTCTATCTAGTTGACCCTCCATTAAGAGCAAACCCTCCTTTCTGCAATATATCATCTTTTATGCAATTTGTTCGTGAAGGAGAGCTTGGCTTGTTAGGATACTGTAGAAGATTGACTACAAGTAGAGCTTGGCAAGCCCATATTCTGCAATCTCAATTGCAAGCATCACAATTCAGCCTTTTACAATGTCAAAGAAGGACTTAAAACATCATCAGATAAAATGAAAGAGATTCTCACAGAGAATGTGGAGAAGGAAGCAAAGATTCAAAGGCTAGAGGAACTTATCAAACGACTCAAAGCAACGCCAAATGGTGCTCATCGTCGTGAACGCAAAAAGACATTGGCTGGTATAGAAACTCTTGCGTTAAAAGGTGGAGCATGGAAGAAAAGGATTCTTACAACAAAGTAAGTAACATAAACTTTCATTATGCACTCAGTGATTTAAACAAAATAGTCATGATTTATGTTCTGCCAGGAATTTTCTGTAAACAAGAGGTGTGTGGTTCTAATGAAGAGGGATGGAAGGATTTGGTCAAAGCCATTCTGAATACCAAGGATATTCTCTCAATTATTACTGACCCTCGTCATCCTAAAATACGCCAAGCTATTTTCAGCAATGTAGTGAGCGAGATTACCACCTCCATCGATTCTTCATTAATTCAACATGCTTGTGATGCGGTTGGAATCAGCATGAAAGGGCACCAAGCAATCCGTCAGGTTGTAAAAGATGCATTTCTAAGACAAGGAATCACTGGCACTTTATTTCCTACACTCAAGATGATTCACAATGTCAAGCGTATCAATAATGATGATGTGCAGCAAGCTATAGGATAATTTTATCACGTTGAGGGCACACTAACATTAGAGATAGGGTCGAGCAGAAAGAAAATCAAGACAACAAGTATAGAATTTCACTCTGATGTTTACAATAACATCTTTGTTCATATTGAGAGACTAAAACAAGCTATGGTGAAGTTCTATGGTCTTTCACCAGAAGGTGAGAACTTGCAATTGCTACTATTCATGTTTTTCAGTAGAAAATGAAGACGATTATTTTGTTTTGAATATTGTAAATTATTGTTTATTTACAGTTTTGGGGAGCACACTTTCATTTGTGCTCAAGCTAGATGAGTGTCAAATTGTGAAAGGTCAGAAACTGGGACGTATGAGCATTACGCTCATGAATGAGGCCATGATCTGTGCATGGGAAAAGACTACCAAACCAAGTTTTAGTGTGCAATTTGAGAAAGAGGTCTGGTGGCTTGGTGCATTCGAGGTACCGAAGGAGACACATGAGGTATTGACATGGATGTTTGGAAGGACTCCCTGGATAACAGATGTAATCAAAAAGCAAATTGATGATCAATTTTTAGATGTAGAAAACATGGGAAAGTTCAAGATGGATTGGCATCTTGGGGGAGATTTGAAGACAATTAAATGCATGATGGGTTGTGCTCAAGGCGTGACATCAAGATGGCCTTGTCCATACTGCAATGCTGACATTGATATTCCTAGGTAGAAAAAGACAAATGGAAAAGGTATACAAAAGGTTGGTTCTGTTGGAATAAACTGGTGTTTTAACCTTGACTTTTTCTAATTAAATTCTATTGTCATGTGTACAGCACGTAGTTTATGCACATGGTGCGTATTTCATGAACAAGTATGGATCGCTCGACATGTGGAGTACCCAAGGGATGGAGAAATCACATTATAAAGTAAGAGGGGTTTATTTCAAAAATACAAGACATGGAGGTGGAGCTTCTGCAGGAGGAACATGTACAAACTATCTACAAGAGATGTTCAATTGGTTTTATTACACAACCTTTGGAAGGGTATTGTTTAGGGAGCGGGCCCAACAATCTAAGCTTGTGCAAGAGGCACGCAAGGCTGCAAAAAGTCATGCTCGGCTTGAATGGTCGCAGACCAATGCTCCAATGCTCCCCATAGGCATGGTGCTTGGCATGCATGAATGAGGAGACAAGGGAGGCGTTGGGTTGTGCACGCACCAGCATAAATCTAGATGTAATAAGGCTAAGAAAATAAGTTTAGTTAGGTTTTTTGCCCTTTAAAAAAACTATTAATAGTTCCTTCTCTCACTTCATTTTCATTCACTTTTAGAGAGCTTAAGCTCAAGATCTACGTAGACACCCACGTAAGGACACCAGCACATCACCACGTTAGCATAGTTGTACATGGATATGGCACGCACCAAGAACACCGCACGTGTTACCATGCCTTCACAAAACACAGTGCAAGGCACCCACAACGACCACATACTAGCGACACCATGGAAGAGAGTGACCCCTTGATTCTAGGACATGCCCAATGGGATCACCAGGAGTCCAACCCTCCTCCCACAGCAACACCAACGCACACACATGCAGGCCCTTCTGGTGGGAGAAAGCATGTGAAGAAGACCCCACAATGCAGCCAACCCAGAGATCAAGACAGAGAGGCCGATGATGAGCAGTTCGACTAGGTTGGTGAAAACATTCCTACATTGCGCAGCACCATAGGTGGCAAGACCCTACTACCAGGACAGGGTCCCCTACCTACCCGGTAGGAACTTGATACACAGGTACCACAGCAACAGGAGGAGGAGAATTCAGACTATGAGAGAGACCAAGAGGAGGTTCGTGCAAGTGCACACAAGCGTAGAAAGGTCAAGCTCTTCAAGCCAAGGAAGTCCCAACCTCACCAACGCACTAACACAACACAGAGAGCTCCAAGGAGAAGGATGCGCCAAGGGCATAGGGCTCTACAAGAAATCAAGTTTTATCAGAGGAACACTAAGTTCCTGATAAGAAGAGCCCCTTTCACTCGCATAGTGAAGGAGATTCTCCAACGATATAGAACAGAGTTCCGCGTGCAGGGGATTGCCCTTGCAAGAAGCCTCCGAGGCTTACCTTTTTGGGCTTTTTGAAGACACCAGCCTCCTTGAAATACATGCAAAGAGGATTACCATATCTGCCAAGGACCAGCAACAACTAGCTCGACGCATTCGAGGCAAGCGAGACGACACGATCTAGAGATCTTAGATGTTAACCTTTTTTTTGAAGCAACTCTTTTGTTTCAAACCCCCCTTTGTAACAAGCCTATCTGGCTTTCATTTGTAATCTTCTGATAATTAAAATTTTAAGTTTCTCTTACAATGTCACGGTGTCATCATGTTTGTTTAACATGGAGTGTCTATCATGCGAGTTTGTCACCCAAGGCATCAGAAATGCTCCTGGAGGACTGAGGATGGAGGACTGAGGAAGCTGTGCTAGACCATTACAAATTTGGCCTCTGATGTAGGCTCAAAATTCACATTGTTCTGGCACTTCTCCCCTAGCCACTCAACATCATTTCTTATGCATTTATAATGAAGTTGAGCACACTAATTGTGAGAAACAATAGTTTATAGGATAAAAACACCTTTAATCATGTGTAAAAATATAGTGTTTATCATCTAATGCATCAGAATTGCTCCTGGAGGACTGGGGAAGCTATGCCACAATAGTGCGAATTTAAACTTTGCAGTGGCCATGCAGGCTCAAAATTGGCACTGCTCTCCTATCCACTCAGGATCATTTCTGATCCATTTATAATGAAGTTGAGTACAATAATTGTGAGAAACAATAGTTTATAAGATAAAAACAGCTTTAATCATGTGTAATATTACATTGTTTGTCATCCAATGCATCAGAATTGCTCCTGGAGGACTGGGGAAGCTATGCCAGAATAGTGCAAATTTAGGCTCTGCAGAGCAGAGCGGCGGTGCAGGCTCAAAATTCACACTATTCTGGCACTGCTCCCCCAACCACTCAGGATCATTTCTGATGCATAATGAAGTTGAGTACATTAATTATAAAAACGATAATTTACAAAATAAAAATACCTTTAATCATGTGTAAAAATACATTGTTTATCATCTAATGCATTAGAATTGCTTCTGGAGGGCTGGGGAAGCTATGCCAGAACAGTGCGAATTTGAGCTCTACAGCAGCGATGCAGGCTCAAAATTTGCACTGTTCTAGCACTGCTCCCCCAGCCACTCAGAATCATTTTTGATGCATTTATAATCAAGTTGAGTACATTGATTATGAGAAACAATAATTTACAAGATAAAAATATCTTTAATCATGTGTAAAAATACATTATTTGTCATCCAATGCATCAGAATTGCTCCTGAAGGGCTGGGGAAGCTGTGCCAAAACAGTGCAAATTTGAGCTCTACAGTAGCGGTGCAGGCTCAAAATTTACACTGTTCTAGCACTGCTTCCCCAGGCTTCCAGGGTCATTTCTGATGCATTCACAAAAACATTAATGGTACAAACTAGAAAAAACAATGATATACTTAATGAAAACAAGTTTGCAAAAATTGTATTATATTCATAATAAGAAGTGATACATCATCTTTACAAAAGCTTTCTTACAATATTGAGCTTCCTTCTCTTGTTATTGGGCAGAGTGTGCTCAAGGAGTGATTGGGCTATTTCTTAAGGATCCTCTATGCCTATGCTTTTGGCTATACCTATATGAGCAAGAAGCTTACCCCTAAATCCAAAACCAAAAACATCGAAGGCAAGGGATTTTTTAATCAGAACTATACATTTGGTGCTCTGTGCCATAGAGACTACACAAAGCACCTTAGAGAGGGCTTTCAAAAAGAAGAGAGTGAAGGGATTTTTTAATCAGAACTATACATTTGGTGCTCTGTGCCATAGAGACTACACAGAGCACCTTAGAGAGGGCTTTCAAAAAGAAGAGAGTGAAGGCAGATTGAGGGGTGTAGTCCCTGTGGATAATGGCAATGCCATCCAGAGAAAGTCGACCAAGATAGTGTGCCAACGCAGCATCATGTCCATGGACCTTGGCATGGTCTCTGCTGTCGCCGCCTCTCTCAGCAAATGCGTCAATTTCAACCACCCTCTGCAATCAAAAGAAAAATCAAAATATTTTCCTATACATAATTACAAATGTTTCTAGGTTGTAAAAGGTCGATTATTACCTCTTGCTCAATGTCTTCTTTTGCCAAAGTGCTGGTGGGGGCGGAGAGGTCAATCGAGAACTTCGCCTCATCCTTTTTTGGTGCTTTGGTCTCCTCCATCACTCCAGTATAGCAAGGGTATCCTTTTCAGCCTCTAGCTTGTCTTGTAAGGTTGTGAATTCCTCCTGTGGAACTAGGGCTTGCTCCGTGGTCTCAACCACAGTTTCCTTGACCAAAGCAACTGTCTCTACGATAGATTCTCCAAGGGGTAATATAGCACTATCTAGGTGAGGACTGAGGTTGGACGTATCAAGGTCCACCTCACAACGCATGCATATAATGCCGAAGCATTCATCCATTCTCAAGCCAGCTGCCTTTTCAAGGTCATGAAGGTGTTCTTCAAGGTCATGAAGAAATAGGTGTTCTTCACCTTCCACCACCATAATGGTGCTCAAGAGATTGATCTCAATCTATGGCAGCACCATGCTCTCCTCGTGTGGGAAAGATGGCCCCGTATCTTCTACTACATTGGGCTGTTTAGCTACAGATTGTGCACCCTCTCGAAAGTGCTCTGATGCAAGCTGCTCTTCCACAGCAGCACTCGTTCCTACTACCTTCACTTCCTTGTCATCCCTCAAATACCCTGCCAACTGCAATGCAGGCATCTCCACCTCCTCATCCGAATTCTCATCATTGATGAGGAACGCAAAAGTGGTGAGCCACGAGAGGAACCTAGTTCCTAAATTGCCATTCCCCAACCTCTTCGCCTCCTGCTTATTGAAGGTACAGTAAGCTCTTGCGGGTATGCAGATGTCGATAAAGCGTTCAAGGCACTGGATGTAGGGGCAGGCAAATTGTTGAATGTACTTAAGCAGCTCAACAGGCACCCATCGATCATTGGGGCAATTGGGAAAGGAGATGGAGTGGGGAGCCAAGTAATGCTCCATGTATGCAATCTGCGTCTCATAATGTTGGGACGCAAGGGCGAGCGACTTTTCAAGTCGACTTCACGAGAGAACATGACAAAGAGCTTGCTCTTGTTCGCCCATGGGGTGGTGGAGAGGAACTCAGAGAAGTTGTCAAAGTGGGTAGCCATGTGAATGCAAAGAGATAGTGTGAGCTCGTGCTTGGTTTCTATCGCGTGAAAATGAGAAAGAAGGCACCTTTGGCTATTTATAGTTAAAATTTAAAGTTTGGCCTTTTCACACTAGACTGCTAGACAAAAAAATTACAGTTTGTAAAAATATTAAGATTTCAATTAAATAAAGGTTGGTTAAAAAAGAGCCTGCTACAAAATTACAAGCATGTCATCTAATCTAAAATTGTTATAATGTCTTCATTTTTTGCCCCTCTTGTGACATTTACTTCATGTTGATCTCCATCTCCTTGTTGACTTGAAAGCTTGTCATTGCCTTCACCTCGATCCTAAAACTCTTGCCCCTCATGACAGAGGCTATTTTCCCATATACTCAGTTCATCTTCAAGCTCTTCCACACATGCCTACTATGTGTTGGTTGGGCTATGCACCTTGCTGCCTGCTGACAATTCAAGGTCCCCCATTTGCCATGATTCTGAGACCATGGTTGTCCCTCCTTATGCTTCCCAATCTGTAAAAATATAGAAAGTGGCACAATAACCAGAAAGTGTAAGGGTTAATTCTAGACATGTAGTGGAATCAGATATACAACTTGAAACTTGACTCTTCCACATTGTCAAAGCCCACAATGCTACAGTGTTGACATAGGTCTGCTAGGCTCCAATGCTTGCTTGCTGCTGCCACTCGCTCAATCCATCCATTTTGCATCATCACAGCTACCTCAATAGGCATAATTTCTTCTTCTGAGACTTGAAGTGGGATCCATGTCCCGTGCTTTTGCATCCATCTTTGGTAGTGCAGACGCATGTACAAAATAGAGCGTGCCTTCAAGTACCTCAAAGACACTGTAGAATCTACTACATTTCACTTGTACACATCACCTTGATGTGACCCCTCATTAACCTCCCAGCCCTCTCCTAGTAATCCTTGAATGAGGTCAGACCGTACCTCCTTACAAATATACATTGTTTTTGTTTGGTGCATTGGCATGGAATTGAACATGTGCACAAAAACATGTAAAGGACAAAACCAATTTAGCCCTACTGACCTAGATGCCTTTGAAAACTTGAGTGATGTCTTGATATCACTTACCATCTTAAACTTTAAGCATAAGATGGTCCAAACATCAGGTTTGGGCCATTCGGGATTGTTAAGAGGGGGGTTGGGGATCTCTTCTAGCTTGCCAAATAAACTTGGTTTTTTATCTACAAAATATGAGTGAGAAAAGAAAAAGATATTGTTCTCTTACAAGATCACTTGGGCTTTGAGAGATACAAACATTGCCTCTCCAATGGATGCATGCATAGCATAGAAAACTCTGGTGAGGCAAAAACAAAAGAAAATTAAAAAAAATCTATAAATTAAGTGTTTTTTAGGAGTATTTTTTTGCATATTTTGTAATTCTTTATTTTTATTTTTTGCATAATTAGTGTAACCTGCATTTTTTAATTTTTTGTAACTTTGTGCATAATTAGTATTTTTTGAGTGTGATTTATAATTTTTGTGTAAATTTAAAAAAAAATAAAAATAAAAATAAAAATCATAAAATCATATTAAAAAATCATATAAAAAATAGGATAGATAGTTACACCACACATACTCATTTTAGTTGCATTTAGTGATTAGGTAGGTTAAAATATATATATATATATATATATATATATATATATATATATTTTATTTTATTTTAAAAAAATAAAAACAAAAACAAAAACAAAACAAAACAAAACAAAAACACATAAAAAATCAAAAAAATTTGACCTTATGCACTTGCGGTCCGGACGTCTTGTAGATTCTGCCATAGGGCCTAGGGCATCTTCTAGAGTACCTACGCAGGAAAGTGGGATCCAATCGGTAGGAAATTTGGCAGATATTGTTGAAACCCTTTCTGAATCCCAATCTGATACCCTTTCCTCTAGAACAACTAGTTCATTGTCCATGGACAATCTAGGGCCAACAAATAGTTATCCCGTAGCCCCAAATAGGACACCCTCAAGATCCTTTAATCCATTTGAAGCCGACACCATGGGGTTAACACTCAATGTGAGACTCCAATATGTCTACACAAATGCTCAAGGAGCTGAGATCTTTAGGGATCCACAACAACGGTATCTTGTTAAGATCGCAGACATTTTCTCAGAACTTGATAGAGCACCTCTAGTCAATGACCAGGGTAACATGTACATGGGTGGAGATGGTGTTCGCTACGAAGTCACCTACCATCCAGAAAAGGTAGACAAATTAGGGGAGCTCTCTAAAACCGAGTTCTTAGACTTATCAGAACTTTCTAGAGCAAGGGAGTCTAGAGATGACTGGATCATTGAGCCGGACATGCCTGGACCATCCAATGCCCAGTCCTCAAAGCCATCCACCATAGATGATTTACTTCTTGTAGATCTAAATTTGGAAAGGGATAGGAAAGGCAAGAGTAAAATGGATCAGGGGGCTGAAAACCAATGGGAGTTTGTATGACAAATTCCAGTGACAAAGGTCTTACAGGATGGTCCACTTCAAGTGGTCTATAAGGACTCGTTAGAGGGATATTATGCCACAACTAGATTGCCACAGCTAGATCTTCCTCTAGCTCATGTGGTGGTAGTTGAGAAGCTTGCAGGACACATGAACAGAATAATTGATAAATGGGCCAATGAATACCGAACCTTAGATTGGAAAGAGATTCGGGAACTCACGTGGAAAGGACATCCATTATTCATGGAAGTGTTCTCAACAAATACAGCCAAACCAGGAGAGACAGCCTTTCTTGGAGAAACTGTTGCTCCTCCCCTACGAGAGTTCACTAGAGAGGGACCTTCAACATCCAAGTGGACCACTGCTAGTAGCCCAACTTTAGCACCAAGATATCGTCCTACACCAAATATGCGACCACGGGTCACACCACACCAACATCTTTCTCACTATAACAATCGGAGGGTAGGGGAGCCAACTCAGCATCCCATTAATGCACCTCCTGAAATGCGTGTGACAAGATCTTTGGAGGGGTTTGGTGAGGCTGGTAATAGGGTACCCACACCAATTTTGGAAACATGTGGACCATCTTTCCAAAGAGAGGAACAATTCCCACTGAGAGTGAGAGGCCGTAGGCCCTATGATGAGTATTCAAGACAAGTAAGGCCATCAACTCTTCAGAAACTGGTAAAGAAGTATGAAGGGTCGGGAGATCCATACGACCATGTAGCAGCATTTAGGCAAGCAGTTCGAGCTGAGCAAGTGGCTGATAAGCATACTCAAATTGAAGGATTTGGACTCACTCTTGAGGGAAAAGCCCTGGCTTGGTTTCAGGCATTAGAGGCTTCAGACAAATCTTCTTTACGAGTTTTGGAAGAGAGATTCATTGCTGCTTTTTCCTTGATGGGAATTCAACATGACATGGTAGCACACATCTACTCTTTCAAGCAAGGCGAGAATGAGAGTGTTAGAGACTGTGTAAATAGAATGAAGCAGTACATTAATCGTTGCCCAAAAGATGAGAAGCCTGCCCAAAGTCGATTAATTTCTCTCTTCTTAAAAGGACTCAAAAATTCAACACTGCATACACATCTCTATGCGAAGAAACATACAAATTTCAATGAGTTGCCATGATGCTATGGATTTCACCGATAACTTCAAATTCCAAGATGGTTCTGGCCCAGAGGTGAAACCTAGAGATCAGTGGGGAGATGACCAAAGTTCAGGGTCTAGCGCGCTAGTAAATCCCGGACCAGATAGCTAACCTTGTACTATGGAGATTGGGACAGACCTATCGTCCACCCATGCAGCCACAACAACAGCAGTAGAGAATGAGGAGTGTACTTCCTACAGGTCCTCATCTTTGTGGAGCATGTGGCGGTAACCATAAAACAGAGGAATGTAATACCTTTTCTCCTCTAGTCACAAACCAACCCACTAAAATGTGGTGCCAAGCCTGTGCTTGGAACTTTACCCATACCACACAGGAATGTACTCGCATTACGAGAATGAGACAGGAACGTGAGCAGCCAAGGGGTGGAGTGGCTCCACAAATGTATCAACAGTATACTAATTTTGAACGTAAGCCACCGATGGCACAAGAGCAAGCACGACCTGTTCTTGGTGCTCAACCTCCTGCTCCAGGGACTGCTCCTGTGAGGGTTGTCGACTACGACAATTCAAATATGTGTAGAGACTTAATAAACCCGGGCTATGTGGAGGAGGAATACGCATCATATTCATCCAAAGAAAATATCTTTGAAAGTCCCGCATACCTAAGCCCAGCACTGGCGGCTACCAACCTAGGACTCCAGGCCCCTCAGGTCAATGGCAGCCAAGGAAAGTAGAGGCCAAACCAATGGGCCCCTGTTATGAGTGCGGAGAACCCCATTGGGCTCGTGATTGTCCACATCGCTCAAGACAAGCATCTCGGTCCAATACAACAGTACAACAGTTTCCACCAATTGAAAGATATTGTCTAGGGTGCTGTGTCGAACACTTCCCAAAAGACTGTCTGCTGAAACCACAGGAGGAGGGCATCTCTCAACCAAAGGTCTCACTCAACCTTGTAGGCACAGTTCCATCACCACCTTCATCTGAGAATGAGGATGTCGTGCCACTTAGAGTCATGACAAGATCACAGACACGAAATGCCGAAAAACAGACGGATGAGACACCTCGAACTAGGGATGCAAAGACAAAACTAGTGGACAAGACCCTACAGTACAATAGAAAAAAAACCACTAGGAGGAAGAAGAACCGAAACAAACAAACTAAAAGTGCATCCACTAGTTCTCAAGAAGCCTCTAAACAAAACATGAGGGATAAAACGTTTACATCCCAAGAAGTGCATGAGGAACATCAACCTCAACCTGAGCCTAGTGCTAAACAAGATGAGGCTAGTACGACTGAAGTTAGTTCTGGGGGTTCTGTTTTTGTGGATAAAGTGAATGAGACTCTAGAGGCCATCATTGATGCTCATAGAAGTCGCATTGCAGCTTTATCTGAGCTACCCAAGAAGCTTCAAGAATACCCAAACCCTCATGAGGAGAAGATCAATCTAGCTGTACATCAGCAACTCATTAGGGAAGCTCAGTCAATACTTGAGGGACCACCACCACCTATTCCTCGGGGCCCAACCTCTCTTAAGCCAACATTAGAAACCATACCAGAAGTGTCATCAAGTCGGGAAATGAAAAGTGAACTCATTTCACAAGCTCATAGCAAAAGGTCTGCACCAATTGACACCCGATTGAAAGGAGGTAATCTGCCACCACCTAGCATTGTCCTCCCATGCAATGATGAAGTTATTGATGCTAATGAGGACATGGCAAATGAGATGTGGGCCGCAGTTCATGAGAAAGTTCATGAGAACATGTCTTCTATTAGTTCGCCTCCATTCTCTGAGGTGGATTTTACCAGGGGTACGAAAAACAAATTTAGACACCCAAGCAGCCAGGAGGAAGTTCAAACAATTGTTTCTCCTAGAAGTAAGCATACAATGAAAACCTTACCATCATATCTGGGAGAATATGAGAACTGTTCTCAAACCTTGAGGATACCCTCCATGCATAAAGGGTTGACAAAGGAGAAAGATATGAGTATGGTGCAAGCTATTTTGTCAGCACCAGTGGCTTGTACCTTACCTTTGCTTGATTTGATAAAAATTCGACCTGAGTTGTGGAATGATATTGCCACATGTTTGTCAGAGTAGGTATTGCTACAAAAGGGTCACCATGAGTGTACTATACACCCTGAGACAAAGCATGTTATGCCAGTTCCTATCAACATAGGAAAATTTTGTGAGGACGATTAGGGAAATGCTACCCTCCCATTAGAAGTGCGAAAAGTATCTTCAACTGCAATACTTGATAGTGGCACAGGAGTGGGCATTGTGACAAGGTCCATTTGGGAAAAATGGGGCAAACCAGCTATTAGGAGTATAAGGATGCGCTTGCAGCTAGCAGATGGAAGCTTAGAACATCCCCTTGGGCTACTTGAGAACATATTGGTCACCACATGTGGGATTGAATATGAGCACACCTTTGCAGTAGTGGATTTTGGAAAACATCCAAACTATGAAGTGATATTGGGTAGACCATTTATGTGACAATTTCAAATGATTCCAGATTGGGGATACAATTATTTGTACATCCGACATGATTCTGTCATCACAAGGGTCAACTTAAGGAATCACTCATATCGTGATGTAACAAGGTCTCCAATAGATGAGTTTGACTCTGCTTCATCTGAGGGCTCAAGAGTTACATTGTCAGATGGGCGAGAAGATCTCTGGATGTGTGGAGCCTCATGTAGGGATTTCAACACTGAGAGACTTAAGGGTAATCGAAGTGTATCAGACGAGGCATACATTCCACAACCCTTCCCTGAGCATTTAATTGATCCATTAGAATGGAGTCATGTCCTTGCAACATTATCGACATGTGCTTTACCGAAGCCAATTCAATTTTGTGACTCAGATGGATATGATATTATTCCTATACGAATGGTACAACCACGTGCCCTTCTAGATGATTTGTACTATAGAGATACATCCACAAGAGCTATGCATGTCGAGGAAGTCTCAGTAGAGGACTTAACACTCGAATCTGCTAATGATGCTGATAAGGAAGATGGATGGGACTCTGATTTTAATAATGATGTGACAATCCCTGAGGAAGAGTTAGGAAAGGCACGCCTACTCTTGAGAGGAAGGGAGGTTCAAGTAGAGATCCCTCGAAGCCGACCTAAACGTAAATGCTGTAAGAGCCATAAAAGAATCCGTAGACAAGATGAGCGTGAACAACGTGAGAGACTACAAAAAGAAAAGGAGGAGTCTAAGAGTGAAAACTCTCGACCACCACCTCACTTCTCAGGAAAGAACGGATATCTATACTATGTCCAAGCACAAGATAGTATCAAAGACCAAGTCAGACGATCAGATGGATTCCAAGCAGGGGAAAAGCTAACAACTGTTAGCAAAAATCGTAAAAAAACGAAGAAACAAAAACCAAAACTCACGTCTAAAACCGATTCAAAAAAGAGTGTGGGAAGTGCAAAGACAACGGTTGAACAAAAAAATCCGATGCAAGATAGCAAAGGAGAGCTCAAAACCGCATGGTTCAATGAGTGAAGACTCAAGTGGACAAGAACAAGGTCTCAATGTTCCTCCCAATTTCACACAGTACACTCTTCAAGATCGGAAGATTGTTCTTCAACAGCCCATGCGACAAAAACCAAGCGTGCCAGGGGTTTCATACGATGGTCCAGAAGATGCAAAAAAGATTGATATTGCTAAGTCAGGAGAAGAGCCTCGCTATGTGTGGATTGCCACAGACTTGTCCTTAGATGAGGAGAAGTTATTAATACAAACAATAAAGGAGTATCGCGATGTTTTTGCTTGGAGTTATAAAGACCTCAAAGGAGTTGATCCAAGCATATGTCAGCATACAATTCCATTGCGAGAGGATGCAAAACCCTCCAAGCAACATCCTTATACCTACAATGAAAACTTCGCACGGAAGATAAAGGAAGAAATAGACAAGCTCTTAGAGGCAGAATTTATCTATGAGATTGAACACACTGTGAATGGGTCTCCCCTATTATAGTGGTGCCCCAGAAAAATGGAAAACTTCGAGTATGTGTAAACCTCAAGAAGGTAAATGCAGCTACTGTGCGTGATCATTACCCACTTCCAATCACGGATCATGTTCTGGAACGAGTTGCAGGGAAAAAGGCATATAGTTTCTTGGATGGATTCTCCGGGTACAATCAAGTGTCAATTGATCCAAAGGATCAACACAAGACAGCCTTTGCTTCTACTGAAGATGGCATCTTTACCTATCGTGTTATGCCATTTGGTCTAACAAATGCACCAGCAACCTTTCAACGGTTAATGAGTCATGTATTCAAGGAGTACCTTAGGCAATTTCTTGAGATTTTCATGGATGATTTATGTGTTCACTCACAAGAGCGTGATGATCATATAGAACACCTGAGACTTGTGTTTCAAAAGTGTCAACTTTATCGTATATGCTTGAATCCTGACAAGCGCAAATTCATGGTAAGACAAGGGAAAATTTTGGGCCATATTGTTTCTCGCAATGGGATTTCAACAGATATGGATAAAATTGATGTCATTGTCTCATTACCTCGGCCTATCAACCCTAAAGGGGTACAAACATTCATGGGACATTGTGGCTATTACCGTAGATTCATCTACATGTATGCTGTCCTAGCCAGACCGTTATATGCTCTTCTTGTAAAGTTTAATTGGACTGATGAGTGTGAGGAATCCTTTGAAAAGTTGAAGCAAGCATTAGTGACTGCACCCATTTTACGGGCACTAGATTGGAACCAAATCTTTCATGTCCACATTGATGCTTCCAACTTTGCAATTGGATGTATTTTGGCTCAATCAGGAGAACACAATAAGGATTTCCCAATCTCATATGCTAGTCGACAGTTGAACAATGCTGAGAGGAATTACACCACAACAGAAAGAGAAGGATTGTCCATGATATATGCAGTGAAAAAGTTTCGCCATTACCTTTTGGCAAACAAATTCATATTTTTTGTGGACCATCAAGCATTGCTATATTTGGTGAATAAACCTTGTGCAACTGGAAGGATTGTGAGGTGGTTTATCATCCTTCTTGAGTTTGATTTTGAAGTGGCAGTTCGAAAAGGAACAACTCATCTAAGGGCAGATCATTTGTCTCGAATCACCTCTGGCGAAGCTCCTGTGGGTGTGGATGATGATATGTTAGATTCAACACTTTTCGTTGTAGAGACAGCTCCTAGATGGTCTGAATCCATTTTAGAAATTTTGACAAGTGGGCAAATACAACTAGCGGGTCCTAATGTGGACCTATGGCGACCATTCAAGTTAATCTCAGGGAGATTATATCGTCACGGTAATGATGGAGTGTTGAGGCTTATACCTAACCCCGACCAATATGAGGAGATCTTGGAATGGGCACATGCGGGTATTGATGGAATCCATGCATCAGCTACTACTTGTGTGCGACGTATATCTCAAGATGGGCAATGGTGGCCTACCATGCATGCAGATGCTGAAACATTTGTTCGTAACTGTGCTTCATGTAAAATTCAGAAGACAATTCATAATGTCACATTATTCCAAATTTCAACTACACCAAGTTGGAGTAAGTATATTGTGGACTACCTTCAGCATGGTCATTTGGATCAAACAATTCCTAAACATCGAAAGCATGCTATTAAAATTGAAGCGGCAAACTATATGCTGATAGAGGGCCAACTCTACAAGAGGGGCAAGGATGGCAACTTACGCATGTGTGTATGTGAAACTGACTATCTGAAAATCTTAACTCGTGCACATGCAGGTGTTGGTGGGACACTTTTCTAGCAATACCACAGCTAAGTTGATTAGGTGGTCTGGGCTTTGGTGGCCAACCTTACAAATGGATGCCGAAGAATATGTGAAACGTTGTGACGATTGTCAAAGGACCAAACCTCCCATCACAAAGGACCAAACCTCCCATCACAAAGGACAATATGCCGTTGTGACGATTGTCAAAGGACCAAACCTCCCATCACAAAGGACAATATGCCGTTGCGGCCTATGTTAAGCACACGTGCTTTTGCAAAATGGGGTATTGATTTTGTCGGTCCCATTAAACCTCCAGCTCGTAACACGCATGCAGAATATATTATAGTCACAACCGACTATTTGACCAAATGGGTAGAGGCAAAGGCAACAGTCAAAAATGATGCCAGAACCACAGCCAAGTTCTTGTATGAGTACGTGTTTACACGCTATGGCTTACCTATTGAGATCGTTAGTGATCAAGGTGTACACTTTGTAAATGAAGTCGTAGAGTTTTTGCTTCAAGAATTTATGGTAATTCACAAGCGTTCTGCACCCTATCATCCCCATACCAATGGACAAGCCGAGAGTACTAACAAGATTCTCTGCACAGCACTCACAAAGACTGTTGAGGGACATAGGACTGATTGGGAGCAAAAGTTGCACTCAGTTCTTTGGGCATATAGGACAGCCTATAAAACATCTGTGGGCACAACCCCATTTGAACTTGCTTTTGGGCTAGATGCAATTCTTCCCATTGAATTTCTTGTACCTACTCTACGAGTAGCTAAACAATTGAATTGGACTGGTCATGAGCTTTCACAACGCGTTGACGAATTGGAAAAGCTTGATGAGACCCGCTTATTGGCGGTAATGGGGATGTATGCCCAGAAGAGGAGACAAAAGCAATGGTATGATAGAAATGTAACAACTGGCCGATTCAAAAAAAGAGACCTGGTGCTCTTGTACACACTTAAGAAACATAAGAGAAAGCTCAAAAAATGTGGCCTAGGACCGTTTGTGATTAATGAGCTTACTCCAAGTGGTGCAGTGCGTTTAGAGACACTAGAAGGTGAGCAAATGCCTAACTTCATTAATGGAAGTCGTCTCAAGAAATACAATGAACCATTAACTGAAGCCATGCTTCAACAGATGCATGCTGCACAAACACGAAAAGAAGCACTCGACCTACTTAAACGTCAGGCTCAAGAGGAGGCTAAAGCTAGAGTTGCAAAAGCCAAGGAGCGTCGCAAAGCTTCTATGTTAGCCATACAGTTGGCTACTGATGAGCCATATGTCGAACCATTCAATATTCAAGTGTGCCTTCATCTTCATGAGACTACCTACTTTGTCTCTGCCTTAATTGACTCTGGTGCAGATTATAATGTTCTCTCGTTTGACACCTGGATAGCCTTGGGTCAACCACCACTTGTGCAAATTCCTGTGGACCTACGAAGCTTCTCCAGAGAAGATAACCCTATAGCGGGAAAATGTGTCATTATGATGACCATTCATCAGGATCACCAGCAGATGTCAGTGCCCTTTTATGTGGCAAGTAAGTCCAAGGCAGTAGTAGAGGTTGTTCTCGGTAGATCGTGGTTAAGTGCTACCAATTACTCATTAGATTGGAAGAATAGACAATACAAGTTGCAAATTGATTCTGATTGCATCTTGGGATCTGCTACACCACGAGCTTTATCGTGTCAAAGGGGTAATGTTTCTACCCTACACAACCCACAATCAAAATCTGCTCTTGAAGCTCCAAAACAAATGATGTGGATAATTGATGAGTACTCAAGTGAGGGCCATGGCTGGCATGTTCCAACTACTCTAGTTGCTGCTCAGAGAAGGCCAGGCAAGAAGGAATTATCAATGTGGCTACCCAAAGATGCGTACAAACTTGTACCATCTAGTCCAGTTGCTAAGCCTCTTAAGAAGCACATCATTTCCAAGCCTAAACCTCGGACTGTTCAATGGGTCCCAAAACATGTGCTCAAAGCACAAGGCTATTATGAGGGTGCAACAGCAATTTGGCTTCCAAAATGCCATGCTTTGCTAGGGGTAACAGAGTCTTTCAGAAAGATTCCAAATGCCACCCTTGATTTTCCATATCAGTGGGTGCAAAAGAAATCAACACAAACTCTTCAAGAAAGGAAAGGTGGCTGTGATAGCACCTACAAAACTACTTGTGTTGATCTTCCTAAAACATGTATTGAAACACCGGTTGTCCCGATTTCTCCTTGTTACACAATTCAACCATCAACTTGTGTACCTACGACATGTCCAAATGAGTCTCATTTGAGCATAGATTCTAGTATTTCAATGCCTAAAACCTCTTATCTTGCTCAAATTCCAAGACAATCGCTAAAGTTTCCACCTCTTAAAAAGGATATACCAAAAACGAAAGATAAGGCATTAACACTACAATTAAAGCACTTTGGTAAATCAATGTTTGAATAATGTAGTTCCTTATGCCTTTAGAAGATGTGTTCTTTTTGAGATAATCTTGTTTTTGATTGGAATTGTCATGATGGATTTGAGTGTTCTAAATTTCATTGTTCTACGTCCAGATAACTCCTGATGGATATTTGGCGAGATACATGTCCACCATGCATTGACCCTGATAGTACTCGACCAGATCATCGCGGGGGTTATACTGCTCCTCCGTTTCAAACACATTCTAGGTACTTCTATGCTCCCTTAGGTGAAAATTGCTGTGGGCATCACTTTGTCACGTTATTCTATCAACAGCATCACCCATTTCCACATTGTCAAGAGTGTGCACGGCTCGTATTAGAAGAAACTTCACATATTTGTTGGATATGCCGCTCTTACTTTAGACGATATGGCACGGGCTTAATGAAGCAAATTGTGGGAGTTACACCCCAACGCCATAATCTTCTTAATGTGAGAATACCAGAGAGAGAGGACCAAATCAACGTAGATTACCTGAGGAGGTTCAAGCACAACAATGGAGGGATACAAGCCTAAATGACTTGCAACCACCGATCTTGCAAGCCCTCCTTCCCCAAGCCTCAACATGTCAATATTGGATAAATATGAGTACCTATATTGCGCAGTTCCAAAATTGAAACTGTCTGATTAACCTTCCCATAGAACCAATGCCATATTTTAGTGAGGAAGCACTCCTTCCTCTACTACCTTCTCCAACGGCAGGTTTTTGTGAGGGGTTGTCTCTGCACCCTGAGGAAATTGATACCATCTTTCCAGTAGACGAGGACACGGATCCACCACCAGCGCAAGGGTAAGTTCAACAACTCCACAATAAGATCGACAAGCCAGGGCACTTTTCTCCCATTGGGTTTTTCCCCTCGGCTATATTCGGTGTTTGGCACCAATGGCAAATTTTATTCTTTTCTTTTCTTTTCGTGTTTGTTAATAAAAATTTTGTAGAAATCTCCGTAAAAAACAAGAGCATCAAACACGCCCCAATAGTCCACCTATCGTGCACACAAATTAGGAAGGGGGGAGACATGCTACGCTTACAAAGATCAAGGAGGAGCAATCTGCACAAAATCAGCAATGCATCAATGCAAACGAACAACATCAACAGGGCACTACAACAGGTGTATTCAAATCTTAATCTTTATTTCTTTATGTGCTCTTATCTTTCGAATATATGGTTTGCATGTTCACACAATGTTGGCTGGTTTAAGTTTTTGATTAGTTGTTAAAATATGGTGAGAAAATTCTAGAGTCTTAGAAGACTTAGTAACAGATATTTCTATCTAAAGACAGTGTAGGATATATACCAAGGGAATATGCCAAGTTCTTATGCTTTCAAGGTATATTAGTTATCCCTAGTGGTAGCTACCTCTTAGATATGAGCTAGGTGCTAGGAGTAATAATAATTTATAAAAAAATTATACCCTAAAAAAGAAATATGTACAAAGTGAATTGAGACATGAAGTGTCCACAGCCATGAGAAATGCTTGGTAGGACCTGGGGTTGTCTTAGCACCTTGGGGCGGCCGATGCCTTGGTTTTCATGGGGTGAACACTGATGTCGAAAAGCTTCAGAAAAAGACCTTTGAGGAATCTATCGCCTTGATGGATGTTGGTAGGACTCTGGGGTACACTATGGGCCCTCGCGACCGATGCCCTCATCTTCATGGGGTACTCCTTAGGTCATAAAAGAAAGAAAAAGGGTCTGTCGCCCTTGAGAGCGGTCTTTAGATTCTCTTGGCGGAGGTCTCTTGGCCATTGCTTGGGTCTCTTTGGGATGGAACCTTAATCTTTATCACCTTCTACACACACATCAAAAAAAAAATGAGTTCCAATCACCTTTGCTCATATTTAGGAGTAGGTTTGCCACTTAGGAATAACTTATATACTTGTAGGACATTGAGACTGCGGTCATAACTGGCGGTGTACAAAAAGCACACTTGCCTTTGCATAGCACTATCTACCACTTAAGTCTCACTTTGACTAGTCTTTACTCACCTATTTTAGTACTCATTAAAACTTTAATCAGCCTTGCACTTGTATGCTCACGTGTGAAATTATCATTGCTGGTTTTTCTTTTCTTTTCTTTTTTTTCAATAAGAGACTTTACTTGTATCCATTGTTTTTTTTTGTTGCAGCTCTTGCTACCACCGCGCTCGAGGACGTGCGCAAAATAGGAAGGGGGGAGTGTTGCATGACGAATGAAGATCAATACAAGGATGCAACAAAAAAGACACTTAGGGCTCTTGAAAAGAGTTCAAAGTTGTAGATGAATGTGGGAGAGGGCTTGACAATAATCCCACATGGGAACTTTTGGGAGTTCTAGAATTTTTGTATAAAAGGTGGCCCATTTGAGAGCTAGAGGGGACTCTTTGGTCATTTGGTTGAGAGGCTCATAGAGAGAGCTTGTTCCATAGCTCCTTCTCAAGTGCTCTCCCAAGGCTCTCCATCTCCATTCATGCTTCAATCTTGTACTCTCTATTCTTTACATTTTCAATGATATGAGGTTTTGGTCTACATACTTGCTAATCTAGATTTCTTAATGATGTTTTGATTTGTGAGTTGTAGAGTGCTTGTAATGAAGCTTGTGCTTGAAATAATGTGTAGTTGAGGCTTGTGTGATAGCTCTTTGCATATTAGGTTCCTTGCATAAGTTGCATTTGTGTGCTTAAGTGTAGCCTAATCTTGATGCTT
Source organism: Cibotium barometz (assembly GCF_041138505.1). Lineage (NCBI taxonomy): Eukaryota > Viridiplantae > Streptophyta > Polypodiopsida > Cyatheales > Cibotiaceae > Cibotium > Cibotium barometz. Next base: position 2,521,442 of record NC_141048.1, on the reverse strand, counting down.
TGATTATGTTAGATTGATGTGTTGAGTAGATTGATTGCTTGAGTGTTGAAGAAGGATTGAGTAGGACTAGAAGTCATTAGTATGTGGTTAACTCATCTTCTCCCATTCGGGATAGCCTCTATGCGCTAACCGGGTTGCATTCACGGATTGACAAGTGTGTGGGTTGGAGTGTAGCCTCCGCTATGCTATGATGTCCCAAGATTACACCTAATGTTGAAATGATAAATTTAGCATCTCTTACGATGCTAAATTTACAGTCAAATTTTGGATGGTCTAATACAAGTGTCACTGAACTCTTCAAGTAAGGATTTTTTGGAGATTACACCTAATGTTGAAATGATAAATTTTCAACTTGTATTTGACTAAATCTTAATAGTAACGATCAGATATTGCCATACTTGCAGGCTTTTGAAAGACCAGATATTGTCCCCGGCAACGAGATGCCTCCATCTCGTGCAGATGCCAAGAAGTTATTGAAATCCATAGGCATGGATTACAATAATATTCATGCTTGTCGCAATGATTGTTGCCTCTTCCGCCATGAATATGAGCATTTGCAAGAATGTCCCCATTGTGGCATAAAGAAAGGTCATTTGTTGCTCTCATTAATAGTTCCAGGAAAGTACAACGAGAACATGGATGTATATTTGGCACCACTTATTGATGAGTTACGCACCTTGTGGAACGGAATTGAAGTGAAGTACATGTCAAAGTAGCAGAGTGGCCAAATACTTGCAACTGTGCAAGGTATTCTCATGTGGACAATGCATGATTGGCCTGGCTATGGAGAATGCTCAGGTTTGTCTATATCAGGTTACAATGCATGTCCTGTATGTGGTCCTCGACTTGATTCAAGATACTCAAAAGCATTACGAAAGAATGTCTACCAAGGACATGTTAGGTATCTTCCAGAAAATCATGAATTGCGGGATGGTAATCTAGGAAGACCTCCTCCAAGTGCACTGAAGGCAAGCGATTGGAAGATCAAATGGGAGGAATGTGGCAACTTGGCATGTCCTGGGATGAAGAGGCTCTCTATCTTTCACCAACTCCCCTATTGGGGTGATCTCCTTATAAACCATTTGCTTGACCCGATGCATATCAAGCTCTCAAGCGACAGCGAGTACAAGATCGTTTAAGTTTCAGAAGGAATCGCACTACAAGAAATCTCCCATATCCAGAAGGTATGCAAGCTCTTCCGGACTTTCCCACAGGTAGATGGCTAGAAGCTACAATTTTAGAAGCCAAACATGCTGGTTTAACTATAACAGAGGAGGAGGAGGAGCTTACAAAAGGATGCGATTGGCATGTGAGTGTTTAAGTTCTACATGTCTCTCTTTTTTTTCTCTACATGTCTCAGTGTTTGTTTGTCCATCAACACTCTTTATGTGCTATTTGTAGTATCACAAATATGGGGCGTTTTGGTCACATGGACGTCATTTTTTAGTAGAATGAATAGACCAAAGAAGAGCAACCTTTGATTGTGGTGTCATAGCACAGTTTGTTCAAGAAAGTCGTGCAAGTGCAAGTGATGATAACACAATTACTGGAATGCATGATTACTTTGGAACCATTCAAGACATATTAAAGGTTGGCTTGAGAAGTTTTGAGTTGTTTATCTTTGATGTGAAGTGGTTCAAGGTAATCACAAATGGGCCACATGCAACTGTACGTAGAGACAAGAGTGGCCTCATCCAAGTGGACTCCACAAAGGTATGGACCGATCAGCAAGATACTTTTGTGCGCCCAGAGCATTGTGAGCAGGTTGTCTTTAAAGCGGATCCAAAAGATCCACGCTGGCTATTTGTGGTTTAAGTCGCCCCCTGTAGTAGTAAGCAAATTTTTGAAGAATTTGAGCTACAACAAGGTGATGTGGATTCACAGGGTGGTGGGGAGCAGCAAGAACAAGCCGATATCAACAATGAAGAGGAGCAAGCAAATGAAGAGGAGCAACTAGAGCAAGATCCAAATGAAGAGGTGCAAACCAATGAAGCTAGAAAACATGTTGAGGAAGAAGATATAGATGATGAGGACATCCTTCATCAAGGGACTTTTAATGATGAGGATGCTGAAATGTACAGACATAGATCTCTTTGGGGCTACTGATCTTAATGAAGATGATAGAATAGATAATGATTTTTAAAATGATATATCTTAATGATTATGCAAATAGTTATGACATATTTGTAATGATTTTATGACATTGAAGGTGCAAAGTGATATGGTTTACCATTGTTGTTTAGGAAAGTTAATGTTTGTCATATGGTCCTTTCATTGTTTACCATTGTTAATGTTTATCGTCATAATCACTAGTGCAGGTGCAAATTGATATGGTTTTACCATTGTTGTTTATCATTGTTAATGTTTGTCATATGGTTCTTTCATTGTTTACCGTGCAATTTTCATTTCGCACAAGTTTGTCATATGGTTTTTGGTCCAACAGGCCATGGGTGATGACTCACCGCCGCCGCTCGACTACAGTCCTGATTTCTCATTTAACCCTACACCGCAGGGCATGAGTCCCCAGCAGTTATATGGTTTTCTCTCGTCCATGACTCCAGAGTAGAGAGCCATGGCTCAGAGTTATTGGGGTTCTGGAGCAGGGACATCTGCCTCACCATCTGGCTTCCCGACGCCAGTTCCCACACCCGTAGGTACGACAGCAACTCCCACACCTCATACCAGATAGCCTTCCACTCCTCTTACAGCTCGATCTACCACCTCTTCACATAGACGTCGCTCACGTAGTAGGTCTTCAGGGGAAGGTTGTTGTGGTGGTAGTGCCACAGATGCTATGGCAGGGGGAGGTTATTGTGGTGGTAGTGCCACAAATGCTGTGACACCACCACCACCACCACGTGAGCGTCATCCTTCGCTCTCATCTATTGATAGCACACCCATAGGTTCACCTTCCACTCCCTGGGATGCACATGACCATGACAACAGCAAGATATACACAATTAGGGATGGGGCACCAATAATGAATAGTGCAGGGAAGGCAATGAAGACACGCATTCGACAATTGTGCACTATACAGTTTCACAACTCTGTCATGACTAAATGGGATCAGCAAGATAAGGAGAAGAAAAATTACATAAATACAAAGATAAAGCAAGAGTTTCAACCATCTGACCCTATGAATGTCGTCTCTAATGAGTGGATACAGTATACAGCTCGCATTTTGATGGGGCATCGTAGGTCAGAGGCGAGGGATGCATTTAGAGAGGGGAAAGAGAAACCTGTTTGGCTAGATGACAGGGAGTGGGAAGCCATTGCTCAGGAGCTCACAGAGACACCAGAGAGGTTTCAACAACAAAGAGAGGCGGCAAGGGCAAGACTCCAAACAATAGAGGCTTCTCATCTTGGGAGTGGTGGTTACGAAACCATGTGCCATGAATTCATAAGTATTTGTAGCAATTTTATTTATCTAAATGTATGTATGTGGGCTAAATGTTGATTTCTAAAAGTTGTAGTTGTTAATCGTTTGTGTAGGAGTTGGCCATGAATCGCCCACCAAGTAGGCGAGAAGAGAAGTACGCTCACAAACATGGCCTTGTGGCCTTATTTGAGATGCTTGAAGAAGAAGGAGAGATCGTCAATTGGGAGGCATTACCATAATGTAAGATGACCTTCAAACTATTGGTATATGATCAAAAGATTCTTGAGTATTAATGTTTAATTTAATTTCTTGTTTATCTGAAAAATAAAAAAACGAGCACTGTTGTCTTTTGTGCTCTATTTTAGACAGAATGGTGCTGTCTATTTACTGCTATTGAGTCCTGTTCATTGCAGGCAGCCAGGCAATAGCTAGGCAACACTATGCTATCTTAAAAAAAATTCTGCTATAGCGTCAGTATATTCCCCGGTATAGGTACCGGTACAGGCACCGGTATAGTTGCCGGTATATGTGCTCGTATACATACCGGTATTGTCGTCGGTATAGGCGTCGGTATAACGTCGGTATAGACACTGGTATAGACTCCGGTATACGTGCCGATATAGAGGCCGGTACAGACGTCGGTATGCTCGTCGGTATAGACGCCGGTATGCTCATTGGTATAGACACCGGTGTAACGTCGGTATAGACACCAATATAGGCACCAATATTTTTCCCCGACGCTTATACCGACGTCGTCGTTCCGGCGCAGATACCGACGTTTATACCAATATTGACAGGGCTTTTTTAGACCCTATTCAATGATGTCAGTATAAGCGCCGGTATTAGGCTATCATGTAGTAGTGTGTGAAGCTAGAAAACGGAAGGTAGATTTACACATTCGTATTCCTGAAGAGTATGGCAGCTCTAAAAAAACCCATCCTACTAATGCACAATCTGTCCAAGCTCGTAAGATAGCTAAGGAGAAAAATGTAGATTTTTGGGTTGATGGGCATCTCTATCCAGTTGACCCTCCATTAAGAGCAAACCCTCCTTTCCGCAATTTATCATCTTTTATGCAATTTGTTCGTCAAGGAGAGCTTGGCTTGTTAGGATACTGTAGAAGATTGACTACAAGTAGAGCTTGGCAAACCCATATTCTGCAATCTCAATTGCAAGCATCACAATTCAGCCTTTTACAATGTCAAAGAAGGACTTCAAACATCATCAGATAAAATGAAAGAGATTCTCACAGAGAATGTGGAGAAGGAAGCAAAGATTCAAAGGCTACAGGAACTTATCAAACGACTCAAAGCACCGCCAAATGGTGCTCGTCGTCGTGAATGCAAAAAGACATTGGCTGGTATAGAAACTCTTGCGTTAAAAGGTGGAGCACAGAAGAAAAGGATTCTTACAACAAAGTAAGTAACATAAACTTTCATTATGCACTCAGTGATTTAAACAAAATAGTCATGATTTGTGTTCTGCCAGGAATTTTCTGCAAACAAGAGGTGTGTGGTTCTAATGAAGAGGGATGGAAGGATTTGGTCAAAGCCATTCTGAATACCAAGGATATTCTCTCAATTATTACTGACCCTCGTCATCCTAAAATACGCCAAGCTATTGTCAGCAATGTAGTGAGCGAGATTACCACCTCCATCGATTCTTCATTAATTCAACATGCTTGTAATGCGGTTGGAATCAGCATGAAAGGGCACCAAGCAATCGTGTAAAAGATGCATTTCTAAGACAAGGAATCACTGGCACTTTATTTCCTACACTCAAGGTGATTCACAATGTCAAGCGTATCAATAATGATGATGTGCAGCAAGCTATAGGATAATTTTATCACATTGAGGACACACTAACATTAGAGATAGGGTCGAGCAGAAAGAAAATCAAGACAACAAGTATAGAATTTCACTATGATATTTACAATAACATCTTTGTTCATATTGAGAGACTAAAACAAGCTATGGTGAAGTTCTATGGTCTTTCACCAGAAGGTGAGAACTTGCAATTGCTACTATTCATGTTTTTCAATAGAAAATAAAGACGATTATTTTGTTTTGAATATTGTAAATTATCGTTTATTTGCAGTTTTGGGGAGCACACTTTCATTTGTGCTCAAGCTAGATGAGTGTCAAATTGTGAAAGGTCAGAAACTGGAACGTATGAGCATTACGCTCATGAATGAGGCCATGATTTGTGCATGGGAAAAGACTACCAAACCAAGTTTTAGTGTACAATTTGAGAAAGAGGTCTGGTGGCTTGGTGCATTCGAGGTACCGAAGGAGACACATGAGGTATTGACATGGATGTTTGGAAGGACTCCCTGGATAACAGATGTAATCAAAAAGCAAATTGATGATCAACTTTTAAATGTAGAAAACATGGGAAAGTTCAAGATGGATTGGCATCTTGGGGGAGATTTGAAGACAATTAAATGCATGATGGGTTGTGCTCAAGGCGTGACATCAAGATGGCCTTGTCCATACTGCAATGCTTACATTGATATTCCTAGGTAGAAAAAGACAAATGGAAAAGGTATACAAAAGTTTGGTTCTGACCTTTTCTAATTAAATTCTATTGACATGTGTACAGCACGTAGTTTATGCGCATGGTGCGTATTTCATGAACAAGTATGGATCGCTCGACATGTGGAGTACCCAAGGGATGTAGAAATCACATTATAAAGTAAGAGGGGTTTATTTCAAAAATACAAGACATGGAGATGGAGCTTCTGCAGGAGGAACATGTACAAACTATCTACAAGAGATGTTCAATTGGTTTTATTGCACAACCTTTGGAAGGGTATTGTTTAGGGAGCGGGCCCAACAATCTAAGCTTGTGCAAGAGGCACGCAAGGCTGCAAAAAGTCATGCTCGGTTTGAATGGTCGCAGACCAATGCTCCCCATAGGCATGGTGTTGGCATGCACGAATGAGGAGACAAGGGAGGCGTTGGGTTGTGCACGCACCAGCATAAATCTAGATGTAATAAGGCTAAGAAAATAAGTTTAGTTAGGTTTTTTGCCCTTTAAAAAAACTATTAATAGTTCCTTCTCTCACTTCATTTTCATTTCACTTTTAGAGAGCTTAAGCTCAAGATCTACGTAGACACCCACATAAGGACACCAACACATCACCACGTTAGCATAGTTGTACATGGATATGGCACGCACCAAGAACACCGCACGTGTTACCATGCCTTCACAAAACACAGTGCAAGGCACCCACAACGACCACATACTAGCGACACCACGGAAGAGAGTGACCCCTTGATTCTAGGACACGCCCAATGGGATCACCAGGAGTCCAACCTCCCACAGCAACACCAACGCACACACATGCAGGCCCTTCTAGTGGGAGAAAGCGTGTGAAGAAGACCCCACAATGCAGCCAACCCAGAGATCAAGACAGAGAGGCCGATGATGAGCAATTCGACTAGGTTGGTGAAAACATTCCTACATTGCGCAGCACCATAGGTGGCAAGACCCTAATACCAGGATAGGGTCCCCTACCTACCCGGGAGGAACTTGATACACAGGTACCACAGCAACAGGAGGAGGAGAATTCAGACTATGAGAGAGACCAAGAGGAGGTTCGTGCAAGTGCGCGCAAGCGTAGAAAGGTCAAGTTCTTCAAGCCAAGGAAGTCCCAACCTCACCAACGCACTAACACAACACAGAGAGCTCCAAGGAGAAGGATGCGCCAAGGGCATAGGGCTCTACAAGAAATCAAGTTTTATCAGAGGAACACTAAGTTGCTGATAAGAAGAGCCCCTTTCACTCACACAGTGAAGGAGATTCTCCAACGATATAGAACAGAGTTCCGTGTGCAGGGGATTGCCCTTAAAGCATTGCAAGAAGCCTTCGAGGCTTACCTTTTTGGGCTTTTTGAAGACACCAACCTCCTTGAAATACATGCAAAGAGGATTACCATATCTGCCAAGGACCAGCAACAACAGCTAGCTCGACGCATTTGAGGCAAGCGAGACGACACGATCTAGAGATCTTAGATGTTAACCTTTTTTTTGAAGCAACTCTTTTGTTTCAAACCCCCCTTTGTAACAAGCCTATCTGGCTTTCATTTGTAATCTTCTGATTAATTAAAATTTTAAGTTTCTCTTACAATGTCTCGGTGTCATCATATTTGTTTAACATGGAGTGTCTATCATGTGCCAGTTTGTCACCCAAGGCATCCGAAATGCTCCTGGAGGACTAAGGAAGCTGTGCCAGAACATTACAAATTTGGCCTCTGCAATGGCGATGTAGGCTCAACATTCGCATTGTTCTGGCACTTCTCCCCTAGCCACTCAGCATCATTTCTGATGCATTTATAATGAAGTTGAGCACACTAATTGTGAGAAACAGTAGTTTATAGGATAAAAACACCTTTAATCATGTGTAAAAATATAGTGTTTATCATCTAATGCATCAGAATTGCTCCTGGAGGACTGGGGAAGCTATGCCACAATAGTGCGAATTTAAGCTCTGCAAGCGGCGTGCAGGCTCAAAATTGGCACTACTCTCTTATCCACTCAAGATCATTTCTGATCCATTTATAATGAAGTTGAGTACACTAATTGTGAGAAACAATAGTTTATAAGATAAAAACAGCTTTAATTATGTGTAAAATTACATTGTTTGTCATCCAATGCATCAGAATTGCTCCTGGAGGACTGGGGAAGCTATGCAAGAATAGTGCAAATTTAGGCTCTGCAGCGGCGGTGCAGGCTCAAAATTCACACTGTTTTGGCACTGCTCCCCCAGCCACTCAGGATCATTTCTGATGCATAATGAAGTTGAGTACATTAATTATAAAAACGATAATTTACAAAATAAAAATACCTTTGATCATGTGTAAAAATACATTGTTTGTCATCTAATGCATTAGAATTGCTTCTGGAGGGCTGGGGAAGCTATGCCAGAACAGTGCGAATTTGGGCTCTACAGCAGAGCGGTGCAGGCTCAAAATTCACACTGTTCTGGCTCTGCTCCCCCAGCCACTCAGAATCATTTCTGATGCATTTATAATCAGGTTGAGTACATTGATTATGAGAAACAATAATTTACAAGATAAAAATACCTTTAATCATGTGTAAAAATACATTATTTATCATCCAATGCATCAGAATTGCTCCTGAAGGACTGGGAAAGCTGTGCCAAAACAGTGCGAATTTGAGCTCTACAGCAGCGGTGCAAGCTCAAAATTTGCACTGTTCTAGTTGCACTACTCCCCCAAGCTCCCAGGGTCATTTCTGATGCATTCACAAAAACATTGATGGTACAAACTAGAAAAAACTATGATATACTTAATGAAAACAAGTTTGCAAAAATTGTATTATATTCATAATAAGAAGTGATACATCATCTTTACAAAAGCTTTCTTACAATATTGAGCTTTCTTGTTATTGGGTAGAGTGTGCTCAAGGAGTGATTGGGCTATTTCTTGAGGATCCTCTATGCCTATGCTTTTGGCTATACCTATATGAGCCACTACAAGACAATGCTGCCATACACGCGTTTCATACATGCGATAAATTACGAACGCGTGTATGGTCGCGCCTGTATTTGAATAGAATCGGGCGCGTGTATTTTAGCATTTAAGTTTGTGTGTATGTTTGCATTTATCAACGCGTGTATAAACGTGTTTATATACACGCAGTAATACACGCATCTATACACGATAATATTCACGGGGTAATACTCGCTATTATACACGGATAAATACACGCTACTATACGGATTAATACACGCATGGCAGAGAAAAACTGAATTCCTTTACAAAATTAAAAACTATTTTTCTTAAACCATCTCATAGTACATTACAGTATACACCATTACACAATCCCACTACATGCATTTACAACAATGAAATATATTCAAAAATAAATCATGCATATGAGATGATAGAAATGTCATCAATTTAGAACATACAGTGACGGATTGGTTAGGGTTCGATCTCATCTTCAATAAGATCCATCCTTGCCAAACGATCAATATCAATATCCATTTGATCAATTGGTAAGGCTACGATTAAATTTATTCCACTATCGATATTCTGTACTCCATTGATAATGGTATCGATGTCCTGATCATCCTCATCAACATCACCATCATCCTCAATGGTAGGGTCATTCTCATGATCATGAGAAATGGCATGCTCATCCTCATTATCATGATCATCTCTTATTTCTTGATCATCGATCACAACATCTTCAATGGCATGTTCGACATCATCTTCATTGCGGCTTGTTACATCCTCCATATGCTCCATATCAGTGAATGTATTATACATCACTTTGGAACGTGGTGCAATAGGGATGACGTACCACCATTTGATGTCATGCACCATTGGTAGATAGATAACCTACTCAAATACACACAGTACAGTAATTAATTAGCATATCAAAAGTCAAGGGATACGCAAGCTTAGATATATATGTACATGAAACACATTAGTAAAAAAATGCATACCTGCTCACATTGTTGTGGCAATACGAGCCTATCTTTCTTTGTTTGCCAGAACTTTGTAGAGTCAATAGTTACATATCCACTTGCATGGCGTTTTATCGTTGCATTAGGCCCTTTTTCCACCACGTTCATTTGCCATTTGACATCCAAAACATACACAAAGAAGCGACGAAAGTCAAGCCTAAATATGTCTTGGATTATGCCACAATAATCATCCATTTTTCCATTAGCTCCCTCAAAGCTACTAATGACACCGCAATCTTGTGTATTTCTCTTTTCATCAATTCTTTTTGTTCGAAAATGCTTGCCTTCACACCATATAGCATTGAACATAGTGCACTGGACCAAAATAGAAGCAATATTTGTGTAAGCAATGTGAATAAATATTAAAAGCAAATCACTTACAACTAATGCAAAACATTAGTTCTATGTACCTTTGACATGCATCCTCGTGCATACTCCCATTCTTCCGCCGTGATATGCAGCCCCTCGTCGCTCTCTGCTCTCTCCATTTCCTCATGCAACCAATCAACATGGATATCATTCGGAAGTGTTGCTAGATGCTTAGGGTACGCCTTCCGAGAGCCATGTTGCCTCCGAAAGAGAGCTCTTTCTGCTTGCTTGCTTGTCTTTGCATCCTCATATCTTGTAACCCATCTCCTCATCACATCACTATTAAGGATACAAGTGAAATTGAGATCATCAATCAATGTTCTGTCAATTACTTTACTCTGTCCTTTTCCTTGAGGCACAATAGAGGTCATCCTCAAGTCCTCTTCATTGCTCCATAGTCGTGGCAAAGAGCTGTCCACCTGACCAAGAAATTCTGAAATATATACAAGAGACTCTTGTATCAACCAACCCTCGGCCATGCTTCCTTTAGGCCTTGCACTTTGCCTCACAAAGTCTTTTAAGGTCTTCATGAAGCGCTCTAGGAATAACATCCAGCGTGCATGCACAGTACCACATAAAGCAATTTCGTCCACTAAATGCACAATGAGATGTAGTTGACTTGTGAGAATGGTTCGCGGAAAAGTCTCCTCTACCAAACAAACCACCGCCACACTGCCATAACACGCGCATCATCCAACGTGGCTGGATCAATTGCTTTGGAACTAACATATCTGAAAAATAAATAAATAGTACGTTATACCTCATGCACGTTCATTTTGCAAGGTATAATGAAGGGTGATCTGAGCATGGGTTTTACATACCTCACAAGCTCGCCCATCTTATAAATACATTTTTTCAAACTCTTATTTGCACAATGGTCGATGCTGGTAGGTAGTATGAACTGCGCACATAAGAGCACATTTATGGTTTATGGCATTACAAAATTTAATTTCAACGTACGTACAAGACTTGGAAAACACTTACTTGAAGCATCTTGTGCCAATCGTGGGACTTCAACCCATATAGTTGCTCAACGCCTCTTTTCTTAGTGGTTGTAAAGCCTCCCTTCAATGATCTCATGCATCCAGTGGGAGTACCCAAAGTGGTGATGGCCTGCTTTACCTGCTTCTCCTCTTTCTTTGATATAATCCATGGTGCAGGCGGAAGACGAACGTGCCCACCCACCTCTCGTGGCCAAGCTTGACGCATACGTCCTGCGACCCGCAAGTCCTCACGTACGCTAACATTGTCTCGTTTACCAGTAATATGTTCCCAAATACCAGATCCCACATTCTTGAAGATGTGCATGGGATCAAGAAGATGGTTGATCTTAAGATGGGTCCAATATGGCAGCCGGAAAAAAATGGAGTACCTACACAAGGGATTGCTCTATGTGACCTTTAATCCAATTAGAGACTACACAAAACAAGATTGAAAAAACATCACTATACCTGTTCATGCCATCTGGAGGAAGAATAGTTGTAGACTCCCAAATACGCTTCCAATCTTTTGCACGAAGTGTTTGTGGAGGAATGTTACTCTTACTAGCAACATATTTAGGATGATCTGAGGGGAGAAATCGATGATGATTATCGAATATAGTCTTACACAAACCATCAGCATACTCATGTACTAACGAAGGGCCACAAACAGGACATGCATGTTTACCCGATGTTTTCAAACCTGTTAAAATATAAATAAAAGTTAGAATAATAAAGTCAAACCGTCTAATTAATATATATAGCCAATAGTAATAGAGTAGGGAGGTAATTAGAATTCTTACCAGAACAATCGCTGTATCCTGGAAAGTCATGCATTGTCCACATCAACACTGCTTTTATTAAGTCGAAGTGTCGAGAGGAGGGAGGCCTACTAATGTCCACCACCGCAACACCTCTCCATAGTTCCTCCAACTCATCAATCAGTGGTTCAAGATAAACATCCATATGCTTGACTTTATGTTTCCCTGGAATTAGAAGGGATAACATAAGATGTCCCTTCTTGATCGCCATTGATGATGGAAGGTTGTAATTCACCAACACAACTGGCCACACGCTGTATGCGGTGCTTTTCAAACCAAATGGATTCACTCCATCCATACCCAGGCCAAGTCTCAAGTTTCTGGGCTCTGTTTTAAAGCTGGGCCACTCATCTTCAATATGCTTCCAAGCAGGAGTGTCTGCGAGAATTCTCCACATGCCATCATCCGATCGATGTGAGGAATGCCATGACATGAGCTCTGCTATGGATTTGCACCTGAACATGTGTTTGATGCGAGGAATTATAGGAAAGTGTCGCAAGACTTTACGAGGTACATCAAAACTCTTCATATCTGTTCTGTACCTTGCTTCACCACAAGTGGGACAATGTAGAGCCTCCTTATGCGTCCCACGAAAGAGAATGCAATCATTGACGCATGCATGTATTTTATCATAATCCAGTCCTCCAAGAGATGTCACATAGCGCCTCGCTATGTCTCTTGAGGTGGGTAGTCTATTTTCCTTTGGAAGCATGTTTGATAATAGCCTACATCCAATATCATCAATTATAATTAGTCTTAAATCCTAAACCTTAAACCACTAATTCAAATTTGTAAGTTAGAATGCTTACTTCAACAATGCGTCAAGACGTGCATTGCTCCATCCATAAACTGTTTGTATATTAAGTAGTTCAAGTGAAGCACGTAAAACAGAGAATGTGCACCCTTCAAACACCGGTGTCGATGAAGCCTTATAAAGATGCTCTTGTTCCATATCATCATCGTCCATACCTTTGGGATCATCCTTAAAAAGATTCCGCACCATATCATCAAGCACCTCCTCTTCCACAACTTCGTGGGGTGCAGGGCTATTGTCATCCCTTTCCCACTCATCTCTGACAATAGATCCCGAAGCTCCAGCATCATCTCGTCGACGCTTTACGTGCTCTCGTCGCGCGTAGGGTACCATGTTAGGGTGTGGTACTGCATCCTGCTTCAATTTATCAAATTATATGTTACAACTCTATTAATTTAATTTGGATACCATGAGTCATTTGAATACCATCAATTTACATCTACTCACCTCTAAACTTGTTTGATTCCATTCTCCATACATGGAGATGTGATTCAAGGTAATTCGACGTGCTCGTACAATGCATCCTTGACATCGATTACACATACATTTGATCCGTTGTCCCAACCACACATCGCGATTACGATGACGCACTGTCTCATCTTCCCCAGAACTGCTTGAAGAGGTTGATGACATCCTGTGTACAAATCAGAAAACACAAAATCATTATATGTTTTTAATGAAAGCACAAAAATCGTGTGTATTGACGCGGCTATTTCCTAAAAATTGCGTGTATTAACGCGGCTACTTCCTAAAAATCGCGTGTATTCACGCGGGTAATGTCTGCAAAACGCGTGTATAAACGCAGCTAAAATATCATACACGCGAATATACACGCATTTATAAACGCGAATATAAACGCGACGGTATGTTTAAACTAAAAATAGCCCGCCTTCCCCAAATATAGATTTTGAACTAAGAAATCGACTCTGCTTGCGTTTTCGCCTGTTTTCACCTCTTCCAACAGCAAGGAGGGAGCAGAGAAAGGAGCACACACACGGGAGAAGGAGGGAGCAGAGAAGGAGCAGAGAAGAGTCACTTTTTCAGAGGTGAGTCACTTTGTCCTGTGCCTTGTCTCTTTCGTCAGATTTGTTTATGCTATTTGCTCTTTGCTCTTTGGGTTTGTCCTTTTGCTTCTGTGCACACGATTGGGTTACTGCATCCTGACAGGGGCGACAATGGTTGGTCCTTTTATAAGGACACTCTGTCTTTGTCGGGGGTCGATCTTTTCGAAAAAAAAATTTCGCAGGTTGCGTGTAGAAACGCGTGTAAAAGCGCGTGTAACCTGTCTACAGAGTCTGTTCACGCGGATATACACGCGTTTCTGGACGGGTGTATACACACGTTTTTTGACGGGTGTATACACGCGTTTCTGCACGAGACTGCGGCGTTTCAGATTTCATGATTTGCAGGCAACACAACTGACTTGAATGATGATATTTGTGTGAGTCAAGAGACAGCCCATGATGTACATGAAGATGTTTGTTGCAGGTTCTTTATGGATATTCCAGGTTCTTCATCCGATCCATTTGCGTACAGCAATTGGCTGATGGAGATGCTGAATCATTTTGGGCGCCAACCTGGTCCGGTTGAGCTTACAGAGTATATGTATGCCCATCCCCCTCCTTCCCTGCCTGGTGTCTATACCCCTACCGCGAGTATCCAGGGCACTCCAGTGCCGTCTATTCCTCCAAGTCCGACGAGACGGCATGCAGCTTCTCCTCTTCCACGTCCACCGAGGAGACATACCTCGTCCCAGACACACTCACGTACACCCTCACAGCCACCATCACGTGCTCCCTCAGAGCCACCGTCACGTCAGGGCTCACAGCCACCGTCACGTAGACAATCCCCCAGTCGTGACTCCACCCGCAGCAGTAGGAAGAGTGGGAGTGGAGGATGCGGCGGGTGCTTTGGTGGGGGAGGTGGGGGAGGTGGGGGAGGTAGTAGGGCACGCGGTGAGAGAGGAGATAGAGAGAGAAGAGTTAGAGGAGACAGTTCGGAAGAGGAGGAGATGAGAGAGATAGAGAGAGTGGTCTGCTATGATGTGACGGATAGGGGCGGGATAGTGATGGATGCGAGGGGGAGGGAGGTAATGGAGTACATGCGTGGGGTAGTATCAAACTCATATAGAAATTGTTTTATTAAATTTAAAGATCAAAATAGCCGATTAGTTGGGGAGGTGATAGAGGCTGTACATAGTCGCTAGCCCAATCCCCCACATGCTACATTCTCGGATGTATGGGGAAGGACGCGAATAAGGGAGATCTTAAGTAATAAAAGATCTCATCTTAAAAAACTCGCGTACGATGCCCGGCTAAATGTAGCTGCGGGTGGCTATCCTGCCGAGAAACCTGCCCACCACTGCGCACAAACGCGAGTGGAAGGAGGCAAAGAAACGAGCAGAGGGTGGCGTGAAGGCAGCATGTGGAGGCACGACGGATCCAGATGGAGACCATTGGATCTTCGCATTTCAGATCTGGCGGCGTCGAGTCATGGGAGGCAGAGTTCGTAAGTATCTTGCCACTTTATTTGATTGTTTACTTAATTCATTGATTCTATGATTGTTTTAATCTTACAAATTGTGTTGATTATGATACAGCGACGGGTTACGGGGAGGAAGCCCACAACCCACGATACTGCGTATGCTCGTCGGCATAGCAGACGTGACACGTAGGCCATCTTCAGAGCCGAGGGACGTATTACAGACGCGCAATTTGAGATGGCCATGAGACCATACGGTCGACAGGTACTTGAAAATTCTAAACGAATGGTTTTGGTTTATTGAATTGCATATATATATACTTATATACTATATATTACTTGAACAGGCACAAGCTGCTGATGATCCACCGGCCGCCGCTGCAGAGGGTGGACGTGAGCACTACTCCTCGGACATTCCGACCGATGTGAGCTCATCTGAGCATGGAGGGAGCGCCGAGTCATCATCTGGGTCTGAGTAGTGATAGCCGTTTTTTCGGCTATCCACATTACCACAAGGAGCGACCTCGGCCAAGGAAAATCATATAAACTCTTTGTCATAAATACCTTTTCACTGTAAATAGGCGTGTGTGTGTTAGGGACTTTATCCATATCTTCTATATATATATATATTTTTTGCTAGCTACTCATCAAAAATACATAAAATTATTACGGCCTATTTTTGTGTAAATATTTCATTTCATATAAGGGCCTAAATATGGGGTCTCTATTTTCTCTAATTATGTAAATACTTCATTAGGTGTGTGTATTACAAAACCTTAATATATTTTTATTTATTTATTACTATTATTATTATTCTTCATAATACTTTTGGACCATCATTGTACATATGCTTCAACTTCACCATACATAAGTAAATCCTATGCCCTCACATTTCTATCCACACCATGTAGAAAGCCTACTACCCAAATCACTTTTTCCCTTAGACTATTTCATCTTTTATTCTCTCATCTACCCTAAAATAATGAGGGTCTCCCTCCCTTTTGACTTCCATAGTTTAGTATTTTTGTATATATTTTTACTATTAAATATTTTATATATTTTTATTAAATACTTTTTCATATATCAATTATTTTTGTATATTTTATTCACAATTAGATCTCTTTATTTATTTTCCTATCATAATAACCATATTGTCATGATATGTTGACTAGTTAAATACTAGTTTGTTTTTTCTTATTATGTAAATCCTTTATAAAATGGAAAAAATCTCCTCCATGCCCACATACACTTGAGTCTCTAAGGTCAGGGTATGATGTATTGGGGGGCTCACTCTTGGAGCTATCAAGAAATTCCACCAATGGGGACCCACACAAAGATTTTAAAAATTCAGAAAAATACACGATTTTGCTGAATTTTTTGTGCCCGCCTCCACTCCGAATTTGGACTGGTCATCAAAAGACAAAAGTTAGCTCGGGAGCTCAGAAATATGCTCAATTGTTTTGAGAATTTTTGGAGCTAATGGCGGTGAGATATGAATTTTTTATTGGACCCCAGTCTGCCCACTTTTTGGCAAGGTACACCTAGTCTCTTCTCACCTCCCTTACACATTCATCACCTACATACTTACTCATTCCTTTCTCACTCCATCAAACCTGCAAACTTCATGTCCTCTCTCACCCTCTCCAACTTTGCCCTCTCCTTCCCTCTCCATTTGCTCTCATATCTACTCTACACCCATACCTCATCTCCATTTCTCTCCCTACTACTCCCATATTACTAAATTATTTTCCCAATCTCAAAAAATACATAAAAATTCAGCATGAATGTATCATATTAACCTCTGCAAATATGGGGTTTCCATCTACAAAAACCCCCATGTTCTTCACCTCAATCAACTTTTGTGGCGTCAAATGCAAGAAGGAGACCGGCGGTTAACTTAAAGATCTACACATGGGAGAATCCAAGCTTCTTCGAGCTTTCAACCACACAAGGATCTTTCCAAATCTTTACTCCTCACACTCATTTTGTACATTGTATTACTAACCTTTTATAGTGATTACTAACTACTAACCACTAACATTTGTAAATAAGCACCCACTCTACTACTTTTGGAGTAGGCATTACTACAAGTTATTTGCTCAAACCTCTACATCACACTCTCCTCTCATCTTTAATAATTCTCTCATCTTGAGCCCACATCCATGTGACTCAAGGGATAAGAAGAGGCCCACTCTCAATTCAAAATAAAAAATCCATAATCTATGATTTTCCATAATAAGATTGATTAAGCTTAATCCTTAATTGGGGCTTCTCAAGCCTATAAATAGAGCCCCCTCCATTCCTTGTAAAGAAGGAGATTACACACCTTGTATACCACTCCCAACTCTAGTGTGTAAGGAGATAGTCAAGCTTGAAGCTTGAAGCTTGAAGCTAGTTATGTCATTGTGAGGGCTTGAGTGATGCCATACTCCCTATCATAGTTGTATCTTGCCTTTGTGCATAAATAAGATTAGTAGTTTGGGTGCAATTGCATACAAATCTTGGACTCCTACATCTCCAAAGTTGATTTAGCGAAGCGGTCCAATTTTTGATTTAAGGTAAATTTGATCCTTGTATTTTGTGGTGTGATTTTATGCTTTGAGGCTTGATGGCTTGTTTTTGATTTGTTGCTTTTCAATTCATGGTAAGAGGGTTGTATGGTGAGAGGGCTCCCATAACCTTAAGACCAAGTGCATTAGCGACAACAAAATCAAGCTTATATTGTCTCTCTAAGTTCTTCTCCAAGTTTGGTGTGCATCTATTTGTGTTATGCTAGTCTCCTCCACACATAATACCATATGTTATGAGTGTTTGTTGAGAGTGTGTGTATCTTTTGATTGATGTATATGGTTAGCTTGTATTGATTGGCTGCAAGGAAAGATCTTTGGTGTCCTAGTTCACACACATAACTAGGTGGTACCCCTTTTCTTGTTGGGTGTGTGGTTTTGGGGTTCTTATGTTTGTGTTGCGTTGTGCCCCAAGCCCATTGAGCAACACGGGAGCCTTGAGGAGTGCTTAGAGGCCGCTCTTCTTGTTGCCCGCCCCGGACTGTCTCAATTTTGGTGCCCCCACTGAGGATCGAGCAGTTTTTAAATGGGTATTTAAGGTACATCAATCTCTCTAACACATAAATTTCCTTGTTTGCTTGTTGGGTATCATATTTCAAGAAGAAAAGTGGTATTTTTGTGTGATCTTTCATGAACAATCCACCTCCTCCTAATCCTCTTCTTGGGATTCAATTCAACCAGTTTCATTGGGTGCACTCCATTAGAGTGAATGTTTGCATTGATAGAAAGATTTTCTACCAACAACGCATGGTTTTTCTTTTTGGTCCAGAAAGACTAAGTGAGATTTTAGCATCACCTAATCCTGTCATACTTCCCATTGTAGATTACACCATTTCCTTTGATGTGCATATTTTCATCTTGTTTTAGCTTAGTTTTATGAATCAAGAAGACTTATACCGTAGGCCAATCTCTTATGCTAGGCAAGAAATACACATAGTTGTTGGTAGTAAGTTACAATTTCAGCATGTCATTCGTCGTATGTTTGGACCTAGGCAAGTAGCATCCATTAATGCCTCAGTTAATCCATTTATTTTGCCTTTGATTCGTTATGACATAAGCTTTGACGTCTACATTTTCATTCTACTTTGAAAAAGAAAAAAAAAGAAAAAAAAAAGCAAAAAGGAGTGAGAGAGAAAGAGAGTGAAGGAAGACCTTTGTGCAATCATATTTGTGCTTCCTTCTTCTCAAGCATGGATACCACTAGGCAAATGAGTGGCTATCCCTTATTCTTTGGAGAGCCCGGCGAGGATGCCGAGTTATTCTTATCAAACTTTAGAATGGCACTCCACATAAAGAGAGTGGTAGGAGACCAAGAATGCTTAGACATGTTTGAGTTGGTCCTACGAAGAGATGCTTCCACTTGGTTTCAATCTCTACCTGCACCCGTACGAGTAGATTACAAGGGGGTCATGCAACTTTTTAGAGACAATTACTTCACTCCTTTGAACACCCAAAAGCTATGGCAAGAAATAGTTGCTCATAAGCAAAAGGATCTAGAGGACTACTTGAGCTATAAGCAAGAATTCTTACGTCTTTGGACTCTTTGGTTGCGTAGTCTTCCTAACCCTGGAGATGGTGCTGAATTCTTGAAGAAGCAAGAATTCTTACGTCTTTGGACTCTTTGGTTGCGTAGTCTTCCTAACCCTGGAGATGGTGCTGAATTCTTGAAGAAGGAGAGATTTATTGCAGGGATGTACCCATCACTAAAATTTCAAGTAGAGTCAGGAGAGCCCACAACATTTGATGCCTCTGAGGCTAGGGCTACCAAGAAACTCCGAAAGATGAGGTGTATGCTTGGGGGGGGCTTTATCTTTGATGACTCAAAGCCTAGGGAAGAGGTACAGTCTTGCACTCGTAGAGAATTACCTGAGGTCACAGTCGAGGTGATAGAAAAGTTAAATGAGTCTTTAAATAACTTGTCTATCCACTTTGCACAAGCTGTAGAACAGAAGGGCCAAGCTAAAAGGGTTGAAGAACGAGAGCAACGACCTAGGCGACTCTTGCAATGTTGGAATTGTGGAGAGTCAGGGCATGGGATGTATAATTGTCCTTGGCCTCGTGGGGAGCCAGGGAAGCCTAACATGAATTATCCAGTGATGAATGCAGGTGAAGGTACTAGTCAACAACAACCGATGATTTTGCAGAGGCCCAATGCAACAAGACCACCTCCACGAGGAGTGGAAGGAATGCCACCCTTGCCGGACCCAAATGTACATGTGGTAGAGGTAACAAAGGCCAAGGAGGTAGACATTGAAGCAAATGGTGTCAAACGAGGGCGTGGAAAAGAGAAGGAAAAGGAGGGTGTGGCATCACAAAGTGACCATGGACGAGGAAAGAAAGTGAAGGAAAACAAGGAAGTCAAGAGGAGACGACGTCGTATAAACCTCCAAGATTTCCCCCTTGGACATGGTATGGCTCCATACAACCTTTTGGAAGACATGAGAGGTAAGGGTCCTGATATCTCGTGGCCTCAATTTCTAGCCTTATGTCCACAAGTTAGGAGGGAATTAACAAAGGCCGTGAGCACTAGGAGAAAAACAAAAGAGAATGTGCCTGTTGTAAAAATTTCACAAGCCGAGATGAATGAGGACATTACACCTATATTAGATTGCTACATCAAGGGAAGGCTAGTTAAGAAGGGTCTAGTAGATGGGGGTGCACAAATTTGCATCATGACAGAGGACCTTATGCAAAAACTAGGCATGCATATTCATGAAACACCTGAAATTAAGGTGAAAATGGCAAACAATAGCAAAGCAAAGTGTCTTGGGATTTGTAAGAATGTTTCTGTGGAAGTTTTTGGCATTAAGAAGGTTGTTGATTTTTATGTTATGTCTACCAAGGGAAGTGGTTATCCATTTATCCTAGGTAGACCATGGCTAATGAGAATGCGAGCTTTGCAGGATTGGGAAAATGGAAAGTCAATTTGTAGGAATGAAAATCGTAAGAAGATTATCTTTGACATGAAGGAGCAACGACAAGAGGAGATGAATGAAGAATCTTCTCAAGGCGAAACAGAGGAGGATTGGACCGATGATGCCTCAGAGGAAGAAAGTAGCAGTAGCACTATGGACGAGGAGTCTTCCATTGAAGTCATGGGGGTAAGATTCAGAGCAAAAGACAAAGAGACACCCTGCCAAGGTTTGGAGGAGGTAGGCTCTCAAGAAGACCAAATTGTGCATGACGAAGAAATGTTTGATGCTATGCTCTCAAAAACGCTTACATCGGAGGAAGGAGAGGAGTTTAAATGTGTACTAAGGAAATTTCCCAGGTTTTTTGCTAAAGATTACATAGATGTGCATGGCGTAGAGGCCATTCAACACAAGATCGAGCTAAAGCCAGAAGCCAAACCTAAGGCACAAAAGCTACGAAGACTAGGAGTCATCAAGGAGCAAGCCCTACTCAAAGAGGTGAGGAAGCTTCTAGTAGCGGGATTCATATATCCGGTTGAAAATTCTGAGTGGGTCTCTCCCGTCGTGGTCACTCCCACGAAGAACGGCAAATGGAGGGTGTGTGTGGACTATCG
Source organism: Cibotium barometz (assembly GCF_041138505.1). Lineage (NCBI taxonomy): Eukaryota > Viridiplantae > Streptophyta > Polypodiopsida > Cyatheales > Cibotiaceae > Cibotium > Cibotium barometz. Next base: position 2,500,007 of record NC_141048.1, on the reverse strand, counting down.
TCCACTCAATGAGGCGACAAAAAGGGACCACTTTCCTCTCCCATTTCAAGATGAGATCCTAAATGAGGTAGCAGGTCATGAGAAGTATACAATATGTGATGGCTACTCGGGTTACTTTCAAATTGGGATTGCATTGGAGGATCAATTGAAAACAACCTTCATCACTCCTTGGGGTTGTTATGCTTTCAGAGTCATGCCGTTTGGTTTAACCAATGCTCCAGCGACATTTCAACGTTTCATGAACATGGTGTTTCAAGCATTCTTTGGGAAATCCATTAGAGTGTTCATAGATGATTTTTGCATCTATAGCTCTAAGTCATTTCATGTGCAGAGGGTGGAAGAAGGCTTGAAGAAACTCTACGACATGAGGGGCCAACTCAATCCCGACAAATGTCATGTTGGTGAGGATGAAGTAATCTTGCTTGGTCATAAGTTTTCTTCCAAAGGCATTGAGGTGGATCCTACAAAGGCAAAGGCTCTTATCGACCTACCATCTCCAAAGAGTCTCAAGGAGGCCATCTCATTCATTCAAAAGGTGAATTACATGTCACGCTTCATTCACTTAGCCTCAGAGTTACTTCACCCCTTGCAAAAATTGACTCAACAAGTAGAGTTTGCATGGTCTGATGAGCTTGAGGAGTACTTTTGTAACATTAAAGCCATTTTGTCAGAGCTACCAACGCTCATGCCTCCTTGTTGGGAGTACACTTTCTTTGTTAGCTCTAGTGTTGGAAAGGAAACAGTGGGTGCAGTCTTGTTTACAGCAAGATCTCCACAGTACTAGGATGCGGCCCATCTACTTTGTTAGTAGGGTCATGAATGTCTTGGAGAAAGGCTACACGGAAGCGGAACTCATGATGCTTGCTCTCATTTTTGCGGTGAGAAAATTTAGATCCTACTTGTTACCAAAACCTTTTGTAATTCTCACTACAGAAAATTTGTTTCCTTGGGTGTCTTCTCAAATGACTATCAGTGCTAGAATCACAAAGTGGGTTATGGAATTGCAAGAATTCCAATACTCTTTCAAGGTAGAAGATAGTGTGCATGCACAATTGGCAGGGATTCTCACTTATAGAGTGCATGAAAAGGAGATTAAGGTGCCTGAAGTAAAGACCCTACCATTGCCACCACCTAAAACTATACCTAATGCATTCACCTTGTTCTTTGATGGAGCTTTTAGAAAAGCCACAGGTAAAGCAGGGGGAGGGCTGGTGCTGCTCAACCCAAATGGAGAGGTGGTTATGAAGGAGAAGGTCAACTTGCCAAGTTCTACTAGCAACAATGAAGCAGAGTACGACATACTACTTCATGGTTTGAAGGTGTGCATCAATCAAGGGATACAACGTCTCCTGGTAAAAGGGGATGCACTTCTTATTGTAAGGCAAATTTTAGGCATTTGGGCATGCAAGAATGAAAGATTAAGGCAAAAGGTTCATGCTATTCGTAGGCTGTTTAATCAATTTGAGGAGGTGCAATTGTATCATATTCCTAGGAAACAAAATGAGGATGCTGATCTACTTGCACAACAAGCTGTTGCATGTGTTAAGAAGGAAATGCAAGTAGTAGTCTTGGCTGCAGCAGCTATTAAGCAACCACGGTACCAAGGAATGGAGGCACTGGCTCCCATAGTGAGCTACATCTTGGAAGGTGAATTCCCACAAGACTTCACAAGGGCACAAAAAAGGAGGCTCATGAAGAGGGCAAGTTCTTTCTTGTTCTTAGAAGGTGCCCTCTACCAAAAAGGAAAAGATCAAGTGTGCAGAAGAGTACCAACAACCAAGGAGATTCCAGCCATTTTAGAGGGTTTGCATGAAGAAGCATGTGGTGGCCATTTTGCTCAAGAACTAACTGTGAAAAAGATTTTGCTTGCTGGGTATGTTTGGCCAAGCTTACATGTGGATGTCCAACATTGGTGTAGGAGCTGTCATAACTGCCAAGTCAATGGTAATAAGAGGTTGCTACATGGTCCACGCCAATTAGTCATTGCAAGTGGTCCATTTGAAAAATGGGGCATTGATGCTATGGGTCCACTACCTAGAACTAAAAATGGAAAATTGTACATCTTAGTGGCCATAGACTTCGGATGAGTTCCTTGATGGAGCACTATGGGCATACCGGACTACCTACCGAGAAGCAACGGGGTTTACGCCCTTTCACTTGGTTTATGGTCAAGAAGCATTGCAGCCTATTGAGCTCAACATTCCAACAATGCGGCTACATGGAAAAGGTGGACTAGGAGATCAAGATGCATGGGTAGATCAACTTCTCACTTTAGTTGAGCTAGAGTGGAAAAGAGAAGCTGCATACGAGTGCTATAGAAGAAAAGCCATGCAAGCAGCACAGAAGTTCAATACAACTTTGAAAGACAAGGGCATCAAAGAAGGAGATCTTGTGCTAAGGTATGACAATCGACTTGATAATCGGTTTGATGCCAAGTTTGAAACTAGATGGCAGGGACCATACATTGTCAAGAAGGTTTTCAACTCTAGCTATTATCAGCTCATGGATTTGGATGGCAAAGAACATTCTAAGAAGGTTAATGGCTACAGACTCAAGCCATACTTGAGTCGCATTCTACCGACAGACTTACAAAAGCAACCAGAAAAAGGAGATAAAAGGGCATGTAAGTTATGTGGTTTGAGTGATGGATGTGGTGCAAAACACAAGGAACAGAAGAAAGATGGACAAGAGAACCACATTACACCACTTGCTTTAGAAGGCCTACATTATGATGGTACATGAATATACCATCATCTAGGGGGAGGGCTAAATGATAGCCGTTTTTTCGGCTATCCACATTATCACAAGGAGCGACCTCGGCCAAGGAAAATCATATAAACTCTTTGTCATAAATACCTTTTCACTGTAAATAGGCATGTGTGTGTTAGGGACTTTATCCATATCTTCTATATATATATATATATTTTTTTGCTAGCTACTCATCAAAAATACATAAAATTATTACGGCCTATTTTTGTGTAAATATTTCATTTCATATAAGGGCCTAAATATGGGGTCTCTATTTTCTCTAATTATGTAAATACTTCATTAGGTGTGTGTATTACAAAACCTTAATATATTTTTATTTATTTATTACTATTATTATTATTCTTCATAATACTTTTGGACCATCATTGTACATATGCTTCAACTTCACCATACATAAGTAAATCCTATGCCCTCACATTTCTATCCACACCATGTAGAAAGCCTACTACCCAAATCACTTTTTCCCTTAGACTATTTCATTTTTTATTCTCTCATCTACCCTAAAATAATGAGGGTCTCCCTCCCTTTTGACTTCCATAGTTTAGTATTTTTGTATATATTTTTACTATTAAATATTTTATATATTTTTATTAAATACTTTTTCATATATCAATTATTTTTGTATATTTTATTCACAATTAGATCTCTTTATTTATTTTCCTATCATAATAACCATATTGTCATGATATGTTGACTAGTTAAATACTAGTTTGGTTTTTCTTATTATGTAAATCCTTTATAAAATGGAAAAAATCTCCTCCATGCAAGTGTCCACATACACTTGAGTCTCTAAGGTCAGGGTATGATGTATTGGGGGGCTCACTCTTGGAGCTATCAAGAAATTCCACCAATGGGGACCCACACAAAGATTTTAAAAATGCAGAAAAATACACGATTTTGCTGAATTTTTTGTGCCCGCCTCCACTCCGAATTTGGACTGGTCATCAAAAGACAAAAGTTAGCTCGGGAGCTCAGAAATATGCTCAATTGTTTTGAGAATTTTTGGAGCTAATGGTGGTGAGATATGAATTTTTTATTGGACCCCAGTCTGCCCACTTTTTGGCAAGGTACACCTAGTCTCTTCTCACCTCCCTTACACATTCATCACCTACATACTTACTCATTCCTTTCTCACTCCATCAAACCTGCAAACTTCATGTCCTCTCTCACCCTCTCCAACTTTTCCCTCTCTTTCCCTCTCCATTTGCTCTCATATCTACTCTACACCCATACCTCATCTCCATTTCTCTCCCTACTACTCCCATATTACTAAATTATTTTCCCAATCTCAAAAAAATACATAAAAATTCAGCATGAATGTATCATATTAACCTCTGCAAATATGGGGTTTCCATCTACAAAAACCCCCATGTTCTTCACCTCAATCAACTTTTGTGGCGTCAAATGCAAGAAGGAGACCGGCGGCGGTTAACTTAAAGATCTACACATGGGAGAATCCAAGCTTCTTCGAGCTTTCAACCACACAAGGATCTTTCCAAATCTTTACTCCTCACACTCATTTTGTACATTGTATTACTAACCTTTTATAGTGATTACTAACTACTAACCACTAACATTTGTAAATAAGCACCCACTCTACTACTTTTGGAGTAGGCATTACTACAAGTTATTTGCTCAAACCTCTACATCACACTCTCCTCTCATCTTCAATAATTCTCTCATCTTGAGCCCACATCCATGTGACTCAAGGGATAAGAAGAGACCCACTCTCAATTCAAAATAAAAAATCCATAATCTATGATTTTCCATAATAAGATTGATTAAGCTTAATCCTAATTGGGGCTTCTCAAGCCTATAAATAGAGCCCCCTCCATTCCTTGTAAAGAAGGAGATTACACACCTTGTATACCACTCCCAACTCTAGTGTGTAAGGAGATAGTCAAGCTTGAAGCTTGAAGCTTGAAGCTAGTTATGTCATTGTGAGGGCTTGAGTGATGCCATACTCCCTATCATAGTTGTATCTTGCCTTTGTGCATAAATAAGATTAGTAGTTTGGGTGCAATTGCATACAAATCTTGGACTCCTACATCTCCAAAGTTGATTTAGCGAAGCGGTCCAATTTTTGATTTAAGGTAAATTTGATCCTTGTATTTTGTGGTGTGATTTTATGCTTTGAGGCTTGATGGCTTGTTTTTGATTTGTTGCTTTTCAATTCATGGTAAGAGGGTTGTATGGTGAGAGGGCTCCCATAACCTTAAGACCAAGTGCATTAGCGACAACAAAATCAAGCTTATATTGTCTCTCTAAGTTCTTCTCCAAGTTTGGTGTGCATCTATTTGTGTTATGCTAGTATCCTCCACACATAATACCATATGTTATGAGTGTTTGTTGAGAGTGTGTGTATCTTTTGATTGATGTATATGGTTAGCTTGTATTGATTGGCTGCAAGGAAAGATCTTTGGTGTCCTAGTTCACACACATAACTAGGTGGTGCCCCTTTTCTTGTTGGGTGTGTGGTTTTGGGGTTCTTATGTTTGTGTTGCGTTGTGCCCCAAGCCCATTGAGCAACACGGGAGCCTTGAGGAGTGCTTAGAGGCCGCTCTTCTTGTTGCCCGCCCCGGACTGTCTCAGTAGTACTCAGACTTATAGTATCACATTCCATATTGAGGATGTGATTGTATATATTTTTTTGTAAACTCAAGCCATGGGCTACTTCGAGATATGGACTCCCTTGTATACATGTATGAAATTTTGATAGTAATATTGAATTGATTGATCGATAGTATTACATTCATGTCTGTCTTGAATCGTGTATTGACAATGTATGCATTCATGTCGTTCTTGTCTTAATCTCCCTCGTGCATATGTTCTTCGTGGATGGTCTAATGGGATGGTCTAATGGGATGGTCTAATGCACAAAAAAAAAATCCAGAGAGTGCTATTGGGTGCTGGAATGCTGGAACAGTATTCAGGCACCAAATAGCACTCTCTGGATTTTTTTTTTGCTCTCTGTTCGCGTGTATAAACGCGTCAGAACTGCTAAAACTCGCGTGTATCTACGTGGATACCCTAGAAAATACGCGTGTATTAATGCGTCAAAACTGGTAATTACGCGTGTATAAGCGCATCTAAATTAAAGAAACGCGTGTATAGACGCAGGTATAAACGCGTCTGAGACATTTGAACTGAACAGGACGCGGCTATACACCCGTGTATAAGCACGTCTAAAATAAGAAAAAGCGTGTATAGCCGCATGTATCAACGCGTCTGTAAAAGGAACGTGGCTACACACCCGTGTATACGCGCGTCTGAGAGGTGCTATACACGCGCTTTTACACGCATGTCTCTGGCCGCGATGATACACGCGCTGATACACGGGCCCGCTACTTTTTTTCACAAGTCATTTTTAGCGGCTAGGAGCGCGGGTATGAGCCCGATCCCTTGTAGTGAGCAAGAAGCTTACCCCTAAATCCAGAACCAAAAACATCAAAGGCAAGGGATTTTTTAATCAGAACTATACATTTGGTGCTCTCTGTGCCATAGAGACTACACAGAGCACCTTAGAGAGGGCTTTCAAAAAGAAGAGAATGAAGGCATTAGGAACTCAATGGAGTCTTTTTGGGCCCTTTAATTTGCCATGAGGTTATGGAAACGTTTAACTTTTTGACAAATAGGAGCCCGCCATGTAAGCAAAAACCAATGGTTTGTAAGAGAGGTGTAAGAGTGGTCAAAGGGTGCACTTTTTCTCCCAAAAAGGGGAGGGGGCAATTTTACAATTTTCGGACCTCCATAACTTCTACATACAAGCTCCGATTTGAGCGGAGATTATAGATCCGTGATCTACGTATCAAGAGCTTTCCATAGATATGTTACATGATATGGTTTTATCCGCTAGATTTTAAATTCTATTTTCCCCCCAAAATTCAAATTCGAATAAAGTAGCCGTTTTGAAGCTTCTAATTAGAAAACGTTTCTTCTTAAGAGAAAAGGTTTGACTCCCTTAAACTGCCAAATAAAAGGGCCCAAGAAGACTCCATTGAGTTCCTAATGCAGATTGAGGGGTGTAGTCCCTGTGGATAATGGCAATGCCATCCAGAGGAAGTCGACCAAGATAGTGTGCCAACGCAACATCATGTCTATGGACCTTGGCCTGGTCTCTGCTGTCACCGCCTCTCTCAGCAAATGCGTCAATTTCAACCACCCTTTGCAATCAAAAGAAAAATCAAAATATTTTCCTATACATAATTACAAATGTTTCTAGGTTGTAAAAGGTCGATTATTACCTCTTGCTCAATGTCTTCTTTTGCCAAAGTGCTGGTGGGGGTGGAGAGGTCAATCGAGAACTTAGCCTCATCCTTTTTTGGTGCTTTGGTCTCCTCCATCACTCCAGTATAGCAAGGGTATCCTTTTCAACCTCTAGCTTGTCTTGTAAGGTTGTGAATTCCTCCTGTGGAACTAGGGCTTGCTCCGTGGTCTCTCAACCACAGTTTCCTTGACCAAAGCAACTGTCTCTACGATAGATTCTCCAAGGGGTAATATAGCACTATCTAGGTGAGGACTGAGGTTGGACATATCAAGGTCCACCTCACATCGCATGCATATAATGCCAAAGCATTCATCCATTCTCAAGCCAGCTGCCTTTTCAAGGTCATGAAGAAATAGGTGTTCTTCACCTTCCACCACCATAATGGTGCTCAAGAGATTGATCTCAATCTATGGCAGCACCTTGCTCTCCTCGTGTGGGGAAAATGGCCCCGTATCTTCTACTACATTGGGCTGTTTGGCTACAGATTGTGCACCCTCTCGAAAGTGCTCTGATGCAAGCTGCTCTTCCCCACAGCAGCACTCGTTCCTACTACCTTCACTTCCTTGTCATCCCCCCTCAAATACCCTGCCAACTGCAATGCAGGCATCTCCACCTCCTCATCCGAATCCTCATCATTGATGAGGAACAGGGATTTCATTAACGTCTTCACAATTTCGTGATCACGTTAACAAAACCTATTGTTAACATATTAAAACTTGTGATCAAAACCTATTGTTAACATATTAAAACTTGTGATCATATTGTATATTCACATGACCTGAGCAATGACCTGCCAGAACCCACTAGTCCCGTAACACCTCCGGGCTTTTGGTTTTCCCGGCGGGCCCGCGCCGAGATAAGCAGTTATCTTGGCGAGCCCGCCGGGAAAACCAAAGAACACCGACGGGGTTCTATTCTGTTTATAAACACTGCCCAACACCCATCGTGGAACTTTTGGGGAGATAGTCCTTGTTTTGGGGGCGTGATATCTCTCCTCAAAGTACTTGTACAGCTCTCGAGTTGCTAGAAGTGTCCTCTTGGGAAGAACATCCTTATCTTAGGGGCTATCATCTTTCCGTGTAGGCACTCCTAAGGCTATTGAGCCACTCGTCCTTAGTTCTTTGAATTGGGGGCAGGGTGTGGTTCGTAGCTAATACTTGCGGAGATTTAGGGACAAATTTGGAGTCATTCAGCTTTGCATTTGAGCTACGTAGGTAATCTACCTCATTCTGCTTTATGAATGGTTTGATGGAGCCAAGAGTCCTGCTTAGGGACTTGTATTGGTTCTTGATACTTGATATAGTTTAGAGTAGACAAGGGTCTATTGTCCTATACTAGAGTATTGGGCAAGCATAGATCTTTGATTTTCTTTGTGAATGTTAGAGAAGGTCTATTGTCCTATACTAGAGTATTGGGCAAGCATAGATCTTTGATTGTGTAAAGTATCCTTAATTGGGTACAAAAGGCATCCTTCATTGGGGGTGCAATGTGCATGATAGTTTCGAAGTAGTTTTGTAGTCAGACCTTGCAAGATAGTTTCGAAGTAGTTTTGTGTTATGTGATGATCTTTTGTATTTGTCAAGATAGTTTCGAAGTACTTTGTTAGCTAATGTATGTTTTATAATACATGAGTGACTTTGTTGTTTTTTCATTTGTGTATTCATTGTTATATGCTTTGTTGAATAGGTTATTTGTTGAGATGGAGGACAATGTTGCCAGTGATACCTCCAATAGAGTCCAAATTCCAAATAGTAGGAAAAAAAAGGCACCTGGGATAGAGTGGCAATATGCAATTAACGTTAGTGATCGATTCATAGATTGGGAGTGTAAGCTATGCCATGCAGTAAAATCAGGTGGGGCGCCTCGACTAAGAGAACACTTTTTAGGCAGACCGAAGAAAAAGTCATGTACCCACCCCTCTGCACCTGTAGTGGCCAAATGCATAAGAGAAGAAATTCAAAAGAAAGATTCAAGAAAACATGACACTCCTACCGTTAATGTATCAAGGCAGCAAGAACACTGTTGTTCTAATCATCAAACTCCCGCTACATCGCGTGCTTGTACTCCGAACGTCAATGTGCAACCAGAAAGTAATCTACCCAATGCATCTTCCTGCAAGCAAAACTTTGACGTAGGAAATATACCCATGCATCAAACTTGCAAGAAAGCCTATGTCAAGGTCGGCTCGATGATGCACAACTCGCCCTTGCTGAAGCGATTTACTTTTCTGGGAGTGCTATGATGATGGTGGACAGTGAGCATTGGAAGAGAGCATGGAAGAAAATTGGTGAGTTTGGACCAAGGTTTTCACCACCTACGTACCATGCTATGCGAAATGATCTATTAGAGAAATGTTATGCACAAGTAAAAGAACGTGTGCAAAGAATAATTCTTAGCAATATAGAGCTTTCTGGATGTAGTATAGTAAGTGATGGATGGTCTAATGTACAAAGAAAACCATTAATTAATATAGTGGTTATTTCACCTAGAGGTGAGACTTTCATCCGTGCCGTGGATTCTGCTGGTTCAATCAAAACTGGGGCTTACATTGCTCAAGTCATTGGCTCTGTGATAGAGGAAGTGGGTGCCAAAAATGTAGTCCAAGTCGTCATGGACAATGCAAAGAATTGCAAGAATGCATCCAAAATCCTACAGCGACAATATCCACATGTTTTTTCGATAGGCTGTAATACTCATAGTTTGAATCTTGTATTAAAAGATTGGTATAAAAGTGATGATACCAAATGGTTTGCCTCAATCGTTGACACTGCTCGCCAGCTTGTGAGATTCATGCTCAAGAGACAAAGAGTGTTAGATATTTTTTGACCTCACATGTCAGTTATGTTAGAGCTTCCAGCAGAGACTAGGTTTTGCACTCACTTTTACACTTTTGAGTCTCTTCTTCGAAATAAAGATGCAGTTTGCGAAACATTTACATGCATGGCATTTCATGGCTGAGAGAGCACTCAACTTGAAAAAGTGAAAGAGAAAATCAAAGTCTTGAAGGCAGCGCTTACGAGAAGAAGTTGGTGGAACAGTGTGATGGATGCATACCATGTAATGATGCCTGTTATGTATGCCGTACGAAGTCTTGATCAAAGAGTGCCTAATCTTGGGAAAGCATGGATGCAATGGTGGACTGTTAGCGGAGTTTGGAGTGTCCTGAGAAATTAGAGCATTCAATGGTGGAAAAGCAATGGCGTGTACCATTCTCCAGTAGACAAAGAAAAATCCTATTGAAGTACTTTCATGCTAGATGGATTGGAGCGCATTCACCACTACACAGTGCTGCTTACATGTTAGATCCTCAATATTGGAATATGGATTTGATGTCCAACATTGAGGTGGTGCAAGATTTTTATAAAGTGGTAAACACTTTCTATAATAATGTTGAAGTGCATAAAGGAGATGACCTCATTTCGATTGAAAGAGGGTTTATTTTCCAACTCCCTTGTTCAACAAATGGCTAAAGAGCAACCTGCATGGAAGTGGTGGATGATGAATGGTGGTGAGCATTATGCTTTATTGCGCAACCTTGCGATGAAGGTTCTAAGTCAGTGCTCTTCAAACTCAGGCTCAGAAAGAAACTGGAGCATGTACAAATATATTCACAGTACTATTCGCAATCGACTTCTTGCAGATCGAGCAGATAAACTTGTTTACATGTATTGCAATGAAAAGATCTTGCGAGACATTGAAAGCGAAGAGTATGAAGAAGATATGCCCAGATGGATGTACAATTGTGATGATGTAGTAGACGAGAACTTTGATGTTGGATGCACGTCGTGCACCACCCTTGAGATAGAAGACAATTTAGACATTGACTTAGACGAGAGGGTAAACGGTGAAAGAATTTTGGAGCAAGATACTAACATAGAGGAAGAAGTCATTTCATTAATTTCATAAGAAGTACTTATACAAATGATCGTATTTGGAGAAATTATCAATACAAAAGTAGGATTTATGTCTTTCTTAGCTTTCATCTTGAAATAAATTGCGAATTGCACTAGGAGTTGCATCTAAAGGTCCTGGTGGTTTATATTCGCTAGCCATGCCGAACACTGTATAAATACCTTGATTTATTGGGACACTGCACAATGCACATGTGGAAACATTTTGCATTTGCCTCACTAAACATATTAAGTGGTAGTAGTGTCCATAGGGTAGTATATACTGGCCGCTCCACCCATCGAATACTTTGTAACATACAGGACATTGGGGGGTGGAGGAACTAGTAGCCTCAGTTGAAACTCCCACAAGATCAGGATGTATCAAAAAATGAGAGATGTGGTTTCCTTGGCGCACAGGAGCAATACGTGAGGAGATGGTCTGTACATCTTGGCTGATCTTTGTGAGCTGCTCTTGAATCCCTCTATTGGCCAGGGGAGGAGTTGACGCTTGAGATAATCGCTTAGCTTCTTTCTCCTTCTCTGCTAGCTGTGCCCCTAAGCTTTCTTTGACCTTGTTTCCAGTGCCCTCCACCATGAGAGCAAGTTCCTCCCTTGTGAATGTCACTGTCTCTTCACGTATGTCGTGGGTGTTAACAGTGGCCTCTCTGGAGGCGAAGTCCACTGGAGTTTCTAGGATAAATTGTGCATATAGCATCTTAGCAAAATAGAGTGGAGGTCGGCGTTATGGAGAGGACGACCGTACACCTCCAAGAAAATGCGCTCGGCATTAATTTTGATATCATTGTGAGTGCGACATGAAATCTTCCATCTTCCCTTCTTAATCTCGCCATCTGGACATGGCCATATTTCCTTTATCATCTCTGTGGTTACGCGTTTGTTTATGTCTTTCCATTGGGCATAAGTAGGATTTGTCCATTTCGACAACCTGCATGCTGTTCTCGTAGCTTCGCGGGCTGTCAGGCCATGTGCAAGGGCCTTCATTCGCTCATATGTCTTGGCTAACTCTTGATGCTCGTTTGCTTGCGCCTCTGCCATATCTGCATGAACGTAAATGACTTTAGGATTTTAATGAACTGTAAAGATCAACGTAAGATAAATTGACCATTACCCTTAAAAACCTAGAGTTTAACACCACAAGAAGAGATATGTATTGCAAAGACTCAATGAGAAATATCCACTTGACTCAAAAAATACTTCAAACAATGTGCGCACATCAAATTTTGAAGAGAAAACATAAACTTAAACACCATAAGAGGAGAGAGATATTGCAAAGACTCAATGAGATAATATTTCAAACAATGGGCACATATCAAATTTTGAAGAGAGAAACAAAGTGCCATTCTTGAAACTTAATCTCCTGATACTGTATCATTACAAAATTGGGGTGAATGACACCGATAGCTCTACACGAGGATGTTGTGCCCTCGTTGGGTCAGTATTTAGTGATCTAAAAAATTCCACTACTTGCAAAATAGATTTTTGCTCATCGCGATTAGGCAGGCACATCCAATTTTTGACTCTATAAATAATAGTATCCATGGTAACTTTATCATAGGAACTATTGTCCATCCACAACTCTTGTACTTTCTGCCAAAAGTCATATAAAGTTTGTAATAAATACCCTAAAGCAAAAACATCAGATGCAGGAGTGTATGCATCTGCCAAAAACAGATCATAAAGTTTCGGGGCTATCCACGGCCGTTTATTTCGCTCTTTGTCTCCGTAGGAGACCGCCTGTGCCACCTTCTCAGGGTTCTTGTCTGCTTCAAATACAAAATTGAGAGACACCCATTTTTTGGGCGCTCTCAGCAGTAACCCCCAATCGATAATACCTACGCGTGGCTTCAACTCTTTTGTAAAATCCAACACTACATTGAATGGATGTAGGTCGGTATGTGGCATGGTTATTACTATTTGTTTTATTTTAGAAAGTTCTAGATGACTTAAAGGAATATTATCGGGCGGGGGTTGTCTCCATCCTCGATCCAAACGGAAAATTGCTCTGGTGAACTCACTGAATCTGAAGGGGACCTTCAGAAGAGTATCACCAAGCGAGCCGCCATTATAGTATGAGAAAATAGTGATCCAAGGAGATTCTTTTGTGAAGGCAATACACCTGACAATTGATGGGTGTAGAACTTGCATGCCCTGCTCTGCCTGGAAGCTCTCGAACTTGGCGCTGCCTTCTCCTTTGTAGTGCTTTCCGCAAAAAGTAATGTGCTCCGGCAAAAATGATATACCTTTAACTGTATACTCTTTTACTGTGCCAAAAACACCAGAGCCTATTGTTCACCCTTCGAACACAGCCTCGTGCGGGATGCCAATAAGGTGTGTGCACATAGAATTGTAGATTGTACGATTAATGGCACCTGTCCCACTCGCATCTGCCTGGCTGGACGTTGCAGCGACGTCCTGGGCAATGCGCACTCTTTTGGGGAGTGACTCTGCATCCAGCGCCTTCATGCGCTTTTTCTTCGCTCTTTGCTCGCTCCATACAACGTCTCATAACTGTAGACGATTCATATTAGCTTCAGGCGGGGCAGCATCTCTAAGATCATTGCATGCTACATGCATGCTCCCCAAAATGGTTCGTGTTATATGTTGATGGTTGAAATCTACTATCTTTTGTCTATCAAGCAACTTAGCGTTGCCTCCGCTTCAAAGTTGACGCTGTGCATTTTCCCATATCTGCTCTATTAGATCTCGCATGAGTATCTCAGACTCATTGATCTTTTTGACGACATCATCAGCAATGCGAATTGCTCGTAGAACGATTTTACGCTCTTCAGGGGAAAGCATGTTGGTCGTCTTCGTAAATCTAGCAAATATCACTAAACACAACAAAAACAGAATATTAAACAACATTACTGAAATCAACATCAAGCAAACGTGAGAGAACAGCAACAAGTGTATCATTACTTATCAATGTTCAAACAAAAATGGAATATCAAATAATTTTACTGATATCAACATCATCCAATACATCATCAAACGTGAGAGAACAGCAACAAGTGTATCATTACTTATCAATGATCAAACAAAAATGGAATATCAAACAATATTACTGAACTCAACATCATGCAATACATTATCGAACGTGAGACAACCGCAAGTGCATTATTACTTATCAAGTGTATACATGTTGCACTCCTCATCTACACACCTATCATGACAGAGAGAGAAAGAGAGAGAGTTGTGAAGTGTATTATGAGAGAGAGAGAGGGGGAGGAAGAGAGAGAGGTGTGACAGATAGAGAGTAGGGGACATTAGATGACATTTTTAATAGTTTTGTGAGTTCCTAAAGAGAGGAAAATAATGTTTTGTATTCCTAAAGCACTCCTCATCTACACACCTATCGTGATAGAGAGAGAGTTGTGAAGTGTATCATGAGAGAGAGAGAGAGAGTTGTGAAGTGTATCATGAGAGAGAGAGAGAGAGAGAGAATTATGAAGTGTATCATGAGAGAGAGAGAGAGAGAGAGAGAGAGAGGAGAGGAAGAGAGAGAGTTGCGACAGATAGAGAGAAGAAACATTAGATGACATTTTCAATATTTTTGTGAGTTCTTAAAGAGGAAAATAATGTACTGTTTTAATTTTTAAGTAAATAGAGGGAGAAAAAAGAAATTATTAGGAATTATGTATATTTTAAGAGAAAAAAAAGAAATCCTCATCTACACATCTATCGTGTTGTGAAGTGTATCATAAGAGAGAGAGAGAGAGAGAAAGAGTTGTGAAGTGTATCATGAGAGAGAGAGAGGGGGGCAGGAAGAGAGAGAGAGAGAGAGATTCATTTTTTCGAGTTACGATATTATGAAATAAAACGTAAAGACAATATGATGTAAACTTTGATCCATGAAATACTCATGCCATGTTAGCAACCAAGTATCGCATGGATCAAACACAATAAAAACAATACAGTCAAATCAAACAAATTTACGATATTTTTTCGACCACGTTAACGATCACATGCCGTAATATGCAAGCAAATTTACGATATTTTTTCGACCGCGTTAACGATCAAATGCCGCAATATGCAAAAAACAATATATGCACTAGCGGACGACACCAACTTGCCGCGTTAACGACAAAATGCCGCCCGATTCTATGGGAATACGAATAGGATACGGACATACACTGGCCGCGTTACCGACCATATGCCCGCATTTGACAAAGGGAAGGGAAGGGAAGGTGACATCGCCATAACGATACTATGCTTGCCGCATTACTGACTAGTACCGCTACGGCGTGCCATACTTACCATAGGACACAGACTAGCCGTGTTACCGACTAAGTGCCCCAGGGTAAGCACCATTCCGAAGAATGGCCTTACACACACACACCCCTCGTGTGGCGGACCACCCACATCCTGCCGCGCATTGCGACAATGGGCGGCTGCCCGCACAAACACACACCCACACACACACCCCTCGTGTGGCGGACCACCCACATCCTGCCGCGCATTGCGACAATGGGCGACTGCCCGCACGAACACACACCCACACACACACACAAACACAAGTCTCATTACTTGTGTATACTGTCAGCAATGAACTCCCAAAGGGCCCCCCGGGCCCATATATATAGAAAATTGTAGCCCGCCGGGCTAGATGATGACCCCGTCGGGACGACCCGTCGGGTTTTTATTTTTCCCGGCGGGACCGTCGGTATTGCAAAACCCCGGCGGGATTTTATCCGGAGAGACATAAGAAAATCGAGAATCATAAGAAAAATTGAAACAAAAAATCCAATATTAGCATATTGTTAAAGGTGTGTTTATGTTACACTGACAATTTTAAGGAAACCTTGGTCGTTGGCCTTGAATAAACAGGGCTCCAAGGGTATACACATGTTGCACTATGGCAACAGTCCTTCCTCTTAGTATGCTTGAAGCCTTGTAGCCGCCCCTTCTAATGATGTAGCATATTTCCCAGTTGATGCACTCGATGTGGTCCCTTAGAGCTTGGCTGCATGTAGACCCAAGCCCCAACCATGAATCTTGTTGCAGCCCAAACTCCATTCTCATCTCTTATGTTATGCAGCACAAGCTCTTTCACCTTCTCCTCCCTAGGTCTTCTCACATTACTGGAAGAGGCCATGGTGGTAAGAAAAGAGAAGAAGGGAAAAGAAAAGCTTGTTTTACAATAGAGGAGTGGAGAGGAGAGAAAGTTCAGGGTTTTCAGTAGTGCAGCAAGGGAAAGCTTAAAAGAGGGTTAGAGTTTGAGAATAGGCTTCCTCAACCTAGAGTTTGAGAATAGGCTTCTTGAACCTAGAGTAGACTAAAGAGGGATAGAGTTTCTGCAGTAGCAATGGAGAGGGAGGGAGCTTGAGAGAGAGAGAAAGAGAGAGATTGAGAGGGAGGGAGGGAGAGCTTGAGAGGGATGGAGTTTCTGCAGCAATGGAGAGCTTAGAAAAAGAAGAAAGAGGGAGAGGGAGCTTGAGACTGAGGGAGCTTGACAAGGAGGAAGAGCTTGAGAGGCATGGAGTTTCTGCAGCAATGGAGAGCTTAGAAGAGGAAGAAAGAGGTTCAAAATGAGCTTTCCAAACCTAGAGTATGTTGGGGGGAAGTTTGAGAGGGAAAACACACTTTTGGAAAAAAAATAAAAAATTTTAATTTTTAGGGTTTCTAATCTGCACGATTCTAGGTGGGGGGGACCTCTAAGTTTGGGCCCAAGAGGTAGGGGAACAAGATTAGTAATTAGGCCCCATTAGCAAACCAAAGCCTAGGCCCCCTAGGGTCAAAGAAGTCAAAAATGTGCACCCAGTCCTCTTCCTATTGGTCCATTCCTAATCAAAAGTTAATCCAAGAGGCCCTCTTTAGGACCTAAAAATTCCTAATGTTCTCCTAGGAGGTTGCATGGACCTTCAGAGTCCTTGTTAAAAGAGATATCATATTTGAGAGCCTAAATTTGAGAGCCTAAATTTGAGACTCTACTCCAAAAATGTATACAATTTAAGACTTTGCTCTAAAAACGTATACAATTTATTAAAAGTTACACACACAAGGAATGAGAAGGAGAAACCAGATGCAAGCACTTGAGGGAAAAATAAAGAGGTTTAAAAGAACACAACACTCTAATAAGGTCTAGGGAGAAACAGAGGAAGGGTATGCTGATACACATGGTAAAAGAGGGCATGAAAAACAATGATGAGGAAGGGCAAGTAGGT
Organism: Cibotium barometz; assembly: GCF_041138505.1. Classification (NCBI taxonomy): domain Eukaryota; kingdom Viridiplantae; phylum Streptophyta; class Polypodiopsida; order Cyatheales; family Cibotiaceae; genus Cibotium; species Cibotium barometz. Next base: position 2,482,896 of record NC_141048.1, on the reverse strand, counting down.
ACAGGTGCAAACAAGTGTGTGGGTAAGAAGACTCAAATTTTGTGAAGCTCTTATGTGTTCAATCTTACTTTCAAGAAATTAAGAAGGTAGAAAATCATCTTTTCCTTAGCTTTAACAAAACTATTCTATAGGTTACACATTTTCCAGGAGTGCACATGTGATAAATTTTTCATCCCTTTCATCTTCCCTCTTTATACGTCTTGTTGAAAACCAGTTGAATGAATACAGGATTAGCTTCAGACCACAATTAGCAGAAAGCACCCATGAGATCTTCAAGCAACCACAAATAATCACTACAACAGAATAATATTGTTGTAGCGAAAATAGCAGCGCTTTTATAACTAGAAGGGTACCAAGATATTGGGCCTATATCATTGCTAAAAATGCTGCTATTTTTATTGCATGGGATCACTTCTCAGCAACAAAAATTCACTGCTCGTCAGCCAATGATCTTTCATTGTTCAGTAGCAAAATCTCACTGTTGTTTTTGCTATACTGAGCAACGATAGAACTGCCTAGAAAAAATAAGCTGGGGAAGACTGGGGAGTTTGCACAGGACTCCCCAGTCTGCTTTAGCTATTTTTTAATTAAAACACAGTCACAATATTTTAATACAAACATAAACTTGAAAAAGATAGAAACTAAGAAGAATGCAAGTGAGCCTATGCATAGAACCTATGCATAGAGTCTACGCATAAATCTCTTTGCATAGAGCCTACGTGTAGAGCCTATGCATAGAGTCGTATGCATAAAGCTCTTGCATAGAGCCTTATGCACAAAGCTCTGCATATAGAGCCTACACATAGAACTCTACGCATAGACCCTATGGATAGAGGTAAGCTAAACCTACACCCAACACCCAAGGGTGCAATAAAGGTACAACTTGAATAAGCAATTAAACAAAAAGGAGAGCTTATCTCTTTTTTGTGAAGACGAAGGAAAGGATTAGTGCAAGAGCTATAAAATAAAAGATTAAACAAAGTAATTAGTAGATTAAACATAAGCTTTATGCAAGCCTATGCATAGAGCTTGCAAAGAAGCCTATGCATAAAGCTTGCATAAATAAGCATAAAACTCTATGCAAAGAGCTTGCAAGCCTATGTAAGCTTTATGCATAAAGCCTATGCATAGATTAAACAAGCCTATGCATAAAGCTTGTAAGATCTATACATAAAATGTATCCATAGAGCTTGCAAGCCTGTGTATAATCCTTTATGGAAGCCTATGCGTAGGCTTTAACCCGGCACCCAAGGGTACAATAAAGTAAGATAAAACCATAAACTAAGATCTATACTTTTGCCAGTAACACTCTATTCTCTACTCTATGTTAATTTTTATACACTTTACAGGTGATTTAGTCAGTTGGCAGCCATCCAAGGTTGCATTTAGTGAATACTCAGTCTTTGTAGTGTGTTGAAAGATTTTGCATTTGGTAGAAAGTCATGGCTAGCAGTAGTGATGTATTCGACATGTTGTTTGCTAAGGAAAACTTGATGGGACTAACTACCCATTGTGGTCCTATATGATGAGGCATGTATTGGTTGCTAAAGGCCTTTGGAATGTGGTCAGTGTTAGTGAAACTCGTCTTGTTTCACAACTACTAGTGCAACCAGGTGCTACAGGTACATCTAAAGTAGAATTTGATATACAAATGTGGTTCCTCTACATGCACCACCAGTAACTCCCACTACTTGTCAAAAAAGATGGGATGGAAGAGATGCACAGGCACATGCATTGCTTGCACTTTCTATGAAGCGAAGCATTATTCCTCATATTCGATCATGTAAGACTTCAAAACAGGCATGGAATGTATTTTCTGCATTATACCAGGTGTGCAATGAGGCACGTGTTGCATATCTACGCTGTGCACTTTTGCCGCACAGGTCGTAGCTCGGGACTTGCCGAACACCGTATGCGAGCCACGAATGGCTGCAAGCATACAACCAGGGGAAGCAAGCTCAAACAGAATGCAAAAGGTGTGTCACTCACCGCTCAACCGCCGCCTTGAAGGATTCTCGCGTCGCAGTGAAGAAGGAGCCGCCGTCGCCGCTCTACCACCTCTCCGCCGCCGCCGCCGTGCCGCTACACAGTGCTCGATCGCTCTCACTCTCTCTCTCTCTCTCTCTCTCTCTCTCTCTCACACACGTCGCCGCTCTACCACCTCTCCGCCGCCGTGCCGCTACACAGTGCTCGATCGCTCTCACTCTCTCTCTCTCTCTCTCTCTCTCTCTCTCTCACACACACACGCAGGAGAAGGAAACCAAGGAGATAAGGCAAGAGCACTCTTGTATTCACAACACATGAGAATGAGGGTTTTAGGGTTACATTTGACTCTTATAGGTGACTTGGCCGTTCACACATGGGCGCCCATACATGGCCGGCCGATCCTAACCCTTACCCTGTTGATATTCAAGGTGCGCCTCTCATCGGCGATCACCCAATCCCTTTATCCTTAACATATGGTGCCGACAAGCCCGGCCCATAACTCAGAATATTTAAATTAATGACGTAAAACATAGTACGTCTCAATGTCCGTCTCATGGGTTAACATACGCAAACAGTTGGAGTCTGAGCACATGAATGAGAGAGACTCAATTGATAGCTTCTTGACCAAGATCAAAGATTTTAAGGAGTAGCTTGCTAGTGTGGATGAGATATATCCTGATAGTACATTCGCCATTCCCTATTTCAGAACGCAAGAAAACATTGTTTTCCCTTGTTTTTGGCCTAGAGAGAGAAAATATTCTAGAGAGAGGTAATTTAATTTTGAGATTATTTTGGATATAACAAAGTTTCTCCTTATATCTAAGATGAATTCTCCTGAAACAGAAGTTCAAAAATAATTTTCCAATGTGCATATGAATATGTGTATTAAAGACCTTAGCTTGAGGGTCCACATTTTCAAAAAATTTTGATTAAGGTCCAAAGAGTGTTCTAAAGGGCCAGTAGGATTAATCCAAGTGTTTCACTAAGAAAAATGCAAAGAATAAAAGAAAACCCCCCAAAAATGAGTAAATTCTCACATAAGATGAAGAGTTGACTAAGTATTGGGTTTATTAATTTAAAAATGAGATTTATTAGTAAAAAAATAAAATTTTGACACTTCAATAAGGAGGGCAGGGGCTCATGAAGGAGGCGCTTATTTCACATCATTACTCCATATTTTTAATTCAAAAAAATATGATATTTAATCTCTTCTCTCTCCTCTTTCAAACAACATCAAAAAAGTTAGCCAAACTGGTCCAAATCTTGTCCAAACTGCATCAAACTTAAGCTGGAAGCCTAGATAGAACCTAGTTGGACTTGGTTAGCAGCCTCCCTCACCTATAAATAGACCCTCATTCCTTTGTATTTTTTTCTTTGGGTATTTACATGCTAGTATAATTTTCAAATTAGTGTATTTTTATTATACCTAGAGCTATTTTGCCTCTCCTTTGGGAAGCTTTGGAGCTTCACTAATCTTCATCCACTCTTGGAGATTACCCTCTCCATCTTGGTGGCCAAGCTTCTCTTGGGGACTTCACTTCTCTCTAAAGAATCAAGCAAAAAACCAAGGGTAAGCCTAAATCAATGGTGTTTTTCTATCTTTTTCAATGGTAATCATCTTCACAAACTTTCTAATGCTTGGGAAGCATTTTAATCAATGGTTTTTTTCTTAAAACCAATCTTTTAGTGATTCATAATGTTTAATGGATTAATGCTAATCTTTTATGCTTAAATATAATATTTTTGATTAGTAAATCTCTCTTTTTGTAAGAATACTCACCTTTTTGGTTGAATCCTTCTTGGAATGATGGATCTTAGCGTTAATCTCATTTTCTTAACCAAAACTCTAGGCTTAACAAGCTAGAGATAGAGATTAAGCAGTTGAAAAAGGGCTTATTCTAACATTCTTGTAATTATTTTCTTATAGAAATGATAAATGGATATTTTAAAAATAAACAAGAGATTAAATGTAATTATGCTCATAATTATGCTTAGGTATGCATAATAAATTTTTAGTTTAAAAGAGGAAGTCCCACCATTATGTATTGAAATTTAGAAGTAGAATTTTGAGTATTGTCAAAAAATGCAGTGAAGCTATGGCAAAATTTTACCATAAAAAAATAAATTTAATTTTTATGCATAAATTTGATAATTCAAAAAGAGAAATTCTCATCATATTCTATGCATAAGCATTTTAATTCTAGATAAAAGAGGAATTTTTGTTGCATTTATGGAAAATACATTTATAGTATTTATGCATAAATGTTTAAATAGAGAAAAGAGGAATGTTTGTTATATTATTTTTTTAGTATGTGCATGCTTAAAAATTTAGATGCAAAAAGATGAATTTTCATGATATTCTATGTACATACATTTTAAATATTAAAAGAGAAATTTTTGGTATATTTCAAAATAGGTATATTCATGTTATGTATATACATGGATATTTTTATTTATTTATTTAAAAAAAGAAATTTTCACCTTATTTTTAATTAGAAAAATGCATAAATTAGTTTCAGTGTTAAAAGAGAAAGTTTCACCATAATTCTACATAGATAATGTAGGGCATATTGATGCCGAGGTTCAATTGGAGAAAAGAATAATTTAGAATATTGCTATGAGAATAATTCAATAAAATGATGTATGCATATTATATCAGTCACACAGAAAAAGAAATCTCCTCGTTAAAATTCCATTATTCTCAAATAAAAGTATTATGACCAAGAATGAATGAATTTTAGTTTTTGTTGGGGATTTTACCCTTACGATTAGAAACCACAGTTATTTTATCAGATAAATAAGAGAAAAATCTTTAGGAAATAAGTCTAAGATTAGATCCGAGTAATTCAGGGTTAGACATTGAGCCAGTGAGAAAGGTGGGTCAGTAAGATGCCCGCCCATCTCTTGAATCAAAAATTAAACCAAGTCTTGTGACCATTCCCATTTCTTCAGTACACAAAGAATGGATAACCGGCTGATTTAGAGAAGTTTTTCCTAAGACCCGAAATCGTTGAGAAATGACTTATAAATTTGTTGTAATTGATGGGTGGATCACTGAGATACGAGATTCGTGATTTTCATTAAGAAAGTCTGGGTTTTAAGAAAAAGGGTCTTGTGAAATAAAACTCAATGGGAAATTCTTACTTGCATACAAACTCTGTTTTTGAAAAAGGACTGTTTGATGCCAAAATGCTAGAGGAAGCATTTGGCTTATGGGTTAATCTAAGGAGAGTTACGTTGTTGCAACAACTAGCGGGGAGTCATCGAAGGACGTCTCTTGACGGCAAAGCCTGCCAAGGTCTTGATGACCAGCCTCAGTATGGTTAAAAATGGTGCGCTTTCGGTACGATGGGTGAGGGCCGACGAAGCAGTCCCTGAGTGAAGTGCTAGGACACCTAAGGAGGATCCTAAAGGGTTCTTACCAGGCGATGCACGGGCTCGCGGGCGGGCTGCTAAGACACCCATGCGTATGTCGAGGAAGATATTGATGGATTGGCGAGAAATTATCTAAGTGAACTGGAAACTTAAAATTCGATCTCATTGGTTGACTAAGAGTCCGGACGACATTTTGATTGTAATATCAAGGCAATAGCAATGGAAAGGACGACATTTTGATTGTAATCTGAGAGTGACGGAAAGGCAATAGCACCCCTCTTTATAGAAAAAAGAGGTACTAGTAGTCTGCCTCCCTCCTCACGACCCTATTTTTTGTCTCCGATTGAGATACCTTCTTAGGAGAAGAAGGTGTATATTGTAGTGTGTTGTATACAAAGTATATTGTAGTGTGTTGTATACAAAGTATACAATGTTTTTGGGGTCCTTGGCACGATTCAGGCGCAATTCACATGCGTTTTGGGCAGCATAAGTTTTCTGTAAATGTTCTTAAAAGGCTTCATTTTATATTAGTTCTGCTCAATTTTGGGTGTTTAGGTTGTGTAGTGGCAAAGATTTGGTGTGCAGCAGCATCTACAGTGTCTTCAACAACATCGACCATCATCCTTTTGCCAGTAACACTCTATTCTCTACTCTGTGTTAATTTTCATACACTTTATAGGTGATTCAGTTCAGTTTGTTGGCAACCATCCAAGGTTGCATTCAGTGAATACTCAATACTTGTAGTGTGTTGAAAGATTTTGCATTTGGTAGAAAGTCATGGCTAGCAGTAGTGATGTATTCAACATGTTGTCTGCTGAGACAAACTTGATGGAACTAACTACCCATTGTGGTCCTATATCATGAGACATGTATTGGTTGATAAAGGCCTTTGGAATGTGGTCAATGTTAGTGAAACTCGTCTTGTTTCACAACTACTAGTGCAACTAGGTACTACAGGTACATCTGAAGTAGAATCTGATACAGATGTGGTTCCTCTACATGCACCACCAATAACTCCCACTGCTGCTCAAACAAGATAGGATGGAAGATATGCACAAGAACATGCATTGCTTGCACCTTCTATGAAGCGAAGCATTATTTCTCATATTCAATCATGTAAGACTTCAAAACAAGCATTGGATGCACTTGCTGCATTATACCAGGTGCGCAATGAGGCATGTGTTGCATATCTGCGCAAACAGTTTGAGTCTGAGCACATGAATGAGGGAGACTCAATGGATAGCTTCTTGACCAAGATCAAAGATTTTAAGGAGCAGCTTGCTAGTGTGGATAAGATATATCTTGATAGTACATTGGTGCCCACAGTTCTCAATGCATTGCCTCGGATTCTTATCAGAGTTTTACCTCTACTCATAGACTCATGATAAGGGGAAATCCAAATGCCCTTACATTTGATGAGATGGTTTCATTACTCTTGCAAGAAGAGCAATCTAGGCAAAACAAATCATATATGCGAGTTGGTGACCAGGCTTTTGTTGCCAATCAGAAAGGAAAAGGTAAAGCTTCTTCGCATGGCGGCTATAAGCTGTTACCATATTATAGTAGTGATGTGTGTGAACACACTTAGGACCGCCGGGGCACTTTTTCCCTCACTAGGAGGTTTTTTCCCCCGTGCATTGTATATACGCCCATTATCTTCTAGGGCTTGTTATCTTTCATTTTTGGCACTCATAATACACTACTGTGTTGTGCTCAAGCTTCCTCATCTTCTTGAAGTTGTGTGTGCATTCCTGCAACCCTAATTCCAACAATTGGTATCAGAGCAGGCTTCCTCCTCCCGGGCAGCATCACCGGCACCTGCCGCTTCATCTCCTCCGATTGCGACGAGGTTTCACGAGCGTCTGCAGGTTAGTATATGCCGTGGGCGAGCCCAGAGGGCTCGGTCGTTTCAGAATTTTGATCTGAAGTCATTTCGCCCTCCGTTTTTGCATTCCAAGTACTGCGCAGGCAAAATCGTCCTACTGTGCAGATTTTCTGTCAAGATTAAAATCTGCAGGACAGGTGCCCATTCGTCTGTTTTGGGCTGTGCTACATAGCACAGGTCGATTTTATACAGGTTTACCTCTTACAGACAGCATTAGCATCTAGTAGTACAGTCATTGGCCATGGCTGACAACAATGATGTATTCCGCATGTTGGCTGCTGAGGATAAGTTGGATGGCACCAACTATCCATTGTGGGCATATATGATGCGACATGTATTGGTAGCAAAGGGGTTATGGAACATTGTGCAGGGTATTGATGCATGTCCTATTGTGGCTGGGAATGCTGCAAACACATCAGAAACAGGTACTGTAGATGATGGTGCAGGCACAAGTGCTGTAGCAGCTGTTCGAGAACCACCACTTTCAGCAGAGCAGATTCGTTGGGATGGTAGAGATGCGCAGGCTCATGCCTTGATTGCGCTGTCTGTCAAACGTACCATTATCCCACATATTCGCTCCTGCAGGACTTCTAAGGATGCTTGGGATGTACTTGCCACATTGTATCAGGCAAGAAATGAGGCTCGTGTTGCTTACCTCCGAAAACAGTTGGAGAGTGAGCATATGAACGAAGGTGATTCTATGGATAGCTTTTTGACAAAGATCAAGGATTTCAAAGAGCAGCTCATTTCTGCAGATGAAATCCTGTCAGACAGTTCACTTGTGCAGACTGTTTTGAATGGTCTACCAGATTCTTATCAGGGTTTTGCTTCCACTCTTCGCTTGATGATGAAAGGCAATCCCAATGCCTTATCATTTGAGGAGTTAGTTTCTGTTTTGCTGCAAGAAGACCAGTCAAGGCAAAACAGGAATATTATGCGTGTCGCAGATCAAGCTTTCGTTGCTAGTCAGAGAAGCGGGAAAGGTAAAGCTGGCTTTTCTTCTAGTAAGCAGAAATCTGCAAATGCTGCGCAACCAAAGAAGGAAGACAAAGATGAGAAGAAGGGTGACAAACAAAAGACATTTTGCAAGTACTGTAAGGGAAATGATCATGTCATCAAAGCGTGTCCTAAGCTGGCTGCGAAAGAGGCTAAGAAGAAAGAGGCTGGTATGGCTGTTGCAGATGCCTCTCCTTCTAACAATGAATCTGCTAATGTTGTGCTAGATACAGAATGGGCATTCAATGCGCAGTGCAGTTATGACCCATCTTTGCATGACACATGTATGTCTGCAGTAGATTCAGATGTATGGTACTTTGACAGTGGTGCCACTAAGCATATCACCTCGCAGCGCAGTTTATTCACTTTCCTTGAGTCTACTCCCACAGGGAATACTGTCACTTGTGCCAATAACTCCTCTTATCCCGTTAAAGGAGTTGGAAAGATTGTGCTGAATGTTGCAAATGGCAACACCTTTACACTTTTTGATGCATTGTATGTGCCAGGGATCAAAAAGAATCTGCTGTCAGTCTCCGCATTTGCCAAAACAGGTTTGGTTGTAAAATTTGTGGATGACAGATGTACTGTTCATGATCTCTCTTGTGGTGACATCATTGTAGCATCTGGTTCACTATGTCGAGGGCTGTATAAGCTCAATATGGATGGCAAATGTGTAGAGGATTCAGCATGTGCTATTATGGATACGCAGGCTATTTCAGATGCAAAACTATGGCATGCACGTTTTGGTCATCTGAATTTTGCAAGTTTGCTGCGCCTGCAGAAATCTGAAATGGTGTCTTCTTTGCCTAAGCTTGAGGCACCTGTCAAGCATGTTTGTGAGGGCTGCATATTGGGTAAAATGCAGCGTGCTTCCTTTCCCAAAGATGGATCAGTGAGAGCTGAACGCAGATTGCAGCTTGTTCACAGTGATGTTTGTGGTCCCATGCAAACTCCATCATTTGGAAACTACCTTTACTTCGTGACTTTCATTGATGATCTTACCAGGCATGCATGGGTATATCCTTTGAAGGCAAAGTCCGAAGTGTTTTTGTGCTTCAAACAGTTTTTGGTTATGGCTGAAAATGTGTCAGAAAGTAAGATGGGCACCCTCCGTTCAGATCGAGGGGGGGAGTATATGTCTTCAGAATTTAATGCATTTCTGGCTGAGCGTGGGATAAAACACCAATGTACAGTGCCGTATACACCACAGCAAAATGGTGTGGCTGAGAGAAAAAACAGGTCTCTCATGGAAATGGCAAGATGTATGGTTAAGAGTCAAAGTCTACCACATGGTTTTTGGCTTGAGGCTGTCATGTGTGCCACTTATGTACTAAACAGGTGTCCCACCAAAGCATTACAGGTTGTCACTCCATATGAGGCTTGGCATAGCCGCAAGCCATCTGTTGGCCATTTACGTGTTTTTGGTTGCCTGGCATATGCATTAGTGCCTGTGCAACATCGCAGAAAATTGGATGACAAAGCTGTCAAATGTATTTTTGTTGGATATAGTGCTGAGAGCAAAGGCTATCGTTTGTATCATCCACAGACAAAGCGCATTTTGGTTAGCCGTGATGTTGTATTTGTGGAAGATGCAGTTCAGCCCTTGGTTTCATGTACTAAGGAGACAGATATCAGCTCACGTGATGTCTATGATACATTGTTGCCTCTTTTCAGTGGTGCACAGTCAAGTGCAATACCTCATGAGGCAGTTTTTCAGCCTATGCAGGTTTTAAATGATGGCACAGATCAGCCTATATCTGATGCAGATGTGCATGATGCACTTGAGGATGAGAGACAAGAGATTGAGGGCTCTAGGAATATGCCTAGATGGCTGGTGCAGACTTTGCGTGACAGCAAGTTGGATGCCCCTTTGTCTAGTCGCACTCGTTCTAACTCTCTTGGTGCCTCTTATGCGTCAGATTGTTATGCATTGGCTGTTTCTAGTATGTGCGATGAAAGTGAGCCTGTTTCATTTGATGAGGCACAAAGTTCAGAAAATTGGATGGCTGCTATGCAAGCAGAATACGATGCTATTATGAAGAATGGTACATGGTCTTTATGTGACTTGCCCCCTGGCAAGAAGGCCATTGGCACTAAGTGGGTTTACAAATTGAAGCGTAAGCCTGATGGCACAGTGGATCGCCATAAGGCTAGGCTTGTTGCAAAAGGTTATGCTCAAGAGAAGGGCATTGATTTTGATGAGACTTTTGCTCCCACATGTCGTATGACCACTGTTCGTAGCATCTGTGCATTAGCAGCTCATAATGGTTGGAATGTACATCAGCTGGACATAAAGACTGCGTTCTTAAATGGAGATTTGCATGAGGAGGTGTATGTATCGCAGCCTCGTGGTTTTGTTCAAAGAGGGCAGGAAAACAAAGTGTGCAGGTTAAAAAGGGCTTTATATGGTTTAAAGCAAGCTCCACGAGCTTGGTATGAAAAAATACATGCATATTTGACTGCACATGGGTTTCAGAATAGTCCAATAGAAAGCACTTTGTATGTTAAACGTGTGGATGGTGTACATCTAATCATTGCTCTCTATGTCGATGACATGCTGCTCACAGGACCAAATGAGAGTCATATTGCTGATTTTAAGGCTGATTTGAATGCCTCTTTTGAGATGTCAGATTTGGGGCATTTGCATCATTATTTAGGGATACAATTTAAGCAGTGTGATGGAGGTATTGCTTTGTGTCAGACAAAGTATATTGAAACATTGTTGCGGAGATTTGGCCTTGAAGACTGCAAGCCTATTGCTACTCCAATGGAGACAGGTTTGAAGTTGAGTCTTCATGATGCTGGAGATCACTTTGATGTCACACTCTATCAGACAGCTGTTGGTTGCCTCATTTATGTATGCATTACGAGGCCGGACATTCAGTTTGCAGTCTCACAGGTGAGCAGATTTATGCATAGCCCAGGCATTAAGCATTGGCAGGCAGTGAAGCGTATCTTTCGCTATTTGAGTGGTACTCGGCATCTTGGGTTGTTTTATCCCAAGGGGGGATCATTGCCGCCAGATTTACATGTTTTTTCAGATTCTGACTGGGCTGGTTGTTATGACACACGCGTGTCCACGAGTGGTTTTTGCTTCATGCTTGGAAGCTCATGCATATCATGGTTGAGCAAGAAGCAGCCTACTGTGGCCACTTCTAGTTGTGAAGCTGAGTACAGGGCAGCTTTCACAGCTACGGTTGAGTGTGTGTGGCTCAGACGCCTTATGGCTGATTTGGGTGTTGGGCAGCCATCTGCCACCACCATCTTCACTGACAGTCAGAGCGCATTGGCAGTTGCGCGGAACCCAGTGTTCCATGCTCGTACGAAGCACATTGAGGTGCACTACCATTATGTCAGGGAGAGACTCTCTGCAGGAGAGATCAGTTTGGCTTATGTGCCAACACAGGATAACCTTGCAGACCTTTTCACAAAGGCTCTGCCTCGTGAGAAGTTCGAAGCTTTTCGCAAAGCTTTGGGCTTACTCCCTTTTGTGGATTCGTCCACATAGCTAGACACTTCCCTATACATGAGTGCTAGCTCTTGTTCACCGCATCACTCCAGGGGGGATTTGTTACCATATTATAGTAGTGATGTGTGTGAACACACTTAGGACCGCCGGGGCACTTTTTCCCTCACTAGGAGGTTTTTTCCCCCGTGCATTGTATATACGCCCATTATCTTCTAGGGCTTGTTATCTTTCATTTTTGGCACTCATAATACACTACTGTGTTGTGCTCAAGCTTCCTCATCTTCTTGAAGTTGTGTGTGCATTCCTGCAACCCTAATTCCAACATAAGCCAAAATTCAGAATCCTCAGGTAAGGATATAGATAAAGATGGTGATAAGCCTAAAAAAAGAAGGGCAAGTGTCACTCTTGCAGGAAACTAAGGGACTACATACATGAGTGCAAGAAAAGACTAGGGAAGGAGAAAAAGAAAGAATTGGGCATGGATGTGGCTGATGCATGTGCACCAAGTGTAGAGAAGAAGAAATCTGCTAGTTTCTCTCAAGATTATTGGGCATGGACTGTACATTGCAGCTATGACCCTTCTGCTCATGATGTGTGCATGTCAGTGGCAAAATCAGATGCTAGTAAGCACATTACGTCACAAAAAGGTTTTTTCTCATCTCCGGAATCTATCCCAAGTGCAGGAATTGTCACATGTGTAAATAGTTCCTCATATCCTATCAAAGGAGTTGGTAGGGTTGTGCTCACTGCTGCAAATGGGGGCGCATTTACTCTTTTTGGAAGTTTTATATGTGCTAGGCATTAGGAAGACCTTGCTACAACCTTAGCCTTTTTAGGCTTGATGGTGAAATTTGCGGATGCTAGATGTACAGTTCAGGATAAAAATGATGGTTATTCTATCATTGCCTCAAGTACCTTGTTTCATGGCCTATACAAGATGGATGTATTTCAGAAGTTGCAGCATGATGCTTGCTCAGTCTCTATAACTCGTGCAATAGGTGATGTAGAATTATGGCATGCACAATTTGGTTATTAAAATTATGGCAGTTTATTACGCCTTCAAAGACATGATATGGTGTTTGAGTTGCCACCTCTTGAGACCCCTACTAGACATGTAAGTGAGGAGTGTATTCTTGGTAAAATACATCAGGCATCATTTGCAAAGGATGGATCTATGAGATCTGTTAAGAAATTACAGCTTATACATAGTGATGTATATAGTCCTATGAGGACATCATCTATTGGGGGATATCTCTACTTCGTCACTTTTCATGATTACTCCATCCATTAAAGCAGAATTCAGAGGTTTTTATATGCTTAAGGCACTTCGTATCTATGGTTAAAAATGCACGTGAATATAAAGTTGGCACCCTTTGTTCAGAGTATATGTCGAAGGAATTTCATGTATATATGGCTGAAAAAGGCATGACATCAATGTATAGTGCCATACACACCTCAACAAAATGGTGTGGCTGAGTGGAAGAATAGGTCTCTCTACATGGAGATGGCACGATGTATGGTGAAAGCCCAAGATTTACCTCATGGTTTTTGGTTAGAGGCAACTACGTGCACAAACTATGTGTTGAACAAATGCGCTACCAAGGCCTTGCAGTCTAAAACTCCTTTTGAAGCTTGCAGGAAGCCTTTTGTGGCTCATTTGCGTGTTTTTGGTCATCTTTCTTATCATCTTGTGCCTGAGCAACAACGTAGTAAGCTTGATGTGATAAGGCACTTAAATGCATATTTGTGGGATACTATTCAGAAAGCAAGGGATACTATTCAGAAAGCAAGGGATATAGACTCTACCATCCAGCCTCAAAGCGGATTTTGCTAAGTAGAGATGTTGTTTTGTCAAAAACTTAGTTCAGCCCATGCTTTCATACAAAAAACAGTAGAATGTATGCTCACATGACATGTTTGATTCACTCCTACCTTTGTTTAATGGAGGGCAGCCATATATAGAGCAATTGAATGCTCTATACAAAAAACAGTAGAATGTATGCTCACAGGACATGTTTGATTCACTCCTACCTTTGTTTAATGGAGGGCAGCCATATATAGAGCAATTGAATGCTCAACCAAGTATTGAAATTCAGCCTTTACATGTGCAAAATCAACTTGCAAATCAGTCTTTTGATGAGGTAATTATTGAGGATGTAGTGGATGATGAGGAGAGAGCAGCCATAGAAGAATCTAGGCATATGCCAAAATGGCTTGTGCAAACATTGAGGGATAGCAAGTTGGCAGCTTCTTTACCTAGCAGAACTCGTGCAGGTTCTCATCATGCAGATTATTCTCATGTGGATCATGTTCTCATTTCTACTTTATGTAATGAGGAGAAGCCTGTTTCCTTTGAGGAAGCACAGGATGATGATCATTGGATGCATGCTATGCAGTATGAGTATAACTCTATACTCAAGAATGACACCTAGTATTTGATAGATCTACCTCATGGCAAGAAGGCCATTGATACTAAGTGGGTTTACAAGTTAAAATGCAAAGAAGATGGTAGCATTTATCGCTACAAGGCCAGACTTGTTTACAAAGGGGTATGCCCAGCAAAAGGGCATTGATTATGATGAGACCTTTGCACCTACATCTTGTATGACTACCATTAGGTGTCTCATTACTTTGGTAGCACATCATGGGTGGAATGTACATCAGTTGGACATTAAGACTGAATTCTTGAATGGTGACTTACATGAGGACGTGTATGTATCGAAGCCTCCTAGTTTTGATGTGAAAGGAGAAGAGTCTAAAGTATGTAGGTTGAAAAAGGCTCTTTATGGCCTTAAGCAGGCTCCTAGAGCATGGTATGAGAAGATTCATGCATACTTCATTGCAAATGATTTTTGCAACAGTCCAACAGAGAGTACCCTCTGTGAAGAGTAGTAAGGACACATTTTTTGTCATCATTCTATATGTTGATGACATGCTGCTCTCACGGGACGTGATATAGATCAGATTTCAGCCTTTAAGGCTGATTTGCAAGTCATCATTTGAGATGTCAGATTTGGAGTCCTTGCATTATAATTTAGGGATTCGGTTTATGCAGCCCAATGATGGCATTGTTATGCTACAATCTAAATATATACAAAAGCTATTAAAGAGGTTTAATCTTGAAGACTGTAAACCTGTGGGCTACACCTATGGAGATAGGTACTCGACTTAGTCTTCAAGATGCAAGAGACTCTTTTGGTGCTAGTTTGTATCAGTAGACTGTTGGATCCCTTCTATATGTATGCAACATGAGGGCAAATATACAGTATGCGGTCTCATAGTTGAGAAGATTTATGCATGGCCAAAGTACGAAGCATTGGTAGGCTATCAAGCGAGTTTTTCGCTATTTGTAGGGCACTCAATATTTTGGATTGTTTTATCCAAAGGGGGGTGAGTCACAGCTGCATGCTTTTAGTGGTTCATATTGGGCTGGATGTTATGACACACGAGTGTCCACTAGTGGGTTTTGCTTTTGCCTTAGTGATTCAGGTATATTATGGGGCTCAGCAGCAGCAAGAAGCAGCTTACAGTGGTGGCGACTTCCAGCTCTGAAGCTGAGTAGGAGGGCAGCTACAATTCAGTGTGTGTGGCTCAGATGTCTTATGGTTGATTTGAGTGTTGGACAGTCGTATAGTACTACGATTTTCACTAACAGCCAGAGCGCATTAGGAGTTATTACGAGGAACCGAGTGTTTCATGCTCGCACTAAGAACATTGAGGTGCATTACCACTTTGTTAGGGAAAGACTCTCTACAGCAGAGATCCTCTTTATCTCTATGTGCCTACACATGACAACATGGCAGATTTATTCACAAAGGCTCTTTCTTATGAAAAGTTCAAAGCTTTTCATAAAGCTTTGGGCTTACTACCTTTTCAGGATTGATCGGGCATATCCTATACATGTTCACATTATGACTCCAGGGGGGATTTGTAGCATTATATGGTAGTATTGTGTGTGAACACACTTAGGACCGTCATGGCACTTTTTCCCTCACTATGAGGTTTTTTCCCCCATGCGTATGTACACACTCTTATGTAATCATTTTGGGGTGTGTACTTATCTTTTGCATCTGGCACACATTTGTTCATTCTAATCTAGTGAGTGTGTGTACTCTCAAGCTTCTCTATCTTGTGTGTGTGCATTGTTGCAACCCTATCCCTAATTCCAACACTTCCAACCAGCTTTGTTAGAATCAAAATGGTGGTATATATAATATAAATTGCACCTCGAAGCAAACACATATTTAAAGATAGGGATGTTGAGGAAGAAATAGAAGAAGGTGATAACACCCCCAATGCTTTAGAAAGTAACTAAAAATATGCTCATGATGTAAATGTTATGGACGATGATGTCATTGAGAATCAATTAATATATACATGAGGAGGGCTCATCATGATCTAGTGGATTTACTGATAGTACATGCTCTTTTATCCTTCTATGGATGGTAACGAAATCCCTTTTAATATTGTGTTTGGAGATATTGGAGATATGTAGACGTCATTTTAGAAATTGAGCCTTTGGAGCCATGGACCTTATATAGGATGAATAATCATAAAATTTCTATTATATTCTAAAATCAAATATATTCACTAATATTTTTGATAAAATGTTGTAAGTAAATTTTGATGTAAATATCGACACACATTTCAACCCACATATCGATGCAAGTTCTGAAATCTTCTACTGACAATAATGCTAAGGCCCAAGAGATCGCATACTTGAAAAAAACTATCTCGACAAAAACATTGCACATCATTACTATGGGTAGATCTCTTGTAGTGAAAGTTTTGAGTTTTTATATGCACCCAGGAGGCTTTGAATATACACCACTCCCATTTCTCTACCCTTTTTCCTCCTACACTGATGGGAGAATGTACATGCACCCTACTCCGAGAATCCTAATGGGGGAGTAGTATCCTTACCCTCGCTCATTACCCCTACTTATCACTTATCTTTTGTGAATATTTTTAGGTTATTTAATTTGTCTTATGTTTTATTTTGTTTGGTTTTCTAAATAGATTAATAATGTAAACATGTCATCAAAGAAAGGTCAATAGTTTAAGTCATCTCTCTGCTTTAACTTTTTTAATCTTATGCCATGTCATTGCCATCTTTCCTTCTTCTATACTAGAGGAAGAAGAGAGAGGTGTCGAAGAATACTTTTCTTGTTTTTGTCCTTTTTATGAGAAGAAGAATAAAGGGAAGAAGAGAAAGAATCTCTTCTCTTTGGGGAGGTTTTTCAAATTTCTCTTCACTTTCTTTATATTGAAGAAAATGAAGAGAAAAATAAAGATATACATTAATTTTGGTGTTTGTTGCTTGTAGTATTATGGTCTCTTTAATCGCATCTTCAAGCTGACATTCACTCTCGACTCGACGTAAGACTCCCATCGCTTCTATGTTTTTACTATGTGGCACCCTTGTGTTCATTGATATATCTTTTATATGTTTCACCAATGTGTGATCCTGTTTCTTTTTTAAATATAGAAAATGAAATATAAGGGCAATATATATTTCAGGAGATAATACCCTTGAAAAGGAAGGATCAACTGTATACCTATGCCCTTTCATAGCAGCCATGTGTACTCAAAGGGGCGAACCACCCTGGCGTGCCTACAAAGGACCACGTGATGTGGCCATGAGAACGAAAGAAAGAATCAGCATTGTGCTAGGAGTGACTTGTGTGGATTGTAATGAGGATCCTGGGGATAAGGATTATGAATCAGCATGTGTACTCGAAGGGGCGACCCACAAAGGACCGCGTAATTTGGCCATGAGAACGACAGAAAGACTGGTGTGGATTACGAATCAGCATGAGCATGTGCTATTAAACGAGAGAGAGAGAGTGTGTGTGTGTGTGTGTCCGTCCGCGTGCGCGCGTGTGAGAGAGAGACAGAGAGAGAGAGAGAGAGAGAGAGTACGGACAAGCTGGCGGAGGCGAGACGTCCAATTTTTCTTTTTCTGACACTAACAAGAGATCAGAGCGACGCGGTGACAAGGCAGGACAGAGAGCACGAGAGAAATGCTTAGCAGCTTAGGTCGGTGATCATGTCCTCCTCGACTCCACAACGAGTCTTCCGGCTATCTACATAAGAAGTAGAGCTCGGCACACCAGCGTATCAGCACCAACAACGCCTTTCCTCCACTTTGCAACAGATTTAGCGAGATGTCTAGTTCTGCCCAGGTAAGTACGTAGGGCGAACAATGTATCATCAACTTCTAATTGGTATGATATTTGATTTTAGCCTCTTGTATAGCTGGCTATAGTAGCTAATTGAATAATTAGTATGCTTCATGATTCTGCAGGCTGATGCAGCGGTGATTCTTGGGCCTTGGGGGGGCGCTGGCGGTGACGCCTTCGACGACGGATGGCATAACTCAGGTGTTTCGAAGGTCACCATTTATTACACGGAAATACTCCGGGGCTTGGAGGTTGTGTACGGCAACGGAAACACGAAGCTTCACGGTTCCCGCGTGGGCAGCACAAAGGAGGTAGGAGAGTAACGAGTTAGAGAGCGCCTCTCACAATTACGTCACGTTCTTCTACCTTAACTCGTCTTTTTAATATTGCTTTTCGTTTCGTTCACGGCGCAGATCCAGTTCAACCCGGCAACGGGGGCGCTCGAGGCGTTAAGTAACATCTCCGTCACCGTCGCTCGTGATTCCGGATACTTCTCCGGCGATCCTAACCACATTGGCGTGGTGGCTGTGGGCCTCTCTGCCTCAACCGTCACCACCCAGTTTCCGAGTGCCAGGAATGGCCAGATTGTCCGACCCCAAATTCTTGGCTTCTTCGGCGGTGCCGGCACCAACATCGATCGCCTCGGTGTTTACGTCTCCAACGTTCGCGCCTAGCAGCATGTGGACGTCAACAGGCTTTGTGCAGGATGCCCAATAAGAAATAAAATAAATAATCACTCTCCGTGCACGTGAGACATGCATGCACAAATGCGTTTCCCCAAAAAAAAATGGTTCTGTTTCTCTACATGTGCTGTTGCTGTGATTGTTACACCTGTTGCTGTGATTGTGTGTAACAACGTATGTATCGTGTGCATTGTGACTCGTGAGATTAATCTTTGAATGACCGCCGATCTTTCGTTCACGCAACCATTTTGTAACCATATAAAAACCTATATAGCTCTCGCGCGCGCTCTCTATCGCTAGATATCGCTAGATAGATTATGGATATGTACGTATGCATGTATATGTAAAACAAAAGTTATCCCTAGTGGCGAAAAATAACTTTTAAATTGTCCTACATGGGAAGTTATATAGTATTAACTATGTAACTACTAAGGAAATCTATCTTGCAAGTTGGAGTAGAGGAGAGAGTCACAAGATCCCAACGTTCAAGTTGTTCCTTCAATTATTCTCTAATCGTTGTAATTATCTACAAGTCTACGTTTGGTTGGTAAAATAGACATTGCCTTCTATTTCACACAAATTATAACAATGATAGTAGATTGTAGAAACGTCACATCTCCTTCTACTAAGTATATAGCTAACCATGTTAAGAGTATAGTAGATTACCCCCATAATGTGCTTTCACACTAATTCTTGTATCTCATTGGGCTTGATAGAAGTAACAATTCCTCTATCGGCATTTGCATTAATCTCGGCATCTAGCTTCTGCTCAATTGTTTGTTATAACAGTGGTCATACATATTCCTATCATTTCAACTCAGTCATTTTGTGGTGTTACATCTAAGTAATTTCTTACATCCTTAATGATGAGCGAACCTTTCAAGGCTTCATATGCTTAGGCTTGCCACACCCAGCTTAAGTGGATGGCACAAAATGTGTCACACCAAAATGCTCCCGTGACCCCACCCATCAACATGTAGGCATGTAGTGATGTAACTCGTGTGCTGCATATTTGGTCACTAGCTTACAGAGCTGGCAACTGCGCATGTGTCGTTTCTGAAGTTAGTAATCTATATGCTGAATGAGTCCAAGACTCTTGGGCTACAGTTGCTTGCATCTAAATCTTTAGCAACACTAATCACTCTGGCTAGGTCTCCTTGTCACCACCATGGGTTACAAAACCATTCCCCTTATCACCAACTCTAAAAATTTGCCAACAAGAGGTGATGCATATGGGCATTGGAGATGTGATTTGGATACTTCACTCTCCACTATGAAGCCCACATACCAATAAATGCACAAAATAAGTTGACTACCCACCATCAAATAGGACTCTACAAGTCCATGTTTGGTTGGTGAAATAGACATTGAGTTCTAGCCTCTAGTATTTCACACAAATTATAACAATGATGGTAGATTGTAGGAACATCACATCTCCTTCTACTAGGTATGTAGCTAACCAAGATAAGAGTATAGTAGATTACCCCCATAATGTGCTTTCACATTAATTCCTGAATCTCATTGGGATTGATAGAAGTAACAATTCCTCAATTGGCATTAGCATTAATCTCAGCATCTAGCTTGAGCTTAGTTGTTTGTTATAACAATGGTCATACATATTGTTATCATTTCAACTCGGTCATTTTGTGGTGTAACATCATCTAAGTGATTTCTTACATCCTTAACACTAGTTTGGTACCAAAACAGGACACTTGAGTGTCCTTTTTTGGGGGTTGCGAAAAAAAATCAAACTCCTAATGTAGGCTTTAAAAACCAAAATGCTTCCTTGGGCATTTAGAACATAACCCTATGCTTATGTAAAAAATGCTAAACATATAAAATGCCTTTTTATTTGGAAGTACATAAGCAACAAAGTAGCATATGTCTTGAAAATGAACATTTTTCAAGATTTTTCAAGATTTTTCCAAATATGCAAGCATCATTCTCTCAAAAAAAAATCCAATGATATCAATAGCATTTTTCCCAAGATATTTTGATAGCATACATCAGTCCAAGGGGGTAGAAGTTCACCAAAAAAATCATTTTCCTTTCCTAGAATTTTTTCCAAAAAAGTTGTATAAAATCAGCAAAAGTAACGCGTATTATCAAAACTCAATCACGCCACTAAAAAAAATTGTAGCCCTATCAATGACAATGTTGATTATTGGTTTTCATGCTTGAGATGAGATAAATAAGCCATAATTTGATGTGTATGACACCAACTTAGCCTCCACTTAAGTAGGTTCTTATCGCCTAGTTCTAAAAAAACTGTAAAAAATAAAAATACAAAATTTGATCATCTTTTTTCAAAAACTAATCATAACTATGCTTGCACAAGTAGTCTACACCTATAGTTACAACAAATAATGCACTTACACAGCTTTCCCCTTTGATGAAAATCAAAATTAGGCTCATAATTAGACATTTTACGTATTAAAAACAGGTTGAGCAAAAGGCCATGTATGAGAAGAGGCCCAAAAAGTGGCTCTAAAGTTTTGGAAAATTCAAAACAAAGTAGTATTTACCCTATATAACATGGGTGCACCTCAAGTTTTACATTATTAGCTTGCATATGGAAGGAGAAAAATTCATGCTCCACCTGTATAAAAAACATCATTTCAATATTAGCGAGTCAAAAATTTATCCAATAATTATCATTTGATGATTCCAAGATTTAGTTTACATCATGGGCTTTCCATCAAGCCAAGTTTCATGATCAAACTATGTCCCTTCTAAAAGTTATGTACAAATTACTACTATTTTGAAAACAGCAAAAATCATGCGTTTTATCAGCATGTGTCTAAGAAAATTAAAATATTGCCTTGCAAAAGCTAAGAAAAGTGTAATTTAAAAAATCTCAAATTTTTTTTGGGTCTTGAGGAACATCTGTGGATGTTAAGCATTTCAAAACTCTTAATAGATTGCCCACAAAAATTCAAGAAAAATGCTAACTTTCAGGACACTTTAGTGTCCTCAGGACACTTTAGTGTCCAATTACAGAACTAGTGTTAATGATGAGCTATAGATTCAATATCCTGTCCAAATTTTTTAAGGCTTCATATGCTTAGGCTTGCCACCTAGCTCAAGTGGATGACACATTATGTGTCGCACCAAAATGCTCCCATGAGCTCATCCACATGTAGGCATGCAATGTTGTAACTCATGTGCTACACATTTTCTCACTAGCTTTTGAGAGTGTGTAAAAGAAGAAGCCCTAGTACCCAACTCTATACCCTCGAAGCTTGAAATCTCAAATGTTGTTCTTACTACACAATTTAGCTCAAGTAACGTTCATATCATGTTTTGTGGCCTATTATGGATTGTGCTCTTGAGTGGTGAAGAGCTGACAACTGCGTAGGTGCCGTTTCTCAAGTATAGTATTCTATATGATGCTGAATGAGTTCAAGACTCTAGGGCTAGAGTTGCTTGCATCTAAATCTTTAGCAACACCAATCATTGTGGCTAGGTATCCTTGTCACCACTATGGGTTACAAAACCATTCCTCTTATCAACCTCTAAAAATTTTCCAACAAGATGTGGGGATGTGATTTGGATACTCCACCCTCCACGGTGAAGCCCATGTATCACTAAATGTACAAAATCAGTTGACTACCCACGTCAAATAGGACTCTTGTCTCAGAATGCATTTATGTCTTATGCCTCGACAAAAACAGCACTATAAAGAGAATTGCCTCAACAACATGGTTGGTTCCTAACTTCAAGTTCAATGTCTCACTTCAACTCGTGAAGGGGACACTCTCATACAACACCTAAACAAAGCAGTGTGTTCCAAGCACGTCCACACAAACTCTAGCCTTTGGTTATCTCCATCTTAATCTTGATGGGCAAAGGCAAGTCATTAAGAATTTTTTGGACCCAAAAAAGGCCTCTTAAGGATTCCTAATTTTAAGGGATTAGAGCTTAAAAAGCTAGGCTTAAGGGAGACAAAGGCTATGATGACCCCTATTTTTTGCCTTGCCACATCAGCCATACCCCCCTAGTTTCACTTTTTAAAGGGAATATTCTCATACTCTCTCTCTCTCTTACTTTTTGACTTTTCTCATACTTTCTCTCTTACTTTTTGAATTTTTTATCTTCACTCTCTACAAATTGAATCTTTCTTGCCAGTTTGAAATCTCCTTTCTCATTAACTCCCACCATATCTCCCTTCCACATCAGCAAAACATTCTCGCATTTAGATGAGCCCCAAAAAGTGAAAATTTTTTCTTTTTTATTTTTTTACATTTTAAGGTGGAAAAAACACCACCCAACCAATATGTATAATGAAAATAATTTTTTCTCTCCAAAAAGCTTGTAATTCAAGGGTCACGTCAGAAGCCTATCAGGAGCCAGTACATCTATAACTAACTATCAGGTCCCCACAACCCCATAAACATAACTAACTATCAGGAACCACTACATCCATGAGATCCCAAAATTGTGGGGACCCCAAAAATTATTATTTTTTAATTTTTCTCATAAATGTAATTTATTGATAAAAAACTCCATGTTAGTATATTTGTATATCAAAAATATCATTTTCTACTTATAGAAAAACGGATTTGTGTTAAACCTGTGAGAGCAAAGTTTTAACAGTCTCTCTCTCTCTCTCTCTCTCTCTCTCTCTCTCTCTCTCTCTCTCTCTCTCTCTCTCTCTCCCCCTCTCTGATGATCTCTCTACTTTAGCTTCTTCCTTTGCTTAGCTATGGAGCCTTTGCAAGCTGTGTGTGTAGCCTCTTGTGAAGCTAGAAAACGGAAGGTTGATTTACACATTCGTATTCCTGAAGAGTATGGCAGCTCTAAAAAAACCCATCCTACTAATGCACAATCTGTCCAAGCTCGTAAGATAGCTAAGGAGAAAAATGTAGATTTTTGGGTTGATGGGCATCTCTATCCAGTTGACCCTCCATTAAGAGCAAACCCTCCTTTCCGCAATTTATCATCTTTTATGCAATTTGTTCGTGAAGGAGAGCTTGGCTTGTTAGGATACTGTAGAAGATTGACTACAAGTAGAGCTTGGCTTGTTAGGATACTGTAGAAGATTGACTACAAGTAGAGCTTGGCTTGTTAGGATACTATAGAAGATTGACTACAAGTAGAGCTTGGCAAGCCCATATTCTGCAATCTCAATTGCAAGCATCACAATTCAGCCTTTTACAATGTCAAAGAAGGACTTAAAACATCATCAGATAAAATGAAAGAGATTCTCACAGAGAATGTGGAGAAGGAAGCAAAGATTCAAAGGCTAGAGGAACTTATCAAACGACTCAAAGCAACGCCAAATGGTGCTCATCGTCGTGAACGCAAAAAGACATTGGCTGGTATAGAAACTCTTGCGTTAAAAGGTGGAGCATGGAAGAAAAGGATTCTTACAACAAAGTAAGTAACATAAACTTTCATTATGCACTCAGTGATTTAAACAAAATAGTCATGATTTATGTTCTGCCAGGAATTTTCTGCAAACAAGAGGTGTGTGGTTCTAATGAAGAGGGATGGAAGGATTTGGTCAAACCAATCTGATATTCTCTCAATTATTACTGACCCTCGTCATCCTAAAATACGCCAAGCTATTTTCAGCAATGTAGTGAGCGAGATTACCACCTCCATCGATTCTTCATTAATTCAACATGCTTGTGATGCGGTTGGAATCAGCATGAAAGGGCACCAAGCAATCCGTCAGGTTGTAAAAGATGCATTTCTAAGACAAGGAATCACTGGCACTTTATTTCCTACACTCAAGATGATTCACAATGTCAAGCGTATCAATAATGATGATGTGCAGCAAGCTATAGGATAATTTTATCACGTTGAGGGCACACTAACATTAGAGATAGGGTCGAGCAGAAAGAAAATCAAGACAACAAGTATAGAATTTCACTCTGATGTTTACAATAACATCTTTGTTCATATTGAGAGACTAAAACAAGCTATGGTGAAGTTCTATGGTCTTTCACCAGAAGGTGAGAACTTGCAATTGCTACTATTCATGTTTTTCAGTAGAAAATGAAGACGATTATTTTGTTTTGAATATTGTAAATTATCGTTTATTTACAGTTTTGGGGAGCACACTTTCATTTGTGCTCAAGCTAGATGAGTGTCAAATTGTGAAAGGTCAGAAACTGGGACGTATGAGCATTACGCTCATGAATGAGGCCATGATCTGTGCATGGGAAAAGACTACCAAACCAAGTTTTAGTGTGCAATTTGAGAAAGAGGTCTGGTGGCTTGGTGCATTCGAGGTACCGAAGGAGACACATGAGGTATTGACATGGATGTTTGGAAGGACTCCCTGGATAACAGATGTAATCAAAAAGCAAATTGATGATCAATTTTTAGATGTAGAAAACATGGGAAAGTTCAAGATGGATTGGCATCTTGGGGGAGATTTGAAGACAATTAAATGCATGATGGGTTGTGCTCAAGGCGTGACATCAAGATGGCCTTGTCCATACTGCAATGCTGACATTGATATTCCTAGGTAGAAAAAGACAAATGGAAAAGGTATACAAAAGGTTGGTTCTGTTGGAATAAATTGGTGTTTTAACCTTGACTTTTTCTAATTAAATTCTATTGTCATGTGTACAGCACGTAGTTTATGCACATGGTGCGTATTTCATGAACAAGTATGGATCGCTCGACATGTGGAGTACCCAAGGGATGGAGAAATCACATTATAAAGTAAGAGGGGTTTATTTCAAAAATACAAGACATGGAGGTGGAGCTTCTGCAGCAGCAGGAGGAACATGTACAAACTATCTCAAGAGATGTTCAATTGGTTTTATTACACAACCTTTGGAAGGGTATTGTTTAGGGAGCGGGCCCAACAATCTAAGCTTGTGCAAGAGGCACGCAAGGCTGCAAAAAGTCATGCTCGGCTTGAATGGTCGCAGACCAATGCTCCAATGCTCCCCATAGGCATGGTGCTTGGCATGCATGAATAAGGAGACAAGGGAGGCGTTGGGTTGTGCACGCACCAGCATAAATCTAGATGTAATAAGGCTAAGAAAATAAGTTTAGTTAGGTTTTTTGCCCTTTAAAAAAACTATTAATAGTTCCTTCTCTCACTTCATTTTCATTCACTTTTAGAGAGCTTAAGCTCAAGATCTACGTAGACACCCACGTAAGGACACCAGCACATCACCACGTTAGCATAGTTGTACATGGATATGGCACGCACCAAGAACACCGCACGTGTTACCATGCCTTCACAAAACACAGTGCAAGGCACCCACAACGACCACATACTAGCGACACCACGGAAGAGAGTGACCCCTTGATTCTAGGACATGCCCAATGGGATCACCAGGAGTCCAACCCTCCTCCCACAGCAACACCAACGCACACACATGCAGGCCCTTCTGGTGGGAGAAAGCATGTGAAGAAGACCCCACAATGCAGCCAACCCAGAGATCAAGACAGAGAGGCCGATGATGAGCAGTTCGACTAGGTTGGTGAAAACATTCCTACATTGCGCAGCACCATAGGTGGCAAGACCCTACTACCAGGACAGGGTCCCCTACCTACCCGGTAGGAACTTGATACACAGGTACCACAGCAACAGGAGGAGGAGAATTCAGACTATGAGAGAGACCAAGAGGAGGTTCGTGCAAGTGCACACAAGCGTAGAAAGGTCAAGCTCTTCAAGCCAAGGAAGTCCCAACCTCACCAACGCACTAACACAACACAGAGAGCTCCAAGGAGAAGGATGCGCCAAGGGCATAGGGCTTGACAAGAAATCAAGTTTTATCAGAGGAACACTAAGTTCCTGATAAGAAGAGCCCCTTTCACTCGCATAGTGAAGGAGATTCTCCAACGATATAGAACAGAGTTCCGCGTGCAGGGGATTGCCCTTGCAAGAAGCCTCCGAGGCTTACCTTTTTGGGCTTTTTGAAGACACCAGCCTCCTTGAAATACATGCAAAGAGGATTACCATATCTGCCAAGGACCAGCAACAACTAGCTCGACGCATTCGAGGCAAGCGAGACGACACGATCTAGAGATCTTAGATGTTAACCTTTTTTTTGAAGCAACTCTTTTGTTTCAAACCCCCCTTTGTAACAAGCCTATCTGGCTTTCATTTGTAATCTTCTGATAATTAAAATTTTAAGTTTCTCTTACAATGTCTCGGTGTCATCATGTTTGTTTAACATGGAGTGTCTATCATGCGAGTTTGTCACCCAAGGCATCAGAAATGCTCTTGGAGGACTGAGGAAGCTGTGCTAGAACATTACAAATTTGGCCTCTGCAACGGTGATGTAGGCTCAAAATTCGCATTGTTCTGGCACTTCTCCCCTAGCCACTCAACATCATTTCTTATGCATTTAAAATGAAGTTGAGCACACTAATTGTGAGAAACAATAGTTTATAGGATAAAAACACCTTTAATCATGTGTAAAAATATAGTGTTTATCATCTAATGCATCAGAATTGCTCCTGGAGGACTGGGGAAGCTATGCCACAATAGTGCAAATTTAAACTTTGCAGTGGCGATGCAGGCTCAAAATTGGCACTGCTCTCCTATCCACTCAGGATCATTTCTGATCCATTTATAATGAATTTGAGTACAATAATTGTGAGAAACAATAGTTTATAAGATAAAAACACCTTTAATCATGTGTAATATTACATTGTTTGTCATCCAATGCATCAGAATTGCTCCTGGAGGACTGGGGAAGCTATGCCAGAATAGTGCGAATTTAGGCTCTGCAGAGCAGAGCGGCGGTGCAGGCTCAAAATTCACACTGTTCTGGCACTGCTCCCCCAACCACTCAGGATCATTTCTGATGCATAATGAAGTTGAGTACATTAATTATAAAAACGATAATTTACAAAATAAAAATACCTTTAATCATGTGTAAAAATACATTATTTATCATCTAATGCATTAGAATTGCTTCTGGAGGGCTGGGGAAGCTATGCCAGAACAGTGCGAATTTCAGCTCTACAGCAGCGATGCAGGCTCAAAATTCGCACTGTTCTAGCACTGCTCCCCCAGCCACTCAGAATCATTTTTGATGCATTTATAATCAAGTTGAGTACATTGATTATGAGAAACAATAATTTACAAGATAAAAATACCTTTAATCATGTGTAAAAATACATTATTTGTCATCCAATGCATCAGAATTGCTCCTGAAGGGCTGGGGAAGCTGTGCCAAAACAGTGCAAATTTGAGCTCTACAGTAGCGATGCAGGCTCAAAATTTGCACTGTTCTAGCACTGCTTTCCCAGGCTTCCAGGGTCATTTCTGATGCATTCACAAAAACATTAATGGTACAAACTAGAAAAAACAATGATATACTTAATGAAAACAAGTTTGCAAAAATTGTATTATATTCATAATAAGAAGTGATACATCATCTTTACAAAAGCTTTCTTACAATATTGAGCTTCCTTCTCTTGTTATTGGGAAGAGTGTGCTCAAGAAGTGATTGGGCTATTTCTTGAGGATCCTCTATGCCTATGCTTTTGGCTATACCTATACGAGCAAGAAGCTTACCCCTAAATCCAAAACCAAAAACATCGAAGGCAAGGGATTTTTTAATCAGAACTATACATTTGGTGCTCTGTGCCATAGAGACTACACAAAGCACCTTAGAGAGGGCTTTCAAAAAGAAGAGAGTGAAGGGATTTTTTAATCAAAACTATACATTTGGTGCTCTGTGCCATAGAGACTACACAGAGCACCTTAGAGAGGGCTTTCAAAAAGAAGAGAGTGAAGGCAGATTGAGGGGTGTAGTCCCTGTGGATAATGGCAATGCCATCCAGAGAAAGTCGACCAAGATAGTGTGCCAACACAGCATCATGTCCATGGACCTTGGCATGGTCTCTGCTGTTGCCGCCTCTCTCAGCAAATGCGTCAATTTCAACCACCCTCTGCAATCAAAAGAAAAATCAAAATATTTTCCTATACATAATTACAAATGTTTCTAGGTTGTAAAAGGTCGATTATTACCTCTTGCTCAATGTCTTCTTTTGCCAAAGTGCTGGTGGGGGCGGAGAGGTCAATCGAGAACTTAGCCTCATCCTTTTTTGGTGCTTTGGTCTCCTCCATCACTCCAGTATAGCAAGGGTATCCTTTTCAGCCTCTAGCTTGTCTTGTAAGGTTGTGAATTCCTCCTGTGGAACTAGGGCTTGCTCCGTGGTCTCAACCACAGTTTCCTTGACCAAAGCAACTATCTCTGCGATAGATTCTCCAAGGGGTAATATAGCACTATCTAGGTGAGGACTGAGGTTGGACGTATCAAGGTCCACCTCACAACACATGCATATAATGCCGAAGCATTCATCCATTCTCAAGCCAGCTGCCTTTTCAAGGTCATGAAGGTGTTCTTCAAGGTCATGAAGAAATAGGTGTTCTTCACCTTCCACCACCATAATGGTGCTCAAGAGATTGATCTCAATCTATGGGAGCACCATGCTCTCCTCGTGTGGGAAAGATGGCCCCGTATCTTCTACTACATTGGGCTGTTTGGCTACAGATTGTGCACCCTCTCTAAAGTGCTCTGATGCAAGCTGCTCTTCCACAGCAGCACTCGTTCCTACTACCTTCACTTCCTTGTCATCCCTCAAATACCCTGCCAACTGCAATGCAGGCATCTCCACCTCCTCATCCGAATTCTCATCATTGATGAGGAACGCAAAAGTGGTGAGCCACGAGAGGAACCTAGTTCCTAAATTGCCATTCCCCAACCTCTTCACCTCCTGCTTATTGAAGGTACAGTAAGCTCTTGCGGGTATGCAGATGTCGATAAAGCGTTCAAGGCGCTGGATGTAGGGGCAGGCAAATTGTTGAATGTACTTAAGCAGCTCAACAGGCACCCATCGATCATTGGGGCAATTGGGAAAGGAGATGGAGTGGGGAGCCAAGTAATGCTCCATGTATGCAATCTGCATCTCATAATGTTGGGACGCAAGGGCGAGCGACTTTTCAAAGTCGACTTCACGAGAGAACATGACAAAGAGCTTGCTCTTGTTCGCCCATGGGGTGGTGGAGAGGAACTCAGAGAAGTTGTCAAAGTGGGTAGCCATGTGAATGCAAAGAGATAGTGTGAGCTCGTGCTTGGTTTCTATCGCGTGAAAATGAGAAAGAAGGCACCTTTGGCTATTTATAGTTAAAATTTAAAGTTTGGCCTTTTCACACTAGACTGCTAGACAAAAAAATTACAGTTTGTAAAAATATTAAGATTTCAATTAAATAAAGGTTGGTTAAAAAAGAGCCTGCTACAAAATTACAAGCATGTCATCTAATCTAAAATTGTTATAATGTCTTCATTTTTTGCCCCTCTTGTGACATTTACTTCATGTTGATCTCCATCTCCTTGTTGACTTGAAAGCTTGTCATTGCCTTCACCTCGATCCTAAAACTCTTGCCCCTCATGACAGAGGCTATTTTCCCATATACTCAGTTCATCTTCAAGCTCTTCCACACATGCCTACTATGTGTTGGTTGGGCTATGCACCTTGCTGCTGACAATTCAAGGTCCCCCATTTGCCATGATTCTGAGACCATGGTTGTCCCTCCTTATGCTTCCCAATCTGTAAAAATATAGAAAGTGGCACAATAACCAAAAAGTGTAAGGGTTAATTCTAGACATGTAGTGGAATCAGATATACAACTTGAAACTTGACTCTTCCACATTGTCAAAGCCCACAATGCTAAAGTGTTGACATAGGTCTGCTAGGCTCCAATGCTTGCTTGCTGCCACTCGCTCAATCCATCCATTTTGCATCATCACAGCTACCTCAATAGGCATAATTTCTTCTTCTGAGACTTGAAGTGGGATCCATGTCCCGTGCTTTTGCATCCATCTTTGGTAGTGCAGACGCATGTACAAAATAGAGCGTGCCTTCAAGTACCTCAAAGACACTGTAGAATCTACTACATTTCACTTGTACACATCACCTTGATGTGACCCCTCATTAACCTCCCAGCCCTCTCCTAGTAATCCTTGAATGAGGTCAGACCGTACCTCCTTACAAATATACATTGTTTTTGTTTGGTGCATTGGCATGGAATTGAACATGTGCACAAAAACATGTAAAGGACAAAACCAATTTAGCCCTACTGACCTAGATGCCTTTGAAAACTTGAGTGATGTCTTGATATCACTTACCATCTTAAACTTTAAGCATAAGATGGTCCAAGCATCAGGTTTGGGCCATTCGGGATTGTTAAGAGGGGGGTTGGGGATCTCTTCTAGCTTGCCAAATAAACTTGGTTTTTTATCTACAAAATATGAGTGAGAAAAGAAAAAGATATTGTTCTCTTACAAGATCACTTGGGCTTTGAGAGATACAAACATTGCCTCTCCAATGGATGCATGCATAGCATAGAAAACTCCGGTGAGGCTTTGGAGTGGTTGTTCCTCAACATAATTAGAGGAAAAAATATCTGCAAAGAGACATAAGAAAATGGAGAATCATAAGAAAATTTAAAACAAAAAATCCAATATTAGCATGTTGTTAAAGGTGTGTTTATGTTACACTGACAATTTTAAGGAAACCTTGGTCGGTGGCCTTGAATAAACAGGGCTCCAAGGGTATACACATGTTGCACTATGGCAACAGTCTTTCCTCTTAGTATGCTTGAAGCCTTGTAGCCGCCCCTTCCAATGATGTAGCATATTCCCCAGTTGATGCACTCGATGTGGTCCCATAGAGCTTGGCTGCATGTAGACCCAAGCCCCAACCCTGAATCTTGTTGGAGCCCAAACTCCATTCTCATCTCTTATGTTATGCAGCACAAGCTCTTCCACCTTCTCCTCCCTAGGTCTTCTCACATTACTGAAAGAGGCCATGGTGGTAAGAAAAGAGAAGAAGGGAAAAGAAAAGCTTGTTTTACAACAGAGGAGTGGAGAGGAGAGAAAGTTCGGGGTTTTCAGTAGTGCAGCAAAAGGGAAAGCTTAAAAGAGGGTTAGAGTTTGAGAATAGGCTTCCTCAACCTAGAGTTTGAGAATAGGCTTCCTGAACCTAGAGTAGACTAAAGAGGGATAGAGTTTCTGTAGTAGCAATGGAGAGGGAGGGAGATTGAGAGAGAGAGAAAAAGAGAGATGGAGAGGGAGGGAGATTGAGAGAGAGAGAAAAAGAGAGATTGAGAGGGAGGGAACTTGAGAAGGAGGGAGAGCTTGAGAGGGATGGAGTTTCTGCAGCAATGGAGAGCTTAGAAAAAGAAGAAAGAGGGAGAGGGAGCTTGAGACTGAGGGAGCTTGACAAGGAGGAAGAGCTTGAGAGGCATGGAGTTTCTGCAGCAATGGAGAGCTTAGAAGAGGAAGAAAGAGGTTCAAAATGAGCTTTCCAAACCTAGAGTATGTTGGGGGGAAGTTAGAGAGGGAAAACACACTTTTGGGAAAAAAAAATAAAAATTTTCAATTTTTAAGGTTTCTAGTCTGCACGATTCTAGGTGGGGGGAACCTCTAAGTTTGGGCCCAAGAGGTAGGGGGACAAGATTAGTAATTAGGCCCCATTAGCAAACCAAAGCCTAGGCCCCCTAGGGTCAAAGAAGTCAAAAATGTGCACCCAGCCCTCTTCCTATTGGTCCATTCCTAATCAAAAGTTAATCCAAGAGGCCCTCTTTGGGACCTAAAAATTCCTAATGTTCTCCTAGGAGGTTGCATGGACCTTCGGAGTCCTTGTTAAAAGAGATATCATATTTGAGAGCCTAAATTTAAGACTCTACTCCAAAAACGTATACAATTTAAGACTTTACTCTAAAAACGTATACAATTTATTAAAAGTTACACACACGAGGAATGAGAAGGAGAAACCAGATGCAAGCACTTGAGGGAAAAATAAAGAGGTTTAATAGAACACAACACTCTAATAAGGTCAGAGGAAGGGTATGCTGATACACATGGTAAAAGAGGGCATGAAAAACAATGACGAGGAAGGGCAAGTAGGTACAGGTGCAAACAAGTGTGCGGGTAAGAAGACTCAAATTTTGTGAAGCTCTTATGTGTTCAATCTTACTTTCAAGAAATTAAGAAGGTAGAAAATCATCTTTTCCTTAGCTTTAACAAAACTATTCTATAGGTTACACATTTTCCAGGAGTACACAACATGTGATAAATTTTTCATCCCTTTCATCTTCCCTCTTTATACGTCTTGTTGAAAACCAGTTGAATGAATACAAGATTAGCTTCAGACCACAATTAACAGAAAGCACCCATGAGATCTTCAAGCAGCCACAAATAATCACTACAATAGAATAATATTGTTGTAGCAAAAATAGCAGCGCTTTTATAACTAGAAGGGTACCAAGATATTGGGCCTATATCATTGCTAAAAATGCTGCTATTTTCATTGCATGGGATCACTTCTCAGCAACAAAAATTCACTGCTCATCAGCCAACGATCTTTCATTGTTCAGTAGCAAAATCTCACTGTTGTTTTTGCTATACTGAGCAACGATAGAACTGCCTGGAAAAAATAAGGTGGGGAAGACTGGGGAGTTTGCACAGGACTCCCCAGTCTGCTTTAGCTATTTTTTAATTAAAACACAGTCACAATATTTTAATACAAACATAAACTTGAAAAAGATAGAAACTAAGAAGAATGCAAGTGAGCCTATGCATAGAACCTATGCATAGAGTCTACGCATAAATCTCTATGCATAGAGCCTACGTGTAGAGCCTATGCATAGAGCCTACGTGTAGAGCCTATGCATAGAGTCATATGCATAAAGCTCATGCATAGAGCCTTATGCACAAAGCTCTATGTATAGAGCCTACACATAGAACTCTACACATAGACCCTATGGATAGAGGTAAACCTTAGCTAAACCTACACCCAACACCCAAGGGTGCAATAAAGGTACAACTTGAATAAGCAATTAAACAAAAAGGAGAGCTTATCTCTTTTTTGTGAAGACGAAGGAAAGGATTAGTGCAAGAGCTATAAAATAAAAGATTAAACAAAGTAATTAGTAGATTGCCTATGCAAGCTTTATGCATAAAGCCTATGCATAGATTAAACAAGCCAATGCATAAAGCTTGTAAGATCTATACATAAAGTGTATCCATAGAGCTTGCAAGCCTCTGTATAATCCTTTATGGAAGCCTATGCGTAGGCTTTAACCCGGCACAAGGGTGCAATAAAGTAAGATAAAACCATAAACAATTAAAACCATAAACTAAGATCTATACTTTTGCCAGTAACACTCTATTCTCTACTCTGTGTTAATTTTTATACACTTTACAGGTGATTTAGTCAGTTGGCAGCCATCCTAGTGTCTGAGTTGCCACCTCTTGAGACCCCTACTAGACATGTAAGTGAGGGGTGTATTCTTGGTAAAATGCATTGGGCATCATTTCCAAAGGATGGATTTGTGAGATCTGTTAAGAAATTACAGTTTATACATAGTGATGTATGCAGTCCTATGAGGACACCACCTATTGGGGGATATCTCTACTTTGTCACTTTTATTGTTGATTACTGCAGATATAGCTGAGTGTATCCATTAAAGTAGGAGTCCGAGGTTTTTATGTGCTTTAGGCACTTCCTATCTATGGCTAAAAATGCATGTGAATGTAAAGTTGGCACCCTACATTCAGATCGAGGGGGGGAGTATATGTCCAAGGAATTTCATGCATATATGGCTGAAAAAGACATAAGGCATCAATGTACAGTGCCATACACACCTTAGCAAAATGGTGTGCGACTGAGTGGAAGAATAGGTCTCTCATGGAGATTGTAAGGTTCCTCTTCAATCCTAAAAGATGTATAAGCTCTCCTCTCAGTCCCTGTAACCATTCCCTATTTCAAAACGCAAGAAAACATTGTTTTCCGTGTTTTTGGTCTAGAGAGAGAAAATATTCTAGAGAGAGATAATTCAATTTTGAGATATTTTTGGATACAAAGTTTTTCCTTATATCTAAGATGAATTCCCCTGAAACAGAAGTTCAAAAATAATTTTCCAATGTGCATTAGAAATTATTTGAATATGTGTATGAGGGTCCACATTTTTAAAAAAAATTGATTAAGGTCCAAAGAGTGTTCTAAAGGGCCAATAGAATTAATCCAAGTGTTTCACTAAGAAAAATGCAAAGAATAAAAGAAAACCCCCCAAAAATGAGTAAATTCTCACATAAGATGAAGAGTTGACTAAGTATTGGGTTTATTAATTTAAAAAATGAGGTTTATTAGTAAAAAAATAAAATTTTGACACTTCAATAAGGAGGGAGGGGGCTCATAAAAAAGGCGCTTATTTCACATCATTACTCCATATTTTTAATTCAAAAAAATCAGATATTTCATCTCTTCTCTCTCCTCCTTCAAACAGGATCAAAAAAGTTAGCCAAACTGGTCCAAATCTTGTCCAAACTGCATCAAACTTAAGCTGGAAGCCTAGATAGAACCTAGTTGGACTTGGTTAGTAGCCTCCCTCACCTATAAATAGACCCTCATTCCTTTGTATTTTTTTCTTTGGGTATTTACATGCCAGTATAATTTTCAAATTAGTGTATTTTTATTATACCTAGAGCTATTTTGCCTCTCCTTTGGGAAGCTTTGGAGCTTCACTAATCTTCATCCACTCTTGGAGATTACCCTCTCCATCTTGGTGGCCAAGCTTCTCTTGGGGACTTCACTTCTCTCTAAAGAATCAAGCAAAAAACCAAGGGTAACCCTAAATCAATGGTGTTTTTCTATCTTTTTCAATGGTAATCATCTTCCCAACCTTTCTAATGCTTGGGAAGCATTTTAATCAATAGTTTTTTTCTTAAGACCAATCTTTTAGTGATTCATAATGTTTAATGGATTAATGCTAATCTTTTACGCCTAAATATAATATTTTTGATGCGTAAATCACTCTTTTTCTAAGAATACTCACCTTTTTTGTTTAATCCTTCTTGGAATGATGGATCTTAGTGTTAATCTCATTTTCTTAACCAAAACTCTAGGCTTAACAAGCTAGAGATAGAGATTAAGTAGTTGAAAAAGGGCTTATTCTAACATTCTTGTAATTATTTTCTTATAGGAATGATAAATGGATATTTTAAAAATAAACAAGAGGTTAAATGTAATTATGCTCATAATTATGCTTAGGTATGCATAATAAATTTTAGTTTAAAAGAGGAAGTCCCACCATTCTGTATTGAAATTTAGAAGTAGAATTTTGAGTATTTTCAAAAAATGCAGTGAAGCTATGGCAAAATTTTACCATAAAAAAATGAATTTAATTTTTATGCATAAATTTGATAATTCAAAAAGAGAAATTCTCATAATATTCTATGCATAAGCATTTTAATTCTAGATAAAAGAGGGATTTTTGTTGCATTTATGAAAAATACATTTATAGTATTTATGCATAAATATTTAAATAGAGAAAAGAGGAATATTTGTTATATTATTTTTTTAGTATGTGCATGCTTAAAAATTTAGATGCAAAAAGATGAATTTTCATGATATTCTATGTACATACATTTTAAATATTAAAAGAGAAATTTTTGGTATATTTCAAAATAGGTATATTCATGTTATGTATATACCTGGGTATTTTTATTTATTTATTTAAAAAAAAGAAATTTTCATCGTACTTTTAATTAGAAAATGCATAAATTAGTTTCAGTGTTAAAAGAGAAAGTTTCACCATAATTCTACATAGATAATTTAGGGCATATTAATGCCGAGGTTCAATTGGAGAAAAGAATAATTTAGAATATTGCTATGAGAATAATTCAATAAAATGATGTATGCATATTATATCAGTCACACAGAAAAAGAAATCTCCTCGTTAAAATTCCATTATTCTCAAATAAAAGTATTATGACCAAGAATGAATGAATTTTAGTTTTTTTTGGGGATTTTACCCTTACGATTAGAAACCAGAGTTATTTTATCAGATAAATAAGAGAAAAATCTTTAGGAAATAAGTCTAAGATTAAATCCGAGTAATTCAGGGTTAGACATTGAGCCAGTGAGAAAGGTGGGTCAGTAAGATGCCCGCCCATCTCTTGAATCAAAAATTAAACCAAGTCTTGTGACCATTCCCATTTCTTCAGTACACAAAGAATGGATAACCGGCTGATTTAGAGAAGTTTTCCCTAAGACTCGAAATCGTTGAGAAACGACTTATAAATTTGTTGTAATTGATGGGTGGATCACCGAGATACGAGATTCGTGATTTTCATTAAGAAAGTCTGGGTTTTAAGAAAAAGGGTCTTGTGAAATAAAACTCAACGGGAAATTCTTACTTGCATACAAACTCTGTTTTTGAAAAAGGACTGTTTGATGCCAGAATGCTAGAGGAAGCATTTGGATTATGGGTTAATCTAAGGAGAGTTACGTTGTTGCAACAACTAGCGGGGAGTCATCGAAGGACGTCTCTTGATGGCAAAGGCTGCCAAGGTCTTGATGACCAGCCTCAGTATGGTTAAAAATGGTGCGCTTTCGGTACGATGGGTGAGGGCCGACGAAGCAGTCCCTGAGTGAAGTGCTAGGACACCTAAGGAGGATCCTAAAGGGTTCTTACCAGGCGATACACGGGCTCGCGGGGCTGCTAAGACACCCATGCATATGTCGAGGAAGATATTGATGGATTGGCGAGAAATTATCTAAGTGAACTGGAAACTTAAAATTCAATCCCATTGGTTGACTAGCTGGTCTTCAACGGAGAGTCCGGACGACATTTTGATTGTAATATCAAGGCAATAGCAATGGAAAGGACGACATTTTGATTGTAATCTGAGAGTGATGGAAAGGCAATAGCATCCCTCTTTATAGAAAAAAGAGGTACTAGTAGTCTTCCTCCCTCCTCTCACGACCCTGTTTTTTGTCTCCGATTAAGATACCTTCTTAGGAGAAGAAGGTGTATATTGTAGTGTGTTGTATACAAAGTATACTGTAGTGTGTTGTATACAAAGTATACAATGTTTTTGGGGTCCTCGGCACGATTCAGGCGCAATTCACATGCGTTTTGGGCAGCGTAAGGTTTCTGCAAATGTTCTTAAAAGGCGTCATTTTATATTAGTTCTGCTCAATTTTGGGTGTTTGGGTTGTGTAGTGGCAAAGATTTAGTGTGCAGTAGCATCTACAGTGTCTTCAACTACATCGACCATCATCCTTTTGCCAGTAACACTGTATTCTCTACTCTGTGTTAATTTTCATACACTTTATAGGTGATTCAGTCAGTTGTTGGCAACCATCCAAGGTTGCATTCAATCCTTGTAGTGTGTTGAAAGATTTTACATTTGGTAGAAAGTCATGGCTAGTAGTAGTGATGTATTCAACATGTTGTCTGCTGAGGACAAACTTGATGGGACTAACTACCCATTGTGGTCCTATATCATGAGACATGTATTGGTTGATAAAGGCCTTTGGAATGTGGTCAATGTTAGTGAAACTCGTCTTGTTTCACAACTACTAGTGCAACTAGGTACTATAGGTACATCTGAAGCAGAATCTGATACAGATGTGGTTCCTCTACATGCACCACCAATAACTCCCACTGCTACTCAAACAAGATGGGATGGAAGATATGCACAGGCACATGCATTGCTTGCACTTTCTATGAAGCGAAGCATTATTTCTCATATTCGATCATGTAAGACTTCAAAACAAGCATGGGATGCACTTGCTGCATTATACCAGCAGGTGCGCAATGAGGCACGTGTTGCATGTGTGTGCAAACATTGGAGTCTGAGCACATGAACGAGAGAGACTCAATGGACATCTTCTTGACCAAGATCAAAGATTTTAAGGAGCAGCTTGCTAGTGTGGATAAGATATATCTTGATAGTACATTGGTGCCCACAGTTCTCAATGCATTGCCCCGGATTCTTATCAGAGCTTTGCCTCTACCCTTAGAGTCATGATGAAGGGAAATCCAAATACCCTTACATTTGATGAGATGGTTTCATTACTCTTGCCAATCTAGGCAAAAGAGATCTAATATGCGAGTTAGTGACCAAGCTTTTGTTGCAATCAGAAAGGAAAAGGTAAAGAGATCTAATATGCTAGATCTAATATGCGAGTTAGTGACCAAGCTTTTGTTGCAATCAGAAAGGAAAAGGTAAAGCTTCTTCGCATGGTGGCTATAAGCCAAAATTCAGAATCCTCAGGTAAGGATATAGATAAAGATGGTGATAAGCCTAAAAAGAAGGGCAAGTGTCACTCTTGCACAGGAAACCAGGGGACTACATACATGAGTGCAAGAAAAGGCTAGGGAAGGAGAAAAAGAAAGAATTAGGCATGGATGTGGTTGATGCATCTGCACCAAGTGTAGAGAAGAAGAAATCTACTAGTTTTTCTCAAGATTATTGGGCATGGACTGTACATTGCAGTTATGACCCTTCTGTTCATGATGTATGCATGTCAGTGGCAAAATCAGATGCTAGTAAGCGCATTACTTCACAAAAAGGTTTTTTCTCATCTTTGGAATCTGTCTCCCAAGTGCAGGAACTATCACATGTGTAAATGGTTCCTCATATCCTATCAAAGGAGTTGGTAGAGTTGTGCTCTCTGTTGCAAATGGGGGCGCATTTACTCTTTTTGAAAGTTTTATATGTGCTAGGCATTAGGAAGACCTTGCTATAGCCTTAGCCTTCTCAGGCTTGATGGTGAAATTTGTGGATGATAGATGTATAGTTCAGGATAAAAATGATGGTTATTCTATCATTGCCTCAGGTACCTTGTTTCATGGCCTATACAAGATGGATGTATTTGAGAAGTTGCAGCATGATGCTTGCTCAGTCTCTACGACTTGTGCAATGAGTGATGCAGAATTATGACATGCACAATTTGGCCATCAGAATTATGGAGTTTGTTACGCCTTCAAAGGCATAATATGGTGTCTAAGTTGCCATCTCTTGAGACCCCTACTAGACATGTAAGTGAGGGGTGTATTCTTGGTAAAATACATCGGGCATCATTTCCAAAGGATGGATCTATGAGATCTGATAAGAAATTATAGCTTATTCATAGTGATGTATATAATCCTATGAAGACACTATCTATTGGGGGATATCTCTACTTTGTCACTTTTATTCATGATTACTCCAGATATAGCTGGGTGTATCCATTAAAGCAGAAGTCAAAGGTTTTTATGTGCTTTAGGCACTTCCTATCTATGGTTGAAAATGCACGTGAATGTAAAGTTGGCACCCTTTGTTCAAATCCAGGGGAGGAGTATATGTCGAAGGAATTTCATGTATATATAGCTGAAAAAGGCATAAGGCATCAATGTACAGTGCCATACACACCTCAACAAAATGGTGTGGCTGAGTGGAAGAACATGTCTCTCTGCATGGAGATGGCACGATGTATAGTGAAAGCCCAAGATTTACCTCATGGTTTTTGGGTAGAGGCAACTACGTGCACAAACTATGTGTTAAACAAATGCGCTACCAAGGCCTTGCAGAGTCTAAAACTCCTTATGAAGCTTGGCATGGCAGGAAGCCTTGTGCTCATTTGCATATTTTTGGTTATCTTTCTTATCCTCTTGTGCCTGAGCAACAACATAGTAAGCTTGATGAAGGATACTGTTTAGAAAGCAAGGGATACTGTTCAGAAAGCAAGGGATATAGACTCTACCATCCAACCTCAAAGCGGATTTTGGTAAGTAGAGATGTTGTGTTGTCAAAAACTCAGTTCAGCCCATGCTTTCATACAAAAAATAGCAGAATGTATGCTCACAGGACATGTTTGATTCACTCCTACCTTTGTTTAATGGAGAGCAGCCATATATAGAGCAATTGAATGCTCAACCAAGTGTTGAAATTCAGCCTTTACAGGTGCAAAATCAACTTGCAACTCAGTCTTTTGATGAGGCAATTATTGAGGATGTAGTGGATGAGGAGAGAGCAGCCATAGAAGAATCTAGGCGTGTGCCAAAATGGCTTGTGCAAACATTGAGGGATAGCAAGTTGACAGCTCCTTTACCGAGCAGAACTCGTGCAGGTTCTCGTCATGCAGATTATTCTCATGTGGATCATGATCTCATTTCTACTTTATGTAATGAGGAGAAGCCTGTTTCCTTTGAGGAAGCACAGGATGATGATCATGTGGATGCATGCTATGTAGTATGAGTATAACTCTATACTCAAGAATGACACCTGGTATTTGATAGATCTACCTCATGGCAAGAAGGCCATTGGTACTAAGTGGGTTTACAAGTTAAAATGCAAAGAAGATGGTAGCATTGATCGCTACAAGGCGGCCAGACTTGTTTACAAAGGGGTATGCCCAGCAAAAGGGCATTGATTATGATGAGACCTTTGTACCCACATCTTGTATGACTACCATTAGGTGTCTCATTGCTTTGGTAGCACATCATGGGTGGAATGTACATCAGTTAGACATTAAGATTGAATTCTTGAATGGTGACTTACATGAGGAGGTGTATGTATCGAAGCCTCCTAGTTTTGATGTGAAAGGAGAAGAGTCTAAAGTATGCAGGTTGAAAAAGGCTCTTTATGGCCTTAAGCAGGCTCCTAGAGCATGGTATGAGAAGATTCATGCACACTTGGTTGCAAATGATTTTTGCAACAGTCCAACAGAGAGTACCCTCTATGTGAAGATGAGTAAGGACACATTTTTTTGTCATCATTCTATATGTTGATGACATGCTGCTCACGGGGCTCGATATAGATCGGTCGATATAGATCGGATTTCAACCTCTAAGGAGGCTGATTTGCAAGTCATCATTTGAGATGTCAAATTTGGAGTCCTTGCATTATAATTTAGGGATTCAGTTTATGCAGCACAATGATGGCATTGTTATGCTGCAGTCTAAATATATACAGAAGCTATTAAAGAGGTTTAATCTTGAAGACTGTAAACCTGAGGCTACACCTATGGAGACAGGTACTTGACTTAGTCTTCAAGATGCAGGAGACTCTTTTGGTGCTAGTTTGTATCAGCAGAAGCTGTTGGATCCCTTCTTTATGTATGCAACACGAGGGCAAAAATATAGTATGCGGTCTCACAGTTGAGAAGATTTATGCATGGCCAAAGTACGAAGCATTGGTAGGCTATCAAGCGAGTTTTTTGCTATTTGTAGGGCACTCACTATTTTGGATTATTTTATCCAAAGGGGGGTGAGTCACAGCTACATGCTTTTAGTGATTCATATTGGGCTGGATGTTATGACACACGAGTGTCTACTAGTGGGTTTTGCTTTTGCCTTGGTGATTCATGTATATCATGGCTCAGCAAGAAGCAGCCTACAATGGCCACTTCCAGCTGTGAATCTGAGTACAGGGTAGCGTTTACAGCTACAATTCAGTGTGTGGCACAGATGTCTAGCGAGTTTTTTGCTATTTGTAGGGCACTCACTATTTTGAATTGTTTTATCCAAAGGGGGGTGAGTCATGTGCAGGTACATGCTTTTAGTGATTCATATTGGGCTGGATGTTATGACACACAACAAGTGTGCACTAGTGGGTTTTGCTTTTGCCTTGGTGATTCATGTGGGTGAGCACATGTACCCACACCCACCCTCACAAATCCAAAAAAAATCACCCACCCACCCTTGCAAATCTTGAGTCACTAGGTGATTTTTTTTGCTTGCCAAAAAAATATCACCCACCCACCCTCGATGATCTTGAGTCACTACGTGATGGAGGGTGAGCACCCACAAGACACTGGTGGAGGACGAGACTTGAACAACATGTCTAAACGTCCACCTATGCAATGCTATCACTATGCTTGGACCTCAGCCCATGTTGCTTACTAATGCGTCTAATTTGTAGAAGTAGGAAGCCTTAAGACATGCAAGGATCTTGTCTTTGAAGAAGGTTCATGAATAAGCTCGAGCCACTAGGCACTCTCAAAAGAAAAAAGCCACAAATATCGACAAGGGGGATAGCCATGTTATCATAAAAAGTGGGTCCGACAAAGGGAAAACTACCAATGTGTCATCTTCCTCACCTGATGAAGAAAAGATACTACCATCCGCCCCTCAAGCAAGAGAGCAAATAGACCCTAGTCATCTGCCCAAAAAAGTTAGCCTAATATCCAAACCCAATTAAGGAGAAGGGGAGGCTAAAGGTTTCTTAGGAGCTAGTCGAGGATTGTCAAGCCCGATTAGAGGAAAAACCTCAAGCAATTCAAATGAAGTTCCCTTGTGCCTAATGTAAAACCAACTGAGTCAACCTAGGAACTCACAGAGGTGTCAACTGCCAAGCACCCCTTGAGAATCTCCTCCAAGAGGTAGACCCAAAAGCCACGACAATCCTGCACTAAGTTGACCTTACTACATATCCAAGTGGACCACCCAAGAAAATCAGACACTGAAGTTCATATTCCTATACCCTACACCTTGAAAAGTCAAAGCATAAATAGGAATCACCAGATTCACAAACCTATGCCCGGTTTGAGAGATATTGTAGGTCTCTCTTCCTTTCTATCTTCACTAGACTAGATTCCCATTGGCACCTTGCTTCAAGGTAGCCCGATTCTATGGAAGGATTGGATGGAAGGCAGTATTGGAGTAGGAATGGAAGAACATGTGGAACTAGGAAGGTCCAGTGAGACTGATGTGAGGAAGGATCTCGAGGGAAGGATCCATAGCGGTCCGTGTGAATAAATTAGGTTGGTATTTTGAAGGAGACAAACTCAATGTAGCATTGCCCCTAGCTTTTGATGAGCTTCAAGCCATCCTAGATGGCGAGGTAGGAGTGAGCATTGTTACCAAAAAATGCTAGGAAAAATGGGGAAACCCTCCTACGGATGACACCGCATTGGCTATGAAACTAGTTGATGGAGCAACCGTAAAGCCCATAGGCCTTTTGGGACTTGAAGATTAAGATTCTCGGAACCAGTTTCCGACACACCTTTGTGGTGATGAACTTTGGCCAGCAGCTCATTTCCTATGATTGCATCTTAGGACGACCATTTATGAGAGAAACTAAGATGATCCATGATTGGGACATGGATCACATTTACAGTCGAAAAAAAGACCAAATGCTAAAGGTGAGCTTATGCACTTGAAAGATCCGTCCAATGACTGGGGGACCCTTGGCATAAGATTCAGTGACTCTTGCAAGATCTACGACATCACACATGCCAAACGTCCCATGAAATGTTGAATGCCATCACATGGAATTCATGACTCCCCCTGAGCCAGAAGACTTTGAGAACTAGATGCACATTCTTACTACCATGTACATACTTCCAAAACACATGGGTACAAGATTTTCCATGGTAGACGGGCAAGAGATCACATCCCTCTACATGCTAGAGTGCCGCGTGTATGCCCGATGCTATGAGCCATGACCTATGAGCACTAAAGAGGTAAGGCCATTATGGGGAATAATCCATCTTGTGAAAAATCCACTTGCAAGACCCTTAAATAAATGGCTTCAAGGAAAGGAAGCTTACATCTTCCCAATAGATTTAGAAGAAAATTGGCTACGAAATGTAGACGCTATCAACGCAAATTTTGACTTCTACCAAGTCTGGCAAAAGGAGCTCGACAAGCTCCCCCCATTCTAGTTAACACTGTGACCACCATAAAAAAAAGAAGAGTTAGCACACCAGCCCCAATTCCCAATTTGAACCCCAAAAGCTTTGCCACTCTGCATTAAACACAAAACAACAAGTTTGCATAATCCAAGTGGGAGGCCAAAAAAAAAAGGATGAGGAAATCGTTAAAGCTGAAGAAGACCAAACAAATCCTTGAACACTTCAGAGCCTACAAGGTAGGAGGCCAATTTGTACAATACAAAAAGGCCCAAAGAGCCCATGATGGGAAGCCAAGAACGTCTTATGATGGTCTAGCCAAGGTCAAGGAAATCAACCTTGTAGGTTCAAAGGAAGATCCAAGGCCCATCTACATAAAGGAAGACCTATCTCTATAAAAGAAGAGAGAGACCTTACTGACCTTCTCACAGAATTTAAGGATTGCTTCACCTAGAAATATATGGATATGAAGGGTGTACCTCCTGAAGTGGTTAAATATACCATCCCCATGATATAAAGAGCAAGGCTAGTGAAGCAAAGAGCATACCCTATGAACCCCAAGTACTCTAAGATGGTTCGGGAAGAAATCAATTGGCTCATAGATGCCGGATTCATCTATGAGATAGAGCACATCGAATGGGTCTCACCCATCATGATACTACCCAAAAAGAATGAAAAAGTGAGAGTGTACGTAGACCTCAAAAAGGTCAGTGCTTCCACGATACGAGATCACTATCTGCTGCCCCCTTCATAGAACATGTACTTGAGCGAGCTGCAAAGAAAGGAGGCCTACAACTTCCTTGATAGGTTTTTCCGCTAACGGCTTTTGTGGGGCATGCATACCGAGTCATGCTGT
Organism: Cibotium barometz; assembly: GCF_041138505.1. Classification (NCBI taxonomy): domain Eukaryota; kingdom Viridiplantae; phylum Streptophyta; class Polypodiopsida; order Cyatheales; family Cibotiaceae; genus Cibotium; species Cibotium barometz. The sequence continues at coordinate 2,438,066 of NC_141048.1, read as the reverse complement.
TTGGTTTGACCAAAGACCCAGGCACCTTCCAATGCTTGATGTGCACAGCCTACAAGGAGTATCTATGGAACTTCCTTGAAATCCTTATGGATGACCTTTTTGTCAATTCTACAAGGAAGGCACATTTGTGGTGTTAGAAAAAAGTGCTAGAGAGATGCTAGCTCTACAAGGTCTCTCTTAACCCTCTAAAATGCTAGTTTTGGATCCGGCATGGAGTAATCCTGGGACACATTGTCTCAAAGTGCAGTATCTCCATAGATGATAGCAAGGTGCTCATTCTTGAGCTACCACCCCCTAGGGATTCCAACTATTAATGGGGCATGTAGGTTATTACTGTGCTGGCATTTCATCTTTATGTATAACAGCATAGCTCATCCCCTTTACAAACTCTTGGTGATTTTTGAATGGACAGAGGAGTGCCATCAAGCGCATGATACCCTCAAAAAAGCATTGGCGACTCCTATTTTGAGATCCCCTAATTGGGAAATACTATTCCATGTCTAAATAGACACCACTGCTTTTGCAATGGGTTATGTGTTGGCTCAACCCTGAGAAAACAACATGGACTTCCTTGTTAGCTTTACCAGTTTGCCAATTAAACAAAGCAGAACATAATTATACCACCACGGAAAGCCTAAGTGTTGGTGGTTTTGTCATTACCTTTTGGGGCGAATAAATTTGTTTTCTTTGTAGACCATCAAGCTCTTCTTTATATCTGGTGAATAAACCTTTCACCATGGGTGGGATCACCAGATGGCTCCTCATTCTGCTAGAATTTGACTTTACCATCATGGTACGTAAAGGCTCCTAACATGTATTGGCTGCCAACATGTCATGCATTCCTAATGTGGAGAGCCACCGATGATGACTTGCAAGATGCTCCCCTGTTCCAACTATGTCTAATTCCTTAATGGAAAGAGGAAGTTGCACATTTCCTAGATAATGGCCTACCCACTAAAGTGCCAAATCAATAAGGATCGGGAAAGATTCCTCATCAAAGAGGCAGCCCCGTATCACAATTGATTTTGCAGGGTAACTTTACAAACAAGGGAAAGACAAAATAATGAGATCGGACACTTCATAGGAGACACCACTGCTTGAAAGTTCCTTTTCTGGTAGGCTTATGGTGGCCAAACTTGTTTGGAGATGTGGCTAAATATGTCAAAAGATGTAACAAATGCCAACGGATGGTGATTCTACACAATAAAGATAGGATGCCTCTCTATCCCATCATGTAAATCTTGGGATTGTTGCTACTACTGAACCATAATTCTGATTACTTGTTCAGCCACCACCTTGGCCACATACATGACCTCTACCTCATCCTCTACGTAAACTTGTGTGTAGAAGGCCTACTGCTCTGAACTGTTTTTGTTTTATGAAGACTTTTGATCTTCACCCAAATTCTTCTCTTCAATAATCAACATTGACACCTAATTTGTAAAGTTGGGAATGTTCTCCCGAGTCTGAATAGACGTCTTGAATGCCTTGTATTGTGGCAGCCCGAGACCATGTAGACACACTTCCACCTCATCATCAACAGAAACACCAATAGATGCAAGGGATTCCACAATGCCCTTGATCTTCAAGGTATAATCATTCACATACATATTTTTCTTCTCCATAGTATGAAGCTTATTCTTCAACTGAATCTTTCATACCTTGGTATTAGTTTCATACAGCTTCACCAAGGTGTCCCATGCCTCCTTAGGTGACTTAGCATCCTATATATGCCCATACTAATAGAAACCCAATACATGAATTTCCTTGCTCCTTAATTCAATCCTTGAATTCTTTTACATCTATAGCAATTGGATTAATCTCTGGTATCTCTGGTGCCTCCTCATGTTGACCTTCAATGTTGTCCTGGTAACCTTTTCCCATCAAGAAATTTGTCAATCTAAACCTCCAAGCATGGAAGTTGTTCTTGTCAAGCTTCTCTGCAACAATCTGGTTTATTCCATCATTCGACATCTTGTCTGCAACACAAATTTACCAAAAATAGCACTCTTGTTTGACTTGCACAAACTGTTGTATTCTCTGCAAAGCGGTACTACTTTATGCACCAAACTAACACAACCCCCAGTGACCTCAATTTGCATACATACACCCAATGGCAACTTTAAGACCTCTTTGTAGTACACATAGTGTCTCCATAACCAATCGCTCTTCCTGCAGTTCCAAAAACAGAGTTCTGCAGAGAATCAAAACTTACCTCACAGTGCCTATCTATGAACACCTGTGAACTGAAAAACGGAGGTCCAGCAGATGCACCCGAAATGCATTCTTGCCTGAAACTTAAAGTCCAGCATACATTATAGTTGCCCTATAGCTTTGCTCCCGAAGAAAGCTCTTCAATCCGAGTTCGTTTGCCGGTGCCTCCCGAAGAGCTCCTGACAAGGGTGTAGTAGCCAACACAAAAGGGGAAGAGTAGATGAAGCTCTTACCCTCGTATCGCTTCCTGTCCTTTTCTTACTTGTCGTTCAATACACAGGATCTGATACCATGAAAAGATGTAGGGGAGAAGAGAGCTTGAGCTCTTGCAAGCACACACACACTCACACAAACCCTAGAAGAGAACATACAAGGTGAGAGGTTGAAAATTCTTCTTCTTCTTCACATAACAAAAGAGGTCTACAAATAAGATCAAGTGACTAACATGTTGAGATATCGAGCTCGTCTAGTGAGGTGGTGAACACTGATGACCCGCCTGGGGGATAGGCCCCACACTTACACCACTGGCATGGTTGGTGAGATCATGGGTGATATGCGGCTAGTGGGATGACAGGCTATGTGACAGCCATTCTAGAGACTGGCATAGTTATAGCGCCAGCTCATTTAGTTGGGTACACAATATAGAGAACCCGTGTATATATTGGTTTACCTTTCATATTATGTGTACTCTTATCTTGTATATGGTGTGTGTTGAGTGTTGAGTGAAGAAGAAGAAGATTTTCAGCCTCTCACCTTGTGTGTTCTCTATTAGGGTTTTGTGAGTGTGTGTGTGTGTGCTTGCAAGAGCTCAAGCTCTCTTCCCCCTTGCATCTTTTCATAACACACATAATAGAGTATATACAAGCAGTCCATAATGGGAACACGCTAAGTGGAGTGGGTAGGTGTGGACTAGTCGGTGTAGTCCAGCTGTAGAATCTCTGGCGTAGTTATGGTGATGCCAGCTACCAAACTCGCCAGTGATGTAAATGTCAAACGGTCATGCAAGCACCTCATGAGTGTCAGCTCATGTTGAGATTGACATCGCAATAGTGGTGAGGGGGTTATCAAGGAAGAGGTTATGCTGGAGGAGGTTAAGCTAGAGGGCGCAAAAGTGGAGCTGTAGGAGCTAGGAAAGGTTTTGGGGCAGGAGCGAGAGGGTGGACAATTCGGTGTGGCAGCGTCCATCAAGGCATCTACTTTACGTTAAGTGGTGCTAGACATCTTCCTTGAAACTACGTATTGTGCCTGAGTTGCGCATTCCTCAGTAGTAGCTGCTCATCTTTTTTTCGCCCCTATAGGATTTGCTATGGCCTTATAGGATTCCAAGGAAGCACATATCTCTCTGTGGTTACAGCCATCCTGGGTGGTTTGGGCTAAGCGATGCATTTTTTGTGCTTCCCTTTGGGTTAGGGAGAGGGTGTTATGGGATGTTTGGTAGAGAACTTTGGTGAGCAGGGACGAGACTGCCAGCTTGCCCTGTGGGTTGGAGTAGACATCATGAAGTTCTTTGTGGAGGTATTCAGTCCAATTAATGACCATACCCCTATGGACGTGGGTGAGGGTGGAGAGGTTTCACCTATTAAAGCGGTCAGCCCAGTGTGTTGTGTGAGGAGGAAAGAGAGGGTGCGGGCGGGCATGACCAATTCTGACCATGTGATATTGTGCTACTCGACACCATCTTTGGTTGTGGGACCCTAGAAGGTGTCACGCACATGGTGCATGACGTTGCTATGGTGAACGTAAGGCTACTAGAGTCGAGGGAGTTGGAGTGCATCGCAAACCAGGTCGAGGCTGAAGTTTACTATAAGGAGAGTGCCTTTCAAGTCGAGCACCTGCCCTGTAGCCAGGATAGCATTGTATGTCTCAATGAAATAAAGGCAGTTAAGGAGGTCGGGTCCCTAGGGCTACATGGTTGGCAAACCACCAAGCCTAATCTCGATAGCTGTGCATCAATGGCATGGTAGCAGGGCTCTGTGTAGTAGATCAACTCATGCTCCACTTTGTGTATGTTCTTCATCAGGATGTGGATGGTGTGGCCATCGACCTACTTCATCATGGCCTCACCTAGATCAAAGATTTGGGTTGGGTGCTTGCCATACTCCTCAAAGCGAGCCTACATGTCATCTCTTCTTTTGTTGCAAAGTGTGAGCGACCACCTCGAGAGAGGTGAGAGGTGTTGGTGCTTGGGAGTGGCCATGTGAGTGGCAAGCTAGCTAGTGGGTAGGAAGCTATAAAAATCTGGGAGAAAAATGGCAATAGTTTGGCTAGGGGGCAAGAAGAAAAGTGAGAAAAAAGAATGGTGGTGGGCCCTTATATGGCCGTGGCTTCACAGAGGAACGGGTGTGGCTCCACAGGGGAACGACCGTGGATTGGGCAAGAAAATGGGTGTGGCTCATGGAAGGGAATGGTTGTGTCTTAGGGTAAGTGCCGCTCTACCTTCACAAAACGACGTGGCCTGATAGATGAACAACCATGGATTCGTGGAGTGACCGACCATGGATTTGCATGAGTGAATGGCCATGGCTTTCCATGAGAAAATGGCTGTGACTTTGCATGAGTGAACAACTGTTCAATTGCCATTGGAGAGAGAAAAAAAATTGTAATACCCTTTAAATAGGTCTTATACCTTGGATTATGTGGTCAGCACCCCATTATGGGTTTTGTACTGACTCCTTGGCCAATTGGTGATGGCAACCAGTCAGTTCCAATTTGGTATGGGCAAGATTAACAACTCTTCTTCAATCCTTGATGCCTTATGGGGTGGCAGTTTCTTGACAGAAGTGAGGGGTTGGGGAGGTAACAGCTTGAGTAGAGGTGTAACAGAGGAGTCATACGATGAGGGCAGGTGGGGTGGCTGAGGTTGAGGGGATATTATTGGTGGAGACAAAGGAAAGGGGCGAAGTCTTGGCTCCCTTCTAGATCTTTGCTTTGCCCTTATCCAGCAGAGTGCTAGTGGTGACAACTGTGGCTAGCTTTGGCCTCCATTGGAAGTGTTATAGTGTAGTGATCTTGGGGATAGGGACATTGCACATCAGTAGACGTGGTAGCCAAATTTATCGATTGCTTTCATAGAACTTTTGGACTTTGAGAAGATTTTAGCTACCCACTTGTAAGTACACCTACTTGGGCACCCAACAATGAGTATTGATGGGTTGGGTGGAACAGGGGTGAGATGGTACTTACTAGTAGTTAGTAGTGTTAGCAATATTAACGCAGCTAGCATTGTTGGTGAGGTTTGATGTGTTGCGGAGCCTTGTCGTGCTGATAAGGCTTTGTTGGATGGGTAATCTTGGTAAGGGAGAGGCCATTTTTTTGGTGGCATGGTTCTATCTTTGTCAATAAGCAATGGAGTTGTCATTGATGAAGCCCTAGGGGTTTACACATTTTGAAGGTGAGATTGGTGGCTCCATCTCTTCATCTGTCTCATAAGGATAATAAATTTCCATGAGGCTAGTTATAATGTTGCTATCCTTGCATCCCAATCAATATGACACTGGGTATGGCCCATCCATCCTCTTCCCGGAAGGATTTCTTCTTGCATTGTCCCTATAGGCATGACATAGAAATTGTTTCTAAGGGTTATTCCCAATGTGAAATAGAATTGTAACAACATCTACTAAGCATTTAACAGAATGCAAAGTGATGGTAGTAACAATAAAGTTGGTCTCTCTTGAGAGTCCCACATATGATAGGACATTAAATTATGGTTCTACAAGTGTTAACTTTTGGGTGAAACTTGTCGGAGTGGTCATGCCTAACCACAAACGAGCAAGTTTCACTTCCTAGTTCTCTTCTTCAAGGTCTACTACCTAAGACATGTTTATGGTGATTTGTTGGCCTCTAATTTTTGCTTGCCGTTCCTTGGCTTCATGTTGTGGTGTTTTTTCATCTCATTCTATTTTTTTGTTTCTCCTCCTATTTGAGGTGAATTACCTTTAAGGTGTTCTACGTGAGCGGTCGATGGTAGAGTCGTAGTTTCCTACCACAGAAATAGCCGGCCATCTAGATGCTATCGAGATTTCAATGTGCACTACCCCCTATGTGTCAAAATAATGGGGAGTATATGCACAACGGAAGCAATAGTTGATGGCAAGATAGAGCAACATATATGAGAGAGAGAAAGAACACAAGATGTATAGAAAGCTTCTATATTACCTTCTATTTCAGCCACTCCAAAGTTGGCTTAACCTTCACCTTCACGTGTTGTGTTGTCACTTGTGTTACAAAAAGTGAGGCCTCCTGCCCTTTATATAGGGTTCACCAAGGGCTAGGGTTGGGACAACCCTAGATCCCTTTTCCACCCACATGCCCACTTTATTTGGGGTGTGTTCACACCTACATGACCTCTTTCTCTCATCCTTTATCACTTGTAAGTTGTATATTATATATTTCAACACCCCCTCTCAATGCCACCATGGGACAATGCCAAACATGGAGCAAGGTGAGCATTGGACGATGTACAAGAACAAAATGACCCCCAGGCTCAACCATAGGATAGATGAAAAGGTAGGTAGCCTTTATAGATTAGGCTTTTACTAAAGTGATGAGTTATAGAAAAATGTGGTTCACTCCCAATTCTAGCAAACATGCTTCACTCCTCAAAAACTAGAAGAGTTGTTTATCATGTGAGGAACATCCAAAAATTCCCCTCAACCTTAGTAATATCTTTGGTACCATCTCTTCCATAGTGGTTTCGTGCACCACCCTTGTTGATCCTTCGCTTTGATGAAACCATCTTCTTTCAAAAGACAATCTTCAAGTGGGATTTGGATGTACCATTCTTCATTACATTGGCTTCATTGGTTGCATCTTCGTGCTTCTCCAATTATCTCATGGTAGACACGCTTCATGGGTACATGTCTCCTTCCAATCATGCTAGCTTCCTTAGTCCACCAGCTGTCACATAGACTAACACAAGGTTGCCACCCATGTTTCAATAGCTTATGCATGTGATTCTCAATATGCTTCTTGCTTCCACCTTCCACTTCATCATGATGCATAAATACATACACCAATGTGAACATTGATTTAGGAGAGGTCTTACCACTTGTTTATCAACACAAGGGTAGTGTCTAACTCCATTACAATATAGTAGATGACTTCCATGCATATGAGTTCATAAAAAAAAAGGATCGGATTTCATGCTTGATGCATCGAATTTTGCTTGGTTTCAAAAATTGTGCATGCCTTGCACTTCCCAAGCGAGAACGGCATTAAATAATTTCTTCCTCCACTTGCCTCGAACTTGAGAGAAATGAAGGTGAAAACCTTGGAGTGCCCAAACACCTTAAAAGCAAAAGGTTTAAAGAAAGAGATCTTTGAAAGGTTTCAAAGAACCTTAGTAGAGAGTTGGGTTTGTTTTTTGGTTTTTTTTAAAAGAAAATTGGTGGGGATAAAAAATAGCAAAGGTTTTTAACCTTTAGAATGTGTTTTTTTCCTTCTCTGAAAAATGCCAAAAAAAAACACAAACTGTAGATGCTCTGCTCACGATCTGCAGATTCTGTGCATTGCAAATATCTGTAGCTTAGAGAGGAGTATTGCCCGCGTTGTTGCCGAGCTCCAGTGAGAGCGAGAGCTGTTTGTGATGCTGACGGACAACGATGCTGCTGCTACCGCCGCATCGTTGATGTTGTCATGGCTTGCAAGACCCTTGCTATTGATGTAGGCGCTTCTGCAGGAAGAGAACTGTCGCTTTGCTACAAAAGTTCATTCGTTGCCATGCGCTATAGGATCTTTGGCTACCCCCACTATGCTGAAGATCGCTTATTGCTGCTTGTTGTGATAACGCTTAGTTATTCGCTATAATGCAGGTGCTACTGCCGCTCTGAATTTTTAAAGAAGAATAGTTTACATGCAGATACACTCCACAGCAAAATGGAGTTGCTGAGCGAAAAACAGGCACATTGCTGAGATTGCGCGAGCATTGATGGAAGAGAAGAATATGCCGCATAGCTATTGGGCTGAGGTTGTTTCTACAGTAGTATACATCATGAACAGGACTCCAACTACAGCCATACATGATGTAACTCCAGAGGAGAGGTTTATTGGCAGAAAACCTGATTTGTCTCATCTGAAAGTCTTTGGATGCATTGCATATGTGCATGTGCCAGATGAGCTGAGAACTAAGCTGGATCCAAAAGCTGAAAAATGTGTGCTTATTGGATATTCCCTTGCTCCCAAATCCTTCATCTCGAACTTCTATCTAAGCAAGATCTTTACATCAAAGATCTCTGCATCATGGTCCCCCGTAATGATCAAGTCATCTACATAGATGACAACAAGCACAACCCCTCTAATCATGTCTCACATACAGCGAGAAATCTGCATTGGCTACATGAAAGCCAATAGTGACAAGATATTCAGAAATATTGTCAGACCATGCTCTTGGTGCTTGTTTTAAGCCATACAAGGCTTTCTTCAACCTGCAAACATGCTCGGGGTGACTCATCCTCATAACCAGGTGGCTGCAACATATACACCTCTTCTTGCAAATCCCCATGCAAGAATGCATTCTTTACATCCATCTGATGTAAAGACCATTGCTTTGACACAACCACTGCTATCACAACTCTCACTATTGCCATCTTGGCAACTGGGCTGAAAGTTTCCTCATAATCAATGCCATATGTCTATGCATATCCTTTGGCAACCAATCTAGCCTTGTACCTGTTTATGCTTCCATCACTGTTATGTTTTACTTTGTACACCCACTTGCATCCAATGGCTTTCTTGCCTTCAGGCAATAGCACTAAATCCCAAGTCTCATTTCGATATAGTGCATCCATCTCCTCATCCACAGCTTTCTCCCAACACACATTTCCAACAGCCTCATCAATGCATGTAGGCTCTACAGCCTGCACAACCTTTGCCATATATGCATAATGATGTGCCACATAACCATCATAGGTAAACCTCTGCATAGGGTTTTCCACTCTCCCAGATCTTCGCAGCTTTTCATTCATGGCTTCCATAGCCTTCTTTACACCAGGTGTTCTCATAGCTCGGATCCCAAACTCCTCATCAAGGCTCATATCCGAGCCACTAGACTCTCCATCAACATGAGAATGCCCTGCAGAAATGTCAGGCATACTAAGGGGCTTAACCACTTTCTCTTTTCCTTTACGTGATGTACTAATCACATTTGCAGGACTGGTATTATGACGTAGCCTGCCATCCATGGTCTATCAAACAACAGACCCACTAGATGAGGACTCTCCTGGTCCACTGAGAGACTGTGATTGCTGACCTACATTCTGTGCAACCACACTTCCACTCACATCAGCCCCAACAGCTTCTTTTTCAGTAGCATACCAGTTGCTCATCTCATCAAAGACAACATCCCTGCTTACCCTCAACTCACGTGTAATTTCTTGGGCATTGAGGTGATTAGGTCACCACATGGTATTGAATTACTGCAGAGATAGTATGGCTTGGATGTTGTCCAAGTATGGTATGACAGGCTGTAAGCCTATCTCCGTGCCATTGGATCAGAATGGCAAGTTGAGTGCAGATTCAGGAGAGATCTTGGAGGATCCTACTATGTATAGGCGCATAGTAGGAAGCTTGATCTACATGACGGTCACCAGACCAAATTTGAGCTATGCTGTTGGGTTGGTGAGTCAGTTTATGCAGGTTCCACGAAAATCGCATTTGGATGCATTGAGACGCATACTGAGGTATGTGAGGTCTACTCTGCATTGTGGACTATTTTATGAGACTAGGACAGAGATATGTGTACATGGGTACACAGATGCTGATTGGGCTGGTAGTATCTCAGATAGAAGATCTACTAGTGGCTTCATGTTTTCTTTGGGGGGTGCTGCTGTGACTTGGAGCAGCAAGAAGCAGCCTACGGTTGCTCTATCGAGTGCAGAGGCCGAGTACAGAAGTACAGAGGAGCTGCTATGGCACCATGTGAGGTAGCTTGGTTGAGAAAGCTACTTGAAGATTTGGGTCTATCGGTGGATAGACAAGTTGTCATTTTTTGTGACAACATTAGCAGTATACAGTTGGCCAGGAACCCAGTTTTTCATGCTCGCACGAAGCATATAGAGGTCCACTACCATTTTGTCAGAGAGAAGGTCTTGGCAGGAGACCTTGACCTTGTTTATGTCAGCACACAGGATCAGGTAGCTGACATCTTCACCAAAGCATTGGGTACAGAGAAGCTCCGCAGATTCAGGGCTTCACTTGGTGTACATGAGATGGAGTTGAGCTCGAGGGGGAGTGTTGAGATATCGAGCTCGTCTAGTGAGGCGGTGGACACTGATGACCCGCGTGGGGGATAGGCCCCACACTTACACCACTAGCATGGTTGGTGAGATCTTAGGTAATATGCGGCCAGTGGGATGATAGGCTATGTGACAGCCATTCTAGAGACTGGCATAGTTATAGCGCCAGCTCATTTAGTTGGGTTCACACTATAGAGAACCCTTGTATGTATTGGTTGAGTACCTTTCATATTATGTGTACTCTTAAGAATCTTGTATATGGTGTGTTGAGTGTTGAGTGAAGAAGAAGATTTTCAGCCTCCCACCTTGTGTGTTCTCTATTAGGGTTTTGTGAGTGTGTGTGTGCTTGCAAGAGCTCAAGCTCTCTTCCCCTCTGCATCTTTTCAGGCTCCAACACCAAGAAGGTAACAAAATTATATTTTTTCTGAGTGATAAAAATAATGTGAAAATTGCACTACTTGGAGGCTTCAATTTCCTTCTTGTGGGCATTCATTGCAATCAGTGTATTAAGGCTTTAGTAGCCCACCTCAGGGCATCAATCTTTGCACATCAAGCCTGCAGAAATGGGTAGCTAAAATTAAAAGACCAGACATGGGTCTTACAGCCTCTGTGAGCTGAAAAGAAAAGGCAATTTGGAGGCCCTCAATAGCCTCATCTTGTGGGAGACTAGCATTACATAAGCATTCCTTGTGCAAAACATAATGTATATGCTCTAGCACTATAAAGAGCACATTTCATCTTGCATTGCTTAGTGAAAAGAGGGTTGAAGGGTTCAAGTGTGAGGTGTGCCAGTCAAATGCCAAGGTTTTTACATTCTAAAACTAAAGCCAAACTTGCACTAGCCAAAGAATCTAAGATAGTTCAAAACCCAGATAAATTCACACTATCAGGGGTGGTCACAATTCATGTGCACGCACCTTCATTTTTTTGGTGAAGGGATCCTTGAGTAAAAGCATTTCTAGGTGAAAAGACAAGCTCCATTGTAAATTCCTAGATCTATAAAGGATTTCCTTGTTTGTGGAACATTGTGTGTGTGAGTGCCAGGTTGAGTACCATGGCAACCATGGTGGGGAAAATGTTTGACAAAATTGACAAATTTTATGGCTCCAAATACTTGGTGCATCAAAATGCAAATGTGTCTGATTGAGAAAGACATGTGGGGAGTGGTAAATGGAACTAAGAAAAGACCAAGTCAAGATCCAGATCTTATCTCTAAGTGGACCACATTAGACTCAAAGGCATTGTCTCTCATTATTTGTGGGCTTGGTGATAGCCAGATTCATCAAGTCAGTTCTGCAAAGACTTCGAATGAAGCATGGCTTCGGTTCAAGTCTATATTTGGGCAAATAAGACATCACATATCATCCATTCATTCACATCTATCTGATTCACATCACATCTCATCACATCTATTCGCCTCACATCTCATAACCTCTATTCACATCACATCCATCTGATTCACATCACATCTCATCACATCTATTCACCTCACATGTCATCACCTCTATTCACATCACATCCATCCATCCATTCATTCACATCACATCTATTCACCTCACATCTCATCACCTCTATTCACCTCACATCTCATCACCTCTATTCACATCACATCCATCCATCCATTCATTCAAATCCATCTGATTCACATCACATCTCATCACATCTATTCACCTCACATCTCATCACCTCTATTCACATCACATCCATCCATCCACTCATTCACATCTATCTAATTCACATCACATCTCATCACCTCTATTCACATCACATCCATCCATCCACTCATTCACATCTATCTAATTCACATCACATCTCATCACCTCTATTCACATCACATCCATCCATCCATTCATTCACATCCATCTGATTTACATCACATCTCATCACATCTATTCACCTCACATCTCATCACCTCTATTCACATCACATCCATCCATCCATTCATTCACATCCATCTGATTTACATCACATCTCATCACATCTATTCACCTCTATTCATATCACATCTCATCACATCTATTCACCTCACATCTCATCACCTCTATTCATATCACATCCATCTGATTTACATCACATCTCATCACATCTATTCACCTCACATCTCATCACCTCTATTCATATCACATCCATCCATCCATTCATTCACATCTATTTCATAGAATTTAAACATAGAATTTAAGAGAATTTGAATTTTGATATAAAGATTCTTTACGCATCTGTTGATGCATAAAAATCAACTTCAGTGGGAATAACACTTTTATATAAAAAAATTCTTTTATACATCTATTTATGCATAAAATCAACTTTAATGAGAATAACACTTTTGAACTAAAGATAAATCCTTTATGCATCTTTCTATGCATAAAATCAATTTTAATGAGAATAACACTTTTGAATTAAAAATAAATCCTTTATGCATCTTTCTATGCATAAAATCAATTTTAATGAGAATAACACTTTTGAAATAAAAATAAACCCTTTATGCATCTTTTTATACATAAAATCAATTTTAATGAAAATAACACTTTCATAATAAAAAATTTTCATTATGCATCTTTCTATGCATAGAAATTAAATTTAATAAAAATAACACTTTTGAAATAAAAATAAATCCTTTATGCATCTTTCTATGCATAGAAATTAAATTCAATGAAAACAACACTTTTATAATAAAAATTTTCATTATACATCTTTCTATGCATAGAAATTAATTTAATTAAAATAACACTTTTGAAATAAAAATAAATCCTCTATGCATCTTGTTAGATATGATAACTAAGCTATGAAGATTGATCAAAACATACTCAAGGTGGATTAAAGATTGTACAAGACATCATGAATTTGAGGGATAAAAATTGGTATATGCAGAAAATTGATATGAGATTAACACAAGAAGACACTAATTGTAATTAGACATGAACCAAACTTACATAATCACTTGATCACGACTTGTACCTTATTTAGAGACTCCTCTACCCTATTTTTAGTTGCATGAGTTACATGAACAACATGCACCAACCATTTGCAGGCTTTACACACCAACCACTGACCACTAGCCTATCAACCACATATTAATTTGGACTAAGGAGTTGGGATTACATTTATCCAACAATCCCCCCTTAAGACCAACTTCTTACAAAACATGAATCAAACCTAACAAACCTCCTTGACACAATGAGTAAGAGTCCCCCCTTTAACAACAACAACATAGGGTAGTGTACTCTCCTCTACAATTCGTCAAGTTGGAACAACATAAGTCTTGACTCAACCACATACATGACATAATCTAAAAAGTATACTCCTCATCTACATCTTTTATACTGAGACTAGAACAAAGATTTGTTTCTTCCTGTTGGTTGACTTCTTCAACCACATGTGCCTTTCCTTGCTTTTGATCTTTTTGGTAGCACTTTGAGGATGGATGATTCGTCTTTCCACAATACTCACAAGGATGTTTGGAGAAACAATCCTTAGTAAGATGATTTGTACGACTAGAAATAGTACACTTCTTCTTTGCCGATGTCGTAGTAACATTATATGCATAAGGATCTATCACATCCTTTGTAATCTTCTTGTCTTCTTCCTGCAAAGAATTTATGATACTTTCCAAAGAAGGGACTGGCTCCTTCTCTTTAAGTACCGTCGCAATTTGTCTAAAGCTTGAAGGTAAGCTTTTAAGTAGGATAGCAATAGCATCTTCTTCAGGAACACGAGATTTAACATAAACCAACTGTGTCATTAAGCTCTTCAACTTGTTAATCAAAGCTGCTAAATTTTCATTACTCTCCATGGTTAGATCAAAGAGTTGTATCTTCAAACTGATCTTGGAATGCTTTGCCTTTGCACCAAAAGTACGTTCTAATAATTTCCAAGCTTCCATAGTTGACTCAACATCATCAATATAATGAATAAAATCATCTTCTAAAGCAGTAATGATAATACCAAGTGCTTGCTCATCTTTTGCTTAAAGTGTAGCCGTTGTAGCTCTTGTAACTGCAGCAAAAAAACCTACTTCATCTTCAGTAAGTGGCTTGACCATACTCCACAGATTTTTCTTCATGAGGTAGCCCTTCACCTTGATTTGCCAAATATGGAACCCAGTTCCGTTGAATTTGTCGAGGAACTTGGAACTCATGATGATAAAATATGATGATTAATGTTGAGAACTTGCTCACATAGATGATTTAAGCCCAAATAGTAAAAATATCATCAATATAAATCAAAATAGGTATCACCATGTAGTTGGAGCAGAAACTGCAGAAAAGGGGCGACTGGAAAAATGATGCGTGCAGCTGCTACAGTGGACCATATGCCTCCAAACTTTGTGTACTGAATCTTCACATAATGGACTTGCATCACCTCAAAGCAATTGACTCAATTCGAAGCGACGTAGGCGAATTTCTGTGCTGAACAGGAAACGGGCTGCACTGATGGCGATTCAAAATTCGCTGAGCTACGTCAAAATTAGGCGATGAGCTTGGAGTTGTAGCATGCGTGGGAGGCTAAGCTAAGATCCTATATCAAAAGATTAGGGTTTCATCCACTCAGGTGCACACATGAAATCAAACTACAGCATGTAGTTCAAACTGAGAAAAACTGGCTATGGTGATTAAGAAATTGATTAGGATTTTTGCTAATAAACTAAGCCTAATTGAGTCAAGCTCTGATACCAAATGTTAGATATGATAACTAAGCTATGAAGATTGATCAAAACATACTCAAGGTGGATTAAAGATTGTACAAGACATCATGAATTTGAGGGACAAAAATTGGTATATGCAGAAAATTGATATGAGATTAACACAAGAAGACACTAATTGTAATTAGACATGAACCAAACTTACATAATCACTTGATCACGACTTGTACCTTATTTAGAGACTCCTCTACCCTATTTTTAGTTGCATGAGTTGCATGAACAACATGCACCAACCATTCGTAGGCTTTACACACCAACCACTGTGACTACTAGCCTATCAACCACATATTAATTTGGACTAAGGAGTTGGGATTACATTTATCCAACACATCTTTCTATGCATAGAAATTAAATTCAATGAAAACAACACTTTTATAATAAAAATTTCCATTATGCATCTTTCTATGCATAGAAATTAATTTTAATAATTAATGAAAAGCAGATTTAACTTTATAGCAGAAGGAGAGGTTTCAAGTTGGAGTTTCCTAACAAGTCTTTCTGAGATGAAGTCATGTGAACTACCATCATCGTGTAAAACACATACTTCAAAGCCATTTATATGACCTTTCATTTGCAATAAAGCATGTATCAAGGGAGGCATACCTGGATCAATAGATTCTATGTTGTTCACCTCAGATTGAAGAGCAACTTCAGTCCAATATGGAGCGAAGTCGAGATCATCAATAGCGCTATCTTCTTTAATATAGTGGAGTTTTGCCGATGAAGGATTGTCCTTTGGAAGCTTAGCAAGGCATTGAGATTTGTTTATGGCCCGGCTTATGGCATTTATAACAAAAGATGGGATATTTGTGCTGTGAATCAGCACGTTGTCGTGCCATGGCACGTCTATGATGTGAAACTGTGCATGTGAGGCCGTCAAATACACATCCAGATGCATAGGTTAAGTGCCATGACGAGTCATTATATGATGCCATGTACATATGTTCATATTATATATGAGGTTCAATAAAACAAGCTGAGGCTGAGTCAGATTTAGGGGTTTTTGTATATGAGTATGGAGGATGATGTTTTTGCTGTTACTCAGAGCTCATGGGTAAGTTAGAAGTATCCAGATATATATGATGGCATGAGGGCATACCAATGCACAAAGGAATGTATTTATGAAGGCATGGGGAAATACTTGAATGAGTAAATGGGGATTCTATAAATCATATAGGCCGACATGATAATTTATAAACTATGAAGGTGTCAAGAGAAATGGAGACTTAATGAGTATCACAGTGCCGAGGAGTTCATTGAAAGTCTTCATAGGTGTGAGAATGCTTTGGGAATCTTGAGTTGTGCCAAAGCAGGGAATTCAAGGTATTACTGGTTAAAATGCCTTATGGGCTTGTGTCATGCTCTCCAAAGCAAGTGTGCCTACAGTAGTGCAATGGTTTTGTTCAGGGATGATGTTGTGTGTATATCAAGAGTCACATGCATTCTGGTTTTCCGTTATGGATGATAGAAGTGAATATAAGGTTATGTCTTACTATTAGACTTCTAACCTTAATGCTAAGGTTAGAAGAAACATATAATGGATGGCATAACCTTAGTGTTAAGGTTAACAAAAATATTGGAGATTTTCTGGAAACGGCGCAGTTTTCTTTCTATGGTATGTATAGCTGGCCGCCGAGATCGCCGCGGGGAAAGGGAGAAAATGACCGGAAGGAAACGTCGAATGCAGAGTTATGGGGGAAATATGCAGCGTGGACGAACAGCGTCGAGTGGAACCAGTGCTTTTAATCTTCAGAAAATATAAACTATATGAGCTTTGTAGGTGCTAGAAATAGAGAGGAATTCTAGAGCTACATGATGATGTAATTATTGGGAATTCCAATTTCAAAACTGTCTGCAGCGATGCTTCTCCAATCGATTTTCCCTCGCGTAAACGGCGAGCTGCATATGTTTGGAAAAACGAATTAAAAGATCCACGTGTGCACATTGTAAGTTGAGTTTTCTTTTATTATCTATTCCCTTAAACTCGCTCTATGTGAATGGAGAAAATCGAGTATTTGATACATCAAAAAGAAAAAGGAGAAGAATAGAGAGATCATGGGAAAAAGGCTAAGGAACTTGGAGCTTGATGATTGGTGAAAAATGTATTGAAGCTGAGGGAAATTTACCTTACTTTCTTCTCGTATGGATTTTGAAAATTATGAGTATGTCAAGCTATGCAAAATGCTATATTTTGCTTGTGAGATGTTAGGACATTAAGGCAGGTTTTCAGGTGATAAAAAATACATCTCGAAATAACAGTTTTGAGGGCACTGGATGTAATGGATATAGCTGGACACATGTATATTGGAATAATTGGAAATCTTTGTTATGCCCACTATTGAATGGTTCAAAGGATTTCATGCAAATCTGTGCATTCAGCTGGAGGAATTCAAGGATGTATTGAGGGAAAATGACACATGTATTTGTCAATGAAAATAATGGTGTTCAATACTCCTTGGGAAATCTTGTACGTGAAATTCCTTGTAGGATTTGACATTCACTCTCACAGCTAGAAGTTTTGTACTTTCCTGGCTACTCCGCACACCTCACGACAACTTTGGTGAACCCGACGTGAAACTGCTGGGGTGAGAGTGTGGTGAAATATACAGGGAAGCTATGGCTGAGAATTCAGAGGGCCAGGGGGTTCATTTTGACCCCGGAGTTATGCAGATGTTCCAAATGTTTTCCATGTACATGCAACAGCAACAAGCTGCTGAGAGGGGACAGATTTCCATGACCAAAGCCTTACAATCAATTGTAAAAAAGGTAGATCAATTTGATGGGAAGGACATTACAAAGTATCTGCGCAATTATATAAAGGAGATGGAGCTAAACAGGGTAACTGAGGAGGATATGGTTCGGAGTTTCGAGTTGGTATGCGTTCCTGAAATAAGAGAGCGCATAAAAGGATTGCAGACAGCACAGGGTGGCAGAAATTGGGAAGAATTCAAACTTGCTTTAAAGGATGAATACTTCATGGAGGATTCTGAGCGAGTGACCAAACGAACTTTTTTGGAATGGGTCACAAAACCTAAAATGGAAATTTCTGCCACAGAATTGCTAAGGGAGTTTGAGAAGCGTTATGCCCAGTTGTCAAGAATAGAGCGTGCAACTTTGGACAGAGAAAAGACAGAGCTCTTCTTGCAGGCAGCTGGGAAAGATCTCCAGGAGACATTGGAAATCCTCCTTGAGGATAAAAATACAGAGCAAGGATTAAAGAGTGATTGGAATGATGTTGAGGATGCAGTCACTATGTTAGCAAAGCGGCAGCGGAGGAGGGATAAAATGGTGATGGGCTCTGCAACACCAATAGCTGCTGTTACCCCTGAAAGTTTATCCAAGCCAGCTGCCACAACTTCTAAGATAGATGGGCCGATGGATGAGCTTATCAAGGGTATGCGTGATTTAAAATTGAAGATGTCCAGGATCGAAGAAAAAGGTCTACCATTGGGGCAGGCTTCTATGCAAAGGCCTCAAACCAAAGAAGGGTTTACATATAGATGTATATGGTGTGACGACCCAGAGCATGCAAAGAAGGATTGTACCAGTTATAAAGAAGCTCTTAAAAATCAACTTGTGTTCTTCAAAGATGGGAAAATCCATCTTACAGAGACTGGACTTCCATTGAGTACAAACTTTGGGAAAGGAGGGATGAAAAAGCTGGTAGAAGATATGGCTGCTAGTCATGCCATTTCTATGGTTGAGGCAGCAACCTATGGACTAAAGGTTGGTCAACAAAAGCAGGGATTTGAGAATGATGAGGATTATGAGAATGAGAATTTTTGGCCGTCAACAATGGAATTAATTGCATCAAAGAAAGTGTCAAAGCAAGCTTTGCATGAGGCAGGTGATTGTATACGCCTTGAGACTGGCTGGGAGGAGCCTGTGGATTCTTTATCCATTCATGCCTATATTGCCAAATGCCAAAATAATGAGGCACAGGTAGAAGAGAAACGTAAAAGGGAAAATGAGGAAGGAGGGCCATCAAAAAGAGTTACACGTGGAAGTGAAAAGAAGGATCCTGGGCCATCACATATGCCTCCACAGCAAGGCAGACCTCCACATGATGTTTCAATGGAAGAAGTGCCAGCAAAAATGAAGGAGAAGGGTAAAGGGAAAAGTCCACTCTACAAGCTTCAATCTGATATTGAAGTTGCAACAGATCTCAAAAAGGTACTTGAAGAGAGAATTCTAAACAGCAGGGTGGAATTCACACTAGGGGAAGTCTTGGGGATTGCAAAGAAAGAATTTCATGATGAGATAATTGATATTATACGAAGAAAAAGGGAGTCCATAATTGAATCTATTCCATCACAAGGGGAAGCAAGCACTTCCAAGACTCATGGTGTACAGGCACAGAAAAAGGAAGAGAGAGAAAATGTGGTGGAATGTAATCACTCTGCTGATGGGGCACGACAAGTGCGTTTTGTGGAAGAGGATGACGAAAAAGAAGTTCTTACAAAAAGTCATTACTCCAGGAGCCATTGGGCAAGAGCCACCACTGAAACCCTTGTCAAGATAGGTGATTTGGAAGAGCCATATGTCGCTCTAATTGATCATGTGTCTGAAATAAATCTTATGGCTAAAAATCTCTACAACAAATGTAAGTGGCCAATGGATGTGGATCATGGGTGGATGATTAAAGCAGCTAATAATTCATCTGGAGAGCTTTATGCAGCATGTCCAAATGTAAGGGTAACTATAGGGGATGTGAAGGATGATCAGAATTTCTTTGTTCAGGAGATGTCATCGTATCCCCTCATTCTTGGGCAGCCCTACATTACAGCTGTAAGGATGGAAACAAAGGTTTTGGATGACGGTTCAGCATATGCAAGAATAAGGAGTAAAGATGGCAAAAAGGCTGTTCAGTTTTTGACAGTTTGCATTAATCATGAAAGGAATCGTGAATCTCTTCGGGCACAGTCACTCCCAAAGATAAACAGAGAGTTTATGAATTACAGGGAGATGAGGGATTTTGGCCAGGTGCCATTGTAAAGCGGGATTCCAATGGTACAAGGGGAAATGAGTTCTCGCAGGACTCAATCAATGTAAATAGTTTTTCAGCAAATTTTCAGGGATTCTCCAGCTATGGGTCACTGGTTTTTGTAAAAAGCAAGGATTTAAAGCATGGCATGCAAAAACATATACAAAATGAACAAAAAAGTTTTGAGCAGTGTGGTCTTTTGGAGAAGAATGAGTTTATTTCAGGGGTGCTTGATGAGGTGTCATTTATAGATACTATGGATGTGCTTTTTGATATGAGAAGAGCATGCTTACAGGGTGGAAATGAAATGATAAAGGTGTCATCTGTGAAGATGTATGATATAATCCAGGAATTTGAGGGGGTGGAATGTAAAAACATGAATTGTGAGATGGATGCTCATGTTAATACAAAGTACAAAATGGTTGCAAAAAAGGTGAAGCCAGTTGCCTTGCCCTTGCCACCAGGAAGCAAGGAGAAGATAGATGAAGCTTCTATGCAGCCAAATCTTAGAGATCCGAAGAAAATTGGGCATAAATTTACTCAAGAAACTCTGAAAGAGCTGAAGATTGGTGAGAGGGATTTTCTGTTGCCAGTTGAAAGGGAATGCTTTGAGGAGATGCTTGTAAAACATGGGAAAGCTTTTGCCTTTCAGCCGCATGAGATTGGTTGTGTTGATCCAAGTGTAACAGCACCAATGGTGATCTTTACTGTTCCACATGTGCCATGGAACCTGCGGCCAATTCCAGTACCAAAGGCTCTCTTGCCAAAGTTGATGGAATTACTAAAGGAAAAGATCAGGATGGGAATCTTGGAGCCTTCATGTGCCCCATATTCCAACAGATGGTTTACTGTACCAAAGAAAAATGGGACATTGCGCTTTATTCAAGACATGCAACCTGTAAACAAAGTCACAATTAGGAATGTGGGAGCAGGTCCAATTGTGGATGAGTTTGCAGAAGCATTTGCAGGGAAAGCTATATACTCTATGGGTGATTTGTATTCGGGATATGATCAGTTCCAGCTGGATATACAAAGCAGGGACTTGACCACAATGAGAACTCCTTTGGGATTAGTAAGGATGTGTACCTTACCACAGGGAGCCACTAACTCAGTGGCACATATGATGAATGGAATGAATAAGGTCTTACGGGACTTCATACCACAAAAAACTATGCCATTTTTGGATGATGTGCCAATAAAGGGCTGTGATGAGAAAGACAAAGATGAGAAATTGGATTCAAAAGGGTGCCGCAAGTTTGTGGCAGATCATATGAAGGATTGTGACATGATTCTATCCAGGCTTGAAGAAGTGAATCTTACTTTATCTGGACAAAAATCAGTGTTTGGGGTTGGTGAAGTGCTAATAGTGGGACATCTTTGTAGTACTAGTGGACGCCGTCCTTGTCCAGCCAAGATAGATGCAATACAAAGAATGAAGGAAATATGCATTAATGTTACAGAGCTGAGGAGATTTCTTGGAGCATGCGTCTTTTATGTTATTTGGATCCCACATTATGCACATGTAGCAGATCCTCTTTATCAGCTTTTGAGGAAAAATCAAAAATTTTTGTGGAGTGCAGTACATATTAAAGCTATGCGGAAGCTGAAATATTTGCTCCAATCATCACCCATTTTGAGAAAGGCAGATTATGAGTGTGGCAGGCCTGTGATTGTTACAGTTGATACTAGTCCTACTGGGATTGGATGGGCAGTAGGGCAAGATGATGAGGATGATCATAGGTATGTAATTAGATTTGGAGCAAAGGTATTAAGCTTTCGACAGCGAAAGTATCCACAGATCAAAAGAGAATTATGGGGGATAGTCACTGCTCTAAAATGTGAAAAAGAATATCTTATTGGGGCATCTGTACTTGTGGAGACTGATTGCTTGCCACTTCTTGGGATGATAGCAAGTTGTACCACTCCAGATATTGCTATGCTTAGGTGGATTGCTTATATCAAGTCACTAAATCCTGAGTTTGAGCATATTGCGGGAAAAGATAATCCAGTTGCAGATATGTTATCAAGAGCCAGGTATGAAGATGAGAAAGAGATGGTTAGTGACATTGATGATGTGGGTACAAAGTTCTATACTACAGCATATGCAAAGAGGGATCATATTTGCTTATCAAATGCACTTGAGTCTTTTATTGAGGAAATATATGAAGGAGATTGGTTGCTCATTGGTCAATATTTGAGCACTCTAACAAGGCAAGAAAATTGGTCTGACTCAGAATTTAAGAGGATCCGCAGAAAGGCATATGGTTACTTTCTAAAGGATGGGTATCTCTGGAAACATCCTAAACAGAGGAATGCTATGCCACAGAGAGTCATATGTGATAAAGAGACTCAAGAGAAGCTTGTGAAAGAATTCCATGAGAGTCTCTGGGCTGGGCATAGAAGTGTGTGGGCCACTTTTACCAAAATAAAGGAAAAATATTGGTGGAGAGGAATGTACAAGGATATTTCCCAATATGTGGAAACATGCATGGTATGCCAAATGTACTCAAATGTGAGGCATCGTGATGGCTTGCAACCAACCTACCCACCTGCCATGCACTACAAATGGGTAGTGGATCTAGTTACAATGCCTTTGGGAATTTGGCAGATGCGGTATATAGCACTTGCAAGAGAAGATTTGACAAATCAGGTAGAAGGGCGTGCCCTTAGAACAAAGAGTACGGAAACAGTATGCAAATTTCTCTTGGAAGATGTGATCTGCCGATATGGTTGTGTTGGGAAAATAACAGCTGATAGGGGAGAGCTAGATGTTGAAGAAGCAAGGGAATTCTTCTCTAGAATTGGTATCAAACTGTCTCTAACATGTGCTTACAATCCTGAGGGCAATGGGAAAAGCGAGCGAGGACATCCTCCAATCATTAAAGCTTTGGCTAAGGCATGCAGAGAAAGGATGAGAGTGTGGCCAAAGCTGCTACCATATGCCTTGTGGGCTGACCGTACAACTCATAGCTCAGTGACAGGATACATGCCTGCTGAATTAATGTATGGTCAGAAGCCAGTGATGCCAGTTGAAGAAGTAATTCTAACTTGGAATGTATTGCCCTGGGTGGAAGGATTGAGCAGAGATGACCTCCTTGCATTGAGAATAAGACAGTTGGAGAGGAGGCCTGAAGATGTAGAGCTTGCTAAAGCTCGCCTGAAAGATGCAAGGCTGAAAAATAAAGAAAGATTTGATAGTAGACACAGACTCCGGCCAAAACCTATTGAAGAAGGTGATTGGGTTCTAATGTATGATAGTAGCCTTGACAACCAATTCACTGTTCAAAGAAAATTTGCAAAAAGATGGTTTGGCCCTTACATTGTCAGGCATGTGCATGGGAATGCCACATATACTCTGTGTGAGCTTGATGGAACAGAAGTAAAGAATCTTGTGGCTGGCAAAAGAATCAAGATATTTAAAAGAAGGCATGATGGTGATCCTTTTGATTCACAAGAGATTCAGGATGAGAGGCTTGACAGTGGAAGTATGGATATGGTTGAAGAGGAAGAGGATGATTTTTCTGGAACCGCAGAAGATGAAGGCGACATCCAGCTATATGTAGATCTTGATGATGATTTGGCACATACCAGAGGATGTGTAGGTTTAGAGGGGGTGGATGTCGTGCCATGGCACGTCTATGATGTGAAACTGTGCATGTGAGGCCGTCAAATACACATCCAGATGCATAGGTTAAGTGCCATGACGAGTCATTATATGATGCCATGTACATATGTTCATATTATATATGAGGTTCAATAAAACAAGCTGAGGCTGAGTCAGATTTAGGGGTTTTTGTATATGAGTATGGAGGATGATGTTTTTGCTGTTACTCAGAGCTCATGGGTAAGTTAGAAGTATCCAGATATATATGATGGCATGAGGGCATACCAATGCACAAAGGAATGTATTTATGAAGGCATGGGGAAATACTTGAATGAGTAAATGGGGATTCTATAAATCATATAGGCCGACATGATAATTTATAAACTATGAAGGTGTCAAGAGAAATGGAGACTTAATGAGTATCACAGTGCCGAGGAGTTCATTGAAAGTCTTCATAGGTGTGAGAATGCTTTGGGAATCTTGAGTTGTGCCAAAGCAGGGAATTCAAGGTATTATTGGTTAAAATGCCTTATGGGCTTGTGTCATGCTCTCCAAAGCAAGTGTGCCTACAGTAGTGCAATGGTTTTGTTCAGGGATGATGTTGTGTGTATATCAAGAGTCACATGCATTCTGGTTTTCCTTTATGGATGATAGAAGTGAATATAAGGTTATGTCTTACTATTAGACTTCTAACCTTAATGCTAAGGTTAGAAGAAACATATAATGGATGGCATAACCTTAGTGTTAAGGTTAACAAAAATATTGGAGATTTTCTGGAAACGGCGCAGTTTTCTTTCTATGGTATGTATAGCTGGCCGCCGAGATCGCCGCGGGGAAAGGGAGAAAATGACCGGAAGGAAACGTCGAATGCAGAGTTATGGGGGAAATATGCAGCGTGGACGAACAGCGTCGAGTGGAACCAGTGCTTTTAATCTTCAGAAAATATAAACTATATGAGCTTTGTAGGTGCTAGAATTAGAGAGGAATTCTAGAGCTACATGATGATGTAATTATTGGGAATTCCAATTTCAAAACTGTCTACAGCGATGCTTCTCCAATCGATTTTCCCTCGCGTAAACGGCGAGCTGCATATGTTTGGAAAAACGAATTAAAAGATCCACGTGTGCACATTGTAAGTTGAGTTTTCTTTTATTATCTATTCTCTTAAACTCGCTCTATGTGAATGGAAAAAATCGAGTATTTGATACATCAAAAAGAAAAAGGAGAAGAATAGAGAGATCATGGGAAAAAGGCTAAGGAACTTGGAGCTTGATGATTGGTGAAAAATGTATTGAAGCTGAGGGAAATTTACCTTACTTTCTTCTCGTATGGATTTTGAAAATTATGAGTATGTCAAGCTATGCAAAATGCTATATTTTGCTTGTGAGATGTTAGGACATTAAGGCAGGTTTTCAGGTGATAAAAAATACATCTCGAAATAACAGTTTTGAGGGCACTGGATGTAATGGATATAGCTGGACACATGTATATTGGAATAATTGGAAATCTTTGTTATGCCCACTATTGAATGGTTCAAAGGATTTCATGCAAATCTGTGCATTCAGCTGGAGGAATTCAAGGATGTATTGAGGGAAAATGACACATGTATTTGTCAATGAAAATAATGGTGTTCAATACTCCTTGGGAAATCTTGTACGTGAAATTCCTTGTAGGATTTGACATTCACTCTCACAGCTAGAAGTTTTGTACTTTCCTGGCTACTCCGCACACCTCACGACAACGTGGTGCGTGCACGCTATTGTGGCTAAGCTAGGGCGTTGAATTTACATCATTTGGCTTGGAATTAGCCACATTAGATACATTTTTATCTGGAAAAGTGGATGCATGAGTGTTGTTAAAAGTGTCAGTGCATGGAGTAACAAATGGTTACGAAAGTTACGATTGTGTGTTACCCAAGACGATTGTCGATTTTGAGTTGCCACTTGTTGTCGAAATGGAGTAGTCTTTTGAGAAGAGCGAACCATATGGACAATAGATTGAAACTCTTTCTCCGCGTCATGAGCGAAAGAAATTGCTTCGTAGAGTAAAGAGGGTTTCAAAGTATTAATTTTTGCTTGTATACCATGTTGAAGACCATCTTCGTATTTGCATTGAAGTGAATCTTCAAGGCACATCTTTGATCATACGAAGGAGTAAGAGGCGTTGCCAAAAATGCTCAATATATTGACTCACGTTTTCACCTTCAATCCATGAGAAATTTGACCATGCATGACACGCGTGAAGATGAAAATGAGGTGGTAAGAATGATTCTTTGACCTTCTCTTGGAACGAGGCCCAAGTGGTAGGGTGATTAATGCTATTGCAGAGTATGTTCCACTATAAAGTAGCTTTATCATTCATGTGGTTGGTAGTGCACTTAATTTTGTTACGTGCGAAAAAATTTTCTTCAGCAAAGTAGTCATCAAATTGACTCAACCATGATAAAACAAATTTTTCATCTTTATGACCATCAAAGCGAGAAAAAGTAAATGAACGACGACTTATCTTTTGTTCTTTGCGGGTTTGTTGAGCGTCGAATGCGGCTCGCAAAATTTTAGCAATTCAGTCATCCTTAGCGTCCGAATCCCGCAGTCGTTTGTCGTGGTCTAATTAACGTTCCGCATCTTGAAGTTGTTGTTGCAACAAATAAATTTGTTGTTCAAGAGTAGCATCAGGCAAAGGGGTATCCATGTCGGAGTTGTGTTGCAACAACAAGTTGTTGTTTGATGACGGCATGATGAAGAAAATTGAAAGTTGAGTGGAAGTTACCCGAGCACCGATGATGAATTAAGCTTGTTTAAGGAGCTTGTGATAGGCCGAAATACAAAGTGTTGGGAGGCTTAATTTAAAAGTTGTATGGTAGGCATTAATCCGAGTTTGATAATCAAAAGGCTTAGGAAGAATGGCCACGAATAGAGGTTTGGGAAGCTTAAAGCTTAAAATAAAAAGGCATTTTTTTAATTAAAAGCTTCAATTGAAAGGGTGATTCAAAGGCTTTATACGACTTGTGAAATAAGCTTATCAAAAAACCCTTTGAAAAAAAAATGAAGTGACGACCGTGTATAATAGAGGTAAACGCTCATCCACCACCATCGTTAATATTGAGAGGATGCTTGACTGCACTGCCGCCAATCACTAGATGGAGGGTGGTTTAGGAAGCTTCACAACAGCACAACCCTGGCAAGTAAGCTGCCGGAGTAAAACCACCGAATATGAAAAGCGGTTTTGGAGAGCAGTTTTTTTTTCTTCTTTCTTTTTGCAGAGAATTGTATCACCCGTATGCTACGTTGTCGCTGGTGCGCTAACAACATATGGCCTTATGCACAAGAAAGAAAGAGTTCTCACCTCCCTCCTCACGGGCGGCGTGCCGGCGTGAACTTTGTGCCACTGATGGATTACCAGCTGTTCGAGAAAGAGCTTAGAAAGCCTTAGATGCGTTGTTTGTGCCCTCGGCGTTACTCTGTCGATTTGTGTGTCGTGGCACTGTTGGCTGCCGGTTGTTGTTGTTGACGGTCGGCTGTGTGTGTTCGCTGACGACTGGTTATGGTACTGCCGCTGCCCTCGTGATGTGTGCTGGCTCCCATAATCGGTCAACCGTTATGATTGTACTTGGCGACCGGCGCTGGCGCCAGTTCTGCACTCACACAGCTTTTTTTTTTAAATTTATTGCATGTCGTTGTTTGGGACTCTATGTTTTTGTTTTAGAGTTTCGACGTGAGGATACAGGAAGAGACCACTCCATCATGGGCATAAGGAGGCTTTGTATGATGTGACAAGCTAGTCAATAGAATATGAGTTCTGATACCAACCATGTCAATAAACCATAGCTTCAAGCTTTGCAAATAAACAAGAAGGAGCCCGACAAAGAGAGTGGGTTCAATCTCCCCCCCCCCATGCATGAGTGAGCACGCTTCCTCATGCATGTATTTATGTATTAGCAAAACTAGTGTCGCGACCCGTCTCCAACAGGCAAGAAGCATTTTGCATTTAGGTACATGCAAAAGATATATGTGTAAAATCACTCTTCCTTTCCTTTTAGAAGCTAGGCACATCGAGTTACACACAAACATGCATAAAGATGTACGTATGTATGTACATGTATGTATGAGTACGTGTACGTGAAATCCATTGAAACCATACATGCCACAACTGGAAGATATGTGTAAGTGTGTGCGCCCCTATGAATGCATGTGTGCATGTCACATACACACATATAAATATGTGTCTGTGTATGCGCACGCACCTATAATATCCATAGATACTAGTCACACTCATACATATATGTATACATCACCCTCAACTTGCCAAACTAATATATAAAAACATCGTGATTG